>NC_041411.2:60590297-61315297 GCF_900747795.2 Erpetoichthys calabaricus | reverse complement strand
ACCCATTTCAATATTACAAACTGAATCTCGACAAAAATACAAGGTCCAAGGTATGACCGTATTTATGAGTGGGACCTGTAACTAACTGAACAAAATCAAAAGACTCCATAAAGATGTAAAAAAAAAAAAAAAAAAAAAAAAAAATCTTGGCCAGATGTTTGGAAGGACAACAAATATGAATATTAAATTCTCCAAGAACTAAAATGTGATCATATGATGTCATAATTGATGCTAAAAAAATCAGAATTCTTGGATGAAATCTTTACATGAGTGGGGGAGGTCTATACACCAAGACGCAGAGAACGTCAAAGCTAGAAAAGGTCCCAGTAGGTATTAATCGACATTTAAAGTGATTCTTAAAAAATACAGCCAGACCTCCACCACAGCCTGTAGACTTGGGAGTGTTTATTTATAATATAAATAAATACAGTATGTATGTATGTATGTATATACACAGTAGAGTCTTGCTTATCCGACATAAACGGGCCGGCAGAACATCGGATAATGGGAGGTATTAAGAAAAAGCCTATTAAACGTCAAAAACTATGTTATAATTTTACACATCACGAGCCTAATACAGTGGAACCTTGGTTCACGAACATTTCTGAACACGTAAAAATCGGGTTATGACCAAAAAGTTTACCAAACTTTTGCCTCTGTGCACGACCAGACACTCGGTATAGGAACAAGACCGTTTCCCTTTCGGTTTATGCGTGCCCATGATTTCCGCACGTGTTCAGTCTCTCCCTATGCATTCCCTGTGCAGCGTTAGAGAGAGAGAGAGAGAGAGATTGAGAGAGATGCACGCCAGAGAGGGCCAGCCACATAATCCACTGTAATCATGTTTTACAACAAAACAGAAAAATGTAACTGAAAAAATGAACTTAGCAACAAAAAATAGACTACGCTTATGCTCACAACTTGCAGTTCTTGTTGCCGATTGATGCGATTTTTTTGTGTTTTTTTTTTTTTTTTTTGTTTTGCGGTGGGACGTCGGATAATACAGAATGTTGGATAAGAGAGACTCCTACTGTGTGTGTGTGTGTGTGTGTGTGTGGATAGATAGATAGATAGATAGAGATATATATATATATATATATATATATATATATATCTCTATCTCTATCTATCTATCTAATATATAGAGAGAGAGATATATAGATAGAGATATACAGTAATCCCTCCTCCATCGCGGGGGTTGCGTTCCAGAGCCATCTGCGAAGTAGAAACCATATGTTTATATGGTTATTTTTATATTGTCATGCTTGGGTCACAGATTTGCGCAGAAACACAGGAGGTTGTAGAGAGACAGGAACGTTATTCAAACACTGCAAACAAACATTTGTCTCTTTTTCAAAAGTTTAAACTGTGCTCCATGACAAGACAGAGATGACAGTTCTGTCTCACAATTAAAAGAATGCAAACATATCTTCCTCTTCAAAGGAGTGCATGTCAGGAGCACAGAATGTCACATAGATAGAGAAAACAATCTCTAGCAAACAAATCAATAGGGCTGTTTGGCTTTTAAGTATGCGAAGCACCGCAGCACAAAGCTGTTGAAGGCGGCAGCTCACACCCCCTCCGTCAGGAGCAGGGGGAGAGAGAGAGACAGAGTTTGTTTTTCAGTCAAAAATCAATACGTGCCCTTCGAGTTTTTAAGTATGCGAAGCACTGTGCAGCATGTCGTTTCAGGAAGCAGCTGCACAAAAGATAGCAACGTGAAGATAATCTTTCAGCATTTTTAGACGAGCGTCAGTATCGTCCAGGTGTGCGAACAGCCCCCCTGCTCAATCCCCATACGTCAGGATCAGAGAAAGTCAGCGCAAGAGAGACAGAGAAAAGTAAGCAATCTAGCTTCTCAGCCATCTGCCAATAGCGTCCCTTGTATGAAATCAACTGGGCAAACCAACTGAGGAAGCATGTACCAGAAATTAAAAGACCCATTGTCCGCAGAAATCCGCGAACCAGCAAAAAATCCGCGATATATATTTAAATATGCTTACATATAAAATCCGCGATGGAGTGAAGCCGCGAAAGGCGAAGCGAGATATAGCGAGGGATCACTGTAGATATGATAGAGATATACATACACACACACACACAATCTGGTGGAGATAGTTCAGAAAAAAAAAAGGCTTGGGTCACTCTCGCTTAGCCAAATCTCTGTCAGAAATAAGTCCAATTCACAAGAGACGAAAATTTCATTTAAAGTAAGTTTTTTTTTTCAAAAAAAGATGTGGCATTGAACAATGTGATTTTAATAACGGAGCAATTGCTCACTAACTGTTGTGGAGATCCCAGTAGGCGAAGGTTACCATAATTAACTCCACCAATATGAAGTCACGGGTATCCAGGGAGATATGAGAGATCTAACTGGCTGATCCGTGGCCACAGGTTGAAGACCAGTATATCTAAGTTCTAGGGACTGGCAAATAATAAGATTCCGCTTGTCACAGCCTTCCCAGATCCATGCATCGAATGATCAATGAAACAAAGTCTGCTTCAGATAAATCCTCACCAAAACACCACTAGGTTTACCCCAGCACTTCTTACAGCGCTTCCTCCAGTTCTACTGAGTGCAAGACGAGCAGCACACATCTGACGACAAGATCGTGAGTAAAATGGGGCAACAAGGAGGAGGACAATGAGAGTAATCACTGTCCTTACATCCACCACACAATCCAGTAACAACGGAATGTATATATCCGTAAGGGCTTGATGGTCATAACATATAACAAACATGGAAAAATAAGTAGAGGTCAGCGCAGATAGAATGAGCACCGCAAAAGACAACAGCAGCAAGCAGTTAGGTACACTGGAACCATTGGGTATGTCACAACCAACCATTTCTTGAATTTTACACTAAACGTTGAATGCCACATTAGGTAGTACAAAGATTCATACATTTCCCCCTGTCACCACATGAGGTAACCATAAAACAATGCTGCATTCATGCAAATTGGCATGCATATAACGATCAATATCTTAAGGCCAGGTTTGTACTTCACATGATGCATGCTCTAGCGGACGCTACTGCTACACAAGCGTTTTACTATTTATGCTTACATGCGTACTTTACGTAAATCTGGAAGATTCCACCAGGTGGCAGTGTGAGATATCACGGTGAGAAAACATTTGGCAAAACATTCTGTGGTTCACCCATTCTGGCACATCCACCTGAACCCGACACAGACAAGCGTGGGACACAAGTTCAAGGCACACAGATTTTTTTTTTATTTTCTTTTTACCTCATGGGAAGCACCTTCCCCCGTTTCCCACAAGTACAACACAGTCTGAGTACAAGCACAGCACGCAAAATTATCAGTATTAGTTATTTAAATGAAGTTAATGACTTATCTGTAAAATGTAACATGAATGCTTTAATGCATTTCATCATGAAAATGATATCAAGTATAAATCTAAGGATTATGTGCAGAGCTAGAATATCATAACGGTAATGTGTTCTGTGTGTGGCGATTATTTCTGCTTTCAGTTTAGGAGGAAGCCCCAGAAGTAAGTAGCGATCAACAACTGGGTCTATTTTAAGATGACATTAACAATGGTCTACTTTAATTATAAAGTAAACTACGAGGTTAAAGTGGAAATTTCAAGATTAAAGCCGAAGTTTGCACTTCAATCACAAAATAGAATTTTTTACCATGTCCTTAATTTTTTTGTCTATGGCTCAAATACGCTGCCGTACATTCTGATGCTGTTGTGAAGGGTGCAAAAAAAAAAAAAAAAAGAGCTCACAGTAGATGGTATGGGATACTTTTCTAATGTATCGTGTCATTATGTTTTGGAATATGCAACTCTTGAATATAAAAGCACCAGGGATGCATTTGTATGTAGGTATTTTGCTTCACCACATCGATCCTGGAAGATCCTCAAAGCGGCTTTCTGTCACATGTAGATAGTAAATAGAGAGTCTGACGTCATATTCTGACTTTTATCACATTAAACCCCCCAACTTTTTGCTGGTACTGCAACTCGTGCTCGTGTCAAGTTAATTTCTGCGGACGTGCTCAGAGGACGTGTCAAATGAATGCTGGGAACGTGTGCATGTACACATTCTGAGAATGAATTATTAACAATCCCTAAGTTTGGATGAGCATGCATATACAGTATGAATTGGCAATGTCATCAACTCACAGGTTATCAAGGATACAAACTGTAATGTACTAGAAAGAATATTACCCTGAATATATCTAGGGTGGATAGTTGATTGACAGCGACATGTTTCACAAGTACGCTGAGCTCTGCGTTTCATGAATCTATGGAACATTTGCATTACTCTTTACAACAGAGGTCCTCCGTCACAGTCCTGGATGGCCACAAGTGGCGGCAGGTTTTTGTTCAAACCCGGTTACTTAAGTAGAAAACAATTCTTGTCAATAATTTAATTTCATGGCTTGTTAGTGCTTTAAGTCTGGTATGTCAGGTAATTCTCATCCTAGATTTTCTTCCCCTGTCTAAGGATATCATCCAAATGATTTTAAGGCTAAAATGGATGAGTAATTCTCACTCCTTCACTTTTTTCTCTTCACTTCCCTTCCAAGTATTTAATTAAACTCAGTAGTGCATGATAAATACACACAGGTGTAAATGGTAACAAGCTAAATGGAGAAATGGTGGTCTGTTTTGTGATTTGCATGTTATTGCTAATTAGGAACAATGAAAAACCAAGAATACAGGTGTTTAAGACTAAAATAAGCACTAAGGGTTCAAAATCGTATGAGCAAGACAACTAAAGTGAAGCAGAAGTGTTACTGGAGCAATAAGTGCTTCTTATTAAGCAATTGGGTTGGAGGAAAAACCTGCAGCCACTGCGGCCCTCCAGGACTGTGATTTGAGGACCCCTGCTTTACAAGTTCAGGGAGGATTAATCTCACTGTTGTCTTAATGAATTAACAATAATCTTTTTATGACAAATGTTTGCAGATGCTGAGCTAGACACCCATTAAATTAAATGTCTGACGTCTCTAGTGTTCAAATTCTGTTTTTTTTAAGGATCACCTTCTCACTATAGAGAAGGAACAATTCCTCCATCTGCAGCACGTGGTTTGCCAAAGAACAGATTTCAGGTATGTTAAATGGCAGATGTTGTCTTTAATCTTTTATTTCAGTACTTTGCTAAATCTTGGACTGTTGGGGGTTGATGCAATTTTAACGCCATTTTGGATGTTACTATTGTATGCTTGCACCAATGCTCATAGTTAGGCTGAGACATTAGAGGAATTGCATATATAGTTGACTGATCATCACTGTAAGCCTCATGCAGTGAGCTGGGCACAGATGATTGACTTTGCCAAATTTGGAATCTAGTTTAAAGTAGCAGTGTATTATAGTGGGTAGCACTACTGCCTCACAGATCCAGCATCCTGGGTTGAAATCCCATGCCTGATCATTGTACTTGTATAATTTGTACATTCTTAGGCCTGTCACAATTATGAAAGTTTTGTTGACAGTTCTCATAAAAATAATTGTAAAAGAAGAAATTGAACCATGGTTTGGACTTAATGGTACTAGATTAGACTTCCACAAAGTATGCCAATTCTTAGTTTAAGTGTGCGGCGGTCCTATGCCATTACATAAAACACCTGGACGAAGGTGACCACACCAAGGGAGCCCTACCTAGGCATTTAGGAAATAAATTAATAGAAAATATATATAAGAATCATCAAAGGTAGGAGATCAGTTTTGTTTTTTTTGGGTTTTTTTGGCCAACCCCAAGAAGCAAATTTTGTTATGTCATTACAGTATATATGTTTGTAACCAGGGTTTCATATCTGTTGAATACATAAGGTTTATATACTATCTTAAGAATTATGCTGTGCTAAGCCTTTTTAACTGGAACAACTTTGGTGTGTGACCAACGTGGCAATTGCTTTTTGGTAGGGCTGTTCTTAGAGTTAATGTTTAAAAAGTCTACATTGATACAAACTGGCAGACCATGTTCCTTCTGAATAAACGTGACTGTGGAGCAGCACCTGCTCCTGACTAGCATGCTTGACTTAATATAACTGCAATGTGATTTAAATTATTTTTTTTCTGACTAAAAATATGAACTGTAAATTTAAAACCACACTTGATTTTGTATATTTGCTTGTTTTAAGGCAGGATCTTAATAAATTGTGTAGAACAAACATGAAAGAAACATTTGAGACAATACAAAAGGTAAAAGTGGGTAGGTAAATATAGACCAAATAGTTAATTTATAAGATAACACCTACTTTACCTTCTCTATTATATAGCAATATATTGACATCACTGTGAGCGAGCTTACAATTAAATAAGAAAAACTGCTTAGCTGAAACTTTTGGCATACTGGCATAATAGAGTCAACAAATATACCTTAGTAATTAAAAATTGGCAGCTTTTGTTAAGTTTTTAGGCTTTTATTGTGTATTTGTTTTTCCAACAATACTTCTTATATTGCTAAAATGTATTTTTGAAAATGAAAGGATAGAGTCCAATAAACATGATCCATGGCTGGCTAACTGATGCAAATAGGTTTGCAAGTCAACTTTATCACTTCTGACTTTTGTGAATGGGACTAGTTTATTTCCTGTAACTGATTAAAATGAAACTAATAATTCACATTCAGTTTACAAAAAAAATAAAACTTTGATGTTTGAATGTAAAATTGTGAATTCAGAGCTGGCTCCAGCAATCATTGGATGAATTAAGTGGGTTTAGGAATGTTGTCATGCCTGTTATGATGTGGCATTATGTAGCTTTGTGGTTTTAAAAGAAATGTTTTTTTATTCATATTCTCACTGTAAGGTTTTTTTCACATATGTTATCTGCGAGAAGTATTGCCTCTGTGATGAGCTTCTTTTAAAAGTTTTTAATAGCATTTGCACTACTGTTTGAATATAACTAACTTTATTCTCTTAACATTTATTTATAGATAGTTTCCAATCCACCAGATATTGTACGAAAACTGGATAGAACCAAAAAGTATAGAAACCAGTCATGGTCCTCCCCTCCACAAGACTGCAAAGTTTCTTCACAGCAAAGCCCTCTGGTAACTGCTGGTGTGCATTCAGACTTTACAAAGCCTAAAAGCAACAGACTGAATTACTGTGATGATGTGTGCTCCATAGAGAATGATCTTCCAATAACAACAATTGGTAGGTTTTCAGTTGTCAGTATGAAAGAGGAGGAGAAAAGAGCAAAAACGCCACCCTCTAACAGGTACTCTGCACCACCTATTTTTTACATGGATGCTGCTTCCTTGAGCCAAGAACAGAAGCCAGTGGTTCCTCGCACCCACACATCTGTCTCTGTTGATGTCACCATTCATGACTGCAATTCTACTGACTCTGGTGAAGATTCTGTTAGTGTAAAGCATGCTGCAGCTCAGCCTTCGGGTGTAGGTGATCACAGCAGCAATGATCTTATGAAGAAGGCATTTGCTCTCCTGAAAAGATCTGGAAAAACACATGTTACGCAAGAGCAAAACTGTTCAAAAAGCCAAGATACAAGTATCCCATCCATAAATGTCACTTCATTTCATTCCCAGGCATCCTATGTCAGCAGTGACAATGATTCAGAGTTTGAGGATGCAGACATGAAGAAAGAGTTACAAAGACTAAGAGAGAAGTATGTTGATTTTATGATTTTTTTATTTTTATTTTTTTTGAGGCCATGTTAAAATGTAATACAGTGCAATGAACAAGGTTTCATGATGGCAGAAAACATTTTTAGGAAATTGTCTAGAAATCCAAGGGTATGCCATACATGAAAGTAAGTTAAAGAAGTAAAATGAGTTCTTGGTGGTAATTAAAAGTGCAGATTTAGTGTGTGGTCAGTAACTTTTCGTCTTTGTTTTTATACATTAATCTTCATCCTACTGGGAATTATAATACCGTAAAAGCATACATTTTAAAACTTAATTTTCCAGGACAATAAAACTTTTTCTTCTTATTGAAATTATTATTTATCAGTAGTTATTCATTTTAAAGAATGTATTTTAACAAAGAAGACAAATTCCTAAAACAATTAGTTTCCATATAACGTATATGTATGTTTCTGTGGCTTTTGCACTGAAAGCCCCAAAAATTCTTTTTTTTTTTTTTTATTTTATTTTATACTGAAGACACATGAAGGAGATTTCAGAATTGCAAACTCAACAAAGAGGAGAAATTGAAGAGTTGTACAAGAAACTTGGCAAGCCGTTGCCTCATTCAGTAGGCTTTCTACATGCAGCACCTCCTACAGGACGTAGAAGACGAGCTAGCAAAAACAAGCTCAAAGGAGGGAAGCTGTTGAATCCACTGGTGCAGCAGCTGAAGAACGTGGCAACTAATATCGGCAGTAGTGAGTCCATTCTCTTGTTTTCAGTTTTGTTTTTTTTTTGTTCTGCTGTACATTTGTTCCACTAGAAATGTGCCTATATGAGAGTTGTAAAATCAGAGAGTGAAGTTGGTTTTGTACCAGAGATTCTAAACTAATATGTGTATTCACAATCAATATCACGAGAGGCCTCTGATGTCATTAAACAGATAAATGCAGCTTGTGCAAGGCATACAGTCTCAGTTTAAGTTTATACCTTGGGGCACCAGTTGAATGCAGTGTATGGGATGTCAGCCAAAGAGAAATAACAGATGGGAATCAACTAAATAGGGTCTTTTCTTCCTTTCTACTTTGCAAATGTTTTTTGCCATCCTTTTCCAGATCTCTTTCACATAGTTTGGAGGTGTACTTTGGGTCACTATTATATTGATTAAACAATGACATCTGAAAAAAGTGCAAACAAGATGGGATGGTGTATTGTAAATAACTCCTGACACTTCTTTTTTCAGCTGCTCCTATTTGGGGTTGCCACAGCGGATCATCTTGTTCCATATCTTTCTGTCCTCTACATCTTGCTCTCACACCCATCACCTTCATCTCATCCACACACATGTATTCTGTCTTGTTCCTACTGATCTTCATTCCTCTCCTCTCTAGAGCATATCTCCACATCTCCTCAATCTGCTCCCTACTCTCGCTACAGATCACAATGTCATCAGCAAACATCATAGTCCACAGGGACTCCTGTCTAATCTCATCTGTCAACCTGTCCATCACCATTGCAAATAAGAAAGGGCTCAGAGCTGACCCCTGATGTAACCCTACCTTCACGTTGAATGCATCCGTTAATCCTACCGCAGACCTTAGCACTGTCGCACTTCCCTCGTACATATCCTTTACAACTCTTACATACTTCTCTGCCACTTCCGACTTCTTCATTCAATACCACAACTCCTCTCAAGGAACCCTGTCACATGCTTTCTCCAGGTCCACAAAGACACAATGTAACTCCTTCTGGCTTTCTCTGTACTTCTCCATCAACACCCTCAGAGCAAACATTGCATCTCTTGTGTTCTCTTGGCATGAAATCATACTGCTGCTCATTAAACATCACCTCCCTTCTTAACCTAGCTTCCACTACTTTACTCTTTCCCATAACTTCATGCTGTGGCTCATCAATTGTATCCCCCTGTAGTTAACTATAGCTCTGCACATCCCCCTTATTCTTAAAAATCAGTACCACTAGACTTCTCCACTCCTCAGGCATCCTCTCACTTCCCAAGATTCCATTAAACAATCGGGTTAAAAACTCCACTGTCACCTCTGCTAAACACCTCCATGCTTCAACAGTTCAGTCATCTGGACCAACAGCGTTTCCATTCCGCAACCTCTTCATGACTGTCTTTACTTCCACCTTGCTAATCCGTTGCACTTCCTGATTCTCTCTCCACATCATCCAACTTTCTCTCTCTCATTCTCATTCTCTTCATTCATCATGGATAACTATCCAAGACACACTATGATGTACTTCAGGAAACACCAGGTGAAGGTTTTAAAATGTCCCTCCCTGTCCCCTAATTTTAAATGTTATTGAAAGTTTGTAGAAAGATCTTTAACGTGATGTACGTGCAAGACAGCCCAAAAATATCTTCCACCTAGAAGTGATCTGCAAAGAAGAATGGAGAAAAATTTCCAAAACCAGAATTAAGACTCATAGCTGGCCACAAAAAGCGTTTGCAAGGGGGTGTTAACCATAGTGCTGATTTTGTAGGGGTGCCCAGACTTTTGCTATTGACACATTTACTTTTTTTCATTTTTTCAGTTCATCAAATAAACAGTAACTGTACATATCCACTTTTATTAGAAATTGTTTTATTTTAATTTGTCTCCTGTTGAAGTTCTATTTTTCACTTTAATTTGGCCAGGGGTGTTGAAACTTTTGCATGAAACGATATTTGCTTTAATAAAAGGGATTAGTTAACACTAGAATTACCAGAGCCAACGAAAAAACTCGTAAATCCAGCACACCTTAAATTCGCACCTCTCCATCAGCCTCTTTAGCCTTCACACATTATACAGTTCATGTCTACATTTTGTTATTTATTACTAAAACATGAAAACATTTGTTTTAACGATGTGTTTACACAGATTGTTGTAGACACAAAACATACATTAAATTATTTCTATTTCCCCTTACAGTTCTGGGTAGCTCACTCCCAGATAATCAATCAAGGCAGGAACTGGGAGAACTTCTTGCCCATTCTGAGGCGGTGGGGGGATGGTATAACTTTTGGCCTGTTGTTCTTGTGGCAGTAATCCTAGCTCTTGATTTTTGAATTTTTCTGAATTGATTGGTCTTCATTTCTTAATACTAGAATTACTAGAGTCTACGAAAAAACTCGTAGATCCGGCCCACCTTAAAACCGTTCTCACCTCTCCATCGGTGTCTTTTGTCTTCTAAATGTGCCGATTAAGACGAGCAGCAAGCAGCCGGCTATTCCATCACCCACCGTCGCAGAACGTTCACTAAGTTTTCCCAGCTCATGCCTTGTTTGATTATCTGGCAGTGACTGAACTGCTGGAGTTTTACAATGGAAATAATAGATCGTTATTTGGAACACATGCATTTCATGTGTGTTCCGTTTCTACAGTAATCTGTATAAGCACATTGTTAAAACAAACTTTTTCATATTTTAGTAATGTTACAAAATGTAGGCATAAACTATAGAATGTGTGAAGCCTGATGTCCAAACATTAAATAAACACTTTCACAAAAGGTTCAAGAATGATACAACACCTTCTGTGGCGTAACGCTAAGATTTGCAGACTCCGAGCACAGCAGCCCTGCCATGCCTTAGAGACCTAAGTTTGATTCCCCGCTGGGGAGGAAGTTTTTTTTTTTTTTTTTTTCTCTTTGTAACCTCAAAAGGACATAATTTATAAATTGGTATGCACTGTAAATCGTTAAGTTTAAAATGTCGATCGCGGTTATTTCTGTTGATGAATTCATGCTCTTTTACTTAGTCAGAACAGGAGCTTATTCAGCTTCTGATCTGACTCAAACAGCGGAAGTATAAATTCACACCCAATCTGACGCTGTTCGTTTTCAAATAATATTGCATTACTTTAACGATGTTTTCTGATTGGTACTATTCGCGTCATAAAATGATTTCTTCAAAACGTCGCATATATTTGTCTTTCTCTTTTTAAAATGTGTGTTAATCACTGCCAGTATGTTGTAGCACACCGCAACTGGCCACCTGCATGTTCTTGCGCGCACTGAATAAGACAGCGCTATATGCAATCATCAGATTCAAATGTTAACAGTTCACACACACACGCAAGGATCGTCTTTCTTACATTTACAACGTGTGTACCTGTTACAAAGTACACACTTCTGTCAATACTGTGGTTTCTATTACACACCTAAAAGAAAGAGACAATATATGTGAAAACATCATCGCACTAATGCAATATTATTTGAAAACGAACAGCGTCAGATCGGGTGTGAATTTATGCTGGAACTGGAAATTCTCTGATGTGGAATCGGTTCTGTCGGTTGTGGGCGTGGGTGTAACTGGTGGACATAACTGGGAATTACTGTAAATGTGAGTGGTGTTTTGAGGTAATGAATAGAGCTGCAAATTACAGGGAATTCTCAGATGTGGAATTCTCTGATGTGGCGAGATAAAACCTGACACACAAATATAGGTGAATCAATATAATAATCAAGCACAACAGACACTGCAATGGCCACAGCTCTGTCACGAAAGAGGAGGTTGACCCCTTCGGAGGCTTTGGCTCTGCTGCAAGAAACGGATGATTGTGACTCAGATGGTGGCAAGGAACTAATTTTTGATATCGAGGAAGACGACGAGACAGACACAGAGGAGAGCCCAGATGAGGATTCTATATCGGAGAAAGAGAACAGAAGTCCTCCCCGCAAGAAACGTCCAATCCAACATAAGAACAGCGCAGCTGCACCAAGCATAAAGGCAAAAGATGGCACCATTTGGATACAAAAAATAAACGTGTAATGCCACAAAAAGTGCACGCAGACATTTCAGTTCGTAAGCTTTGGTATGAGAATGCAATCACAAGTACACTGCAGAACTATAACGCATCTTTATGTGAAAACAGTAGTGTCAGATGGGGAGTGTCTGATTGCATATAGCGCTGAAGTTATTGCTCTTTATTATGCTTTCCTCTGCATGTCCTGGAGTACAAAAGAAACCGCATACAGCAACATGTGGGGACTGGCAAGATCGGGGAAAAAAAACATGTGGTCACTGATTACAAACCGCATGATGTTTTGCGAATGAATATGAATAATGTTGCATCCGTGCCACAAACTTTTCCGAAATGTACTATATAGGTCATAAAACGAATAATTCCAAATATCATACATACCTATGTCTCTGTTTTTTTTTTTTCTTTTTTTGACATCATGGACCATAAGGTGCATACTAATTCAGCGTGAGTAGGAACACTCAATAAAACTGAATAAAAAGAAAATCAAGTGACGGTGAGATATGAAGAAGGCAGATTTGCCAGCGGTTGTGTGTCAGATGCCTGGGTTGAGGGACGATAGTATGTATCGTGATACGCTGCAGAGCTATAGCGCGTCTTTATGTGAAAACAGCAGTTTCAAAGGGGGGGGAAAGGATCCTGAACGCGACTGAGAGAATGAAAAGTGAATAAAAAAAAAAACACAAAGCTAACCTTTACAAGTATCATAAATTACACCGGCTGTTACAGACTGAAGTCAAATGTATGTTTTATTCTAAAGTAGTAAGAATAAGAGCACCACACTTCTCAAAAGGGAGTCATGCAGGATTGAACTCGTGACCTTTTAATTCCCAGTCAGCAACTGACACTGTTGCGCCACGGCGGCAGTCGTAGCAAAACGCGTGTCAATGTCGCACACTAAGGCGGCTTTTTTTTTTTCTGCAGTTATATTTTTGAATAAAAGCGCACTTGTTCTGTTATATTTGTACCTTTTGTGAAAGTGTTTCTTTTATATTTGGACTTCAGGCTTCATACATTATATAGTTTATGCCTACATTTTGTCATTTACTACTAGAATATGAAAAACGTTTGTTTTAAAAATTTGTTTACACAGATTACTGTAGAAACAGAACACACATGAAATGTGTGTGTTCCACTCTAAAAATCCACGTCACTCCCAGATAATCAGTCAAGGTATAAGCTGGGAGAAGTTCGTGCATGTTCTAAGTTGGTGGGGAATGGAATAGCTGACTGCTTGCAGCTTGTCTTTATCTGCACATTTAGAAGACAAAAGACGCTGGCGGAGAGGTGTGAACGGATTTAAGAAGCAGTTTAACGTGGGACGGATCTACGAGTTTTTTCGTAGGCTCTGGTAATTCTAATGTTAAAATAACTATGGACTCTCATTTCTGGTTAAGTCGAGGTGTATGTATGTGTTTATATACACTCACAGACCACTTTATTAGGTTCACCGTGCTAGTGTTGAGCTTGACCCCATTTTTCATTCTGAACTGCCATAATCCCTTCATGGCATAGATTCAACAAGGTGCTGGAAACATTCCTCAGTGATATTGGTCCATATTGACATGATAGCACCATACAGGTGCTGCAGATGTTTCGGCTACACATCCTTGAAGCAAATCTCACATTTCAGCACATCCCAAAGGTGCTCTGTTGGATTAAGATCTGATGACTGTGGAGGCCACTTGAGTTCAATGAAATCATTGTCATGTTCAAGAAACCAGAGTGAGATGATTTGAGCTTTGTGACATGGCGTGTTATCCTGCTGGAGATAAAAATTAAAATTAGAATTAAAATCAGAAGACTTTGTTGTCATTATACCATGTATAACTAAATTACAGAGCATCTACTCCTTTTAGATGCAATGAAAAAAAAAAATCAAACATTTAAACAAGTAACAGTAAAGTGTTACATGTAAAAACTTCTAAATAAAAGAATACAAATTAATAGGTGCTAATTACCAGGCAACAAATGTGGTATTACAAAACAGAATATTACTGATTGTGCATGTACAATAATTGAATTACTAATTAATATTACACAAAGAATACTAGTATAAGATATTGGACATAGGACAAATTAAACAATATTGCACTAGGCTATGATTAATGCACATGAATTACCAATGATATGAATATTACACAGAGAATACTACAACCCCAATTCCAATGAAGTTGGGACGATGTGTAAAACGTAAATAAAAACAGAATACAATGATTTGCAAATCCTTTTCAACCTATATTCAATTGAATACACTACGAAGACAAGATATCGAATGTTCAAACTGATAAACTTTATTGTTGTTTTGCAAATCTTCACTCATTTTGAATTTGATGCCTGCAACACGTTGCAAAAAAGCTGGGACAGGGGTAGTAAAAGACTGGGAAAGTTGAGGAATGTTCAAAAACACCTGTTTTGAACATTCCACAGGTGAACAGGTTAATTGGAAACAGGTGTTTGTCATGATTGGATATAAAAGGAGCATCCCCAAAAGGCTCAGTCGTTCACAAGCAGGGATGGGGCGAGGTTCACCACTTTGTGAACAACTGCGTGGGCAAATAGTCCAGCAGTTTAAGAACAACGTTTCTCAACGTACAATTGCAAGGAATCTAGGGATTTCATAATCTACTGTCCATAATATCAAAAGATTCACGTAAGCGGCGAGGCCGAATACCAACACTGGATGCCCGTGACCTTCGATCCCTCAGGCGGCACTGCATTAAAAACCGACATCATTCTGTAAAGGATATTGCCACGTGGGCTCAGGAATACTTCAGAAAACCATTGTCAGTTAACACAGTTACTCGCTACATCTACAAGTGCAAGTTAAAACTCTACCATGCAAACTGAAAGCCATATATCAAGAACACCCAGAAACGCCGCCGGCTTCTCTGGGCCCAAGCTCATCTGAGATGGACTGACGCAAAGTGGAAAAGTGTGCTGTGGTCTGACGAGTCCACATTTCAAATTGTTTTTGGAAATCATGTACGTCGTGTCCTCCAGGCCAAAGAGGAAAAGGACCATCCGGATTGTTATCAGTGCAAAGTTCAAAAGCCAGCATTTGTGATGGTATGGGGGTGTGTTAGTGCCCATGGCATGGGTAACTTGCACATCTGTTAAGGCACCATTAATGCTGAAAGGTACATACAGGTTTTGGAGCAACATATGCTGCCATCCAAGCAATGTCTTTTTCAGGACGTCCCTGCTTATTTCAGCAGGACAATGCGAAGCCACATTCTGCATGTGTTACAACAGTGTGGCTTCGTAGTAAAAGAGTGCGGGTACTAGACTGGCCTGCCTGCAGTCCAGACCTGTATCCCATTGAAAATGTGTGGCGCATTATGAAGCGCAAAATACGACAACGGAGACCCCGGACTGTTGAGCAACTGAAGTTGTACATCAAGCAAGAATGGGAAAGAATTCCACCTACACAGCTTCAACAGTCCTCCGTTCCAAAACACTTATTGAGTGTTGTTAAAAGGAAAGGTGATATAACACAGTGGTAAACATGCCACTGTCCCAGCTTTTCTGGAACGTGTTGCAGGCATCAAATTCAAAATGAGTGAAGATTTGCAAAACAACAATAAAGTTTATCAGTTTGAACATTCGATATCTTGTCTTTTTGTAGTGTATTCAATTGAATATAGGTTGAAAAGGATTTGCAAATCATTGTATTCTGTTTTTATTTACGTTTTACACAATGTCCCAACTTCATTGGAATTGGGGTTGTAATAATGCACATATTGCAGATAGGACAGATGGAGCAAATGTTGTCCTGGACTTTGATTATTTCAGAGGATTATTGGACATCCAAGAAAAGGTCAGCTGTAGGCAGAGAGAGGGACAGAGACAGACTAGGAGAGAGGTGGTCAGTGCATCTTGAGATTCAGCGTAGTTATGACTTTAGGAAAGAAACTGTCCCTGAGATTGTTTGTCCTTGATTTGATTGACCTGTCCACTGTGGTCATAAGGGGGGATGGACATGGTCAGCAACAAGACTCGGGCTGTGGCATTTAGTACCAACTGAGCATTGTTTAAAGGCCCCAAAGTGTGCCAAGAAGATATCCCCCCACAGCATTACACCGCCACCAACCTGAACTGTTGGTAAAATGCAGGATGGATCCATGCTTTCATGTTGTTGACGACTCAAAATTCTCACACTGCCGTCCAAATGTCGCAGCAAATATCGAGACTCATCAGACCAGGTAACATTTTTCCAATCTTCTGTTGTCCAGTTTTGGTGAGCCCTGCAAATTGTTGCCTGTTCTTAGCTGTCTTGAGTGACACCCGTTGTGGTCTCCTACTGCTGTAGCTCATCTACATGCCTTGGTTGTAATGAGTAGTTGTTTGAGATGCTGTTGCCTTTCTGTCAGCTCAAACCAGTCTGACCATTCTCTTCTGCCCTCTGGCATCAAGAAAACATTTTTGCCCAGGGAACTGCCGCTTACTGGATATTGTCCCTTTTTCGGACCTTTCTCTGTAAACCCTAGAGATGGATATGAATGAAAATCCCAGTAGGTCAGCAGATTCTGAAATACTCCGACCAGCCCGTCTGGCATCAACAACCATGCCATGTTCAAAGTTGGTTAAACCACTTTTCTTCTCCATTCTGATCCTTGGTTTGAATTTTAGCAGGTTGTCTTGACAAGTCTACATGCCTAAATGCATTGAGTTGCTGCCATGTGATTGGCTGATTAGATATTTGCATTCCCAAGCAGTTGAATGGGTGTACCTAATAAAGTGGCTAGTGAGTGTATATGCCTTTCTAAAATAAATATATATACAGCATACACAAAATATATGTATACAGATACACAATCTGAAAAAGTCCCAGCTAATGTACGGTGAAGAGGTGTTCATCTTTTAACACATTCCATTAGGCTGCTAATATTATATTTATGTAACTCTTTACTGTGTTTTTGTGCGCTATGGCTTAAATATTTGGGAATAACCATGTGCGAAGGTCAAAAAAAAATGGATCAAATTTAAACTGAATTGCAGGAGTATTAACTGGGAATAATATGCTTTTATTCAATTTGATCGTAAGCCCAGAAATACTAGGAAATTTCTTCCAGTAAAATTTCCTAAGGATTAGCACTGATGAATATGAATTAGGAACCTTGTCCTTCTTAGAGTGGATTTTGTTTAAGTCCATTATTTCCATTCAAGTTCATTCCTTATGGTCTCTGTATGTATGTTTTTGTTTACAAGATGCAAAGAGCAGTGGCAGTTAGTAGTGAATTACAAAAAGCAATCCGGTCTAGTTGTGTTCAGATGCAAAATATTCAGCATTTATATTTTGTAAGAAAAGGCACAAAACCACATGAAGGAGTTGGGGATCCACCCTGTATACTTGAAACTGCTGATATGGAAATAAGTCTTTACAGACAGAAGTCCAAAACAGAACTGAAGAGTTTATATATTTAAAAAAAAAAAAAAAAAAAAAAAAAAAAGGCTGACATATGTAAAATCAGAAAACAGGAAGTGACGTAATGGTAATCTTGTGACCGGATATGACATCAGGAGTAGGTGGGTTCTTAGGATCGGAAGAGGAAGTAGTAGTAGGTTGTCTTCTGGGAATCGACAGTGATATTAGGTTGACAGTTCATCGGTTGCTCTGTAGGAGGAGAGGAGAAAGAGTTAGAGGACAGCGCCAACCCCCGGTCCAGCAGGAACATGCACCTATTTGAGCCCATGAACTGTCTCCTACTCACACGATTGTGACAAGTTATACAAGCAGATACTGCTGGGCTTCAGTTTACTAGTTTTTTTCCATGCACATACATTAGTTTTAAACCCAAAACAGTCTTCATTGAGGCTTTTACCAAAATCTTGACACCATTATTAATCAGTAATGAAATTTGTCTCTGGTATGCACATTCTAGTAGTATCCAAAATCTTAAATGGCAGCACATATCTAATAAGTTAAAGTTGTGTAATGTTTGTGATTTTCACAAAAAAAAATAATTTTTTTTTGGATCTGTATCTGAGACTGGCTTTCTGCATTGTAAGGATGTGATAGTATCTTGAGATTTTCATCCCCTTTATACATGGTACATCAAGCTGTGGAATCTCAATTTTATTTAAAAGGTCTTTAGTAAGAACTTCACTTTCAGTGAATTTCAAAGTCTATAGCATCTTAAATATCTAAAAAGCATCTATAAATATTACTTGTTTCTTCATGTTCATTAACCTTACTTTCATCTGCCTTATTGATTTATGTCATTACTACCTCCACATGTGGCATGACTTAATGTGATGTGTTAAGATTAGTGGTGTCATTTTCTTGTAGTCAGTAAATTGAATTCTCTTAATAGTACAACTGTTTTTTGTAAGGCTTGGTAGTGGGTGAGTTTGCATTTTTTAGCTCTTTAAATAGGTTTCGAGTGTTTCCTAAAGTATTCCTGCTTATGTTTCTAGAGAGAATTTTCCACTAAAATAACCAGTTTATATATAAATTAGGGGGTTCCCCTGTGCTCGCTTCGCTCACCAAACCCCCTGGCCTGCACTACGTGCCAGTCACTTCGCATCTCTGCCACTCGCGTTGTGAAGAGGGGGGCTAAATGCACCCCAAGGAGACGCGGTCGCTCCTCCAAAACCCCCTCTTAAAAAGTGATACAATGGGAAACAAATAGTTTTTTAACCTCCTCTTTGCTCAATGCTGCTATGCCACATGATCTGCATCTCACACGGCACTTCGAACATTTAAAAGCCAGTACAGCAGGTGTCCTACTCTTCGTCTTTTATTTCTGGCCCCAGGTGTGGTTAAATCTTTTGGGACAAATTCTCGTCTCACAGGACGCGAGTTCTTGATGTTTTGTAGTTTATAATTTAAAAAACGGAATAAGAATCTGAAAATCTAACAACCTCACATTAAAGTTCGATAAACTCTGAAAAGAATGATGCCAAACATATATACATTGGTTTTAAAATAAGCCCAATTTTCAAGCGTGGAAAAAAACATGACATAAGTCACATAAAATCGTTACCACAAAATTGTTGCAGTTTTAGGCTTGGGATTTTATATATATATATATATATATATATATATATATATATATATATATACACACTAGTCATTAAGCCCGTTACAATAACGGGCACTAGAACAGTAGTGCATAAACATTAGTAGGAACAGTCTATATTAAATGGCAAGGGACTTTGACCTCATTCTTTTTGTTGGTTGTATTTTTCTTTGTCTTTCAGCCTTTTTGTTGATGTTTACTTGCTGAGCGGACCGTTCTTCATGGGCTGCCGCCGTATATTGTGTGTCTTTAATTTTCTGTGACAGTAATACTGTCTTGTACGTCCGCTGGCTTGTACGTCCGTAATATACCTTTAATATTCTCTGGCGGTAATACAGGCGTGCGCATCGGTAATATGCCTTTAATTTTCTCTGACAGTAGCACTGGCTTGTATGTGACTGTAATATGTGTCACTGTAATGTGTACCTTTAATTTCCTCTCGTAGTAATACTGGTTTGTATTTCCGTAAAACGCCTGTAACTTTCTCTGACAGTAATATCGCGCATCGCACTGTGCCCCGCGCATGCGCACTTCACCAGAAGACACACACAGACACACCTGGATGCACACAGGGATTTTATTAAAGAGGATAATATTTCTGTTCTGGTTCATCCTGCTTCCACTTAAAAACCGGTCCCGCCGACACAGCATATAGAGAGATAGATATAGAGAGATAGATATAGAGAGAGATAGATATAGAGAGAGATAGATATATAGAGAGATAGATATATAGAGAGATAGATATAAAATATATAATATACAATGCATCCAGAAAGTATTCACAGCGCATCACTTTTTCCACATTTTGTTATGTTACAGCCTTATTCCAGAATGGATTAAATTCATTTCCTCAGAATTCTACACACAACACTCCATAATGACAACGTGAAAAAAGTTTACTTGAGGTTTTTGCAAATTTATTAAAAATTAATAAACTGAGAAATCACATGTACATAAGTTTTCACAGCCTTTGCTCAATACTTTGTCGATGCACCTTTGTCAGCAATTACAGCCTCAAGTCTTTTTTGAATATGATGCCACAAGCTTGGCACACCTATTCTTGGCCAGTTTCACCCATTCCCCTTTGCAGCACCTCTCAAGCTCCATCAGGTTGGATGGGAAGCGTCGGTGCACAGCCATTTTAAGATCTCTCCAGAGATGTTCAATCAGATTCAATTCTGGGCTCTGGCTGGGCCACTCAAGGACATTCACAGAGTTGTCCTGAAGCCACTCTTTTGATATCTTGGCTGTGTGCTTAGGGTCATTGCCCTGCTGAAAGATGAACTGTTGCCCCAGTCTGAGGTCAAGAGCGCTCTGGAGCAGGTTTTCATCCAGGATGTCTCTGTACATTGCTGCAGTCATCTTTCCCTTTATCCTGACTAGTCTCCCAGTCCCTGCCGCTGAAAAACATCCCCACAGCATGATGCTGCCACCACCATGCTTCACTGTAGGGATGGTATTGGCCTGGTGATGAGCTGTGCCTGGTTTCCTCCAAACGTGAAGCCTGGCATTCACACCAAAGAGTTCAATCTTTGTCTCATCAGACCAGAGAATTTGTCTGAGAGTCCTTCAGGTGCCTTTTGGCAAACTCCAGGCGGGCTGCCATGTGCCTTTTACTAAGGAGTGGCTTCCGTCTGGCCACTCTCTACCATACAGGCCTGATTTGGTGGATTGCTGCAGAAAATGGTTGTCCTTCTGGAAGGTTCTTCTCTCTCCACAGAGGACCTCTGGAGCTCTGACAGAGTGACCATCGGGTTCTTGGTCACCTTCCTGACTAAGGCCCTTCTCCCCTGATCACTCAGTTTAGATGGCCGGCCAGTTCTAGGAAGAGTCCTGGTGGTTTCGAACTTCTTCCACTTATGGATGATGGAGGCCACTGTGCTCATTGGGACCTTCAAAGCAGCAGAAATGTTTCTGTAATCTTCCCCAGATTTGTGCCTCGAGACAATCCTGTATCGGAGGTCTACAGACAATTCCTTTGACTTCATGCTTGGTTTGTGCTCTAACATG
Organism: Erpetoichthys calabaricus; assembly: GCF_900747795.2. Lineage (NCBI taxonomy): Eukaryota > Metazoa > Chordata > Cladistia > Polypteriformes > Polypteridae > Erpetoichthys > Erpetoichthys calabaricus. Next base: position 61,293,932 of record NC_041411.2, on the reverse strand, counting down.
AATTGTCAACTGTGGGACCTTATATAGACAGGTGTGTGCCTTTCCAAATCATGGCCAATCAACTGAATTTACCACAGGTGGACTCCAATTAAACTGCAGAAACATCTCAAGGATTATCAGGGGAAACAGGATGCACCGGAGCTCAATTTCGAGCTTCATGGCAAAGGCATTGAATACTTATGTACATGTGCTTTCTCAATTTTTGTATTTTTAATAAATTTGCAAAAATCTCAAGTAAACGTTTTTCACATTGTCATTATGGGGTGTTGTGTGTAGAATTCTGAGGAAAAAACCTGAATTTAATCCATTTTGGAATAAGGCTGTAACACAACAAAATGTGGAAAAAGTGATGTGCTGTGAATACTTTCCGGATGCACTATATATATAAAAAAATTTCACATTTGAAACGGAAATTATGTATGACCACAGAGGAACAGGAAAAACATTCTTAATAAACCTGATTCTTGCCAAGAGAGCAAATGGTGACACAGCTCTGGCTGTAGCGTCGTAGGGAATCGCTTCTACATTATTAGATGGAGGCCGTACAGCACATTTGGCATTGCAATTACCATTAAACCTTGCTCACGACGAAAATCCAATTTGCAACATATGCAAGGGCTCTGGAAAGGCAAAAGTCTTGCAACATTCAAAGATAATAGTTTGGGATGAGTGCACCATGGCACATAAAAGAGCTTATGAAGCCTTGAACCGAACAATGCAAGATTTCAGAGATCCTACCAAAATAATGGGAGGCACTGACGTTTTACTCACAGGAGATTTTCATCAAACATTACCAGTTATTCCACGAGGGACACCAGCAGATGAACTCAACGCGTGTTTAAAATCCATGCTTCTCCCAAGGTCAGTTATATGTCGCGTGTTGTCGGGTAGGTACACCAAAAAATGTATACATTTATGCGTGTAATGGGCAAACAAAAAATGTAGTATACCCGAAAGCACTGCAGTAGTACTCAATGTATCTTTACTTCTTAAATGTTAATGTATTACTGTTTAATAATGCGCTTCTTATATGTTGTTCAAATTCTTTTATCAAAATACCAGTAACGGCGCGCTGCACGAATACACTTGACTTGAGCATTCATATTATTCATTCTTTCTCTGTATGTTTAGCATTCGTTTGCTCAGAGGTTGATGTGCTTGCTGCTTCCTGAGCAGCTTTTCTTTACTCCACCCTAGTGGCCAGCTGCTTCTCTTTCGTCGGCATCTTTTCGCGTTTAAAACTGATTAAGTTAGTTTTTGTGTTGCAATTACTTAGTACATTTTCTTTAACCTTTCACTTAATCTGGCACTTAAGTCTTCAATTTGCCTCAAGAATGATTAGAGAAGGTCGGTAGGGAATGAAAATGGCGCAAGTATGCATCCGCCAAACGGCCGCCCTGCTGTGCCCTGCCGAGAGTTGATTCTACAATAAAATATAAAGATAAAAAGAGTAATAAATCATCACCACAAAAGCAGATAATAGACGTCACGTAGTATATGTGTACCAAATTTCAAGTCAATAGGTGAAACGGTTTGCGAGCTACAGGTGATTTAAAAATCCTGGACAGACAAGCGACAGCCACGGTAGCGTATTATAGAAACAAGATTTTACTGTTTAATAATTTATATTTATATGCAATGTGCTTCTTATATATTCATATTTTCATTAGATAATGTTAATAATGTTTATATTGATTTCTGTTATTGTAAGTGCTCTTTATTTGTTGAAAAATAAAATTGGCAATTAAACTTTTTATAAATTTTATTTTTTTCCCTTGCACTCAGTGAGCGAAGCCACTGGGTAATCAGCTAGTGTGTGTGTGTGTGTGTGTGTGTGTATGTATGTGTATATATATATATATATATATATATATATATATATATATATATATATATATATATAAAATATACAGTGATTCCTCGCTATATCGCGCTTCACCTTTTGCAGCTTCACTCTATCGCGGATTTTATATGTAAGCATATTTAAATATATATCGCGGATTTCTGAGGACAATGGGTCTTTTAATTTCTGGTACATGCTTCCTCAGTTGGTTTGCCCAGTTGATTTCATACAAGGGACGCTATTGGCAGAATGGCTGAGAAGCTACCCAACTTACTTTTCTCTGTCTCTCTTGCGCTGACTTTCTCTGATCCTGACGTAGGGGGTGTGAGCAGGGGGGGCTGTTCGCACACCTAGACGATACGGACGCTCGTCTAAAAATGCTGAAAGATTATCTTCACGTTGCTATCTTTTGTGCAGCTGCTTCCTGAAACGACATGCTGCACGGTGCTTCGCATACTTAAAAGCTCAAAGGGCACGTATTGACTTTTGACTTTGTTTTTCTCTGTGTGTGTCTCTCTCTCTCTCTCTCTCTCTCTCTCTCCCCCTCCCTGCTCCTGACGGAGGGGGTGTGAGCTGCTGCCTTCAACAGCTTTGTACCGGCGGTTGCTTCGCAATACTTAAAAGCCAAACAGCCCTATTGATTTGTTTGCTTTCTTCTCTCTCCTGACGCGGACTCCTTTGAAGAGGAAGATATGTTTGCATTCTTTTAATTGTGAGACAGAACTGTCATCTCTGTCTTGTCATGGAGCACAGTTTTAAACTTTTGAAAAAGAGACAAATGTTTTGTTTGCAGTGTTTGAATAACGTTCCTGTCTCTCTACAACCTCCTGTGTTTCTGCGCAAATCTGTGACCCAAGAATAACAATATAAAAATAACCATATAAACATATGGTTTCTACTTCGCGGATTTTCTTATTTCGCGGGTGGCTCTGGAACGCAACCCCCGCGATGGAGGAGGGATTACTGCATATATCTATATATATAGTACTGTGCAAAAGTTTTAGGCAGGTGTGAAAAAATGCTGTAAACAAAGAATGCTTTCAAAAATGGAAGTGTTAATCATTTATTTTCATCATCAACAAAATGCAGTGAATGAACAAAAGAGAAATCTAAATCAAATTAATATTTGGATTTGGTGTGACCACCCTTTGCCTTCAAAACAGCATCAATTCTTCTAGGTACACTTGCACACAGTTTTTGAAGGAACTCAGCTGGTAGGTTGTTCCAAACATCTTGGAGAACCAACTACAGATCTTCTGTGGATGTAGGCTTCTTCACATCCTTCTCTGTCTTCATGTAATCCCAGACACACTCGATGATGGTATGGCCCCCACAGAGCCCTGATTCAACATCACTTCCAGGACTTCTTGTTCATCTTTACGCTGAAGATAGTTCTTAATGACTTTGGCTGTATGTTTGGGGCCATTGTCCTGCTGTAGAATAAATTTGGAGCAATCATACACCTCCCTGATGGTATTGCATGATGGATAAGTATCTGCCTGTATTTCTCAGCATTGAGAACACCATTAATCCTGACCAAATCTCCAAACTCCATTTGCAGAAATGCAGCCCCAAACGTTCAAGGAACCTCCACCATAGGCTTCTACTGTTGTCTGCAGACACTAATTATTGTACCGATCTCCAGCCCTTCGAAGACAAACTGCCTTCTGCTACAGCCAAATATTTCAAATTTTGACTCATCAGTCCAGAGCACTGTTTCCTTAAGAGGAATTAGCTGTCTGGAAATGTGTTCTTTTCAATTGCTGCGTTTTAATTAACCTGAATTTAAATAATTTGTAAATAAAAAAGGTATTCTCCACACCCAGCATGCAATATGACGGTTACAAAGATTACACAAGAAGTGTAAAGGATAATCTAGCTAACTTTACTGACGGGTTCCACACGGTATTACAGACGAGAAGCTTATGACGGACTCGTGTCAAGCAATGTGGGGGTCTTGAACAACGCAGTCTGCCATCTTTCGTCCGCCACGCTGAAAGAATTTTAACCGGACAGAAGACATAATCTTCCGCCCGGCAGCTTCCAAGTGATGGCCGTAGGTCCATCCTTATATTCTGGTTGCTCCATGTGCAGGCTTCTTCTCTGGATCCAAACAAGGACAGGAAAGGACTCAAACCCCACCTTCAAAAATACAGGAATAGCACAATGCCTACATACAATTCTCATTCTCCCAACAAGTAAAGAGGATAGTGTGCTGACGGAAGACAGAAATATACTAGTCTGTCTTTAGGCTGACTATTCAATTCTCCAGTTGTCTTTGGCTCTAGTCCTGAGCTTGGCTCGGCAATTCTAAATGCTGATGCTGAGCCCCTGTGTACCATACTTGGTCTGCCTGTATGAATGAGTCCATAACAGTGGGCACAGAGAACAGTGACATTAAACTTAATAACAAAACATATAACAAGCACCTGCTGCCATTTTTCTGCACCCCAGTTCCTATGTTTTCGTGCATACTTGAGTCACTTGGCCTTGTTTCCATGTCGGCGGTATGGCTTTTTGGCTGCAACTCTTCCATGAAGACCACTTCTGCCCAGACTTCTCCGGACAGTAGATGGGTGTACCTGGGTCCCACTGGTTTCTGCCAGTTCTGAGCTGATGGCACTGCTGGACATCTTCCGATTTCAAAGGGTAATAAGCTTGGTGTGTCTTTTATCTGCTGGACTAAGTTTCCTTGGCCGACCACTGCATCTACGATCCTCAGCGTTGCCCGTTTCTTTGTGCTTCTTCAAAAGAGCTTGAACAGCACATCTTGAAACCCCAGTCTGCTTTGAAATCTTTGTCTGGGAGAGACCTTGCTGCTGCAGTATAACTACCTTGTGTCTTGTTGCTGTGCTCAATCTTGCCATGACATGAAACCGTTTTCCACAACCTCACTTTGGTAGCAGAGTTTGGCTGTTCCTCACCCAGTTTTAAGCCTCCTGCACAGCTGTTTCTTTTTCAGTTTCAGTTAATGACTGTTTCAACCTATGTGTGACATTGATGATCATTAACACCTGTTTGGTATAATTGGTTGATCATACACCTGACTATAATCCTACAAAATCCCTGACTTTGTGCAAGTGTACCTATAAGAATTGATGCTGGTTTGAAGGCAAAAGGTAGTAACACCAAATATTGATTTGATTTAGATTTTTCTTTTGTTCGTTCACTTTGCATTTTGTAAATTGATAACAAACAATCATTTATATTTCTGAAAGCATTCTTTGTTTACAGCATTTTTTCACATCTGCCTAAAACTATTGCACAGTACTGTATATCTCTATCTATCATATTATATATACATATAATATACAAACACTAGTCATTAAGCCCGTTACAATAACGGGCGCTAGAATCGTAGTGCATAAACATTAGTAGGAACAGTCTATATTAAATGGCAAAGGGACCTTGGCCTCATTCTTTCTTCTAACAACATTCATCATCACACTTCCAATTTCCATCTTCATAATCATCACTGTCTGACACTCTTTTCCCCTCCAAAACACTCTTGACATACTGTTCCTTCAGAATAACCCCTACCCCATTTCTCCTCCCATCCTCACCATGATAGAACAATTTGAATCCACCACCGATCCACCTGGCCTTAGTCCCCTTCCATTTAGTCTGTTGCACGCACAAAATATATCTACCTTCCTTCTCTCCATCATATCTGCTAACTCTGTCCCCTTACCAGTCATGTTGCCAACATTCAAAGATCCCACCCCTCAGTTCCACTGTCTTTACCTTCCTTCTCTCCTCTTGCCTCTGGACAAGTCTTCCCCCCTCTTCTTCAGTCAACAGTAGCCCAATTTCCGCCAGCACCCTGTTGGCTAACAGTACTGGTGGCGGTCGTTGTTAACCTGGGGCTCGACTGATCCAGTATGGAAATTTGTATTGTTGCCCGCATATTGATTTGGCCAAATTTTACACTGGATGCCCTTCCTGACATAACTCTCCCCATTTATCCTGTCTTGGGACCGGCACAAAGAAACACACTACTTTGTGGATTCCCTGTGGCTGGGTTAACCCTCTCAACACGGTGACACATTCATTTGAACAATGAATTGGGGCACTCTGAATTGGTAATAAGTAATCAAGAAGTTTCAGTTAATTGTTGATTTAAAAAAAAAAAAAAATGAGCTGGAGTATAATTAATAAATGTGTGTAAAGCACTTATTGGCATCATAGACATCATCTTATACTAAATGGGTAGACCCATAATAACGGTGTACAAACTTTACAAAGCTTAGTACAGCTAATACCTTTTTCAGGTGTTTTTAGCACAACTTCCTGTGGATTGTAAGGGCTGTAGGAACATACTGCCCCATTACTCCTTAGGTGAGAAGAATAAAAGTGTGTAACATTGATAAGCAAGATAATGAAGCCATGACACTTGCAAAGTCTCTTTAAGGGTGTAAGCTGGAGCGCTGATCGCACCCTCAGAGGACACAGACGTCCCTGGGAAAACCCCTGAAACAGCTGAGAGTCTACCTTCACATTGCTCCTTACCCTTCTTACTTGCGCTATAACACGCGATAAACCTCTTGCGCGGTACTCCGCTTACTTAAAAGCCTTGCACAGCGCCTGTCAGTTTTGGAATTGATTGTTTTGCTTCTCTCTCTCTCTCTCTCTCTCTCTCTCTGACATTCTCTGCTCCTGGCAGAACTGTCACCTCTGACTTGTCATGGAGCACGTTTAAACTTTTGAAAAGAGACAAATGTTTGTTTGCAGTGCTTTGAATAAAGTTTTTTTTTTTTTTTTCCTCTACAATCTCCTGTGTGTCTGTGCAAATCTGTGACCCAGGCGTGACAAGGGGAATTATACCAGACTGAAACTGCACTGATGCATCAGAAGATTCCTTTGTTTGATGGAAGGGAAGCAAAAATAGACCTCCCAAGCAGTCAGAAATAATTTTTAGATAGATAGATACTTTATTAATCCCAAGGGGAAATTCACATACTCTAGCAGCAGCATACTGATAAACAATATTAAATTAAAGAGTGATAAAAATGCAGGTATAATGTTAATGTTTACCTTAAACCCCCGGTGGAATTGAAGAGTCGCATTGAATGATCTCCTCATTCTGTCAGTGGAGAAGGACAGTGACAGCAGTCTGTCACTGAAGCTGCTCCTCAGTCTGAAGATGATACTGTTTAGTGGATGCAGTGGATTCTCCATGATTGACAGGAGCCTGCTCAGCGCCCGTCGCTCTGCCACGGATGTCAAACTGTCCAGCTCCTTGCCTACAATGAAGCCTGCCTTCCCCACCAGTTTGTCCAGGCGTGAGGCGTCCTTCTTTATGCTGCCTCCCCAGCACACCACCGCATAGAAGAGGGCGCTCGCCACAACCGTCTGATAGAACATCTGCAGCATCTTATTGCAGATGTTGAAAGTACGCCAGCCTTCTAAGGAAGTATAGTCGGCTCTGTCCTCTTGCACAGAGCATCAGTATTGGCAGTCCAGTCCAATTTATCATCCAATTGCACTCCCAGGTATTTATAGGTCTGCACCCTCTGCACAGAGTCACCTCTGATGATCATGAGGTCCATGAGGGGCCTGGTCCTCCTAAAATCCACCACCAGCTCCTTGGTTTTACTGGTGTTCAGTTGTAGGTTGTTTGAGTCACACCATTTAGCAAAGTCCTTGATTTTTGCAGTGTTAGATGTTATCGCCCCTGTGGCAGAAGACGTATCCAGGTCTGGATTTAAAACACAATGTCTCTGGCCATAATTTTGAGTGTTCACTTTAGGATTGGTGCAAATATGCTTTTGATCAAGTCTCTATCACCCACATTGGGTGCATAGATATTTATATCAAATTGTAGATTTATCAAAATCACATTAGTTTAATTACCCATGACGATTGCATATCACCCTTCAGAATCGGATACTAAATCTTATACTACATACTAAATTGTTCTGTGTATAAAAATTCCCATACCTCTAGTTTTCTTTGGACTGGCCAAATATTCCACTCCAGATATACAATCTCTTAGCAACAGAAACTGATCCTTGCTTAATAAGTGGGTCTCCTGTAAAAATATTGTCTTGGCGTTTAGACCTGTTAGATGAGAGGATACTTTTTCTCTTTAATTCGTAGTTGAGGCCTTTGACATTCCAGCTGACAAAATTCACTAGATAGATAGATACTTTATTAATCCCAAGGGGATTCACACTTTTTTGTCATAGACACATTGCTTCTGAACTTTTGTTGATATTTTGTAGTCTTAGGTAGTAAATTATTATATAAGATAGCTTTTGATCTCAATTTCCAATTTTGCCAGGAGTTATTGCTATGAAGCCTATTGTTGTGTTTCCACTTACAATTGCAAGGGTTAAAAGGATAGATTAGAAATAGTTTGCTCTCTTTCAGCCCCCCCCATTTTGCCTCCCCACGTGAGGCTAGACAACACTTTATGAAGTCCCAGTCCTCTGATATACCTAGAGACACAGCACATCCAAAAAAAGTCCCCCAGCAGCGGTGTAGAAGGATTGAAGTAGAGATATCAATAGACAATACTGTCCAAATAAATATAAACCTACAATATAATCTTAAACAGTCCCGTAAGAGTAAAACTAGGGAATGATGTTAAACAATAGTCATGAATAAGCAGATATGTGATAGTACAGTCCTAATACAATAAACCAAGGGTACGATGGTAAACAGCCCACTTTGTGGCAGGGGAAAAAAATATATATAATTGTAATTAAAATGTAAAAATAGCCATGAAGGAAATAAAATGTATAATCATGGTAAAAATCTCATTGCAAACAGACCAAATAGCATGTAAGATCTTCTTTGCCTTGCCAGGACATATGACTCACAATCCTATGTCAAAAGTGTCAAGATCGATTTCTTAGCTGTATTTCTGCTGTCTCTGGAGAAATAAAAATGCAGAACTTACCTTGAATATCTACTTTTAATTTAGCAGGATACAAAGGGCTGCATCAGATTTTGGCTTTCCGTAAGCGTTCTTTAATGCCGTAACTTGTGGCACGTTTAGCTGCTTTTGAAGGTGAGAAAACGTAAAATACAAATATGGTTATTTTCAAATATAATTTCTTGTTTCAGTTTGAGAAGTAACATCACATTTAATTTATATTGTAGTTTTTCAAAACACACAATGAGGCTTCTAGGTTTTGAGGCATTTGAACCATGTAGGCGGTAAGCTGCTGATATCTCGGTGTCTGATTTGAAGTCCTCTTCAATTATTTTAGAGAATAGTTCAGCTATGAATTTCACTGGGTTTTGACTTTCATGGTTTTCAGGGAGACCTTCAATTCTTATATTATATTCTTTCTGTATACATCTTCCAAAATCAGTCAAAAGTCAAAGTGAACTTTATTGTCATCTCAACCATATTGCGAAGATCAGGGTCCACAGTGTAACAACATGAAGTACAGATAATACATTAAAAACAGAATTTAAATTTAAAATTCAAACACAAACAAGACAAGACATTGTGCAAAGACGAGACAAAGTAGCAGCAATATTGATGTGTAGTTAGCAATATGAACATTGTTGCAACGTATGGTATTTGCAATCTACTTATAGTCAATAGATATGTAATATAGCAAATAAATAATTTCTCTATTATCTATCTATTATTTATCAGTGTATGATAATAGTTGTTTAAGACACGTATAAACAATGACAGGTAAGAATGTTTCAAAGCAGAATGATATCAAGAGTGTCAAAATACTTAAAGGTCAGTATGAGATTTTCAGTTCTACATGTGCACACGTCTTTGCAGGAAAGTGGTTTGCATGTATAAAAGTTCTGTTTTTAGAGGTGGTTGAGGTAGTGTGGAAGATCCCAGGTGGCAGCATGGTGTTAAGGAGTCTGACAGCTTGGGGGTAAAAACTATCCTGCAGCCTGGCAGATCTGGCTTTGATGCTGCAGTATCTTCTCTTGGATGGCAGAAGTGTGAAAAGTCCATGTGAGAGTTCATCATTCCAGTGCAGCTAGTCTGTCTCCATCCACTTTGCATTTGGAATTTGTAGCTGTTGCTTTCCATCAGTGGTAGATACCAGCTATTTCAATACGAGTCGTGAGCGTTTGCTTAATGTCTTCAAGCTGAGCACTAAGGGCTCTAAATTTATTTTCAAACTTACATTTTCCTGTATTTTTTCCTCAGTTTTTCCCAGCATACCTTTCAAGGTTGCAAAGCAATTAAACGTTTCTCCTGGTATTTATTATCCTGAAGCAGTTCTTGTTTGTCTCGTTTATGTCCTTCATATCTTTTGTTATCATTTGTAACCTTCTTTATAGTACTATTTAGCTCCTTTATGTCCCCCATGAAAGTTATAGTTACAGTATTGCAATGATTGTTACCTTCAGCTTGGACAGTTCGTTTCGGTCTTCTCTGTGCTCCACGGGTGAAGTAGCAAACCAAGATGGAGTCTGTGTTGCTGACTCGTGGGGGGCTAGTTCACAATGTGGATAAGTAAGGCCCAATTCACTTGCACTTTTGTTCTTGGCTAGTGGCGATGCTGTAGCGTTAGGTTCCAGGAGATCTATTCTTTCGCCTATCTGTTCCAGGTCAGTCTCTGTCTGGTCATATCTTGAACTTAAACTTTAGGCCTGTTTAGATTTCAATTAAGTTTTAGCTGTCTTTTCCGTTTTCTTTCTGATCCCCTTTTCTGCTATTCATGCTTGTATATCCTTGCATTTACTTTAATTAAAGCCCCTCGGGTTCGGTAAATACAGAATACCTCGGGATGACGGTAAAATAACACTGCTGCTAACAGAGTTCCACTTCAGACTTCTATTTCCCAAAACGGACAAGACCAAAACCCCAGAACTACAAAAAGGTTCTTATCCGCAGGCAGTTATACAGTGAATGATTGCCATCCATCACCTCTTCCTCTCACAATATCTAACTTTGTTGGCACTCAAGTCCAGCCAGTAGTTTACCTGCTTTATTCACCTTTTGAATTATGACATCTGTTATGTTTTTTGGGTTATGTTTCAATCTCACTATCTGCTTTAAATGCTGTTTAATACTCATTATTTATATTATATATGCTTACTTTTCACTTCTGTATTTATTGTGGAATTTTTTTTTCTTATTTAATATTGGCTATTTACCAATTATATTGTCTTATGTTTACTGTGTATAGTGGTGGTGGAAGAGCATGCAGAGTAAGATTTTCATATAAATGGTGACTGATTATTTTCTGTGCATGTTAGGTTTGTTAGGTTATGTTGAGTTGATAGAAGTTTTAGTTATGTTAAAATGTTTCCCTTATACTGTATATTAATTCATAGTCAATGGGAGGTTCTATTATAACCCCTACAAGTTAAATTGTAAGTGTAAGTAAGAATGTATTGAACATAATGAAAGTATTGAATGTACTGAGGTGCTAAGGTGAAGCCTATGTGCAATGCGTTTTGCCATAGAAAAGTAACAACCTTTAAGTTTTGAAAGTAATAGAGGTTTGACAGGAAAAAAACTAAGATTGTAATGAAACAGAGAAGAACCCTTTTTTCTTTTATTCTGTGTGTGTAATAACTTTTTTCTGAATTTTGTGATTTGCTCTTTTTTTTTTAAATTTTCATGAAAAATTTTAAAATGAACTTATTGGACTGAAATTTTTTATTACGAGTTTTATTCATTGTGGATCCTACCTTGCCGACTCAGTGGCAGCTTGAGTTTAGGAATCTAGAAAAGACATAGCTACGGTGCTGATTACAGTATGCTTTGTTAAGTTTGTGATAATAGATGGGCTTTTTGAGTCTAAACCCTTGCTTATTGGGAAAAGAATTTACTCGAACTTCTGGAGTCAGGAAGCTAAAGAACGTGACATGGTGCAGAGTTAATGTAGCATGCTGTGAATTTTGTTGTATGAGGTATTAATGTGACTGTGTTCTGGGTCGTTTGTAATAAGGCTTGTCAACAATGATTATAAGAATCTAGTCTTACATTGTATGGGCATTCAAGATAGACTTTAAGTTAAAGTGCAGATAAAGGCTTGCTAGCAGGAAAGGTACAGAAGGTCTTCCAACCATAAAAGAGGAAATGGTAAGAATCATAGCCCTTGCGTTTACCACTTCAAAAATGTGAAGTGTCACATTTTATGGTAAAATAAACCATATTAAAAGAGCATACAGAATGAAACCACAGGCACATTCTGAGAAAATTACAAAGCATTTACAAGCAGAAGAAACTGAATTACCACTTTTTTTGCTAAACCAGCAGCAATGTCTGTAAACAAGCATTATTATTTAACCCTTTAATGGTCACACCCAGAAAAAAAATATAGCAAATATATTTGTTTGCAGATTTTTGGTACTTGGCACTATAACAACAATAAAATACAATTCTTTTCCCCCTAACTGCAAAGTTTTTGTATTTTGAGTCACTACCAACGGGTCAAGATGTCAGTTAATGGTGAAGGTTTATTTTAAACCTCCTTTATCAATTTGGACATTCCTCTGTGTTGATGCAGCAGCACAACAGTTTTTATATGTATAAAATGCTAAACTAAGTACAACATTCACTCTAAAGCAGCGGTCTCAAAATCCGGCAGTGGCTGCAGGTTTTCATTCTAACCCTTTTCTTAATTAGCGACCTGTTTTTGTTGCTAATTAACTTATTTTGAATTAAATTTAATTAACTCAGACCCCTCAATTGTTTTTCCTTAATTAGCAGTCAAACAATAATGAAATATAAAATGAGCCAAAAACATGACCAGCAAACTGTGTCCATCGTACAATATCTGAAAATAATGAAATTTGAAGGTCTCAGGAATGCTCATCAGCTCAGGTCCGCAAACCATTTTATCACTGCTCTTAGAAAAGAGAAAATCAACAATTTCAGAAATGTCTGCTATTGCACAATGAGAGCAGCAATAAGCCATTGAATTAAATAACGGGTTTACTTAACAATAAGATTCGTCACCTAATTAAGCATCTGGTTGGAATGAAATTGTTTGGAGTTTGAGACCCTGCCTTAATTCTTCTTCTGTTGGCTCACTCGCTTCATGTTTCATTTCTGTTTGGGTGCCATTTAAGGAAAGAAATGAAGCAATTCAGAGGAATGATGAAGAAATTCAGGGGAACAAATCTTAAAAAAAAAAAAAAAAATCAATTAAAATTAAAGGAAAGGAATTACTTAGCAGCAAAAACTGGTCACCAATTAAGAAAAGGGTTAGAATGAAAACCTGCAGCCACTGTGGCCCAGCAGGACCAGAGTTTGAGACCACTGCCTTAAAGTAACATTATAGAATGAGTACATAACATTTGTAAGGCGGCAGCACAAAGATTTTTTTTTTTTTTTTTAGGCCATTTGTTTGACCATTTCACATTTGGCTTCTTTTTGATGGTTTCTTATGCTACGTAATCATGGCTGGTTTCCATTCAGACACAGAAAAACTGAGCACTTCTTACATTTCCATCTAGAACACTTCCTTTGGACAGAATTTACACTGTTCTTATTCGTCAGAGTGAGTTGGCCAGTGAGTGCAGTTGTTGTAGCGCACATCAGGTGTTGGCTTTGATGTTCTCACAGTGAAACATTTTGATGGAGGGTCAGGAGGTTGAGCAAAGTGATGGCTTGCTGACTCTGGTTTTAGGCTTGTTTACTTGCTTCAAACTCTGAGCAACTGCTAAGGAAACCTTTTGAGAGACATTGGTTTCTCTTTCAGAAAACCACAGTCCCTCTTGTAGACTAGCCAGGAGTTTGAGATGGACAAGTTTCACAAACAAGGGAAAATACCATCACCTTTACGTTTCTTCCGTTTTGTAGAAATAGGCAGATCAATGCCTCCTATGTGCTCATTGTAGGCTGTAATAAGTGAGGGGCATGATAAAAGTATATAGATAGATATAGATATAGATATATATAGATAAAGGGTGATACCTGTGCAGAAGTGCATTTTGAGGCCTCATCCTCATCTGTAGATTGATCTCCAGTTACATCTTTTGTTGGGGGTACATAGTTTGTGTCCTGTCTGATCATCATCACACAGATATTCAGTGTCTGACTCCTCAGGATTATCTGGTATCAGAGCAAAAGTATTGCATGGCCTTGCACCGTAAAATAATTTAATGTCCATCTTTTGAAAGACAAAAGTAGAAAAAGGAAATGTCATACCACCATAAAGAAGGCATTAAAAGTATACTAGTATTGAGCTAATCACTGTTTTGACTTTGAAAACATCTCAAAATGGTTAAAACTATAATGATGTATTTAGATTGTGGCAAATATATAGTAAAGTAACAACACAATTATTGTATTAAGTACAGTATATGATCCGAAAACATTATACTCTACATGAAAATATAAACATTACAAAAATTAGTGTTGTTGAATAGTTTTACCATTAAGTGACAATCACAACCACTTGGTAAAGCATGTTTTCAAACAAATACGTAGCTGAATAATTTTGTCCAGTAAGCCTTCTGATGCCAAGATATATTGAAAAAAATAAACTTAGCTTTGAAAATGTTCTGAAAATAATTCCACATCAACAGTAGTTTTTCAAGATGCTTACTCCCTGTTTGGATGCTGCCTGAAAAGGTTCTTCTCTTGAACTCACAATCCCAACTAGTGGCTTTTTTGTGCATAACACACTTAAACCAAGTGGTAGAAATGACCCAAACAGGATGAGTTCAGTACAACTAATTTTTCATTTAGATCTTGGACTCAAAATAAGCTCAACCAACTGGTTGCACAGACCATTAATTGTAATTAAGTAGCAATGCAAATAGATGCTGGGAATGCTGTGGCCATCGTTGTAGAAGAATATTTTTAAGTTGTTTCCCTCACAAACTATAGGAGGTTACTAAAAGAAAGCTAAAGACATATTTGAGGTGTCCTACGTACATTGGCACAAATAGTTGCTGTTACAGTTAAGTCATCCCTAATAGTTTTATACAGAGTAGGACCAGTGTTGTATGGCTGAAATTGGTTAGAAAATCTCATTTCAAACTGGGAAGAAGTCAGGCATGTGAGTCAAATTCAACTGCAGAGTCATTGGAATTGCCTTCTAAGCATTGTTTCAAAAACAATGGTTGATTGTTTCATGGCCCAAATTTGGTTGCTGACAATTTTGTGACGAGTTGCTACATGATTGTTGAGTAAAATTAATCTAGTTCATCTCTCAAGTGCTAGGTCTCTGGCAAGAGATGCATCTCCATTGGTGGTGTGATGTGCAAAATCTGCAAATTTTGTCTACATTTTCATTATATTTTGCTCAAGACAAAAACAAGGTGAACATAAATACAGGTCACTTGCATGGGCAGTTTAACATCAAAGCGTTCTATTTTCCTGAATTGTATCCGTATCAATCACAGTAACATTTGTTTGAACTGAGCAGGAATTCAGGATATGCTTCAAGTTGTATTGATGATTTTATCACTTTTGAAGGGAAGGGCACCAGGACTAAATTGGTTTACAGCTTGGGAAAGAAAGGCTCTTAAAACATCAAAAACTTTGTTTGGGAAACTGACTACTCTAACAGATTCAAGAGTTTGAGAACATTCATCCATCATATTGACAGCCAGCAAATCAGAGTATGTAATAATCGTGTGTTGCAAAACCTCCACAGAAATTTTATAATATGCCTCGTCTGAGAGCTATATCAGAAGAAAATAGGACGACATCAAGAGAGGACACCAAACCGTTTTCAGCTGATTGTCAGCAAAGCATCTCATGAACAACTTTGAGGGCTAGATCACAAGCCACCTAGGACATTCATCTTTGACATCTTTTACTTTTCATAAGCTTTTTCTAAAGACTATGTCTCTATATCTCTAGGTATCCTTATATATAATTTGATAGTATCCGTATGTATTGTGTTCGCATCAATACCTCGACTCAATACAAGTTAGAAGCATGCAATGGCATTCTGCCTCTATAGTTAGAACATAATGTGGCAAACGCGGGCGCAGTATTGCATGATTGGCTAAGAATGTTCGAATGCTACACTGACTCCACTGGGCGGCCGAGTATAGTAACTTGTGTTGGTTCAAGCAGATAACATTAAGTTCAGTTGGTTTTTGGGACGTTGGTTTGGTGGGCCGTACTTTCCAGGACTAACATCGTCGACTGACTTAAACCCTTCGACAGCTCTGGAATTGTAAGTAATTTAGTACGTATCGCCATTTGCTTGGTACGTCGAAATCCATCTTTGGGCAGTTCGATTTTGGCATCTGTCCTTCTGACGTCTTTTGGCAAACTGAGTAATGATGGCTGGGTATTAACAATGGTCATTGTTCAAATTGTAGCCGATCTCCGATCTAAAATGAGTGACGATCACCACGCAGCCACAACAGCAGCGGCCCCAGAAAGGATGCGTAGGAAACGTCACATGACTGACAAGGAACGTAGACTTGCTAATGTGACCAGACATACACAACGTGCACAACAAACGGATGAGCAGCGTGCGGCTACAAATGCTATTAACACTGAAAGAAATTGTGCAAATCAGACACAAAGGACAGATCAAGAATGTGCGCTACAGAATGCTACTAACGCTGAAAGAAATCGTGCCAGCCGTGCACAAGCAACTGAAGAAGCTCGAGCAGCCGCAAATGCAGCACGGGTTGAAAGACATCGAGCAGCCCGTGCCTTGCGGCGTGAAAATGCTCAGCGGCACGGCATTGCCATGTGCAATCACACAGATATTACTGAGGATGAAGTTCTGGAGCACCACTCTGACACATTTGACAACCTGTGCAAACATTACAACTTATTCAACTTCATCTGTGAGAACAAGTAAGGTGGAGAATACAATTTCTGCCATAAAGGTCGAGTTCGAATTAACCCTTACAGATACACTGACCGGTTTAAGAACGTGTTGACATATTTAGACCCAAACTCCAAGCACTTCTTGGAAAAGATCAGAAAGTACAAGAGTGCATTAGCCTGTGCATCCATGGGCGCACAAATATCCCTGCCTCCAGGTCATGGTCCATATTGTTACAGAATACATATATACCATCAATCTGGACCCTTGCACCCCAGAGAGGGTGAAACACCAAAATTTACTCAAATCTATATTTTAGACCCAGACAAAGCAGCTGACCAAAGAATGTCAATATTGACAAACAGAATCAAAATTTGACAAAAATCAAATGAGGTGCGCCGAAGAGCTGAGTTCACATCTCGCAGCCCCGTTTAAACAGGAAGCTCTTCATTACATCAGCCGAAAAGGTCTATTTTAGGCACAAATCATTGCCACGATAACAAAATCATTTCAGGGACTTAAAAAAAAAACAAATAATTCTTTGCAGAGAAAGTATTGATTTCACACACGTATAATTTGTAGCCCGATTCAATCGGGCTCCCAGTCGCTAGTCTTTATATATCTCTATCCAGATTTTGCTATCATGCTTTTCTCTGCTGATATTATTGCTCTTTAATAAATACCATGTTGATTTTAATTTTCTATATTTTGTCTTCATATCTAGAGTGATTGAGGTAATAAGGTAATTTTTATTACGAGCAACTGAAGCATGAGGAAGTTACCAATCTGCAAAGTTTATCGTGCTAAAAACGAAGAGCATTGTCCAATAATAGTAAAAAATTCACTGGTTGATAAATGGCCCATAGCCAGGAATGTTGAGCCTTTGTATGTTTGAAAATATTTTTAAAGGCCGAAGGTAATATTTAGGTGTGAGGTATATCATCTAAGACATTGCATGTTGTTCATGCCTATGATAAGTAAGTCTTTTGGAGTACTAGGGAAAGCGGACTGTGCATGTGTTATTCATATGGTACTTGTGTGGATTAAAGTTCTGGGGAATAATGTGCACGTGTATACATCTTTCATACGGTACTTTTGTAATTAGGGTCTGTGTGTATGCGTATTTCAATGTGTGTGTTACTCTTAAGGTGCGGCAGTAGACCAACCTAGTAATGAATCTGATGAATACTTATTTTCTACAGGAATAATTGTAAATGGTAAGTAGAGGGAAATATCACAATAACACAATTGATGTGCTTTTTTTAGTGCTGTATTATGAAGTATGAGACATAGGTAACAAGCAACACTGTTGATGGGGGGGGGGGGATATTGCAGTTCTCGGGCAACCACCATATAAATATTAGTCATCAAAATCTGGTGCAGGTACATCCTGTAACAGAAAAGGACCAGCACAGCTGTCTTATCTTCAGTCTAGTACTGACTACTGGGTGAACAAGTCCTTGTTGGGATAGTGAGCCATAAAATCAAACACAAAAAGGAGCTTTGATAATACAGTATACAAGCTACATATGCCTTCCTACTTTTATTTTTTTTTTTTTAATTTGTGATAAGTCAGCAAAACATGAAGTGCTTTTTACTCTTACCTGATGAGTGAATACTGCAGTTTTTGAACAACTGCTGCTTGTTAAACACAGCCCTTCACAAAAACTGAATTCACTATGTATACAAAGTGACATGTTCAGAAGTGGAGCCAGACACATCTAGCACTGTCTGTAATGCAAATATGAAGCCAAGATAAAATCTACCATGATTGATTAAACACTCTAAATGCAGTCATCATTTTATTTTTCCACTAGTTAAGTCGCTTTTTGGCCCTTTAAGTCCAGAAGACATGAGGTCACTTTCCATCTCTTTTATATAAATTGAGGCTCTGTGAGTCTGTTTGTAGATTCAGCTGCTTCATTTGTGTGACACAAAGAGTTGCCTTTGTAATGATCTTTAAGTATTTATTTTTATTTAGCATTTTTGTTTACTATAGTTTCCGTAGTTAGTCTGTTAAAATCCCTAGATGTTACAGATTCAATTTAGACTTAAATACCAAATTAAGTTTACATACAGGAATAGACAGAGAACTTGCTCCCAGGAGGGAATTTGGCTTTTTACAGAAGCTCTTTAATTTAAACACATAAATATGTAGGTTAATAAATATATACACAAACACACTATGGCCCAAGCACACTCCAGAATGACTGAAAAGCAAGAAAATTAAAAAATAAATAAACAAATAAAAAAAAGTTTTGACTTGGTTGTCACAGTAAGTTATTATGCAGGCGTTTTGTTATTGGTGTAAAGGAGCCCTAATCATGTTTCTTGATATACATCTGCCGAATAATTTGTTGGCTGAAAGTATTCTGTGTTTGTGTGTCAGAGAGAAGATGTTCAGAATTGTTCATAATGCAAAAACCCATGCTGTTCAGTGTGGTCCTGAGGTATCACCTGTTGCATGGCTGCACTCGGGCTCCATGTTTGTTCAGGTGTGTGTTCATGTGGTGGGTGCGGCAACGCGCTGTAATCACTGCATGCTCCCAACCTCCTTCTCAGTTTTGCTTTAATTCTCTCCTCCATTACTCTCTCCAAGGGGCCCAGAGTGTATCCTATAACTGAGCTTGCACTTTAAATTAACTTGTTGATTCAGTGAACCTCTCTTGAAGTGATGTTACCAGCCCAGCATACCACAGCATAGAAAATTGCACTGGCCATCACAGTTATAGAAGGATGTCACTTCCTGTATTAAAGGAATGCAGTTTCTTAAGGAAAAAGAGCCCGTTGTACCATTTCTTATAGTTTTTTTTTTTTTAATGTGGACCCCCAAGTCCTTATGCTTATAGGAGTAGCCCACCTCTACATCCACTCCCTGAGTAGTGACTGGACATAGAGGCTCTTTGGTAAAAGTCAATAACCAGTTCCTTGGTTTTACTGATGTTAAGATGCAGACAATTTTCTTTGCACCAAGAAACAAACTTCTCCACCTGACTCTTTTACTGTGTCTCATTCCCTGTATTAATACTCCCCATAAGTGCAGAATCACCTTCAAATTTCTGCATGTGACATGACCTGCTATTATATTTATAGTCTGAGGTGTGCAGAGTGAAGAGAAAAGGGGACAGAACTGTTCTTTGTGGTGCTGTAGGTTTGCTTACATCCATATCAGAAACACAGACCTTGACTCTGGCAAACTGCCCTCTGCCCAACAAATAGTCCGTTGTCCAGGATACCATAGGCTCATCCACATGCATATCTGTGAACTTACCCACTTAACAGGGATAGATGAATAGTATTGAAAGCACTGGAGAAATCGAACACAATCCTCAAAGAGCTGCCAGCATTGTGCAGGTGAGAATAAGCCTTGTGGAGCAGAAAGATATTTTAATTGCATCCTCCATTCCAATCTTTGACCGATAGGCAAGCTACACTGAGTCCAGGTTGTCTACTGCAAGAATATTTTTATAGTTCATTACCAGTCTCTCAAATGTGTTCATGATGTGTGATGTATGTGCCATTGGTTTGTAGTTATTGGGTGAAGAGGCTCCTGCCTTATTTGGAACAGGGACGATGCAAAGTGAACAGTTGACAGAGGACACCACAAAGTTGGTCAGCACAGGACTTAAGAACTCAGACTGACTCCATCTGGTCCTGCAGCTTTTCTTGTTTCTAGCTTCCTCAGTTGTCTCCTTACTTGTTGTTCAGTTATAGACAGCCCACACTGATGTTCAGAATGGAACTATTGCGCTGGCCATTCCAGTTGATGTGGTAGGGTTTGTTGATGCAGTAGGGGTGGTGTTGGAAGACTGGTCATTGGAAGAAGGTGGCAGTGGGAGGGAAAATCTGTTAAAGATTGGGTCAGGGTTTTCACTCTGTCCATATCCCTTTTAGCACCAGAGCTAGAGATGCCTTTAAATGTAAGCCCCCATTTGTGGAGGGATTAATTTAAACATTAACACTAGAATTACCAAAGACTACAAAAAAACTTGTAATCCCGGCCCACCTTAAATCCGTTTGCACCTCTCCGTCAGCGTTTTTTGTGTTGTAAATGTGTCGATCAACACAAGCAGCTAGCAGCCTACTTTCCCATCCTCCCACCGCTGCAGGAAAGGCAAAAAGCTCTCTGCTCAAGCCTTGTTTATCTGGGAGTGAGGTACCTGGAGCTGTATAGGGTAAATAATACATCGTTATTTGGAACACATGCCTTTCATGTGC
The DNA here is from genome assembly GCF_900747795.2 of Erpetoichthys calabaricus. Taxonomy (NCBI): domain Eukaryota; kingdom Metazoa; phylum Chordata; class Cladistia; order Polypteriformes; family Polypteridae; genus Erpetoichthys; species Erpetoichthys calabaricus. The sequence goes on along the minus strand of NC_041411.2, from coordinate 61,273,178 downwards.
GTTCCGTGTCTACAAAGATCTATGTAAGGGTAGGATGACAGGAAATGCAAGAAATGTTGAACACATACCTAAAAGACAAACTTTTTTCATGTTTTAGCACTAACAAAATTTTGACATGAAGTGTGTAATATGTGAAGATTGAAGTCCAAATATCAAATAAGCACTTTCACAAAAGGTATGAATAGAACAAGTACACTTTTATTCAAGACTATAACCGAAGAAAAAGAAATCTGGTTAGTGTACTTCGTTGTCACGACTGCTTTGGTAATACAGCGGAAAGAACTGCTGACAGTCACGGGTTCGACCCCTGCCGTGTCCCAAAATAAACATTTTGAGTAGTGATCTGCTCTTATTGTTACTATTATACAATAAAAACATTTTAATTTGAGTCTGCAACAGCCAGTGTAAATGTATAGTTGTAAGAGTTAGTGTTTTTTTTTAATTTTTTTTTTTAATTCTGTTCTATTCTCTGTCGCGTTCACGCTCCCCCTGATCTGACACTCCTGTTTTCAAATAAAGACCTGCTATAACAGAGGTGAACTCAGATGAGGATGAAGGTTCTACATCGGAGAAAGAGAACTGAAGCCCTCCCAGCAAGAAACGTCCAGATACACATGAGAACAACGCAGCTGCACCAGGCGTAAAGATGAAAGATGGCACCATCTGGATGCAGCAGCAAGGTCCTCACTTTTAGGAAAAGTACACAACTCCAGAAATTTAATTTCATGTGGTTTGCGATGCATAAGTTCTCCGGCAAATGATGCAGTTTCTATAGTTGGCAAGTGGTGTTCATTTGCTTACAGCAGCTAGCATTTGCCCTGGCTCTGGGACCAACCCCTATCACAGAGTTCTCTATCTCTCTGTGTGTGTGTGTGCGTGAATTCATGTATGTGTGAGGTGCTACTCTGCCCTTTCCTTTTGGATTTAGGGTGAGAAACATACACAAACTTATAATTGACAGAACTTATCCTTCACAAGGTTATCTTTAGTCACAGTTAACACCAATACCATAGTACATTAGCGGGCTTTGTTCTATCTGTTAAATTGCAGTTAATAGTTCTTGAAATCAAAATATACTTTATAGTTTGAGGTAAGTGATGCTTGGTTTCCTTTCCAGGCTGGCTTTCTCCAGACACGTGGAAGTATTCTTTCTTTTCCATGTTCAGGATTCTACTTCTTTGCCTTTGGTTGCACCTTCTGGTTGTGGGCAGTATTGCTATCTTCTGTGCAAGGGCTTTACAGAAAATGTCATCGGATGCTAGCAAAATTATGCCTGCTAAGTCAACTGATGATCAGTTTTTGACCATTGTTAGCAAAGCTCCTCTACTCACTGTCCCTCAGTAAGGTTGGACTAATTGCAACTTCATCCAGACTCCAGCACAGACAAGTATTCTACCTTTTCTTTTCAGCATATTGCCCTCTGGAATAAATGGAATGCTTCAAACTCTATTGCAACCACAACCTATCGGGTATGAGTTCTACAGTAGCTACGGGCAGCCAAATTTTGGCCAGGTCAAGCTGTAGCGTAGTGAGAGAAGAACAGTTAGTTAGGGTGTTACAAGGATTTTTGTAGGGAAGAATAGAGGTTGTGTCATTGGCTTCATGGGTGTAAATAAGCCCATCCTCTTGGTTGACCACTGGGGCAAAGTCCTGTCAATCAATGTTACTGATCCTGGATTTATGGTCCTTTGTTCAGAACTTGAGTCCATTTCATGTCTTAAAGAGAGATGTCCCTGGCTGTTACATGGTCTGAAACTGATCAGATATGTTTGCAGATGCTGCATTCCAGTGGGTGGCCCAGTCAGACAAACCAAAACCATTGGGTGACGAGTGTCTGCTAAGGGTTCCAGCCCGGTAAAGTGGATAATACCAGTCTGTGCTACAGTGTATCAGCTGACTATGCATGTAACAGAAATGCTTTGCAATAATGTCCCTGCCTTGGAATCAGAGTGAATCCAGCTAAGAGACAAACGGGAAGGTTTGAAAAAGCTCACAAAATTGGCGGTTGCTACAATATGTCTACTGTTTGGAAGTCCGTTAAAGTGTATTAAGATGAAAGAGAATAATTGCAGCATGTGCCAGGAAAAAGTCTGCCAGGATGGGACTACAGTGCAAACATTTGGTGCTATAAATTTGATAAGACATTTAAGATTACATCACACAGCATACATATGAGTAACAGTTTTTTTTTTTTTTATCCGTTTTACTTCTTTTTTGATTGATTTTTCAAAGTACTGTAAAATTCATTGAACACCAATATATTTTACCAGTAATCTTTTTTTTTTTTTTCTGCCCCGTACAAGAGTGTAGAGAGCAAGAAGATTGTTTAGTACATCTTTTAATTTACTTGATGAGAGAGGGAAAGAATGTCAAGGGATAAACCTATATTGCTTCATTTTATCAAACAATACCTGCTAGTAATACATGTTCACATGACATAATTCACTTTCATTCTGTTAATTTATTTTACATTAATATGTACAGAGGATTGTTACATGTTTTCGTTAACATGTTTGCTATACCAAACGTGTATATACAGTATGTATAATGAATCAATTAAAATATACTTTAACATTAAAATCTAATTAAATATGTAACGTTGTGTTAAATATTTAAATTACTGAGATTTTATTGCAAGCTGTAAGGAATCCCTGTGCTGTTGTGATCTGAGGCTTCATGAAGTCATCTCTGGTAATTCTGACTACTTTAAGCAGTTTGTTTTCATTTGATGGTGCACAGTACTACAGTACATGAAAGCAAGATTATAAAATGGACTAAAGGATGAATTTGTAGTTAAATGCAAGCATTATGGACACCAGGCGTGGGCTGGTGTTCCAGCCAGGGTGGTTGAAGGTTTCTTATCCAGCTAGGAGGCCAGTTTAACAGAAGCTCACAGGGAGACTAATTTCATGGACTCTTTGCTCCCTCAATACAAGAGGTGGCAGTCTTCTTGGGGTACCATCCCTGCATGGATACCCGCAGGGCAAACTGAGATTTGCAGTCCCATGAGACAGCCTTGTTGTGGCCCATGGGTACCATCAGGGCTAGTTGCAGGAACAGACTGTCCCGAACAGACCTCAAATCATATTTCCAGTTTTGGCAACCAGAAGCTGGTGCCTGATTGTTAAGCCTGGCAGCAACGTTTAAAGGATAGTGTCATCCCTTGGAGAGACTTTGCCATTCTCTCATAGCTTTTGAAAATGTGGACTTCTTATTCGTGACTCATTGCCTTAAATTTGGGCTGTTAGTTTTAATACACAGTGCATACTTTTCATGATGTGACTGAGGGCTGCTGGTGTAGCTGTTAATATCATTTAGGAATCCTCTTCTCTTTTATATATAAAACAAAAACTAAACTGTGTTGTCTACAGAAACACACCTTTACATAAACTCCTTAAATAAAAAGGTATATGGGACAAGGCTAAGGTTGACATGTCATGTTGTTGTGCCTGCCATTTGGTTATTTAATTACTTTCACACTGCAAACTTGTATGAGAGAATATGAAGAAATGTCATAGTAAAATCATGTGTTTAAGTACTGCTAGTTTAAACATGTCCTCTGTGAAACCTTTTTGTTTTAACATTTGATATGGTATTTGCATTATGATTTAAATGTCTAGAGTGCAGCAGTTTTTTTTCCCTCAAAAAAACAAAAAAGATATGGCTTCTAAGAATTTTTTGTTGAGGACAGCATTGTTCATCAATCTCCACTCACTTAATTTTTGCAGAACAGCATCTAGCTCAGTTGTGATGTTGCCTAAAGTACTACTATCTATGACCCTACATAGTAGCTTCTTTCATATATCTGTGGCACTTTAAATGGGGAAAAATGTCTAACATTTGTGCAAAATTTGAACTTAACCTGCTTCAGTTTCTGGCCCTGTTCTACATAAAGAATATATTTTAAAATTTCATCTAGCTCTACTTTACTAATTTTCATCTTAATTCTAACACATTAATTATGTCTTCTCTTAAACAGAAAATGTTCAGCTCTTTCAGTCCTTCCTCCTACAGTTGTAATCCTGGAATAAGTAGGAGTACATTATTAATAGTCCTTGTGGCTTATTTAAATAGAAGGTTAACAACTTCTTCACATGTGAAAACCTCAAAAACTAGACGAGGCATTATGTCCTTGTTGCTGAAGTAATTGACCATTCTTGGTCTTCCAAGGGAGTCTTTTCTAGATGATATGTATGTTTTGAAGCTTATGGCAAGTATGTGCTGATGACTGAAGTTGTCCTTGACGTTCTTGCTCTTTGTGTTCCTTTGCCACTTGTTTACGTGGTTTGATCATGGTAAATATTTAGCTTCCAGGGGTTGGAAGGGAAATTCAACAACACTTTGTTTGAAAGCAAGACTCTTAATTCATCCATTTATCTTTACATATAAAGATAGTTGTCATTAGTCAAGCAATCTTTGTTTGTTAATCTTTTGTATTTATGTTTTAAAGCTGATACTTCTACAAATGTGTCCCCTGCTTCTGGAAAAAGCACTTGTGTTGCTGAAGAGATGCCAGCATTTGTGCCTCAAGGTCTTCCTTCCTCTGCTTCAGTCATCCCTGCCTCTGAACCAGTCCACACTCAACAGCCTTGTTCTGTCAAAGGTTCAGTTTCCTCAGATAATATCTACGCCACCGTTGTCAGTGATGGGAGTGCAGCTCACAGCAAAGCGAATCAAGGTAATGGTGTAAAGCTATCTTGGGCTTCTCTGTCTAAAGCTTCACCAGATATTCCATCTTTTATTAACTAAAATTTTTCCCTCTTTCTCTTTTGATTACTTGTTTCAGAGGTTCATACAGATTGTATTGCTTTTTACATTTTATGTAATTGAGCAAGCCCTTTTCTTATATTTTTAAGGGGTTGAGTAATAAGTAACACTGAAGAAAATCTGTTTACCTTGACATACTTTACTACAGATGGAGGCTAATGATGATTGATTGTCCAGTGTCACTGGTATGGAAACTGTGTCAGAGAGTTGCATACTGTTAACGTGCAATTATTAACAGTGGAGCAAAGCAAAATTAGTCTTCCGAGATATACCTGAGTTTCCCTGTAGCAAAAATAGTTGGAATGTGGGGCTATGATCTTCGCCATTCTCTGAGTTGCTATATCTTAATTGTTGTTGTGTGGCATCCGTTTTGAAAATAAAGCCTGTATGGTGACCTGACATTCATCACCATGTTGTTGTACATGTTTTCTAACCATATTATGTTAAAAATATATATAACACACAATGCATATAAAAAGTTTTCACTATCTTGAAAGTTGTCACCATTTTATTATTATTATTACTGCATTGAATCACAGTGGGTTTAATCTGGCTTTTTGGCCATCAAACTAAGCACCATGTTTGTTGTAAGCCAAATACTTTACGTTATGAAAAACGGGCTATTCCCACTGTGAAGCATATTGGAAGCACCATCATGCTATAGAGATGCTTCACTGCAGCAGACCCTGGAAAGCTTGTGAGCGTACAGGGAAAATTAATATAGCAAACATAAGAAAATTCTAGAGGAAAATCTGATGTAATCTTCAAGAAACCAGTTTGTTGGGGGAAGATTTGTTTTCTAGCAAGACTACATGTCCAAGTATAAATCCAATGCTACAACAATGTTAATGTCCTGGTGGGACCAAGTCAGAGTATAGGGCCTGTATTTATCAAGTGTCTTAGAAGTACTTCTAGGAATGGCAGTAAAAGTCACACTACAATAAGAGTTTGTTCTATCTCAGAGTAGGACACAAGTATTTGCAAAGTGATGTAGTCCCGGCGAAGAGTGGGAGAGCCACATCCGAGAATAAATGACATCATGATTTTACAAAATCCCTTGTCGTAAATTAAAATGACATTTTATAATTTTATGATGCCAACACTAAGGCATTTCTCCACAAATAATAATCAATAATAATGATAAAGTAAAAGTAGCAGAAGGAAAACATAATAAGATAGGGATATTGTGCTAAGCAGAATGTAATTGTTGTAACTTTGCAACATCACAAATATTGTAATGAATACCAAGATGGAAGTTCTGAGATATAAACACACACACACCCCCAATAAGAATTAACTCCGATAATGGGCATGTTTATTTAGTAATGAATGATTCACATCCTTAGTTCCAGAAAAATTGCCTTCCTGCTTTTATTGGACATAACTGTTCAGTAACAGTTACTGAAACTAGCCACGGTTAATCCTACATTTGTTACTGAAGTCACATTCACTCTTGCACTGTTCCTGATTGTCTTCTGCTGTGATGTGCTGTGTCTCGTAATCCTCGCTTATCTTCTGTGAGGCTTTTTTTAAATATCTAATGTCTCCCCTCCATCTGACTTCTTGAATACAGGTTGCCTTAACATTATCTCATGTGGAGTTGTGGGCAAAATTATAATCTGCATGTTACCTTAATGTGTTGTGAGGGCATTCAAAGTTTGGTGCAAAAGTAGAGAAGTACTTGAATATGGCTTCTCAGTGTAGACAGATCGGTTAGGCAATGAATAAGAACATTATAATGTTATGAATATTATTCCATCGCTGTGTAATGGATATCTTTTTAGGAGTTTGTCATTGTCCAGCGTTTTCAAAATATTTTGTTTCTGGGATATGTGTGCTGATCTCTGCCTGAACACCATCTTCTTGTAGCTTCTAGCGAGTTAGGACAGCTCACAAGCTGTCCTAAATCCTGGTGAAGTCAGGAGTAGTTTTCTAATTTAGTAAAATTGATCAAATGCTTTTACCTCTAAGAGTAGGAAAAAATTTAAACTGATCTCATTCCAATTGAGAATTTGTGGCTGTTCATTTATGATCACCATACAACTGGACAGAGCTTGAACAGTTTTGCAAAGAAGGGGAAAAAATTGCAGTGTTTAGATGTTCAAAGCTGATACAGAGACTGATCCATGTAGTCCAAGGTGCTTCTATTAAATGTTGACTTGAAGGGGGTGATCATTTTGTGTTTTATATTTGAAATCAATTTAGATCACATTGCAAAGATCTAGATATAGATAGATACTTTATTAATCCCAAGGGGAAATTCACAATTTCAGATCTGTTTTCATTTTGACAATAAAGAATCATTTTGTATTAACCAATGTCTATAAAACCAAATTAAATCCTCTGTGATTCAACATTATAGAGGGTGAATGCTTTTTGTAGGTACTGTATATATTTGTGTATGCATAGAGAGAGTGCGTTATATTATCATGCCTTAAGTGCTGAAATTGTAGATGTGTCATTGGTCTACAAATGCATATAACAAAGTGATTTATTATGAATATTTAAACTATTTACATTCCAAGAGTCCCCTGGGGTGCCTTCTCCCATGCTTTATCTCAAGTCACCTAATTGTTAACTTCAGTTGCACATTGTTGGAGGACCCCCCTTTCCCATCTCTAGAATTTGATTCTCTTCATCTCCTAACTGCCTAAAATTTCTGTGGTTCAGATTGTATTTATTGCTGTGTCAGGATGAAGGAGATTAACACGGGTGAAGCCCCCCACCACAAAGATGTTTTTAAGCTGACAGATGCTGTACATAGAAGAAAGTGAAGCTACTTTGCCTTTCTACAGTCAAACATCCTTTTGATCCTCCCCTTGCCATTGATCACTAACCTCATCCACATAGTTTAGTGCAGAATTTTATTTTATATCCATATTGATCCTGTGACAAAACAACAGTGTTTTACTTTTGGACTAAATCCCTACATTGTATGTTAACTCTCCAACAAGCAAGAAGCTCTTGTACTTTCCTGCTATTCTTCTGCCTCACATTTTATCATTTTAACTAACATCTGTAGCTTTGATCTGTTTTTATTTTCAACTTTTTCTGTATACAGCTGACAGCCTGATTGGTGTGTGGGTCTCTGAAAAGAACAGTATGCGCTTTACAAGTGTTTTCTTTTTTTTTTTCTTCCCTCTGTATTCATTTGCAGGCTGGACAGTTTACCACCAAACGTCTGAGAGAGTGACCTATAAATCTAGTAGCAAACCTCGTACCAGATTCCTCAGTGGACCTGTGTCTTTGTCCATCTGTTTGTATTTGTTCTTTTGTATTTTACTCCATTCTTCCTTGAGTTTATTCCAGTTTGCAGACCTAATCTTTATTGCCCTACACCTTTTATTTTTATTTTATGGGAATTCATTTTTATTTGGCATTATTTCAGTTTGTTTTTTAAGCACCAGCCCTGCTCTGCTTAAGCTGTTCTCCCTAAACGCAAATGCTTTTGTACGCTGCTTTTGGCTCAGAAATAGGACGGGAAAGCATATGTGGAAGAGATCATCTTCTCAAAATGAGTCTTGCATAGAGTGTGCCAAAGCTTTTGCCTTTTCCCTTTCTGTTCTCTACCACTTTCAATTTATTTTGAGTTTCTAAATAAGCAATTATACCAATCCTGACATCTAACCTGAACTCTGACCCCTTGTCCTCTGAAAACAATGGAAAATCCTGAGCTTGCATTGAAGAACAATCTTTCACACATGTTTGGATCAATGAAGATATGCATGTAACATCCTGAAACAATAGTAGAAGGTCATTGATGGGTATCAAGGTCATTTAAAAGGGCTGTATTCAAATATCTTCTGCTCAGTGCCACTGTTTGCTTCACTTGCATGTCACCAATGCTGATACACAGGTGCTCCAGCTAGCTGCTGCTTTGTACTTTTAGTGGTAGAGGGTCCATTTTAGATTTGTTACTTGATTTCTCTTTTGAACAGTATGTCTTAAGGGCTCCTGTCCATTCCTTACTTCTGAAATAATGAATTTCTATAAAATGTAAAATTTGGGGGAAGTGGTTTAATATGTTACTGGTTGGAGCACTGGAAAGATTCCTTTCCCATTTTGTGAGTTTCCTTTTTGTATTTTTAAAGCCTTGTTGCTTATAAACATTTTTACCTAACTTGCAATTTGTACATTCTGCACATTGTATTTAATTAGTACTATACATTCAAGCATACCTTCACTGACTATTTGAAAAACCTGCTGTATTGCAATTTGTAAAGATTGTATGTCTGTGTCACAAAACTATTTGTATGCATCCATCAACATTACCTGCAAGGAACATAATCATTCATTTTAACTCAAACCTACCAGTTCTTGCATAAGCAATGGTGGTAAAAAGCATCTTTGTTCATAAGGGAAGGGATGGAATTGGCAGTAGGCAACATTTAAGAATGTGTGGCCTCAGTTACCTATAAAGACTTTTTACTGTCAGATGTTTTCCTTTAAAGAATACTCATTTTGTTTTTCTTATTTACAATTCAGTTATTAATATACAGGTGCTGGTCATAAAATTAGAATATCATGACAAAGTTGATTTATTTCAGTAATTCCATTCAAAAAGTGAAATTTGTATATTAGATTCATTCATTACACACAGACTGATGTATTTCAAATGTTTATTTCTTTTAATTTTGATGATTATAACTGACAACTAATGAAAGTCCCAAATTCAGTATCTCGGAAAATTAGAATATCAGTTAAGACCAATGCAAAAAAAGGATTTTTAGAAATGTTGGCCAACTGAAAGGTATGAACATGAAAAGTATGAGCATGTACAGCACTCAATATTTAGTTGGGGCTCCTTTGGCCTGGATTACTGCAGCAATGCGGCGTGGCATGGAGTCGATCAGTCTGTGGCACTGCTCAGGTGTTATGAGAGCCCATGTTGCTCTGATAGTGGCCTTCAGCTCTTCTGAATTGTTGGGTCTGGCGTATTGCATCTTCCTCTTCACAATACCCCATAGATTTTCTATGGGGTTAAGGTCAGGCGAGTTTGCTGGCCAATCAAGAACAGGGATACCATGGTCCTTAAACCAGGTACTGGTAGCTTTGGCACTGTGTGCAGGTGCCAGGTCCTGTTAGAAAATTAAATCTGCATCTCCATAAAGTTTGTCAGCAGCAGGAAGCATGAAGTGCTCTAAAACTTCCTGGTAGACGGCTGCGTTGACCTTGGACCTCAGAAAACACAATGGACCAACACCAGCAGATGACATGGCACCCCAAACCATCACTGACTGTGGAAACTTTACACTGGACCTCAAGCAATGTGGATTCTGTGCCTCTCCTCTCTTCTTCCAGACTCTGGGACCTTGATTTCCAAAGGAAATGCAAAATTTACTTTCATCAAAGAACATAACTTTGGACCACTCAGCAGCAGTCCAAAGGCGAGACGCTTCTGACGCTGTCTCTTGTTCAAGAGTGGCTTGACACAAGGAATGCGACAGCTGAAACCCATGTCTTGCATACGTCTGTACGTGGTGGTTCTTGAAGCACTGACTCCAGCTGCAGTCCACTCTTTGTGAATCTCCCCCACATTTTTGAATGGGTTTTGTTTCACAATCCTCTCCAGGGTGCGGTTATCCCTATTGCTTGTACACTTTTTTCTACCACATCTTGTCCTTCCCTTCGCCTCTCTATTAATGTGCTTGGACACAGAGCTCTGTGAACAGCCAGCCTCTTTAGCAATGACCTTTTGTGTCTTGCCCTCCTTGTGCAAGGTGTCAATGGTCGTCTTTTGGACAACTGTCAAATCAGCAGTCTTCCCCATGATTGTGTAGCCTACAGAACTCGACTGAGAGACCATTTAAAGGCTTTGCAGGTGTTTTGAGTTAATTAGCTGATTAGAGTGTGGCACCAGGTGTCTTCAATATTGAACCTTTTCACAATATTCAAATTTTCCGAGACACTAAATTTGGGACTTTCATTAGTTGTCAGTTATAATCATCAACATTAAAAGAAATAAACATTTGATTAATCATTAGTCTGTGTGTAATGAATGAATCTAATATACAAGTTTCACTTTTTGAATGGAATTACTGAAATAAATCAACTTTGTCATGATATTCTAATTTTATGATCAGCACCTGTACATGTCATTGGGGTATTCGTAAACTCCATATACTTAATTCCCTGTCATAAAATTCCATTTATAATTCCATTGCTGAATGAAGTTAGACATCTAAATAGATGTCCTATTTGTTTTAGTGGTCTTTTCATTGTTTTGTAACTTTAAAGCCTGTTCTGTATACAAATACATATATTTTGGTATATAATGATAGAATACAGCAATCTAAATCTGAGAAAGATGGGAAACTCTTTGTTTAAACCCTAAACCTCTTCATAATTATAAAATGTGCCAAGGTTTAGTACTTGTTTCTATAAGTATCATATGAGGGGAAACTCACATCTATAAATCTTTACAAGTTGCTTTCCAGACATACAGGTTAAGTTTAAGGTCAGATCTGTTATTCATTTTTGCATTTTCAGATAGGTTTTATTTCTTACTGTATTTCTGTAAGGCCATAGAAGTACTAGCTTCTTAAGAACCACACTTCCAATGTCTCCTTCTTTCTTAATGATGGCTTTATACTGCGATGAAGCACCTTACCCCACACACTTGTTGTGTTCAGTCTGTTATCGCCTAACTTGTATGTCTTGTATTGTTTTACCTTTCCATAGGGTCTACTCTGAAACGGCTATGTCTAGGCAAAGAGCGCAGTAGTAGTAACTATCCTGTTTTCTTGTTTCATTTTCACATGGCATGAACATCACTGGCAAATTTGTTTTGTGCTGCTTCTGGGGAGAAGCTGATGTGAGCCACTTTCACCATAACCCGAATGAGCATCTGTTTTGTTCTTGTTTTTGCATGCTTGTTGTACCCAAATGTCTTGTGGTGAAGTAATTTTAGAATCTCTTTCTTTGTATCAGCATTAATCATTTCAGTAGATCACTTTTTTAACATACATAAGCCTATTTGCTGCTTGTTTAAATGTAAATGATGTAATGTCGGTTAAAAGCTCTGTTACCATATTCATCTTAAAGTGTAGAGCATACTCAGCTTAGTTTACAGTGCAGTATATAAATTAATTCAGCTGAATGATACTGCTGTCTTCACCCCCCCCAATACAGTATATTCATTTAATACAGTTTTTAATATATGAATTCAATCAAGGAATTTTCAATCTTCACAAAATTTTGACCTTTTGAATGCAGAGAGCAAAATTTCAAAAACTGAATTATACTTTGTGATCCTTGTTTGCAATATTTTTTTGTACCATCAAAGTTTTCAGTTTCCACATTTTAGCATACAGATAATTTGCTTCATAGTAATTGAATGAGCTGCAAGTTCACATGTGTTTAATATGTGTACAGTATATGTGGAGGTGGGGGCACCATCTAAATTTAGGAATGACGTACTGTATAGCATATGATCTTCCCCTGTCCAAATCAAGAATCTGCAAAGTTTGGGTTCAGTGGTGTGGATTTGCATACCAGAAAACACACACACACATTCAGATTTATATATTAGATAATGTGTGTGCATATATACAGTAAAGAATACTGGGACATTTTTTAATGATTTCACAGCATTCAACACACATTAGAAATGTTTAAATAACTAAAACACACACACACTCACTACTGAGCTTAAGTGCACCTATGATACCTTTGGGTAGTTGCCACTCTTTGGTCCAAGCTGGTCACCTCAAAACCAACCTCTAGAAAGAGTGAAGTATTAATAATTGTGAAGTTTGTTATTAAAGGAAGAGTCAGACTAGTTGATGTACCGTTTTGTGTTACATTACAGGTGTACATTTAAAGTATCCATTTAAATATAAAGTATAGAAGTTACTAACCACCAGGTGATATGCTGGTATGAATATAACAATAAACTAAATATTGTTCGGTATTGTTGTACAATAGCTATAAGAAGAAAACAGATGAGTGTGCAGGATGAAGATGATATTGTGCATATGGATGGAAATAATATTTTTAGGAATAACTAATTACAAGGTTGCTTTAACAGGAGACAAGGCACCACTTAGTGATGATGTTTCAGTCAGGGAAGGTCTGGCATGTGGAGTGTGTTGTAGACCTCCTAATGTAGAGAGTACTATTAGCATTTATCATTATTAAGTTTCAAAAAAGCAAGTTTAGAGGTAGATGTTATACTAATGGGAAATTTCAATTACTCTGTTAACTGTGGAAAACCACCTCAAATAACCAAAGTCAGGATGTAAAATTTATAGATGTAACCAGTAACACTCTAACTCAAAATGTCAAGACCATAATAAGAGAGGAAACCCGTCCAGACTTAATATTTCATAACAGTCAGGACATACAGTGGTGTGAAAAACTATTTGCCCCCTTCCTGATTTCTTATTCTTTTGCATGTTTGTCACACAAAATGTTTCTGATCATCAAACACATTTAACCATTAGTCAAATATAACACAAGTAAACACAAAATGCAGTTTGTAAATGGTGGTTTTTATTATTTAGGGAGAAAAAAAAATCCAAACCTACATGGCCCTGTGTGAAAAAGTAATTGCCCCCTGAACCTAATAACTGGTTGGGCCACCCTTAGCAGCAATAACTGCAATCAAGCGTTTGCGATAACTTGCAATGAGTCTTTTACAGCGCTCTGGAGGAATTTTGGCCCACTCATCTTTGCAAAATTGTTGTAATTCAGCTTTATTTGAGGGTTTTCTAGCATGAACCACCTTTTTAAGGTCATGCCATAGCATCTCAATTGGATTCAGGTCAGGACTTTGACTAGGCCACTCCAAAGTCTTCATTTTGTTTTTCTTCAGCCATTCAGAGGTGGATTTGCTGGTGTGTTTTGGGTCATTGTCCTGTTGCAGCACCCAAGATCGCTTCAGCTTGAGTTGACGAACGGATGGCCGGACATTCTCCTTCAGGATTTTTTGGTAGACAGTAGAATTCATGGTTCCATCTATCACAGCAAGCCTTCCAGGTCCTGAAGCAGCAAAACAACCCCAGACCATCACACTACCACCACCATATTTTACTGTTGGTATGATGTTCTTTTTCTTAAATGCTGTGTTCCTTTTACGCAAGATGTAACGGGACATTTGCCTTCCAAAAAGTTCAACTTTTGTCTCATCAGTCCACAAGGTATTTTCCCAAAAGTCTTGGCAATCATTGAGATGTTTCTTAGCAAAATTGAGACGAGCCCTGATGTTCTTTTTGCTTAACAGTGGTTTGCGTCTTGGAAATCTGCCATGCAGGCCGTTTTTGCCTAGTCTCTTTCTTATGGTGCAGTCGTGAACACTGACCTTAATTGAGGCAAGTGAGGCCTGCAGTTCTTTAGACGTTGTCCTGGGGTCTTTTGTGACCTCTCGGATGAGTCGTCTCTGCGCTCTTGGGGTAATTTTGGTCGGCCGGCCACTCCTGGGAAGGTTCACCACTGTTCCATGTTTTTGCCATTTGTGGATAATGGCTCTCACTGTGGTTCGCTGGAGTCCCAAAGCTTTAGAAATGGCTTTATAACCTTTACCAGACTGATAGATCTCAATTACTTCTGTTCTCATTTGTTCCTGAATTTCTTTGGATCTTGGCATGATGTCTAGCTTTTGAGGTGCTTTTGGTCTACTTCTCTGTGTCAGGCAGCTCCTATTTAAGTGATTTCTTGATTGAAACAGGTGTGGCAGTAATCAGGCCTGGGGGTGGCTACGGAAATTGAACTCAGGTGTGATACACCACAGTTAGGTTATTTTTTAACAAGGGGGCAATTACTTTTTCACACAGGGCATGTAGGTTTGGATTTTTTTTTCTCCATAAATAATAAAAACCATCATTTACAAACTGCATTTTGTGTTTACTTGTGTTATATTTGACTAATGGTTAAATGTGTTTGATGATCAGAAACATTTCGTGTGACAAACATGCAAAAGAATAAGAAATCAGGAAGGGGGCAAATAGTTTTTCACACCACTGTATGGAATAGAGTGATTACTGAACAGTTAGGATCTAGTGTCCACAATATATTAAGTTTCACAGGATTTTTGAGTAGAGCAAATTTAAAAAAAAAAAAAAAAAAAACCTGTAAGTTCATAAATGTAAATAGAACGGTCGAGGAGCGTACTATGACCAACAAAGAAGAAATAAAATATAAACAAAAAGAAATGTCAAGTAAGCTCAGTTACTTTCCTGAGATTTCCACAATTGAGGAGGATGTAGTATCGAGTGATATTAAAGCTTTTACATGTTCTGCTCCACTGCATTCCTTTTCTACTTCCACGTCTCAAAGATGTTTTTGTTAGCTTAACTGGTTACCTAAAATCAGACCTCTATGAGTAGAGTACTTATTTATTGCAGGGCACATCTTACGTGGTTGGTTTCTGCATGGTGTTCCTGGGATAAAAGGTTTTGAAAGTTAACTAGACTAATAAAAACATTAGCATTGTCAAACTTACAGGGTGCCAGTCCATTGTAAGGCCCACCCATAAATACACCCATACTTGGCAAGTTTGGCATCAGCATATTTTTGGGGATGTAGAGAGCGTGCACATACAAAGTCTAGATGCTAGATTTAAACCCAGGGGACTTGATCTGTGATGTGTAAGCAGTGCCCACTGTGTAGGTTCCAAAATGGATAGATTGTAGATAGTGGATTGCTACTAGGAATAAAAAAGGCTAAACATAAATTCTTCAGTCCAAATAACATATGTTCAGAGGCCCTCAAAGAAACCAGTGTAGTGTTGCATTATTTTTTAGATAAAGTGCTTAGACTGATCCTGGTAACTTTAAACAAGTTAGCTTAACATACATCACACCCAAATTAAAGGTAGTAATTTTAAAAGATAAAATACACAATCCATATATATTCAGTACACAAGTTTGGACAGAAAAAATAGGTTTACAAAATAGTGAGCATTTCACGGTGTGTTTATTTGAAAGCAATAAAAGAATTTCATAATAGTAGAATGTGTTATACTATGGGATTAGTCAAAATGTTGTGAAGAAGTTTAACATTTCATTGTAAAATAACTACAACTTTTCCAATGACAAAAATGTCATTAAAATGTTTTTTTTTTTAACCGCTATGTTTCTAGGTGGCACTACTATACTCTGCTAGATGGTGCCGAAGAAATTAGTATTCAGTAACTAAGAGTATAGAAAGGGCGGTGTGATCAGAATGGCATGATGTGGTAAAATCATTTTGTGTTATGTTTCATTATAAAACTAAATCCGGCCTTTCCATGCAGTGGTTGTTCAAAGCTAAATTCCATTATGATCCATCTCCTTAATTTTTGATTTTTAAATGTTACAGGCAGTTTGTGCAGTGTGGATACATTTGCCAGAGCGCAAAACAGGTGGTCTTGCCACTGATGAAGAAACCATTGAATGTGTGCTGCCAGCCTTTCTCAAGAATTTGTGAAAATCAACAGCAATGGCCAGTGGAAAGCTTAGAATTTATGGTTAGTTTGTAAGAAATTGTTAAGTTGTTCACAGCATTTTTGTCTACCTACCCTTGGTATACTTCAGTTATCAAAAGATATGGGTAAAAGTACCCCATAAGAAGCTAATAGTCAAAATACAAGAGATGGTCAATCCCTGTAGAATATATTGAATAAAATTTGGCAATGTTGCTTACATTTGTGTAGTACATGTCATTTAAAGTCTCACACAAAACGTGGGAGTCTGCAGCTTGAACACACACTTGATGAGAACGATTTGGAAGAAGTAGTAGATTCATTACAGTGCTTGACCAGACATTAAATTATAAATTAAATTTAAATTAAATTATGGCTGTTAAAAAGGACGGATAGAATGTTGGGCTGTGTACATAGCATGATGTGAAGAGCAAAAGTTGAGAGGTTAAGCCAGAATTTTGTACTGAAGTTTTTATGGCACAGCTAGAATACTCATTGCAGGTTTGACATTCATGTTACAGGAAAGAGTACCAAGAAGAGCTATTGAAGTTCTTTTCAGACTTACATGAGAGCACAGTGATTGGTGGTGATGGTTCTAGGGACAATGGCTTAATTCTTGGGTCAGTCACTATCTCTTTGGAGTTCACCCAATTTACTTCTGCTGTCACAGATTCTTTCTTTCTCATGTATTCTAGTTCCTAGTCCCATAAATGCAGTTAATTGAAAAAATTATTCAGGACCCCTGCATTTTCTGCGCTCGTTATTTTAGATTTAAATTTAAATGAATCAATTTGCCATTTTAACCAATAAAATCTACATTCATTAACCCATAATGACAAAGTTAAAACTTGTTTCAGAAAGGTTTGCATTTTTATTACAAATCAAAAACCTCTCATTTAATTTATATAGGGATTCAAACCCTTAATTCAGTGCTTTGTAGATGCCTCTTTGGCAGCAATTACAGCTTCAGGTCTTCTTGGGTAAGTCTGTACAAGCTTTGCACCTGTGAATTTGCAGTTTATTAAATTCTGTTAGACTGGATGGAAAATGTCTGTAAACTGCCATCTTCAGGACCTTCCACAGATGTTCTTATGGGTTTGAACTCTGGACTTTGACTGGGCCACACAAAGACAGACTTATACTTGTCCTGTTGTCACTCCAGCTTTATCTTGGTCATATATTTTGCATCATTGTCATGCTGAAAGATGAACTGTCACCTCAGTCTGAGGTTGCATGCACAGTGAAGCAGGTTTTCTTCAAGGACCTGTCTGTGTTTGGTTGCATTCACCCTTCCCTCAATTATGACCAGTTTCCCTTTCCCTGCCACTAAGAAGTACCATAATGTTGCCACCACCATGCTTCACCATAGGGATAGTATTAGGCAGCTGATGAGCAGTGAATGGTCTTCACATAGTGCTTGAAGCTCTGCGCAAAGAGTTCCGTTTTTGTTTCTTCAGACCAGGGAATCTTTTTATTCATGCTGTAAGAGTCTTTTTAAATACTGTTTGGTGAGAGTAGCTTCTATCTAGCTACTCTACCATAAATGCCTGAGTGATCGAGTGCTACTTCAGTGGTCACCCATCCTACATGTTTTCCTGTCTAGGTAGAGGACATCTGAAGCTCTGTTGTGACTATTAGGTTCTTACCTGCTTACTCAGTTTGGCTGGAAGGCCAGCTCTATGAAGGGTCCTGTTGTCTCCATACTCCTTCCAATTAACAATTGTTGAGGACATTGTGCTCCTGGGAACACTCAAAACTTTATAAATGGTTTTATATCCTTACCCTGATTTATGCCTCACTACAATTTTAACACAGTGTCTTCAGGATCTCATGGTACGGTTTTTTGCCCTGACATGCAGTGTGGATTGTGGGACCTTTTATACACAAATACACATGTTTTTATTTTTAAATGATAGCTAATCAGTTCAATTTGCCACACCTGAACTCCAAGTTGTAAACACATTTCAAGGATAAATAAAGCAAACTGAATGCACCTGACCTCTATTTGGAGGGCAACAACAAAGGGCTTGAATACTTACATGAGAGATTTGTTTCTAATTTTAAGCGAGTTTGCAACTTTTCTGGAAACGGGTTTTGACTTTGTAGTTGTGGGTTATTAAGTGTAGATTGATGGGCAAAATTGGTAAATACATCCATCCATCCATCCATTATCCAACCCGCTATATCCTAACTACAGGGTCACGGGGGTCTGCTGGAGCCAATCCCAGCCAAAAAGGCAGGGAACAAACCCTGGGCAGGGTGCCAGCCCACCGCAGGGCGCACACATACACAAACACACACCAAGCACACACTAGGGACAAAGACCTGCATGTCTTTGGACTGTGGGAGGAAATCGGAAGAAACCCACGCAGACATGGGGAGAACATGCAAACTCCACACAGGGAGGACCTGGGAAGCGAACCCAGGTCTCCTAACTGCGAGGCAGCAGTGCTACCCACTGCCACCCCAAATGCATCCATTTAAAAAATAAACACAAAATATGCAAAAAGTGTCTGAATCCACTGTAAGGTAATACTAGGAGAAGGGGCTTGGCATCCTTTCACCCTGAGATGTAAAAAATGTTTGTTTATATAAAAAAACAAAAAAAAAAAACAAACCCTGTTCACCAGTTTATTTTTGAACCAACTATAACACAAGATCAGTTTGTCAAGCAAAAGAGGCCTCATGTGTAGACTGTGTGTATGCAGAAAAATGATGTATACAGTACACCCATTTCCATGCTCACATGAAGATGTATAAAAACTGAACTTGGCTTAACTCTGTGCAAATTTTTACAGCAACCTCAGACCATGCATACGCACGTTTCTGTTAGATTTTTAAATTGGCAATACCCAGCGACAAAGCAGTACTATTGTTTCGGTGTTATTTCCCTATATTTTTTTAGATTCGCATCCATGGTGTGGGCTTTATCAAATACACAGAAATTAGTTGCATACAAATGTAAGGCACTTGATTTTAATCAATTTTTACCAATATAATGGTGCGTGGAATGGCCAAACTGTTCCAACTACTGTGGCTGCTTTAGCATCATTAGAAAACTTTGCAAATGGAAGAATTAGAAGAGGGAGTATATTTAGAGATCATGCTGATTTTTCTTTTTTGGTCCCATGAAGATGATTGGCTTCCAAGTCTATTTAGATTTCTAAGAGCTGTCGTCTTGGAGCTGTGTGCTGAACTGGGGTTGGGTTTACAAAGGCCAAAGTTTTACTCTACCTATTCCTTTGCAAGTTCTGTCCACCCTAAGGTTTTTAGCCACAGGAGCTTTTCAATGTGAAGTGGCTGATCGATTGGGTATTTCTCAGTCATCACTGAGTTGCACCATGTCAGCTGTATGGGATGGTATCATCTGGATGACAAGCAGATATGATTGCCTTACACTGGAGTTGAACAGGCGAACATCAAAGCAAAATTCACCTCAATGTCTGATTTTTCCAAATGTAGTCGGAGCACATTCCTGTAAAGGCACCTTCAGAGAATGAATTTGCTTATGTAAATAGAAAGCATTTCCATTCTGTTAATGTTGCAAATATTGGTGATGTGAAAATGCGTCTCATTAATGTTGTGGTGAGGTGGCCTGGCTCAACTCCTAGTGAAATAGTGTTGGGAACAAACTTCAAAATGGTGTTGTATGTGATGGTTGGTTTCTTATTAGCATAAGACATTAAATATTATCCCTTTGGTCAAAATTGTAAGTATGTCTATGGCTTAACCATCTAACACAATTACCTAAGGGACAGCGGGTACCTGCTGAAGATGTGGCTTCTCACCCCTCTCGCCAACCCACTGACTGAACAAGAGTGACATTATAATGACCTCCACTCTCTGGCTCCTTAACACTAGAATTACCAGAGTCTACAAAAAAACTCGTAGATCCGGCCCACCTTAAAACCGTTCTCACCTTTCTTTTGTCTTCTAAATGTGCCGATTAACATGAGCAGCAAGCAGCCGGCTATTCCATCCCCCACCGCCACAGAACGTTCACCGTTTTCCCAGCTCATGCCTTGTTTGATTATCTGGGAGTGACTGAAGTGCTGGAATTTTAGAGTGGAAATAGTAGATCGCTATTTGGAACACATGCATTTGATGTGTGTTCCGTTTCTACAGTAATCTACATTTTTAAAACAAACGTTTTTTATATTTTAGTAGTAAATGACAAAATGTAGGCATAAACTATATAATGTATGAAGCCTGAAGTCCAAAGATCAAGTAAACACTTTCACAAAAGATTCAAGGAATAGACAACAGCTTCATTGGCATAGCGGTAAGATTTGCTGACTTGTAATCAAGAGTCCGCGGTTCAATCCCCACTTACACCTACATTTGGTTTGCGTCTGTAACACACGGTGTGCATTTATAGGACTTGTAAAACTTACCATTTTTTTTAACTTTTATTCTCTCTGAATCACGATACATACTACCAACCAACCTTCCCCACCCCCCACCCCGGGATCTGATGCTGTTATTTTTCATTTGAAACGGAATAACTGGAGATGTGAGTGGTGTTTTGAGACAATGGAACTGGACATTCTCTCATCTGGAGGGATAAAAGCTGACACACAAACGCTGGCAAATCTGCCTCCTTCGTATCTCACAGTCACTTGATATTTTTTTATTCAGTTTTATTGAGTGTTCCTGCTCATGCTGAAGTGTGCACCTTATGGTGTATGATGTCAAAAAAACAAAAAAAACACAGACGTAGTTATATATGATATTTGGAATTATTTGTTTTATGACCTGTATAGTACATTTCGGAAAACTTTGTGGCACGGATGCAACATTATTCATATTATTCATATTCATTCGCATAACATCTTGTGGTTTGTAATCAGTGACAGCATGTTTTTTTCCCCCGATCTTGCCAGTCCCCACATGTTGCTTTATGCTGTTTCTTTTGTACTCCAGGACATGCAGAGGATAGAATAGTACAGAGCAGTAAGTTCAGCGCTATATGCAATCATCAGATTCAAATGTTAACAGTTCACACACACGCAAGGATTGTCTTCCCTACATTTACAATGTGTGTACCTGTTACAATGTACACGCTTCTCTCTATGCTGTGGTTCCTATTGCACACCTGAAAGAAAGAGACAATATATGTGAAAACATCATCGCACTAATGCAATATTATTTGAAAACGAACAGCGTCAGATCGGGTGTGGATTTATGTTGGCGCTATTACTGAAAGAAAAAAAGATCAACATGTGCGTTGATCCTGCATCACTGAATAAGCTCACGCGCTCTAACATCTCCCCCTTCCCCCAGATCTGACTCTCTAAGAAACAGTGCAAGTACAGACGCAAACAAATTGTGATCAAGTGTCTCCGGTTCAATCCCCACTCACTCCTATATTTGCTGTTTTCAGTAGTAAGCTGCACTTTTTGTTAATATTATACAGTACACACATACACTTGGTTTGCGTCTGTACTTGCGCTGTTACTTAGAGTCAGATTGGGGGGGGAGGAATGTTAGAGTGCGTAAGCTTATTCAGTGCAGCAGGATCAACGCACATGTTGATCTTTTTTTTTCTTTCAGTATGTGTGCCTTCCCTGTTTATTTATATATCTAGTGACTTTTCTGCCTGTCTGTCTCTCTATTACGCAGTGCTCTGTCTATCTGTGTGTTATAGATCTTAAAAATAAGTTATAAGGACACTTGTTCATGTTAATTGCAGTCTCAATTGTTAAAAAAATATTTTAAAAGGAGCATCCCACATGAAAATATAACGATCTCATTAACTGACAGTGCATACCGATTTATAAATTCCTCCTCAACGGGGAATT
Organism: Erpetoichthys calabaricus; assembly: GCF_900747795.2. NCBI lineage: Eukaryota > Metazoa > Chordata > Cladistia > Polypteriformes > Polypteridae > Erpetoichthys > Erpetoichthys calabaricus. The sequence goes on along the minus strand of NC_041411.2, from coordinate 61,251,209 downwards.
GAACTTGGGTCTCTGATGGACAGTAAGCCTGTTTCGTTCTGAGACAGCAAATCTTACCGCTATGCCACGGAAGCTGTTGTATTGTTCTTGAACCTTTTGTGAAAGTGTTTATTTGATGTTTGGACTTCATGCTGCTTCACACATTCTATAGTTTATGTCTACATTTTGTAACATTTATTACTAAAATATGAAAAAGTTTCTGTTTTAACAATGTGTTTACACAGATTACTGTAGAAACGGAACACACATGAAATGCGTGTGTTCCAAATAACGATCTATTATTTCCACTTTAAAACTCCACTTCACTCCCAGATAATCAATCAAGGCATGAGCTGGGAGATGCTCGTGCACATTCTAAGTCGGTGGGGGGATGGAATAGCCGGCTGCTTGCAGCTTGTTTTTATCGGCACATTTAGAGGACAGAGGACGCTGGCGGAGAGGTGCGAATGGTTTTAAGGTGGGTCGGATCTACGAGTTTTTTCGTAGACTCTGGTAATTCTAGTGTTAAGCAGTGGTCAAACATACTATAGGGCAACTTAATGGCAGTTAGCACTGCATAGATAAGACTAATAGATTTCTGCTCAATAGCCCACAGACAGTGCGTTGCATTGTGCAAGCATGTGATGTGCTACGTGATGTGGCACACAATCGTGGCTTACCCATACCTGAAGAGATGCAGTATGATGAACCTGACCCAGACCCACCAAATGATCAGCTAAATTGGACAGTGTGACAACTTTGTTTGAATGCAATTAGAAGAATGTAAACACATGTAATCACATGCAGCAGTATCACATAGTACAGCATTTATATTCTTTACTTCATTTGCCCACATCTCTTACAGCATCCAGTATTGCATTTTGTGACTCCAAAAAAGTGTTCATCAGTACACTGCCAAATGGTCGCCCGGCGGTTTCCGAGGCAGGGGTATGTGCTCGGCACAGCAGCACCATCACTGCTTGGTGTCATGTCACCAGCACAGGGGTCACCTTTTGTAATATTGTCTGAAACAGAACATACAGTAATATAGCATCTGCTGGCTGCTTGTTGGTTTTATTAAACATGCAATTTACTGACGAGTGTGAATAATGGTAAAAAAAAAAAAAAATGCCCCCCCTCACCCACTAGTAAAATACCAATTGAGTGTCTTGCCAATAATTTCAGCAGTTCGCTACTCAAATTGTGTGAGCTCTTAAATTAATCAAAGGTTGACCCAGGCCACTGAGACATGACATTTGTTAGTTTCATCTTGGCATCACATATACATCACATATAACTTGTACTTTAAGGAAATGTCACTTCTTATGGTTAACAAAACCAGCTTCATTCTCACTAGGTACTGTAAGTGCAATGTGAATGCAGTTGCTCCGATTATATTAGAAGAACCAAACACTTCTGCAAGTTGCCTTTTTATGTGTTATGTTGTACACCCACATCGTATGAAAAAAGGATGTAGCACCTCCTCAGTCAGCTAATTGCTTTTAGCACAGTGGGCACGATAGAGAAGCTGGCTGAAATATTCCTGACCTGTTAGCCAGTTTCCCTGAGAAATGACAACAGGTGGACAATCTAAACTGATTAAATACAGAAAGAAGTCCTCAGTGCAAATACACAACATTGGCATTCTAAAAAATGGAACTGAAACATAGTCTGTACTTCATATTCAACAAGTTTGGCTGCATTTACCTACTTGAACAAGGGTTTCATCATTTCCCACTTTTTCCAAAACGTTGCTTACACATGGGTTGGAGTTGCTTTAAATATTCACAACCTTCTGCATCAAGTTTTCTTTTATAAGTCCCATCTATTGTGTGAGAAGTTCTGTATGCACATTTTGCACATCTTTTGTGCATATGCAAGCTTTATAAATCTGGGCAGAGTGCCAGTTCATAGCAGAAAACTACTTGTACAACAGCTTTTATATTGTGTGATACTTGTAAAATTAGCTTAAAATAATTTCTATAGCCTGGAAACAACATATTGATCTTCTAAATCAAAAGCTGTAAAAACTTAATTTGCTTATACACGTTGTGCTAGAATGCCATGTCACACCAGCAGGAGTTTTACGGCTCAGTTGTTAGCCATGCTGCACATTCTCTGTTGTGATACTATTTGATGGCTGTGACAGTACAGTGCTTTACGAGCAAAACTGCTTATAAGAGTGTTCACTGTATTTAAGATCTGTTTGCAGTCTTTGGGTGGTGGTGGTGTAAATTGTGGCCCCGCCACTTGGTATAAAATACCAGTTGTAAGGGAACAGCGTATTTGCTTAGAATGATTTTTAAATATAGAAATCCTAAGTTCAGAGCAATTTATAATTACTAATTCATTTAAATAAAAACAAGCAGCAAAATGGTGGTTAGCTGCATAAATCAAATTAAAAAGATTAGTGAGTATTCACTTTTAAACTTTTTAGGGGCCTCCAATAGCAACAGCTCTGGTCCTGTGACGTCCAATCCACAGCTGCCATTGCAGCCATGCCAAGGACTTGCACTAGCACAAGTCAATAACAGCAACAACAAAAAAGGCATGTTCACAGATGATCTGCACAAACTGGTGGATGACTGGGCTAAGGAGACTGTGGGGGCCACACAGCTGAAGCCCTCCTTAAACCAGATGAAGCAAAAACAGCAGTGGAGAGATATGGAGCCTAAAATTAAAGACCCTGAGAACAAGGTGAGCTGTGATGGAATGCAGGAGCCAGCAATGTTGAAGTGTGTTTTTAAATACTGTAAATTGGAAGTCCTAGTGCTGTTACATAGCTACTGACTTGGTACCATTTTGGGGTGGCTGGTTTTAAATAGAATCGACTGAGTTAGAATGTACAGTATATCTAGTGTAGCCTACAGAGATTTGACAAGTCAGAGTAGTCATTTGTCTTGTCATTAACACATCTGTTTTTTCCTATCTTTCTTCAAGGTGAAAAGCACAAGTACACCCAGAAACAAATATCATCTCCCCCTGTCATGTCCGATGTCTGCAGCACTGGCACCAGGGATTTCACCAGCCATGTCAGGGACTTCTGTCAGCCTAATGCCACCGTATCTTTTACCAAGCTGTCAGTTTGCAGGTGTTATGCCAGCATCACTGTACAATATTCAATGGCCTGGCCTTACAGGGCCAGCTGGGGTCCTGGGGGCAGTTTCTGTGCCAGTATTTCCTTCTCTCAGCAATACCAGCTTCCAGGCATTTCCTTTAACTGTGCAAAAATCTGTTGTAAACCCACCAGGCCCAAACATGAGGACTACCTAGCTGCTGCTGCCACAGGTCTTGCCATACAGGAAGCTTTACTGGGAGGTTTAGTGGCTTCTAAAATGGCATTGTGAGCCCATTGAGCACACACAGCCATATGTTGCATCTTGCAATCACTGTGAAACCTTTTCACAAAGAGTAGAAGTTACTACAGCAAAAGGAGACTGAGGAGGGAAGGGAGCTGTGGTAACTTCTTAAACAATTAAAGACACATCATGTGCTTTTGTTCAAGACACTAGGAATAAAAAAAAGTTTTGCCTATACTATGTTTTTTGGAAAAGAATGAATACCCTGGAAGAGTATATATAGTGCCTTGTAAATGCTTTCCAGATTCTTCTGGAGACAGAGGGGACAGTAGACATATTTTACTTTCTTTTGGAGTTTTTCACTTTTTAATTTTATTTTTATATTTGTAGATTGCAGGGAGTTAATTTGCATTCATAATACTGGTGTACTGGAATTGGTTGTAAATACCTTTATTTACTGTAGTTTTAATCATTTTTAGTTTTTGAAAGCCAGCTCTTTGAAATCCCTCCTTCCTTTTACTTTCATGAACCACCAGCAGCAAACCTTTGATGTCTGATTTATATTCCCAAAAACAGTGCTGCATGTGCTAGTTGAGAATAAACAAATTAACTGTTCTATTCTTTTAAATAGACATTTTTTTTATTTTTCATTAGTCCCATTAACATCCCACACACTAGACTTGTCTTATGATTTCATTTAAATGAAAACAAGAAAATCTGAACTGTAGCCGGCTGTGCTCCTTAATACACATAATTTTGGTATACATAGGGAATATCACTGGATTAGTAGTATTGGTGTTACTCCAGCTATAAAAGCCGGATTATGGTTTCTTCACCTATTTTAATTTTTTTATTAATACATACACCTCTTTTTGCACAATGTTTTAAATAAATGCATTTAAAACAGTGGGATAAAATGCGATACGTTGTTGCACCTGATTTTTTGTTCTTTACACTGTTTCTTAGGGGTTGTGCAATCACAGATATTTCAGTTTACATTCCAATTATGGTTTTGCTGATTAGGTTTGAACTTCCTTGCTGCTAGTATTTCCTTAGAGAAGCACAGAATGCCAACTTATCTGGCTACAAATTGTGATTGTGATAACATTTCCATGAATTTGACAGAGGCAAACATGGTGCTCAAACAGTATGGGTGTGTTGTGCCTTGTAAGGTAGTAGAACTTGAAAAATCCATGTTAATTGTGCCCATACACAAAGCTGTGTGAACTGTGAGAGCACAAGTGTTTATAATTTTCACATTTCCTTTATCAACTACACCACTGAGCAGTGTCCTCCTAAGCATTATATATACTGTTTATAATGCTTATATATAACAGCTGCACACTAGATTGGTAGATCATGCAAAAATGACTGTTCTCAGTCAGAAAACAAAGCAAACACAAGCAGACGTAGTGTTTCTTCTCGGACGGCACTTGCGTTCCTGTAGTGGGTACCACATGTAGATGCACTGGAAATGATGTCTAGGCACATCGACTTTTATCCCCGTTTCTTCTCCTCATGCAGCATCATTACCAGGTACACAAAAGCTCAAGAGCAGAATTGTCTTATTCTGTTGAACTACAAATTACTACTGCACTTTAGTTGGTATTTTGTTCTTTTCTTTCCTCCTCCCAAATGAAATTAATTCAGTTTTTACCTGTTGATTTTTGTGTCTGAGTACGGTGCTTCCTACCATTGAAAATTTCTGTTCTCTGCTCCCTGTGTCTCATTATTTAAAGCCATGCTTGGATGCTTCAGGGGACTCAATGCAGGGCGCTTTTGATGCTTGCACTATATGTCAGACTTGCTTTTTGCCTGTTGGATATTCCTCTTATGTTGACTGACTGAGTCAGTGGCACTTGATCACAAAGATTGTACATCTTTAAAGAAAGAAATAAACATATTTTGTGCTTGGGAAAAAAAACTTTGATTTTCGATCTTTTTTTTATAATCAACATTTTGTCTTCCACAATCAACATCAGATCTACTTAGTATCCCTCTCAGGAAATCTGTTTGTTTTTTCTCAAGTAAAGATTCTCTTAACATTATTCTTATCCTCCTGCTTATGAACAATTAAATCCAATGCTTTTGTTTGAGAGTGACAGCAAATTGTTAATTTTTAATTTCCACTTGGAGAAACTTTCCCCAACAGGCATTACAGGCAGGCTTTGGAATAATGTCAGAACTGTGACCACTGCTTTACATTTCACTGTACAAGACTAGGCTGGTACTGTATTTATAAATTATATATGATGTTCAGACAAGATTGTGCAGACGGTAGAGAAAACAGTTAACTACAAACTGATTCAGTCAGCAAGGTATGTATTGGATGCAAAATTAGCTGTGTATCATTATCAACTATCTTAAGAAATAATTGTTCTCCTTCATGAAATAATGAAATTTGGTAAAATTTACTCTTATCCTTGAAGTTTACTATTATACACTATGCCACCACCCTTTAAAGAAATCTGACCAACACCAGCTGAGTTTGTCAAGACTAATGAGAATATACAGCAGCACAGTAAAACATTCATCAGTTTACTGTCACCTGTAGATACTACAGAAGAAGGCTATTTCTTAAACTGTGTTCCGTGGAGCCCTGGAGTTCTGTGAAAACTTACTGGAGTTGTTGTGACCCATGTAGCTACTGTAAAAATGAACACACATCAATGACTAGCCACAATTTAATGCAACACTAATTGCATCTCTGGCCATTCTGATTTGAGCTCACCCAAACCAGAAGGGAGAAGTTCTGCTGTCTGTTGGGAGCATGCATTGATAGCGCGCTGCTGCACCCTCCACACGATGAACCACACCTGCATTGGGACCCGAGTTCAATGGGTGACACCTCAGCACCACACTAGAACAGTGTGTGAGGTTAAACGTCTCCGAGTTTGACTTGTGCAGTGCTATAATCGTCTCTGTGCATCTAGTTGTGTGCATTAATTGAACTGAAGGTAATTAATAATGTGGTTATTTTTTTATTTTTATTCTGTTACCAACAGGAGTAAACAACCTGTTTTATTTATTTTTTTATTATATACAGATATTTGTTGATTTCATGAGATTATATTTTTGAAAAGACTTTGCAATGACCCAAGAGATGAAATAATTATATTCTTATTAAACTAAAACTGTGACCTTGTACAACTCTTCAAAGATACATGAAGTTTTGTTACCTTGCTGGACATGCTTCAACTTTTTCAAAAGTTTAACCTTTCACATCAGGAACCACACAAAACAAAATTTCACTTATAATAAAATAGAAGACCAAAAGAAGAAAATAAACTTTTGGATAGAGAGAGTTGAAAACAACTTCATTGATAACTTCAAATCTTAACTGACCAAATTAAATATGCAGAAAAAGGAAATGAAAATTACAATTTTAACCAACTAAAACTTGTGATCATACATTTAGAAAATGTCATTTTTAAAGACTATATTTCTAAAAGTCAGGACTTGTTTTTTTTTTTGGTCAGTTCTGGGTCCATTTAATCTCAAAGAACAAGTACAAAACGATCCATCTACAAATGAAGATGTGTTCCTCAGATATTAAATTTGAAGACTAGTTTTTCCTAATAAATTTTAGGTAAAAAATAGATGTTGGAGTTTTGAACAAAGCGTTTAGGATCCTACTCCAGTTTGCTTATACTGTACATGCTTACATGAAAGTAGATTTTTGATCGTCACTGCAGCAAAAGCAAACTATCAAAATAGCTGAAATACGACACCTACATTAAGATTATCTTTAACAAACCTTACACCAAATATTGATTTTGTATCATTCAATGGTAGCACATCCTTCTTGTCTACATCTATCATGCCTGGAACGTGAAACTGTTTTTATCATTTTGCATAAATAAACACTCTAGATGCATATATTTATAAGTATTTTATGGATTCATATTTTGAACCTAACTGCTTATTTTGTCTTTTATTTTCATAGGGGTTACACAGTCCCAAAAAAGGTTCAAGATTCAAGGACTGTAGATGTATCTTAAAGATAATTTATTATTGATTTAGAATTATTATAGAAAGCCTTGAACAACCCAAAGTCTATGTCCAAAGATCAGCAGACATCAGTTTTGCTACAACTGGAGTCCATGTTTATATCTCATATATGAGAAAAACTGAATAACAAAATTTAAAGTAAGGGTATCAAGAAAAAAATTTTTTTCTTAAAATTGTTTTTAAAACTATTGTGTACACATCTGGCAGAATGTTCTTAGAGTCTAAAATTGATCTATGTTTCCAAAATGTTTAAAAAATTTCTAAATAACCTTATCCTCTCTATAATGTCACTTAGAATTGTCATAGTCTGAAAACTCATTTCTGTCTGCAAATTTTCACCATCATGCTGGTTGGCGAGATTGCTATGGTTTCAATCTGTTCATCAACGTGGATGCTTTATCATTTACCTAACTTTATTTTTTTTATTGATGCAAAAACTTTTGGACCCTGTGTCTGAGAGTTAATATTGGGCTGAAAAAGGGTTTATCAGCATGTCATTAATCCTAAGCATTCCAGCCAATTTACAAAGTGTTGAATGCTTTGGAATGGTACAGTGCAAGTCTAGATATCAACCATATACACCTGAAATGGACTGTCCAAGTTAAACATCAGACTGGAGAAGGCTGAAGCTATTTTAGATGGACAGATAGATTGGTCTGTAATAATGGGTCACTGTTTTTTCTCCTTCACTGTGCTGTGTTTTGTGATTGACTGGTGCCTTGAGGTTGATTTGCACTATGTGGCCTGTTTTGCTAAAAGGGTTGCCAATAGAATTATTGCTGGGTTTACATACATGTATTCACTAACCATCTCATAAAGATCACCACGGACTCATCCCATTCAGCTCATCACTTATTCCAAAAACTCCCCTCAGGTTTATTTCACCAGAAGCGTTTACCAAACAAACACCTCAGTAGTTTCTTTCCAAGAGCCATAGCCCTCTCAAACCAGTAACTTCTTTGTATATTCATGCTTTCTGTCAACTGTATGAAAGGTGTGTGTGTACAGTGCATGTACACGTATGTGTGTGCATTTGCACTATACACTCGCACTTTCATATTTCCTTTATAATTGCACTATTCTACAACTTTGGACAAAATTTTTCTAACTTATGCTATTTGTTACTTGTATGTGATGTCATGTTCTGTTAAAAGCAGATCCAAATCTACCAAGTCAAATTCTTATACAGGTGCTGGTCATAAAATTAGAATATCATGACAAAGTTGATTTATTTCAGTAATTCCATTCAAAAAGTGAAACTTGTATATTAGATTCATTCATTACACACAGACTGATGTATTTCAAATGTTTATTTCTTTTAATGTTGATGATTATAACTGACAACTAATGAAAGTCCCAAATTCAGTATCTCGGAAAATTTGAATATTGTGAAAAGGTTCAATATTGAAGACACCTGGTGCCACACTCTAATCAGCTAATTAACTCAAAACACCTGCAAAAGCCTTTAAATGGTCTCTCAGTCGAGTTCTGTAGGCTACACAATCATGGGGAAGACTGCTGACTTGACAGTTGTCCAAAAGACGACCATTGACACCTTGCACAAGGAGGGCAAGACACAAAAGGTCATTGCTAAAGAGGCTGGCTGTTCACAGAGCTCTGTGTCCAAGCACATTAATAGCGAGGCGAAGGGAAGGACAAGATGTGGTAGAAAAAAGTGTACAAGCAATAGGGATAACCGCACCCTGAAGAGGATTGTGAAACAAAACCCATTCAAAAATGTGGGGGGGATTCACAAAGAGTGGACTGCAGCTGGAGTCTGTGCTTCAAGAACCACCACGCACAAACGTATGCAAGACATTGGTTTCAGCTGTTGCATTCCTTGTGTCAAGCCACTCTTGAACAAGAGACAGCGTCAGAAGCGTCTCGCCTGGGCTAAAGACAAAAAGGACTGGACTGCTGCTGAGTGGTCCAAAGTTATGTTCTCTGATGAAAGTAAATTTTGCATTTCCTTTGGAAATCAAGGTCCCAGAGTCTGAAGGAAGAGAGGAGAGGCACAGAATCCACATTGCGTGAGGTCCAGTGTAAAGTTTCCACAGTCAGTGATGGTTTGGGGTGCCATGTCATCTGCTGGTGTTGGTCCATTGTGTTTTCTGAGGTCCAAGGTCAACGCAGCCGTCTACCAGGAAGTTTTAGAGCACGTCATGCTTCCTGCTGCTGATGAACTTTATGGAGATGCAGATTTCATTTTCCAACAGGACCTGGCACCTGCACACAGTGCCAAAGCTACCAGTACCTGGTTGAAGGACCATGGTATCCCTGTTCTTGATTGGCCAGCAAACTCGCCTGACCTTAACCCCATAGAAAATCTATGGGGTATTGTGAAGAGGAAGATGCAATATGCCAGACCCAACAATTCAGAAGAGCTGAAGGCCACTATCAGAGCAACATGGGCTCTCATAACACCTGAGCAGTGCCACAGACTGATCGACTCCATGCCACGCTGCAGTAATCCAGGCCAAAGGAGCCCCAACTAAATATTTAGTGCTGTACATGCTCATACTTTTCATGTTCATACCTTTCAGTTGGCCAACATTTCTAAAAATCCTTTTTTTGCTTTGGTCTTAATTGATATTCTAATTTTCCGAGATATTGAATTTGGGACTTTCATTAGTTGTCAGTATTAATCATCAACATTAAAAGAAATAAACATTTGAAATACATCAGTCTGTGTGTAATTAATGAATCTAATATACAAGTTTCACTTTTTGAATGGAATTACTGAAATAAATCAACTTTGTCATGATATTCTAATTTTATGACCAGCACCTGTACATGAAGTACTAGTGAATAAAAGCGATTCTGATCCTGGTACCCTAAGTGCTCAAATCATTCTTAGAAAGTGGCAATTGCAGCATTCAAAAAATGAGCTACGGGAAAGCACAGTCCGGTAGGTTAAAGGTTTTGGTAAAGGGAGATGAGCAATGAGGTAAACAGTACAGTCAGACTTCTTTTAAGAGAGAATCTCTCAAAATATTAGTTTCCAAAAATAGCATAGATACACTGACAAGTATGTGGATCAATACTCTTGTCTTGAAAATGAATGTGCTTGATAAGTTTTAAATTTAGATTTCACAATGGAACTGATGATTCATATATGCCACTGTAAATCACAAGAACAGGCACTTTTTTATTTGTAATGCTGCATTTATAAATACAATTTCCCATGGCAAATTAAATGTATATAATAGTTAAAAAAAAAAAAAAAAAAAAAAAAAAAAGACTTAAATTTCAAATCTATCCTTTAAAGAAAAAACTCACTTGTCCTAATTAAATGCTTGTGATGCGTTTATCTCCCATGACTTATCTGAACTACTTATGTGCTTTGTGGATTATGAAAACGGGGAACAAAATTATGCTATCAAATTCTTTTCCTAGTAGTATCTATTCCATTCCCTTTTCGTTAATTTGACATTGTAGTAATTGCTAACTGGATGCACTTAGGTTGGTTTTCTGCATTTCTCAAATTTTATTTAAACATTTAAATGTGCATTTTTTTTATACATGTGTCTTGGTGCGTAATATACTTTATTTAAATATTACTGGTCATGATACATTATCCAGTCTTAGGTCTTCATCAGGGGTCTTCATTGGGGTTATGAGAGATTACGATGGTGCATTTTGGCTGCCACTTCTACCCCGTGGATAAAAAAAACAAACAACTTAACCTCTGGATTTATTTCCTATATGGTCTACTGCTTGGCTGTTTGTCTGCTTTTCAGTGTACTGAGCGCCGTACTCCAACATCGCTCCTTCTGTTCAGGCATTTAGGAATTTTGCGCCCGGCCTAGGTACTGTCACAGAAACTTGCATCTGAAGTTTGACTATTATATTATTTGGACCAAAATATGGCCGTTCCACCCCACTATTGTCATCTTGTAAAGCCACATGCTGCTGGCCATGGGATTGGTGGTGGTGTTCTATATTCTTCTAAGTTTAGAATCAAGTCAGTTTTTGCTCACAATGTTTCATCATTTGAATATCTGGTATTACTGCTGTCTGGTGCAAGGCGTTTGGTGATATTGTTTATCATCCTCCAAAATAGTCACCTGTCTTATTGGCAGAACCCACTGAGTTGGTCTCTGCTCTGTATTCTTTGTATCCTGCAGTGCTATTAATAATTTTTAATTTACATATAAACTCTTTAAATGTGGCTGATTTTCTTAATGTGCTTCACTGCTTTGATTTTACTCAACATGTCAATTTTCCTACTCGTGCCTGAGGGGACACACTTGACCTTGTGTTGTACCTTTGGTATTACTCCTACTGATTTTTATGGAATTAGTTTATCTATTTCTGACCATAAGGCTATTTTGTTTGATATGCTTATCCCTGGTCAGTCGCATGGACAACAATCACCTTCAGGAACACGAAAAATATCAGTGCCACTGCTCTTGTAAGTACATTGAAGCAGTGTCATCCTCTCTTTATCGCCTTCTACTTTAGTTCATCATTATGACTATATACTATCAGCTAGTCTGGATCATCTTGGTCTGCTCAAAACTCATAGTGTGACATTTAAGCACTCTGCTCCTTGGTTTTCTCCTGAGCTGTGTCACAAGAAAGCTTGTGGGCGAAGGCTTGAATGCCTTAGTAGAAAAACAATCTTAGATGCTCATGCATGTGCCTATAAGGAACATGTTGCCCTCTACAAGCAGGCACTACAGAGATCTAAGACTGCTTACTGTACTAATAGCATTCTATGTGGTCAGCATAATACCCAAACACTTTTTGCTACTGTGGATAAACTACTTAAGTCTGCAAATAACTTTCCATTAGTCCTCTCTTCTAACCTTTGTCAGAAATTGTCCTTTTTTAACAACAAGATTGATCTGCTTTATTCTGAATTTAAGAAAGATCCATTTGTTCAGTCAAAACTGTGCCCATCCCCTATCTTATCTAGCAGCTGTTTATCTAGATTCTCATTGTTAGACAATCCAGCAGTCTATAAGCTTGTTATGACCTCCAGGACAACTACATGTATTCTTGATCCCATGCCTTCATTTTTGGTTAAGGCTGCTTTGCCTTTTCTTCTCACTTTTACAGTATCACCAGTATCAACAACAAATCTCTTCATACTGGCCTGGTCCCTGTCAGCCTAAAGACGGATGCTGTTACACCTGTCCTCAAAAAAAACTGGACTTGACCCTGAGGATTTTAAAAAGTACATATTTATTTCAAACCTTCCTTTTCTTGGTAAAATCCTAGAATGTGCGTTTGCAGGCCATTTAAAAGACCATTTTGCCTCTAATGACCTGTTTGAGGAATTTCAGTCTGGTTTTAGGACCAATCACAGTATGGAGACAGCACTTGTCAGGGTGACTAATGATCTCCTAATTGCAGCAGATCATGGTCTTTTAACACTAATGATCTTTTTAGACATTATTGCTGCTTTTGAAACAGTCCAGCATGACATTCGTTTGTTATGACTTGGGAATTAGTTAAATATTGCTGGAAAAGCTCTTACATGGTCTAAATTGTATCTTAAGGACTGTCAGCAATTTGTTGCTGTAGGCAGGTTTAGGTCTGACCCATCTTTCTTACTCCAGGGTGCCCATCAGGGATCAGTTCTTGGCCCTCTGCTTTTTTATATGCTTCCTATCAGTGCCATTATTAGATGGCACAGTCTATGGTTTCACTGTTATGCCGATGATACACAGATTTATCTACATGCAGGGCTTACGCAAACATTACCTCCTCCTGCATTGGTTGCCTGTTTGGCCAACACCGAACACTGGCTGTCTGAAAACTTTCTCAGACTAAATAGTGAAAAAACTGAGGCTTTAATTATTGCATCTCCAGGCATTTTAAAGAAATTAGACAATTTCTCTGCACAGGTTAAACATCTTGTTGTTATCCTTGATCTTACACGCTCCTTTGATCCTCCTATTAATATTACCAAGGTTGCCTTTTTCCACCTTAAGCAAATTTCAAGACTGCGTCCGTTGCTCTCTAACACTGCAACTGAGGCGCTTATTCATGCTTTTGACTCCTTGCGACTTGACTCTTCGGTATCCCCGCTTCTAGTCTAAATAAATTACAATATGTACAGAATTCAACAGCTACACTGGTTGCCCACTTAGAACACTGGAGCATATCACTCCTACACTTCTAAAGTTGCATTGGCTCTCTGTTCCATTCCATATTCAATATAAACTTCTCCTTTTAGTTTTTAAGGCTCTTCATGGTCTAGCCCACAGGTGTCGAACTCCGGTCCTGGAGGGCCGCAGTGGCTGCAGGTTTTTATTCTAACCATCTTCTTCATTAGTGAGCCATTTTTGCTGCTAATTAACTTCTTTTGCTTCAGTTTTAATTAACTTGACTCTGGGCCCCTTAATTGTTTCTTTTTCCTTAATTAGTAGTCAAACAATAATGAGACATCAAACAAGCCACCATTTGACAGAAAAATCAAAAGATTTGGAAATATCTGCTGTGGCAGAATGAGAACAGCAACAAGCCATTGAATTAAACAACAGGCCTAATTAACAGCAAGAATCAGCTTCTCATTAAGAGACTGGTTGGAGTGAAATTGGTTGGAGTTTGAAATCCCAGTTTAGCTGGTCATCATTTGGCTCGTTTCACGTCTCATTTCTGTTTGGCTGCCATTTAATGAAGAAACAAATCAATTCAGGGGACTGAATCCTTAAAAACAGGGCTATTGAAATGAAGGGAAAAGGAGTTAATTAGCAGTGAAAACTGCTCACTGATTAGGAAAAGGGTTAGAATGAAAACCTGCAGCCCTCCAGGCCCGGAGTTCAGCACCCCTGGTCTAGCCCCACCTTACTTGTTTTCTTTAATCTGTCCGTATACTCCATAACGTTCACTTCGTTCTTCTGATTCCTTGCTCTTAACCATTCCATTATGCAGATTGTGCACTATGGTTGACATGGCTTTTAATGTATTATAATAATAATAATTCATTACATTTATATAGCACTTTTCTCAGTACTCAAAGCGCTATCCACACAGGGAGGAACCGTATTAGGACCACAGCTATGGAATGCCTTGCCTTTGGAGCTCCGTGCATGTACCTTATTTTCTGTTTTTAAATCTAGACTTAAAACCTTTTTAATATTGCCTTTTATTGTTCTTAATTTTGTTTGTACATTGGATTGTTTGATTTTTATGTGTATTGTTGTATTGTGGCCTTGGGTATCTTAAAAGGCACTTTTAAATAAAATTATTATACAGTAATCCCTCGCTATATCGCGCTTCGCCTTTCGCGGCTTCACTCTATCGCGGATTTTATATGTAAGCATATTTAAATATATATCGCGGATTTTTTGCTGGTTCGCGGATTTCTGCGGACAATGGGTCTTTTAATTTCTAGTACATGCTTCCTCAGTTGGTTTGCCCAGTTGATTTCATACAAGGGACGCTATTGGCAGATGGCTGGGAAGCTACCCAACTTACTTTTCTCTCTCTCTTACGCTGACTTTCTCTGATCCTGACTTAGGGGGATTGAGCAGGGGGGCTGTTCGCACACCTAGACGATACGGACGCTCGTCAAAAAATGCTGAAAGATTATCTTCACTTTGCTCCCTTCTGTGCAGCGGCTTCGTGAAACGACATGCTGCACGGTGCTTCGCATACTTAAAAGCTCAAAGGGCACGTATTGATTTTTGATTGTTTGTTTCTCTCTCTCTCTCTCTTTCTCTGCTCCTGACAGAGGGGGTGTGAGCTGCCGCCTTCAACAGCTTTGTGCCGCGGTGCTTTGCATACTTAAAAGCCAAACAGCCCTATTGATTTGTTTGCTTTTCTCTATCTCTCTGACATTATCTGCTCCTGACGTGCACTCCTATGAAGAGGAAGATATGTTTGCACTCTTTTAATTGTGAGACGGAACTGTCATCTGTCTTGTCATGGAGCACGGTTTAAACTTTTGAAAAAGAGACAAATGTTTGTTTGCAGTGTTTGAATAACGTTCCTGTCTCTCTACAACCTCCTGTGTTTCTGTGCAAATCTGTGACCCAAGCATGACAATATAAAAATAACCATATAAACGTATAGTTTCTACTTCGTGGATTTTCACCTTTTGCGGGGGGTTCTGGAACGCAACCCCTGCGATGGAGGAGGGATTACTGTACACCTTAGGCCGGTTTTAGAATGCACAGCGTCTTGGTTGCCGTCATGTTCCCTCTTGTGTATACCCCAGTTGAATTTCCTGGCCTTGGCGTCTAAAGAAACACACAATTAGAAGTACTAATGAGGCATTGTAAAATGTTCAGATAAACTGATTTGATAGACACACACACATAACAACAGGATTGTGATCCTTATATGGTTACTGGATGTTTAACGTTGCATTATAACAAGTGGAAGAATGATCAAGGCAAATTATTTTTAACAGCGTGTCAGTGACATACAGGAGCTGTCTGAGTCACAAGTTGGAAAACCCATGCCTTACGGTTACAGGGCCTCAGATTGAACTGGAATCTATGTATTTCAAATTAAAAGATTAAGCTTTCCAGTATTGGGGAATCTCCCTTCCCAAGATCTCCTTGCCATCCATTTTTAAAAACAAATTAATTTGTATTTATTAGATAGTCATTTGATCCGGTAAAGTGCTGGCATTTGTCTTTTTATACTTCAATGGCAGAAGGTGATTTAATCTGTGTGTGAAAGTTCTATGGAAGCAATTAGGTGAAGAAAGATAGCACTGGTGGTGTGGTCAGGCCACCTCACCTCCTACTGAGTTTGTGCCTTAGCAGACTCGTTAGGCAAGGCCCAGTATGACAGCAAGACTAAAACTATGATGCGATAAGTAGGTTGGTTTTTGGCTAAATGTCAGCCCACATTCAAGCATGCACTACAGAACCATGTGACTTAGCTTAATCAGCCACAGAAACTGCATCCACCTACACTCGCTCTTCAGTACTGGCTGGTGATATTACTGTACCTTCAGTGTAACCAGTTCACTGTTGTAGTCAGCACTGAAAATTAACAATATTGTGGTCTTTGTAATTAATATACTTTGCACTTCTATAAATATCCTAGTTATGAAATTTTTCATATACAGTGTTTTTTTTTTATTCCTGCTTAGTTTTATGTTGCTCACTTTTTTGTTTTTGTTATTTAATGCTTTAATTTGGATTACATTTGTGTGCTGCATAAATGTGTTAAAGCATTTCTATGGGCTTGGCAGAATAAACATTGAGAAGGCTCGTAATTTCCTGAATTTTCTGGAATCGGTCTGGTTAAGCACATAGTCTGACAGGTTCATTCTGTCAAAACAATATTATCATAAAGTTATAAAAAGTATTATCACACCCTGGGATTTTAGGAATCTGACCACTGCTGGACCCTAGATACACTGCAGCAGTCCAGGCTTTTCTGCACGCTGTTACCACACCCAGACAAGAAAACCGCCTGTGCAGAGACAGCACCTCAGCTAACAGCAGGAGGTAGAGAGCACTCCTGACATTTACCCTGCTGCTGTTAAAATGAAATTCCCTTGCCAATATCCGACGTGAATTGTATACTGAAAAACCACTTCAATATTTGTCGTCATTGTGGCTTTGAGAGGACAAGAGTAAATGGAACAAACTTTTTACAAGTCCTTAAAGTCCTAATGTCTACCACGCTACTCAGTAACTCATTCTGTGTGTCTCTGGTTCACTGTGTAAAGGAAAATTTCTGAATGTTTGTGTGAAATTTACCCTTAACAAGTTTCCAACTACGTCCCCCTTGTTCTTGATGAACTCAATTAAAATAAGTCTTGATGCACTGGACTTATTCCCTTCATAATTTTAATCACTTCAATCTTGTCTCCTCTTAATCTTCTTTTCCTTAAACTGAAAAGGCTCATCAGCTCTTTTAATCTTTCTTCATAATTCATCCTCTGTAACCCTGTAATCAGCCTAGTCGCTCTTCTCTGGACTTCTAGTACTGCTATGTCCTTTTTATAGCATGGAGACCCAATCTGTATTTACTACAGCAGTGACCTCATCTGCGTGTTATAAAGCTTGAACATGTTCTCCTTGAACTTGTATAGCGCCCTGATGTGTAGAGTATAACATGGCATTCTGTTAGCCTTCTTAATGGCTTCTGAACACTGTCTGGGAGTTGATACTGTCATATCCACTGTGACTCCTAAATCCTTCTCATAAGGTGTTTTTAATTTTCATACCCCAATGTGTATTCAAACCCAACGTTTTTACTTCCTACATGTAATACTTTATTTACTTTAAATTTCTTCTGCCACAAATATGCCCATCCTGTATGCTGCCCAAGTCCGTATGTAATAATTCAGTGGATTCTAAATTATTTGGCAACAGATCTTTCTTGGTATCATCTGCAAGTTTAACCATCTTGTCACTTATATCCCTGTCCAAATCATTTTTTTTATTTTTATTTAATTATATAGTGGCATGCAAAAGTTTGGGCACCTACAGTATTCTTAAAATGTCTGTTACTGTGAATAGTTAAGGTAGCAGAAGATGAAATGACCGCTAAAAGGCATAAAGTTAAAGATGACACATTTCAGGATTTTATGCACGATTAGAGCATTTATTTGTTTTGTACAGTGAGAAAAGGAATGGAGCGCTATGCAAAAGTTTGCACAAACCAAGATATTTGAGATCTCGGGTAACTTTTACCAAGGTCTCAAACCTTAATTAGCTCATTAGGAAACCTCAGGTGATGCAAAGTGCAAAGCTGTATAAATTCTCTGCCTCCTCAAACTTTGTCCCAACAATCAGCGGTCATTGGCTCCTCTAAGCAACTGCCTAGCACTCTGAAAAATAAAATAACTGATGCTTACAAAGCTGGAAAAGGCTACAAGAAGATGGCAAAGCATTTTAGTTTGTAATGTTAAGAAATTGCAGTGAACAGGAACAGTGGAGGTCAAATTGAGGACTGGAAGACCAAAAAACTTTCAGAAATAACTGCTCATTGGATTGCTATAAAGGCAAACGAAAACCCCCTTTTGACTGCTAAAGACCCTGAAGATTTATCAGACTCTGGAGTGGTGGTGTACTGTTCTACTGTGCAGCTACACATGAATAAATATGACCTTCATGATACAGTCAGCAGAAGAAAACCTTTCCTGTGTCTTATCCCCAAAATTCAGCACCAGAAGTTTGCAAGTAAACATCAAAAACAAGCCTGATGCATTTTGGATACAAGTCCTGTGGACTGATGAAGTCAAAATAGAATTTTTCGGCCACAATGCGCAAAGGTATGTTTGGAGGAAGAAAGTGTGCCAAATTCTAGGAAAAGAACGCCTATCCAACAAGCATGGGGGTGGATTAATCATGCTTTGGGCTTGTGTTACAGCCAGTGGTAGAGGGAAGAATGGATTCAAATAAATAACAGCAAATTCTGGGAACAAACATCACACCATATGTACAAAAGTTGAAGTTAAAGAGGATGGCTCCTACAGGATCATGATCTTAAAACACACCAAGATATGTACAGTGATCCCTCGCTATATCGCGCTTCGCCTTTCGCGGCTTCACTCCATCACGGATTTTATATGTAAGCATATTTAAATATATATCGCGGATTTTTTGTTGGTTCGCGGATTTCTGCGGACAATGGGTCTCTTAATTTGTGGTACATGCTTCCTCAGTTGGTTTGCCCAGTTGATTTCATACAAGGGACGCTATTGGCAGATGGCTGAGAAGCTACCCAACTTACTTTTCTTTCTCTCTCTCTTGCGCTGACTATCTGTGATCCTGACGTATGGGGATTGAGCAGGAGAGCTGTTCGCACACCTAGACGATACGGACGCTCGTCTAAAAATGCTGAAAGATTATCTTCATGTTGCTATCTTTTGTGCAGCTGCTTCCTGAAACGACATGCTGCACAGTGCTTCGCATACTTAAAAGCTTGAAGGGCACGTATTGATTTTTGACTGAAAAACAAACTCTGTCTCTCTATCTCTCTCTCTCTCTCTCTCTCTCTCTCCCTGCTCCTGACGGAGGGGGTGTGAGCTGCCGCCTTCAACAGCTTTGTGCTGCGGTGCTTTGCATACTTAAAAGCCAAACAGCACCATTGATTTGTTTGCTAGAGATTGTTTTCTCTATCTGTGTGACATTCTGTGCTCCTGACACGCACTCCTTTGAAGAGGAAGATATGTTTGCATTCTTTTAATTGTGAGAGGGAACTGTCATCTCTGTCTTGTCATGGAGCACAGTTTAAACTTTTGAAAAAGAGACAAATGTTTGTTTGCAGTATTTGAATAACGTTCCTGTCTCTCTACAACCTACTGTGTTTCTGCGCAAATCTGTGACCCAAGCATGACAATATAAAAATAACCATATAAACATATGGTTTCTACTTCGCTGATTTTCTTATTTCGCGGGTGGCTCTGGAACGCAACCCCCGCGATGGAGGAGGGATTACTGTAATGAAATACCTCAAGAGGTGCAAACAGACAGTATTGCCACAGCTGTCCCTGTCCCCTGACTGAAACAACATTGAAAATATTTGGATAAATCTCAAAAGAGCAGTGCATGCAAGACGGCCGAAGAATCTTCCAGAAGTGCAAGTCTTTTGCAAGGATGAATGGGCGAAAATACCCAAAGTAAATACTGAAAGGCTCTTAGCTGGCTACAAAAGGTGTTTACAAGCTGTGATACTTTGTTACTAAATACTGATCATGTTGGTTGCCTAAACTTTCAGACCCTTTTCATTTTTTTGACATTTTTGTACCTGTGAATGATGGGGAAAAAAAAAATGTAATCTTGTTTTTTTTATTTATATATATATATATATATTTATATATATATATATATATAATATAAAAAATGTGCCATCTTTAACTTTGATTTTTGGTGATCATATCATCTTCTGCTCACTTACAGTGCATCCGGAAAGTATTCACAGTGCATCACTTTTTCCACATTTTGTTATGTTACAGCCTCATTCCAAAATGATTAAATTCATTTTTTTCCCCTCAGAATTCTACACACAACACCCCATAATGACAACTTGAAAAAAGTTTACTTAAGGTTTTTGCAAATTTATTAAAAATAAAAAAACTGAGAAATCACATGTCCACAAGTATTCACAGCCTCTGCTCAATACTTTGTCGATGCACCTTTGGCAGCAATTACAGCCTCAAGTCTTTTTAAATATGATGCCACAAGCTTGGCACACCTATCCTTGGCCAGTTTCACCCATTCCTCTTTGCAGCACCTCTCAAGCTCCATCAGGTTGGATGGGAAGCGTCGGTGCACAGCCATTTTAAGATCTCTCCAGAGATGTTCAATCGGATTCAAGTCTGGGCTCTGGTTGGGCCACTCAAGGACATTCACAGAGTTGTCCTGAAGTCATTCCTTTGATATCTTGGCTGTGTGCTTAGGGTCATTGTCCTGCTGAAAGATGAACCGTTGCCCCAGTCTGAGGTCAAGAGCGCTCTGGAGCAGGTTTTCATCCAGGATGTCTCTGTACATTTCTGCAGTCATCTTTCCCTTTATCCTGACTAGTCTCCCAGTCCCTGCCACTGAAAAACATCCCAACAGCATGATGCTGCCACCACCATGCTTCACTGTAGGGATGGAATTGGCCTGGTGATGAGCTGTGCCTGGTTTCCTCCAAACGTGACGCCTGGCATTCACACCAAAGAGTTCAATCTTTGTCTCATCAGACCAGAGAATTTTCTTTCTCATGGTCTGAGAGTCCTTCAGGTGCCTTTTGGCAAACTCCAGGCGGGCTGCCATGTGCCTTTTACTAAGGAGTGGCTTCCGTCTGGCCATTCTACCATACAGGCCTGATTGGTGGATTGCTGCAGAGATGGTTGTCCTTCTGGAAGGTTCTCCTTTCTCCACAGAGGACCTCTGGAGCTCTGACAGAGTAACCATCGGGTTCTTGGTCACCTCCCTGATTAAGGCCCTTCTCCCCCGATCGCTCAGTTTAGATGGCCGGCCAGCTCTAGGAAGAGTCCTGGTGGTTTCGAACTTCTTCCACTTATGGATGATGGAGGCCACTGTGCTCATTGGGACCTTCAAAGCAACAGAAATTTTTCTGTAACCTTCCCCAGATTTGTGCCTAGAGACAATCCTGTCTATAGACAATTCCTTTGACTTCATGCTTGGTTTGTGCTCTGACATGAACTGTCAACTGTGGGACCTTATATAGACAGGTGTGTGCCTTTCCAAATCATGTCCAATCAACTGAATTTACCACAGGTGGACTCCAATTAAGCTGCAGAAACATCTCAAGGATGATCAGGGGAAACAGGATGCACCTGAGCTCAATTTTGAGCTTCACTGCAAAGGCTGTGAATACTTATGTACATGTGCTTTCTCAATTTTTTTCTTTTTAATAAATTTGCAAAAATCTCAAACTTTTTTCATGTTGTCATTATGGGGTGTTGTGTGTAGAATTCTGAGGGAAAAAAATGAATTTAATCCATTTTGGAAGAAGGCTGTAACATAAAATGTGGAAAAAGTGATGCACTGTGAATACTTTCCGGATGCACTGTAACTATTTACAGTAAGACATTTTAAGCAAGAATGCTCAAATATTTGCATTCCATTGTATTAAAAATGAAAACAGCAGTGGTCCCAGCGTCGACACCTGTGGAGCCCCACTCTTAACATCACTGATTCTAGTAAGGTTCCTTGTACCATAACTCTCTGCTTCTTGGGTCTGTGCCAGTTTTTCATCCATCTACAAATACTCTGAACTGTTTGTTTGATGCCCAACCTCTCATGTGGCACCTCTCAAATGCAATCTGAAAGTCAAAAATATCATATGCTCAACTTTGATCTTACCCTTTTATTGCTTCCTCTCAGAATTCCAGCATGTTGGTAAAACGTGACCTCCCCCTTCTGAACCCATGCTGACTGTTCAGTAAAACTCCTGTTCTTGCTATGTGTTGCTCAATCTTATCCTTAATAATTCCTTCCATTAAGTTTCCTGTGATGCATGTTAAGCTTACTGGCCTATAGTTGCTTGGATCTGCCTGGTCTTTATATAATGGAATAATATTTGCCATTTTTCAGTCCTTCTGAATTTCCCCAGTGCACAGTGACTTCCTAAAAATATGTATCAAGGGTTTGTATATTTACATGCTAGCCTTATTAAGGACTCAAGCCTATTTACTCTGAACAGTACTTCTCCCTCTACAATTCCAAAACACTCAGTACCTCCACAGTAGTCCATTTTACCCGTGGGAGGTTACTAACTTCCTCACAAGTAATGACCTTAAAAGTGTGAGTTTAGAGCATCTGGGATTTCACTTGTTTTTTTGTTTTTTTTTCTTCCCCTTTACTATTCCTGATGATGCACTTCTCCTTCTGTCCTTGACTGTTCTTTTACCACTAAACTACTGAAAGAATTTCTTTGGGTTATGTTTTGTCTTATCTGCTATATTTCTCTCTCTAATTGCCTTTTAGCCTCTCTAATTTCCTTCTTAATGGTTGCCCTCATGTTCTCATATGCCCCATGATTCACATTGGAGTTATTAGTCTTACACAGCTGTTTTTTTTTTTTTTTCCAGTGCAGCTTTTTTTTTTTTTAACTCTTTATTAATCACCTGTGGAATTTTATTTTTTAAATTTCCTACAAGTTCAAAATTTAGGCATGTGCCCATCCTGCATTATATGTAAAATATTTTTTAAACCTGTTCCACTTCTCAACTATCTCTGCCCTTAAAAAGCTTATCCTGGTCTATTCTCGTTAGAATTCGCCACATCTGCTCAAAATTTACCCTACTAACGTTAAACTTAAGTTTTAGTCCTGGCATCTACACTCTTCCAAAACGGATTATATTATGGTCACTTGACCCTAGTGGTTCAATCACCTCTACATCCTCAATTCTATCCTGATATTTACAAAATGCTAAATCCAGACAGACCTAATCATTCCTGTCTGCCTATCACCGCAGAATCTGCAGGGGCATCGACCAGCTTGGCAAGGACCTGAAAACTGCTCGACATTTCCAATTCTGAGGTTAATGTCCCAGGACAGTGCACACCCTTTACCTTGTGGCCAAGACCCTCCTATCAATACCTGTCTGAGCTGGAGTCTCCTCATGTGCCACCTTAGGGGTACATGCAATCTCTCTAAAGGACACATGGGCCAGGTACACCAATTCTTTACTACAATGCAGGCTAACCAACTCCTCCTCCAGTTCAGTGTTCGTGAGCTTCATGCACTGGATAAGCTGGCAACGCATGCAGATGTAGCCCTCATCGAAGACTGACCTCATCCAAGCCATCCTCTAAAAACCAACAGGACTTGAATTACACCGGCCTCATTATTAAAATCTGACTTTGGATTACTAAAACTGCTTTTTTTGTGTAATAAAATTAAATGATATAACTTAAATGATAAAAATAAGATTTAAGACAAAAAAATTCAGATAGATACTTTATTAATCCCAAAGGGATTGAAGAACAGGGGCCTCATGTATAAGGCCGTGCGTAGAACTCACACTATAACATGGCGTAAGCACAAAAGCGGGAATGTGCGTACGCACAGAAAAATCCAGATGCAGGAATCTGTACATACGCAAACTTTCACATTCTTCCGCTACATAAATCCCGATCAGCGTGAAAAGTAGCGTACGTGCACGCGCCTTCTGTCCTGCCCCAACTCCTTCCAGAATTACGCCTCTTTGAATATGCAAATCAATATAAATAGCCCTTAAGCTCAGCCTTCTGTGAAAAGACAATGGGAAAAGCACGGGGGAAAATATAAGAATTTCAGCTAATACCAAGTGGAGGCAAAGGAAAAACGTACTATTTGTTGGTTTAAACAGTGACATAAATAACAAAAGGAAGTTGATCAAGTGACAGAGTGTCGGAGAAACTTGAAAGCTCAAGTTCACAAAGTTGCGCAGTGCCTGAAATAAAAAAAGAAGTCACATATCAAAGTCGTCGTGAAAAGGCGAGTCGTAGCCCACCGTCTGAGTGTCATATGAAAGCTTATTAGGGTACAGACAGAAAAAAAGCACGAAATGTCAACTTTAATCTCGAAATTTCCACTTTAATCACGCAGTTTATTTTGCCATTAAAGTAGAACATCGTAAAGTTCATCTTAAAATCATTTAATTTACTAGTTTCTCAAATCCCATCGTAACTAAAGTAGCACGTTAAATGCTTTGTTCTGTATTTGATCTTTGTGCTCTGTGTGTGAATCACTACCTGCTTCTTAAACGGGCTTTCTCTTTCTCCGACAGAACACATAATCCATTGCATTCGTGATATTACAGCTGTCTGAATAATTAAAATACTGAGATGTGTACGTGATATCAGTTTCATGATGATAGGAATGAAAGCATGTTATTAAACATGGGAACACGGTGGCGCAGTGCTTGTTCATGTCTCCCGCAAGAGGCTTGCTGCGCCATGCGCGACCTTCGATGGAATAATTTATTACAGAAGTACTGTCTCTTTCAAATGTACTAACCTCCAATTCCTGTCCTTACTTTTCTTTCTCCAAATACCCAATCGCCACACAATCAGCTCTGTAATAGACGTGAAGCCTTCTGTAAGCTTAGATTCTTCAAAACTTTTAAGGAACATTGAAATATCTTCGTAGTACGTGTTTAATTATTCTATCCGTCTATCCCTCCAGTGTCACGTCAGCACCAGCAAGAATACAACGCAATGCAGGAACAATCCATGAACTAGGCAGTGCTGCGGCACCATTTCCTCACATGTTTAATTATTAACAATACAGATTATTTAAATGAAGTTAAAGTTTTATCTGTATAATATAATCAACATATTTTGCTGCACTTCATCTTAAAAATGATATCGTCATCATGTAAATACGCGCTTTATAAAGTGGCTCAGGTTGTGCAATATTATAACTATCGCAAGTTTACAGTGAGGTGATTGTACTTATAAGTACAAACAGTTCTACAAGGAGGACTTGATGGACTGATTGTGTTTATAGTTCTTGGGATGAAACTTTTTCTGAATCGCGACTTGATACAGGAAAGTCTCTGAAGCGTTTTACCGTGGTTGAGGCAGCATCTGCTTCGTGCTGTATACCGATAATACTCTTTCCACTCAGCTGCTGCTGTGATTCCCCACTCAGATACAGTGATATAAATACTCTGAGTGGTGCAGTGAGAGTAATATGGAAAAAGATGATCTGCTGTGGCAACCCCTAATGGGAGCAGCTGAAAGAAGAAGAAGATGCAGTGAGAGTAACAACGCTAAAGCAGTTATGGTATTTGGAATACTATGGCTATTCCCTGGACCATTATATTGTTTCAGGTTAATTACAATCAGATGCATTACACTAATAAACAATATGCAGTTAATTTCAGTGTATTTATAAAGCCGCGTCAGGAATGTGGATCTAAGAAACAAAGGGTGACCACACAGGAACAGTAGCACTGCTTTGACGCTGGGTGCCACCAGTCTGCAAAACCGAGCGGAAAAATTGCGTACACCAGGGTATGAGGTACTGTGGAAATGTGCGTGGCTTTACGCCAAGTTTAGGTTTTATACATCGCGATTTGAGCGTGGAAACGTTCGTACGCAACATTTCTGTGTGTACACACCATTTATACATGAGGCCCACGGTGCTATAATTTTACACCTTCTGCCCCCTTAATATTGTCCCTCTCAACTGCCTGCTGTTTGTCCTTCTAGGAGGTTAACCTTTCATTGTCTGCTCCTATAACTTCATGCTCCTCTTATTCCTTACTTAAAAGCTCTCCAGTTGCACTCCTTCGTATTTATAAACCCTTTCGCTGTCACCTTCTTAACTGCTTTACTTTCCTGACCTGTAAGAACTGTTCAATCTAGAAAAAAAACTTACTCACTAAATATCCACTGCAAGTTAATTACTTACTGCTTTGTCTACTCCTACAGCCACATGTGCCTGATTTGTGTCTTAACAGTAGCCACCTTCCTACATGGCACAGAGTTCTTCTCTTTACCACTTTGATGTCAGATGCTACCTTTCCTCCTAACAAAGGAGTAATCAATTCTGTTACTTATTAACAGGCTGGTTATTTACAGTGGTGTGAAAAACTATTTGCCCCCTTCCTGATTTCTTATTCTTTAGCATGTTTGTCACACAAAATGTTTCTGATCATCAAACACATTTAACCATTAGTCAAATATAACACAAGTAAACACAAAATGCAGTTTGTAAATGGTGGTTTTTATTATTTAGGGAGAAAAAAAAATCCAAACCTACATGGCCCTGTGTGAAAAAGTAATTGCCCCCTGAACCTAATAACTGGTTGGGCCACCCTTAGCAGCAATAACTGCAATCAAGCGTTTGCAATAACTTGCAATGAGTCTTTTACAGCGCTCTGGAGGAATTTTGGCCCACTCATCTTTGCAAAATTGTTGTAATTCAGCTTTATTTGAGGGTTTTCTAGCATGAACCGCCTTTTTAAGGTCATGCCGTAGCATCTCAATTGGATTCAGGTCAGGACTTTGACTAGGCCACTCCAAAGTCTTCATTTTGTTTTTCTTCAGCCATTCAGAGGTGGATTTGCTGGTGTGTTTTGGGTCATTGTCCTGTTGCAGCACCCAAGATCGCTTCAGCTTGAGTTGATGAACAGATGGCCGGACATTCTCCTTCAGGATTTTGTGGTAGACAGTAGAATTCATGGTTCCATCTATCACAGCAAGCCTTCCAGGTCCTGAAGCAGCAAAACAACCCCAGACCATCACACTACCACCACCATATTTTACTGTTGGTATGATGTTCTTTTTCTGAAATGCTGTGTTCCTTTTACGCCAGATGTAACGGGACATTTGCCTTCCAAAAAGTTCAACTTTTGTCTCATCAGTCCACAAGGTATTTTCCCAAAAGTCTTGGCAATCATTCAGATGTTTCTTAGCAAAATTGAGACGAGCCCTAATGTTCTTTTTGCTTAACAGTGGTTTGCGTCTTAGAAATCTGCCATGCAGGCCGTTTTTGCCCAGTCTCTTTCTTATGGTGGAGTCGTGAACACTGACCTTAATTGAGGCAAGTGAGGCCTGCAGTTCTTTAGACGTTGTCCTGGGGTCTTTTGTGACCTCTCGGATGAGTCGTCTCTGCGCTCTTGGGGTAATTTTGGTCGGCCGGCCACTCCTGGGAAGGTTCACCACTGTTCCATGTTTTTGCCATTTGTGGATAATGGCTCTCACTGTGGTTCGCTAGAGCCCCAAAGCTTTAGAAATGGCTTTATAACCTTTACCAGACTGATAGATCTCAATTACTTCTGTTCTCATTTGTTCCTGAATTTCTTTGGATCTTGGCATGATGTCTAGCTTTTGAGGTGCTTTTGGTCTACTTCTCTGTGTCAGGCAGCTCCTATTTAAGTGATTTCTTGATTGAAACAGGTGTGGCAGTAATCAGGCCTGGGGGTGGCTACGGAAATTGAACTCAGGTGTGATACACCACAGTTAGGTTATTTTTTAACAAGGGGGCAATTACTTTTTCACACAGGGCCCTGTAGGTTTGGATTTTTTTTCTCCCTAAATAATAAAAACCATCATTTACAAACTGCATTTTGTGTTTACTTGTGTTATATTTGACTAATGGTTAAATGTGTTTGATGATCAGAAACATTTTGTGTGACAAACATGCAAAAGAATAAGAAATCAGGAAGGGGGCAAATAGTTTTTCACACCACTGTATTTACAGAGATGCCGGAGTCTGGTACTGCTGATTACTGCCCTGCCTTGCCAACGCTGGTTTGAATACAAATAACCAGAACGAGTAACTTTTCCACACACTCCCCCAGACACTCAGCTGCTTCTGCTCCTGTAAGAGTGAGCAAAAAGCAAAAAAAACTCTTCTAAAAGGGGGAAAAAAACCTTTGAAAATAGCAACACCGCTCTTTAGTGGCAACCAAAACAAAGTTTTTAGGAGAAAAATCTTTTTTTTTTATTCAGTGTAACACTACAGAACACACAAACAAATTTGCAAAGGTGACATCAACACATATCAGCCTCCCTGAGATGTGAAAAAGGAGTTTTAAATTTGCAGTATCTAAACAAAAAGTATAAATGCAGCTGCAAATGTGAATCATGTTAGTGTAGTTGCCAGTTAGCAGCATGTGTCAATTATAAAAGACTTGTGACAAATAGCACCTTGATATTTGAGTTTGCAAAGTAGCATAAAGGTCAAATAATTGGTGCTTGAATTGCAGGTGCATCAGTCAAAACAGCTGGAAAAGTAAATGTATCAAGGTGAACTGCCTCAAAAATAACAATGGCATAATCCAAACATGGGCGAACTGTATCATCAAACTGAGATGGCTACAATTCAGACCTTGCCGACAGGGACAGACAGAAATGTCAAAGGACGGTTGTTAAATGCCACCAAAGTACAGACTGAAAAACTAACAGAACTGAAACAGAACCTCTGTGATGCAGCTTCAGTTACAGATGTATACCACTCAACAATCTCTTGTACCCAAGGCTGATGCACAGAGGATCTCTGAAAAACAGACTAAAGTATTATGAACTAGTAAGTCATCTTAGAACCAATTTCCTACATACAGACACCCCACAATATCTGTTGCTGTTAATTGTGGTGGGGGAGCTAAGTTAAAGACAGCCATCTCTTGGAATTAAGTGAAAGGATTGCTCTGTATGGTCAAAAACTGCCAAGGAATATGAAGCCATTTTACAGGCGTAAATGTACTCTGTGGTACACATAGCGTTCCCACATGTTTCCTTGTCTTAGGATGACAGTATCCATATATATATATATAGGTCCATAAATATTTGGACAGAGACAACTTTTGTCTAATTTTGGTTCTGTACATTACCACAATGAATTTTAAATGAAACAACTCCGATGCAGTTGAAGTGCAGACTTTCAGCTTTAATTCAGTGGGGTGAACAAAACGATTGCATAAAAATGTGAGGCAACTAAAGCATTTTATTAACACAATCCCTTCATTTCAGGGGCTCAAAAGTAATTGGACAAATTAAATAACTGGAAATAAAATGTTCATTTCTAATACTTGGTTGAAAACCCTTTGCTGGCAATGACATGTACATCAGACCAGGTGCCTTTTGGCAAACTCCAGGTGGGCTACCATGCGCCTTTTACTAAGGAGTGGCTTCCGTCTGGCCACTCTACCATACAGGCCTGATTGGTGGATTGCTGCAGAGATGGTTGTCCTTCTGGAAGGTTCTCCTCTCTCCACAGAGGACCTCTGGAGCTCTGACAGAGTGACCATCGGGTTCTTGGTCACCTCCCTGACTAAGGCCCTTCTCCCCCGATCGCTCAGTTTAGATGGTCGGTCAGCTCTAGGAAGAGTCCTGGTGGTTTGGAACTTCTTCCACTTACGGATGATAGAGGCCACTGTGCTCATTGGGACCTTCAAAGCAGCAGAAATTTTTCTGTAACCTTTCCCAGATTTGTGCCTCAAGACAATCCTGTCTCGGAGGTCTACAGACAATTCCTTTGACTTCATGCTTGGTTTGTGCTCTGACATGAACTGTCAACTGTGGGACCTTATATAGACAGGTGTGTGCC
Organism: Erpetoichthys calabaricus; assembly: GCF_900747795.2. Classification (NCBI taxonomy): domain Eukaryota; kingdom Metazoa; phylum Chordata; class Cladistia; order Polypteriformes; family Polypteridae; genus Erpetoichthys; species Erpetoichthys calabaricus. Next base: position 61,221,495 of record NC_041411.2, on the reverse strand, counting down.
TTTCCAAATCATGTCCAATCAACTGAATTTACCACAGGTGGACTCCAATTAAGCTGCAGAAACATCTCAAGGATTATCAGGGGAAACAGGATGCACCGGAGTTCAATTTTGAGCTTCATGGCAAAGGCTGTGAATACTTATGTACATGTGATTTCTCAGTTTTTTTATTTTTAATAAATTTGCAAAAACCTCAAACCTTTTTCACGTTGTCATTCTGGGGAAAAAATGAATTTAATCCATTTTGGAATAAGGCTATAACATAACAAAATGTGGAAAAAGTGATGCGCTGTGAATACTTTTCGGATGCACTGTAGGCTTTTCCTTTTAAATAGTGCAAAATTCCATTTCATGACATTTCAAGATTGGATGATGGCATTTCAGGATGGACTGATGGTATTCTGAAGGCAAAGCGTAGCCCTACTCCTTATTAGATCCTTGTAATTACTAAATTGTGAGGCGTTTGTTATTTTATCCGTTCCCTGTACTTTTTGCCTGCTTTTAGATGTGATAAGGGTAGCCAGTCAAAGAGGCAGGAATCTCCTCAAGAACCTGCTGGGTTGTGGTACAGATTTGTTGCCCTATTTGGAACCTATGGCTGGCAATGACTCATCTTTCCTTGTATGATATATGCCATGCAGAGGCAACTGCACAATTTTAGTCAAGTAAAGGTGCACAAAAGAAATGTTGGTATTCACCAAGCCATCTGGCATTTTGTCCATGCTGTACATCTGCATGGCCATTACCATGTGGTATACATTCCCTTAAGGCCACGTTACCATTCAAATATGCGAGCTACAGACACAGTCGTTTTCTTATGAACAACATAACCACTAAAGTTTAAAAAAAATTTACTTGAGACGTATAGACGAGCGCTTCCTTATTTCCATCCATCCATTATTCAACCCGCTATATTCTAACTACAGGGTCACGGGGGTCTACTGGAGCCAATCCCAGCCAACACAGGGCGCAAGGTAGGAAACAAACCCCGGGCAGGGCGCCAGCCCACCGCAGGTCTCCTTATTTTTACGGGAGAAATATGAAGCACACAGTCTCAGCAGCTGATGCATCCACTGTTGTGCATGTATATATATATATATATATAATCCTATAAAAGCAGTCTCTTTACAGCTAGTTTTAATTAGTATATACACGTGTTACATTTAGATTCTTGTCAGCACACAAAATGGTACATGCAGTTGCACAAGAGGGCTTACCTTCCGTGCATATCACACACTACCAAACAATCTTCAGTACGGAGTAATGACTAGCTAACTGTACGGACGGTGCACCTATGTGGACAGAAAGCGTCACAAGGACTGCTTCCACAAGCGTATGAAAGTGCCAGGCATGGCTCGCTGCCTCTCCAATCGTGACGTGAGCACTTAGCCACGTGGCGTACCTCGCCTCTCTCCGCCCCCTCGGGGGATGTGTGTGCGAGCGCGCCTTGCGTCGATACGTGCTCTGCGTCGTCTTCACTCTATACTCCGCTCCAGACACATCCGACAGACATGGCTCCGTGAGACAGCACATGGCGGCTATCAGCCATAAACCAAAAAACAACTCACCAAAACCACAGGCAAATGCATCAATAAGGGCCCGTTTTAGTTTGCACCGGAGTCTTCGGCATTTTAAGAGCGCAATCTAACGCACAACTCCACAGGGGGGCGTAACTTTTTTTTTTTTTAAATGAGTTTCCCCATTTAAATCATTTTTCCGTGTTTTTAACTTTTTTCCGTTCTACTTTTAACTCGGAATCCTTTAATCGACAGCCATCATGGGAGTGCAGGGTTTCCAGGAGTACATCGAGAAACACTGTCCGAGCGCCGTTGTCCCAGTGGAGCTCCAAAAACTCGCCCGGGGAAGCCTAGTCGGGGGAGGCCGTCAGAGACCGCCCCAGAGTCCGCTGCGGCTACTGGTAGACGCCGAGAATTGTCTACACCGCCTCTACGGTGGCTTTTACACCGACTGGGTGAGCGGCGGTCAGTGGAACCACATGCTGGGTTACTTGGCGGCCCTTGCCAAGGCCTGCTTCAATGGCAACATAGAGCTGCTGGTGTGCTTCAATGGCGCCCTCGAGAAAGGCCGCCTTCACGAATGGGTCAAGCGGCAAGTGAACGAGAGACAAACCGCTCAACAGATCATCAGCCACATCCAGAACAAGGGCACTCCGCCACCCAAGGTCTGGTTCCTGCCTCCCGTGTGCATGGCGCACTGCATCCGCCTGGCGTTACTCCGCTTCCACATAGGGGTGAGTTGCAGTTTGTGTGGGTGGAGCGCTTGGAAAACAGGTGGGGGTGCGTGCTATAGGGGTAGCCGGGACCCGCCCCTTCATTCGAAGTGTTAAGAAGATGTGGGTGCGAGAGTGACGAGTGATTAAAATTGCAGTACCCAATGGGGTGTAGCACCAAAGTACCTTCTCTGTCTAAAGTCAACAAACAGCATTTGCTTGTGACGCACGTCTAGAGAAGGAGTCACTTCAATGCAGGAATAATGGAAGCAGCTACTTTCAAAGATGCGCCGAAGAGAAAGAGAGCTGAAAGTTGGATGTGTGCTTGTGCTTACTGCAGAAGTCTAAGGTGTGGCTCCCAAATGTTTCAACTTCACGGTGTTAAGCCTGAGTCGTTATTTTAATGACTGAACTGAATCCAATGTTACAGTTTATATTGGTAACATTTTTTATTTTGTGTTACGAGGACTACTGAATTTGGATTTTACGCCGGTGGTTCTGCTGTTGTGTAAATGTTTGTGTATGTGTATATAGTTTAGTGAATTTAGAATTAAAAAAGAACATCAAGTATAAAATTGATAGCAACTGCAGTGGGTTGCAGGTGTGTTGAACTGTGTTTTCAGAAGAATATTGAGGCATTTAGAAACGGGGAAAATGCTATTGTATACCTGGTGAAACTATGCACTGGTTAATCTTTAAAGATATCGTTACCTTTTTTGCACTGTGCATCTGTCTACAAGCTTCAATTGCCAAAACACATTTTTTGCATTAGTTGCATTCTGGATTCGTTTTGACCCTCGTATATCACTGCTTTGTAGCAGGTCATTTTTCCCTTCGTGCTTTTATACAAGTTTCTCAGCAGTTTTAACTGCTTGTAGGTACATTAGGTTAACCTTAATCACACCTGTGTGAAAATTACCTCAAGGCAATTTAAAAATACATATTTTATTAAAAGTCAACCATATCCGAGTATAGTATACAGAAAGTTGTCCCAAGAACTGGAAACCTGCCAATAAGTTTGGTCAGTTAGTGTTGCAATTTTAGATTACATAAATTGTAATTGTTCCTTACATTTTCACACAAGCTTAATCTAGTCATAGGGTCTTGGTTGACACAGATGCAAGGCACAGGGCCCAGGTAGCACAAATTGTGTAATGGAAAAACTGCACCTTTTTTTCCATAAAACATCTGCACCTTGATTCTGGGCACATACAGTGAGGAACATAAGTATTTGAACACCCTGCGATTTTGCAAGTTCTCCCACTTAGAAATCATGGAGGAGTCTGAAATTCACATTGTAGGTGCATTCCCACTGTGAGAGACAGAATGTAAAAACAAAATTCAGGAAATCACATTGTATGATTTGTACAGAATTTATTTGTATTGCACTGCTGCACATAAGTATTTGAACACCTGGCAATCAGCAAGATATCTGGCTCTCATAGACCTGTTACTCTGCCTTTAAGAAGTCCACCTCTACTCCACTTAGTAATCTTAATTAGTAGCACCTGTCTGAGCTCTTTAAAGACACCTGTCCACCCACAGTCAGTCAGACTCCAACTACTACCATGGGCAAGACCACAGAGCTGTCAAGACACCAGAGACAAAATTGTGGACCTCCACAAGGCTGGAAAGAGCTACGGGGCAATTGCCAAGCAGCTTGGTGAAAATAGATCAACTGTTGGAGCAATTGTCAGAAAACGGAAGAGGCTAAAGACGACTGTCAGTCTCCCTCGGACTGGGGCTCGATGCAAGATCTCACCTCGTGGGGTATCACAGATGATAAGAAAGGTGAGGAATCAGCCCAGAACTACACGGGAGGAGCTGGTCAATGACATGAAGAGAGCTGGGACCACAGTTTAAGGTCACTGTCGGTAGAACACTATGCCGTCATGGTTTCAAATCATGCATTGCACGGAAGGTTCCCCTGCTCAAGTCATCACATGTCCAGGCCCGTCTGAAGTTTGCCTGTGACCATCTGGATGATCCAGAGGAGGCATGGGAGAAAGTCATGTGGTCAGATGAGACCAAAATAAAACTTTTTGGTCTAAACTTCACTCGCCGTGTTTGGAGGAAAAAGGAGTTGCTGCATCCCAAGAACACCATCCCTACTGTGAAGCATGGGGGTGGAAACATCATGCTTTGGGGGTGCTTTTCTGCGAAGGGGACAGGACGACTGCACTGTATTAAGGAGAGGATGAATAGGGCCATGTATTGTGAGATTTTGAGCAACAACCTCCTTCCCTCAGTCAGAGCACTGAAGATGGGTCGTTGCTGGGTCTTCCAACATGACAATGACCCGAAGCACACAGCCAGGATAACCAAGGAGTGGCTCCGTAAGAAGCATATCAAGGTTCTGGAGTGGCCTAGCCAGTCTCCAGACCTAAATCCAATTGAAAATTTTTGGAGGGAGCTGAAACTCCGTGTTGCTCAGCGCCAGACCCGGAACCTGACAGATCTACAGGAGATCTGTGTGGAGCAGTGGGCCAAAATCCCTGTGATTTCCTGAATTTTTTTTTTTTTTACATTCTGCCTCTCACAGTGGGAATGCACCTACAATGTGAATTTCAGACTCCTCCATGATTTCTAAGTGGGAGAACTTGCAAAATCGCAGGGTGTTCAAATACTTATGTTCCTCACTGTACTAGCCAACCCGTAGGGTAGCATACGCCAAAATAATTATGTATTGATGGGTGAACACTTCCTGAAAGACACAGTTGTCCACATGGGGTGGGTTTGAGGATACGACTGTGAGTGAATGAAAAGATGGAACTCTGGAGAGAGCAACATACAATTGTCCGTGACTGAAAACTGGGTTTTGCAGATACAGGCATATCATTTTGAAAGTGTGTCCCTGTGCCTTATTAATTGTCATTGCAAAGGCAAATCTAACTGGAAATTGTAAACGTAAAAGGCAAATTTGAATCTGATGGGCTCAGTGATTCTCTCTCTCTCGCGCGCCTGTGTGTCTCTGTCTCTCTCTCTCTCTCTCGTGTGTCTCTCTCTCGCGTGCCTGTGTGTGTGTGTGTGTCTCTCTCTCTCTCTCTCGTGTGTGTGTGTGTGTCTATCTCTCGTGCGCCTGTGTGTGTCTCTTTCTCGCACGCCTGTCTGTATGTGTGTGTGTGTGTCTCTCTCGTGCATGCGCCTGTGTGCTGTAAGTGAATGAAAAGATGGAACTCTGGAGAGAGCAACGTACAATTGTCCGTAGCTGAAAACTGGTTTTGGCAGATACAGGTATATCTTCTATCTGAAAGTTTGTCCCTGTGCCTTATTAATTGTCATTGCAAAGGCCAATCTAACAGGAAATTGCGTGTAAAAGTAAAAGGCAAATTTGAATCTGATGGGGTCCGGGAAATCTGGGGAATAAGGACAGTTTGTGAGGTAGCAGCTGCGATTCTTTTACACTCTAGTACATTGCGGTGAATGCTGAGAACAGTCCGTCTAGTGCCTTTACAGAGACTTCTTGCTGGCATGAGGTTTCTGAGGAGCATGACGACTGAACCAATTTTAAGTTTGACTTTATGCGGAGGCATGCCAGTGGGAGTAATGGCTGCCTGGCGGGTCATGGGAATAATGCCGCCGGATCGCCATTCGGCATCGTTTATGGTCGGAACTACGACGGTATGTGATCTTCTTCGAACCTCTGACTTTCGTTCTTGATTAATGAAAACATTCTTGGCAAATGCTTTCGCTCTTGCGTGAATTGTTGGCTCTGTAGTGTGTGTGCCATGGTCGGCTGCTTAGTGAATTGTTGGTGGGCGGGGCTCGGTCTTGCTTGCCATGGACTTAGTGAATTTTATATATATATATATATATATATATATATATATATATATATATATATAATAATATAAGTCTGTAGTAATGTTTGAAATTAATTGTAATATGTTAGCGAAATAACCAGACTGTTTTCCTTTTGCAGCAAAGCAAGTGGTTTCATTAGTGGGAAGCTTGGTAATATGTCAAGCTTATTATAACTGAAAGTTCATATCTTTCTGCATCATCTTTCATCCTTTTTGTGTTTGGAAAACCTTTTACCACTGCAGATTCTTTGGCACACTTGCTTGCAGTCAACATGTAGTTGCAGCCAGCTGCATGTCATTTTCAGTTCAGAGTATGCTGTTTCATTTTTATGTTTTAAAACTCTGTGATCCAGCCTCAAAATCAAGGCTTGCTGTAGCAGTACTTGCAGATTATTGTGTCTTCCTCCAGATTGTATAAAAGCCATTTGAAGTTCAACAGACAACTAGTCTGTAACTTTTGCTTTTTCACCCCGCTCCTATGTTTTTACTCTGAATGAGCTATAAGCCTTTCAGTCAAGGTTGATGTGCTATGGGATTCACACTTGCTGAGATTTTGATTTTCTTTGCATGCAAGAATGAGGGGGAAAAAGCTTTCTGCTAGGACAAGGACTTATTTTTTCTTTGCAACCCTTTTTTTGTAAACACACAGACGCTGATGTTAAATGCGTTTGCCAGCATGTTATGCAGCAGTGTAATTTAGCAGACTGAGCACTTCAAAAAAAGAACAAAACAAATATGGCAAGTGAAAATATGAGCATTTACTAGCTAGTGGCTAATGACAATATTTTTTAAGTAGCCTATTTCAAAACTCTTGCATGTGCTAGTGTTTTTTTCTCATTATAGGGGGCTGGACTATGACTCAAATTACTCCTTACTTCAAACTGAAAGTCCTATCATTATGTCTAACCTAGCAAAAATTGCCCTATGCATTTATATCACATAATGCTGAAGTTACCCTTCAACTTACAGTGATAACGGCAAGTATTCCTCTTCCAGAGAGCTTGTAACAGTATGTTTCCTATTCAAATGTCTGTGCATCTCCACTGTGCTCTCGTGCCAAATGAGGTCAGATGTACACATTTTGCAACACACCTTTCTATCCATCAGGGGGCACTAGCTACCTGGTTGGAATAAGTTCTTTTGTAATTGCGGCATCTCAAGTAACCCAAACCTAAATAGATATATTATAAAGAGGTGATATCCCTCCCTTAGTGATATGGTGGTAAGAAATCACATAAGAAAAAATAACTTGGCTTTCTTTAATGACGGTTTACGTGGCATGTACTAAATCTGGCTCAGCTGTGCATATATAGAAAGAAAAGAGAAACCGATTTAAAATATTTGCATAGAGCATAGTGACATTAAACTTACAGTCATATGAAAAAGTTTGGGAACCCCTCTCAGCCTGCATAATAATTTACTTTCAACAAAAAAGAGAACAGTGGTATTTCTTTCATTTCCTAGGAACATCTGAGTACTGAGATGTTTTCTGAACAAAGATTTTTAGTGAAGCAGTATTTAGTTGTATGAAATTTTAAAAAAATGTGAAAAACTGGCTGTGCAAAAATGCGAGCCCCCTTGTAATTTTGCTGATTTGAATGCATTTAACTGCTCAATGCTGATTACTTGCAACACCAAATTGATTGGATTAGCTCATTAAGCCTTGAACTTCATAGACAGGTGTGTCCAATCATGATATATAAAGGTATTTAAGGTGGTCAATTGCAAGTTGTGCTTCCCTTTGACTCTCCTCTGAAGAGTGACAGCATGGGATCCTCAAAGCAACTCTCAAAAGATCTGAAAACAAAGATTGTTTAGGAGAAGGCTACAAAAAGCTCTCTCAGAGGTTTAAACTGTCAGTTTCAACTGTAAGGAATGTAATCAGGAAATGGAAGGCCACAGGCACAGTTTCTGTTAAACCCGGGTCTGGCAGGCCAAGAAAAATACAGGAGCGGCATATGCACAGGATTGTGAGAATGGTTACAGACAACCGACAGATCACCTCCAAAGACCTGCAAGAAAATCTTGCTGCAGATGGTGTGTCTGTACATCATCCTACAATTCAGAGCAATTTGCACAAAGAACATCTGTATGGCAGGGTGATGAGAAAGAAGCCCTTTCTGCACTCACGCCACAAACAGAGTTGACTTGTTGTATGCCAATGCTCATTTAGACAAGTCAGATTCATTTTGGAACAAAGTGCTTTGGACTGATGAGACAAAAATGTAGTTATTTGGTCATAACAGAAAGCGCTTTCCATGGCAGAAGAACAACAACGCATTCCAAGATAAACACCTGCTACCTACTGTCAAATTTGGTGGAGGTTCCATGATGCTATGGGGCTGTGTGGCTAGTTCAGGGACTGGGGCCCTTATTAAAGTCGAAGGTCGGATGAATTCAACCCAATATCAACAAATTCTTCAGGGTAATGTTCAAGCATCAGTGACAAAGTTGAACTTATGCAGGGGTTGGATATTCCAACAAGACAATGATCCAAAACACAGTTCAAAATCTACAAAGGCATTCATGCAGAGGGAGAAGTACAATGTTCTGGAGTGATGTCACAGTCCCCTGACTTGAATATCATTCGAAAATCTATGGGATGATTTGAAGCAGGTTGTCAATACTCAGCAGCCATCAAATTTAACTGAACTGGAGAAATTTTGTATGGAAGAATGGTCAAAAATACCTCCATCCATAATCCAAACACTCATCAAAGGCAATAGGAGGTGTCTAAAGGCTGTTATATTTGCAAAAGGAGGCTCAACTAAGTATTAATGTCATATCTCTGTTGGGGTGCCCAAATTTATGCACCCGTCTAATTTTGTTATGATGCATATTGTGCATTTTTTGTTAATCCAATAAACTTAATGTCACTGCTGAAATACTACTGTTTCCATAAAACATGTCATATATTAAAAGGAAGTTGCTACTTTGAAAGCTCAGCTAATGATAAACAAAAATCCAAAGAATTAAGAGGGGTTCCCAAACTTTTTCATATGACTGTATATTACAACCTTTTTTTCCAGCGTTCAGAGTAAAGCGCTCCCAAACTCTGCAAGTCTTAGGTCGCACTGTCCTTTCTGCCGCTTGCTTACCATCTGCCTTTTTTTCCAAATGTTTTCACAACTGAATGAAGTAGTAATGCAATTGCGCAGCACAACGTACACCGCCTAATGACATAACCAACCTATCGATGAAAGTGATTGTTGCCAACATTTTTAATAATTATTATTGATAGTGATGACTAGTTGTTGCATCTCTAATCATAACATTGAAAGTTTTGACCCATGGCCGGGAAACTCCCTGGATTGTAGTCCCATTGAGAACCTGTGGTCAATTCTCAAAAAGCGGGTGGACTGAAAAGTCATGAGTGCATATGTAATCATCCTCCTTGCTATTGCTGGGCGGTATACTGGTTAATACCAAAAACTGTTTTTTATTTTTGTTATGATATGGATTTTTCTAATACCGGAACACTGGTTTAAATAGCCTAAACAACGTTCAGAATGTGGCGCAGCAGGAAAATGTTTAAGGGATGACCTTTTTCACTGCTGCACCGCTAAACAGGCATGCAACGGAGTACATGCGTTAGTGGAGGTATTGAGCGGTGAAAAAGGACAGAGAACATTCCTAAACAGAAGCTGTAGCGGACGATAAAGTTGAACATGATGACAGAGCAGACCTTTTGAAGAAAAAAAGTGCCATGTCTATTGTCTGTAGATACTTTGGTTTTAAAAGGTCGGATGTGGACCATTATGTTCAAATGTGTGAATACTGTTTCTATACTACTGGATAATACTGCAGGCCAAGTTGTACTTGTTTTATTTTTATTTTTTTTCTCAGTACTGTGCAATGTATCTGGTTACTGTGTAATAGTGTGACGATGCTGGTCCCCTACAGACTCCCTCTTCCCACATGTGAATCGGTTGAACCAACACCGTCGATAGTTATGACCAAGATGAGCTGAGAAATCTCATTGAAGCCAGGGGATGGTGGAAAGTGCTGAAGTGCTTTTGTTAAAAACAGTCAAAAGTAAAACCAAAGTGTCCATTGCGTAGTGTTTAGAAAAATACAGTACCCAAATAAATAGCAAATCCATAAAACCAGTGAAACGTGGAGATAAAATCCATAATAAATAAATCCGTTAAAATAGAGGTTAAAATGCAGTCTCTCTCCTTGCCCGATTGCAGCACACCACCTTCTGTGTCCATGGCTCACCCTTCACTGGCGTTGCTGGCAGAGCCTTTACAGCACGAACTGCTTTCTGCCAACCCCTATCTTGGTTGCCGCCACACTGCGCAGCCAGACCGTCCGAGGTCGGCACACCTCCTGTCTTCCTTCGCGCTAACTCAGTCACTCCTCAGATCCATTGGGAGGTCTTACATTTCGCTCGCCCCACTCTACACGCTTAGTCAGTGGAGTGAACCAGCCCCTAGATCGCCTCAGCCTGCGCTCCCTCACGGAGCCCCAGCTCATACTGCCTTCACCCTTCTTTAACCTCCTTGTGTTCTATCTTTTCTTTTTTCCTTCCCCCTATCCTGACGGCCCATAAATGTACGTCTCCGTGGGCGCAGCTCCTTATTCACACACCGCAGTAAGCTGATCAAGCAATTGAGAAACGATCGGGTGCGACTCTCCCCAATCACCTCATCAACTCCCAGCGGTCATGCTTTCACGCCCATGGAGACGGACACGGCGAACTGGATTTATAAACTGACCTTTTTTTTTTTTTTTGAAGCCGCGGACCCACTATACCACAAAAAGTATTATAAATGCAAGTTGCAGTTTTATTATTTATGTTAATGACGGTTCAGTTGGTAAAGATGTCATCACCAAGTTGCACTTGTTTTGTTTTATTTTATTTTATTTTGGTGAATACTGTGTAATTTACCTGGGCTTCAACTTTTGAAGTAATAGTATTAGTACTGGAAGTTGCACTATTATTTATTTTATTGTTATTATTTATTAGTTTAAATATTATGCAGTTTAATGATGGTAAGGTTTTTTAAAAAGTCACTTTAACGTGTCAGTGGACAGAGATTTGTAACATTAACAGAATGTCTAGTTGGTTTTCAAAAAATATTTACTATTTATTCCTTTTCTAAGACATGTTCAATGCAATACAACTTTTGACAAGCACCTCTGGATATTTTACTAAGTCTAAATGCCTCTTTGGATGGTTGACAATACTGTATGTTGTCAAATTTTTAGTTTAAGTTGTTTGCAAAATTTGTTCAATAAAAAGGTTCTATATTTTGACTGCAACTGTCACGCAGTGTGATTCCTTCTCTTCATTAGTGCCCCCCTCCTTGAAAGCTATCACTTTATAGGGCCATGCAAAACCTGTATTAATACTTGTGTGCACATTAAAATGTTTTTTTTTGTACAATGTACAATTGTCATGACAATGGAATAGGTTATTCTTAGTTATTACTTAGCAGTAATTGCAGTGGAAAATGTGCTTAACTGATGCATGAGAAAAAAATACCGTTGAATACCATGAAACTGGTACAATTTTGAAAAATACCGTGATATAGAATTTTGGTCATACCGCCAAGTTCTACCCCTTGCTATAGAAAGATTTGGTCCAACCAATTAACTTTAGAAGCCATATAATAAGTTGATTTGGGTCCACCTGTTTACAATCAGTATCACGTAATGTCTGTATAAATTGACCCATTCTGAAGGGATACCGACACTGCAGCACTACTAAGAATGCAAAATGAAGACCAAGGAGCACTCCAAACAGGCCAGAGACAAAGTTTTGGAGAAGTGTAGATCAGGTTTGGGTTATTAAAAAAAAAAAAAAAAATCCCAAACTTATGAATATCCCAAGGAGCAAAATTGAATTCATTATAACAAAATGGAAAGAATATGGCACCACTACAGACCTGACAAGAAAAAACCACTCACCTAAACTGACAGACTGGACAAGGAGGGCATTAATCAGAAATGCAGCAAAGATACCAAGGATAGCACTGAAGGAGCTCTAGAGATCTACAGGAAAGATATTATCTGTCCATAGGACCACTTTAAGCTGAAAGAAACAAAACGCTGGTAGAGAATGGTCAACTAGGAAACATTGTTATGTATCATTTTAATCGTAGTTCATCATTTAAGGAAACACATTTAATTACGTAGCATAAAAGTGGCTGTGTGATGTGGAGCAGTCATTCCATTACCTTCTGACACAGCACAGCATATGTAATGCAGAAAAAACTGCGGAAAAGGGAACAGAAGTCAAAGGATGAACAATGGGCTTTCTTTGTGGAAATGAAAGGATTGAGAAATGTTGTACTTGGTCATGAATCAGGTGCCATTTGATGCTGGCTGCATCATAATTTATATTCCAAGATGTGTGAAAACATTATGTGCAAGATAGCACATCGTGGACTTTTTATTTAGGACAGCTTGGCACTGCTGCCAGACAGGTTTCATGCTTAAACAGTATTTGGTAAATTATGTTCTCTGATTTGTTTAACTGCAGTTTACATTACTGAGCAAATATTATGAAAATGACTCCTGTCAAGTTTAACAAAAAAAAAAAAAAAGACTGAAGTCGTTTTGATAATAAATTAAGTAAGAAATTCTTCATTTTAGATTTTTAGATCTATACTTTGTGAGCACCAGGGGGGGGACACACAGCTCCCCAAACACCCGAAAACAACAGACACAAGCAGAAGTCCCAGCACAACACAGGCTTTATTCAACCGGTGGAAATATTTCCCATCAATGTAGTATAATACAAAGCCCTAGTAAATTAGCACACAACACTTTCTTTCTTCTCTTTGTCTTTCTTTCTGTTTCCACTCCTCCTGGCAAGCTTTGTCTTCCTTCCTCCCAACTCTTTTATACAGAGCACCCGGAATGGCTCCAGGTGACCTGTAACCTCCTTTCGGCTGTGGAGGCAGCCCTGCAGAGAAGGGCTCCGCCATTCCCCATGTGTCCCCCTGGCAGGAGCCACGGGCCCCAGCAGGGTTAAGCTTCCATGCTGCAAACCCGTGGCACCATAGCAAGCCAAGGTAATTGCCCTCTGTCGTTTTGGGGGAGGTACTACCCTGTGCAAGCTCCTTCCTCCGGTCCTTCCCTTAAGAAAGAGTCCCGGCTGTCCATTATAACCATTACCATCCAAAATTTTGTAGTTATCTATAGTTTTACTGATATTGTTCACCCGTACCTGGAACATTTTAAAATTTACATTTTGTAATCATTTTTTCAGTTTGTTGTAACAAAACTGTTTATTAGGTGTATTTGTAACAGTGAAATTATTTAACCCTGGATAAAGAATGCTCAGCTTTGATCTGGGCTGTTGACAAGTGGAGACATTTTTTGGAAGGTTCATAATTTTTGGTATTAGCTACAGTGCTTCATCATGGGCTTTTAATGCAGCAAAGTCCTCATCTCGTCTATCCTATTGGATTTTTAAGATTGCCAGGGTTCAACAAAGCATGCAGTAATTTAGTTCCCAATGCTTTGAATCCAATGGAGAGAGAGAACCTGTGCCATGGCATTGGCGAAATGTTGGTGGACTGAGCTCCCTTTGACATTACAGGACATTGCTCAAGTGCTAATCACAAGCACTGTGTATCAGAAGTTGAGAAGCAAGACTGCTTCTGCACAAGGTCACCTTTAATTTTAGTTTGTGGAGGAACAGTATGCCTTGTATCGACAAATACCTAGTAGGTTGGGAGGATGGAAAGATCAACTGGTAGTGCCAGTGGAATTGGTGTCAGTCTTTAATAGTTTTTATAACTATGGGGATTTGCTCCCCTACCCCCTACCCCTCCAAGCCAAAGCCTGCGTTATGCACCAGCCACTTGGTTGCCACTTGCGTTGTGAAGAGGTGGACTGAACTCACCCCAAGGAGACGCGGTCGTTCCTCCAAAACCCCCTCTTAAACAGTGATACAATGGGAAACAAATACTTTTTTTTTTCTTTTTTTTTTTTAAACCTCCTCTTTGCTCAATCAGCTGCTGGCTTGCTGCTGCCGTGCTGTGTGATCTGCCTCTCGTGCGGAGGACTTCTGTCATATCACTTATGTCTATATATTAGATTTCTTTTCGCTTTTGTCTTTTTGTCAATATCGCATTGAATTTTGATTCTGTATTTGGAATTACACCGTGACAACGCAACATATAACTGCCCGTGAGTGAATATCATTTCTTTCTCTCTACAAGAAATGTGTCTGATAATAGTATTTACACAAATGAGAAATGATTGAACCGTGTACATGTTTGAAATTTTCTCTCAAAGAATTTCAATTTCACCAAGCAACAAATCTTTTAATTCTCGTGGATATGCCTCTTCATTGGGAAGAAACACTACTTTTTTTCCCTGATGGCAACACGAATTATACGATCTACAAGTCTCCGACTTAAAGTTTAAATCCGAACAATATATTCAATTTCTTTTTGCTATTATTTCACCGAGTAATAATTTCCATTTGTTTGCGCTAATGCGATCTTTACTATCCTTTTTTTGAGACTTTCGAAGTTTCGTACTTCCATTATTTCTAACCTGCTCTGCATGTGTACCGCGCCAACATTTTTGAATTCTTTAGGACATTCTACTTTGTCATCTACTCTTTTTTTTATTTTATTCATGGCCCTGGGTGTCGTTAAATCTCTTGGCACAAAGACTTGTCTCGCGGGATGTATCTCTGAGAAAATCACGTCTCGTCTCCTTCCAACCTTTCAAGATTTTTTTTTTTATAATAGACAATGATCCTTTTCCTGGCCATTTAGGCAAGACCAAGGCGTTGCTGCATATTTTGGACATGGCACAGTGTCCAATTATTAGTAGGGAATGTTTGGTATCATGTGAGAAGATGTCCGATCTGCTAGCAGCACAATTACCTCCCAGGGAAGCCAGCAACAGCCAGTCAACAGAAATCTTAGAAGCAGGGGAGTTGCTTGGGTGCACTTTATTGGGCCATTACCAACAAGCAGAAGCAGGAACACATTTTAATGGTCGTTCAGGACTGTTATACCAAGTTAGTTGAGTTGTTTGCTTTAAAATTCGGCAAGACCCAGAGAATAAGCAGTGTCTAAAAGATGATATATTTACTCGATTGGGAATGCCCAGGTATACTTTTGTAGAAAAAGGGCTCCAGTTTACCAGTAACCTTGTTAAGGAGCTATATGATGTGTGAGGAATAAAGCAGAAGACCACTACAGCAAATCACCCTCAAACAGCATGGATGAACAGTACACTTAAAACAGTGGGTGCCACATTTGTTGAAATGCTTCATCAGGAATGGGACAGATGGCTGCCAGAAATATGGGTCTCATTAAATTTTGTGGTTCTTGAGACAACTATCCTAACTCTGGCTCTACTGTTTCTCGGGAGACTGTTATTGGCCCATTACATTGGTGTTCACTAGGCACCACATCCTGGAACATCCTGATAGCCTATGATGTCATTAACATGCAAGATTAATTAACCAAATACATTAGGAGTAGGATAGGATGTGCTAGGGCTAGATAGGCCAAGCACTACAATCTGTCACAAAACTGTACAATTTGTGTGTGGAGACTTGGTTTGGCTAAGGACACACAATCTTTCTAAAGCTGCAAATAAATTCTCAGTGTGACTACGGTGAAGAAAATGGTATGGCCCCATAACATACAAAGTCAGTTGGTGGAAAGTTGCAGATAGAAAGTATGATACTGTCAGTGTAGTAAACCTGGAAACCCAACTTGTCCAGCTGTGTAGGGGTATGTGTGGAGAGACTCTAACAAAAACTACATAGAGTGGTAAAATATACAAATTAAACAAGGTATTATATATGTGTATGTCTTTGTATATGTTTGCCTGTATCTGTGCTTTTGTGTTAATTTTTTTTTTCATTATAAATGAAGGTTAATGTGATGGCAGCCCAGTGAACTTTGACTTTTGAAGCCACCCTAGGAAGGCAGTACCGGAAGCCATATTTATAGTGGAGGCGCCAACGTTTGTTTTAATAAGGTGTACCTGTTAGAGTGGCAGTCCATGTGTTCTTTTCATTTGGAGATAAGCATTAATGAGAACTTAATCCACAGGGTACAGAGGTAAAGAAGCACACAACGTGGATTTAAGACTCTTTTTCTATGTGACTGCAGAGCCAGGTTAATGATCTGCAGTGAGATTACAGCAGTGCAATGATTACATTTATTTCATTCAAAATTTAAGCTTTCAAATTGATTGATACCTTTAACTAAAAGTGGTCTATTAAAAAATAACACTGATAGTAGAATGTAATTACATGTAATAGTGTACATAAAACATGTTTTCAATTCCATTTTACCACTCATGTGGCTGAAGTTGCTTTCATAGACTAGATCCTAATTCAAGTGAGGATAAGATTCATGTGCCATTGTTTGTTGTTCAGTGTGGGAAGGATCTGTGGCTGATTTGTAGTTCAAAATTTTTAAACTTAAAATTTTAAAGAAGTACCTGTTGGAAATTTAAAATTTGTACTGACGTCCCAAGCTAAAATTGTTAGCTGCATCTGAACACGACAGAGAGCCGATAGTAGTGATGCTTTGCTGATAAATTACAGTGTTTGTGAAATATTGAGTCATTATAATCTTTTGATAACACAGCTGTGAAGTTATTTTTAATGTAACAGAAAAACTTTCTACACATTTACAATGTAGTTACCAGAGAATAAGCCATCGTCATATAATATACAGTGGAGGAAATAAGTATTTGATTGGTCTCTAATTTTTATGGTAGTTTCATTTTAATATACTGTAGAGAGACAGAATATCAACCAATAATCCAGAAAATATATACAGTGGGTATAGAAAAGAATCACCCCGTTCGAAATACACACAAACCAATATTTTTTCCAAGTTTACTTACACAATGTAATCTATAACATCCAAGTGAAAGATCTCATAGCTACAGTTCAGAAGAATTTTAAAAAATAAAAAACAAGACATACTGAGATTAATAAAGGATAAAGGATCACCCCCCCTCCTAAACAATAGTTGTGAACTCAGTCAGGTGTAAGTAATGACCATTTCCATTGCAGACCATGGTTAATGGCTTCCACCTGTGATCATTTGTAATCAGTGTGATTAGTGAAGCATAAAAACAGCTGTTCCTGGAGCATTCATTCCTTTGCTTGGTAGTGCAACTGACAGCAAACAACTGACTTATGGGTGGCAAGCCACTTTCAAAAGATCTCAGGGAGAGAGTTGTGGATAGACACAAGGCAGGAGATGGATACAAAAAAAATCTGAAAGGCTTTATCAATCCCAAGGAGCACAGTAAAGTCCATAATAAAGAAGTGGCAAGTCTTTGGTATTACTAGGACCCTCCCTGGATCAGACCATCCCTCCAAACTGGATGGAAAAGCAAGGAGGAAATTGGTAAGAGAGGCTACCAAGAGGCCAGTTGCCACTTTGAAGGAGTTACAGGATTTTATGGAAAAGAGTGGTCATTGTGTGCATGTGACAACAATTTCACAAGCGCTCCACAATTGTGGCTTGTTCGGAAGGGTCGCAAGGAGAAAGCCACTTCTCTAGAAAGGCCACATTAAGGCTCGTTTGAGCTTTGCCAGAATGCACTTTCAAGATTCTGATGCCAAGTGGAAAAAGATCTTATGGTCAGATGAGACCAAAATCAAACAATTTCATCAAAATCAAACGGTACTCCTGGCGTAAATCCAATGCAGCTCACCATCCACAACACACCATACCTACAGTAAAGCATGGAGGTGGCAGCATCCTGTTGTGGGGGTGTTTCTCTGCCACAGGGCCTGGGGCTGTCGTTACGGTAGAAGGAAAAATGGATGGGGCAAAATGCTGTCAAATTTTTGAGGAAAACCTGCTACCCTCTGCCAGAAAGTTGAAGATGGGCAGAATGTTCACCTTTCAACACGTCAACAACCAGAAGCACACAGCAATATTGACCACACAGTGGCTGAAGGAGAAATTTATTTTTAATAAATTTGCAAAAACCTCAAGTAAACTTTTTTCACGTTGTCATTATGGGGTATTGTGTGTAGAATTCTGAGGGAAAAAATGAATTTAATCCATTTTGGAATAAGGCTGTAACATAACAAAATGTGGAAAAAGTGATGCACTGTGAATACTTTCCGGATGCACTGTGTATGTATGTATGTGTGTATATATATATATATATATATATATATATATATATATATATATATATATATATATATATACTGTATATGTATATATATATACTGTATATATAAAATATTCACACGCACACTGACTATATAGGGAAGTGTGTGTAACCTCTCTCAAGATATATTTGACATTAGTGCTGGGCAGTATGACCGAAATTCTATATCATGGTATTTTTCAAAATTATACCGGTTTCACGGTATTGGACGGTATTTTTTTCCCATGCATGAGTGGATGTTAACCACATTTTCCACTGCAATTACTGGCTAAGAATAACCTATTCCACTGTCACAAGTATTGTACATTGTAGAAAAAACATTTTAATGTGCACACAAGTATTAATACAGGTTTGCATGGCCCTATAAAGTGATAGTTTTCAAGGGGGTGGCACTAATGAAGAGAAGGAATCACATTGCATGACAGATGCAGTCAAAATATAGAGCCTTTTTATTGAACAAAGTTTGCAAACAACTTAAAGTAAAATTTTGACAACATATTTTCAACCATCCAAAGAGGCATTTAGACTTAGTAAAATATCCAGAGGTGCTTGTCAAAAGTTGTATTGCACTGAACATGTCTTAGAAAAGGAATAAATAGTAAATATTTTTTATCAACCAACTACACTTTGTTAATGTTAACCATTTCTGTCAACTGACACGTTAAAGTGACTTTTTAAACAACTTTACCATCATTAAACTGCATAATATTTAAACTAATAAATAATAACAATACAATAAATAATAGTGCAACTTCTAGTAATAATACTATTACTTCCAAGACTTCAAAGCCCAGGTGCATTACACAGTATTCACCAAATTAAATTAAAATAAAACAAGTGTAACTTGGTGATGATCTCTTTACCAGCTGAACCATCATTAAGGCAAACTGCACTAATATGGACCTTGCTTGAAGCTAAGCTAGATACATAAATAATAAAACTGCATCTTGCATTTATAATGCTATTTGTGGTATAGCCCTACGGAAGCGTATTAGGGCCACAGTGAAGAAATAAAAAATACGGACACAGTGAAGAAAAAAAAAAAACTGTCAAGATTAAAGTTGACATTTCCACTTTATTCTCAATAGTTTATTTTGTCATTAAAGTAGAATGTCGTAAACTAAACTTCATCCTAAAATTAATGTTTAATGTACTAGATTTTCTCAGACCCCTTCTTAAGGTAATGTAGCACATTAAATGCTTTGCGTTAAGTATTCCCCGACCCAGTTGTTAATCACTACGCGCTTCTTAAACTGACTTTCTCTGTACTAAGAGGAGGCGCAGGCAGCGATCGCCACACAGAATACATTCACTTCATGATATTCCTGCTCTCTGAAAATGTGGAATGCTAAAATAAATTTCCATGATGAAATGCATTAAAGCAGGTATTAAACATGCACGGTAGTGCTGCTCCGTCGCAGTAAGGGGTCCCCCAGGTGTACGTTCATTGTAGAGAACTTTATGGCAGGTGTGACGAGGCTCCAAAAAACTGGATGTATGAATGGGTATCGCACAGGTTTAACTTAAATATTGTGTAAATATTGGGTTTGTGATCTGGTGGTCGGAGACACGAATACAGAATTTGGTGCATGTTCTTCTGAGTGGGCTTTCTTCATTGCATGCGTGCTGTCTCTGTCTGACATACCAGACCCGCAGTTCCTATCTTTCCTTTTTCTTTCTCCACATAACCAATCACCACACGATAAACGTCTGCGAAATTAAACCTAGTTATAAACTTAGACCATGGAGTTTTCAGAACTTTAAAAAATATCTTCATTATACATGTTTAATTATGCCATCCATTCAGGGTTGCGCCCATCCCAGCAAGCATTGTGTGCGAGGCAGGAGCAAATCCTGAACGTGGCGCCTGCACATCGCAGGGTGAATACAAGCAATACATACACTAGCAGGGTCAATATAGCCTTACAAAACCCCACATCCAACTTGACTTTGAAAAAAACTGAAGCACGCCGAATAAGCCCACCAGAAATACATGCAAATTCAAGGCAGGAAACACCTGGGACCCCCTTGTGGCAACGCAGCAGTGCACCCTCAACACCACTGTGCCCCCACATGATTAATACATGCTTTAATGCATTTTATCATGAAAATGATATCAGGTATTTATCTTAGCATTCTAAATGTTCAGGGAGCAGGAAAATCATGAAATTAATGTATTCTGTGTGGTGATTGCTACCTGCGCTTCCTCTTATGAGGAAGATGAAGTCGGTTTAAGAAGCACGTAGTGATTAACATGGCTCAGGGAACACTTAACACAAAGCATTTAATGTGCTACATAACTTATGACAGGGTTTGAGAAAATCTAGTAAATATTCATTTTAAGATGAAGTTTAGTTTACGATGTTCTACTTTAATGACCAATTAAGTGAATAAAATCTATCTATCTATCTATATGTCGACTTTAATCTCGACATAAACATCGAGAATAAAGTAGAAATTTCGAGAATAAAATCAACGTGTCGACTTTATTCTCGTCATAAGCGTTGAGATTAAAGTGGAAATGTCGAGAATAAATTCAACATGTCGTCACACTATTACACAGTACCCAGGTACGTTACACAGTATTGAAAAAAAAATAAAATAAAACAAGTACAACTTGGCTTGCAGTATTATCCAGTAGTATAGAAACAGTATTCACACATTTGAACATAATGGTCCACATCCGACATTTTAAAACCAAAGTATCTCCGACAACAGACACTGCTCCTTTTTTCGGCAAAAGTTCTTCTGTGTCATCATGTTCAACTTTATCGTCTGCTTCAGTTTCAAAGTGTTCTCTGTCCATTTTCTTCGTTCAATACCTCCACTAATGCATGTACTCCGTTGTATTCATGTTTAGCAGTGCAGCAGTGAAGAAGGTCCCCCCTTAAACAGTTTCCTGCTGCGCCACGTTCTGAATGTTGTTTAGGCTATAAAACCGGTGTTGCGGTATAAGAAAAATCCATATTATAACAAAAATAAACGTTTTTTGGTATGAACTGGTATACCGCCCAGCACTAATTGACATAGTAAACTAATTAGTAGTTGAATTTGCACAGAATGTCAGTTTTAATTAGGGAATCCATTCCTGGACGGGTTTATCCATTCCCGGGAATTTGGGAATCCCGGGCTCCCGGGCATGACACAGTGCACGGGCATCTCATATGTGAACGGTTTTAGAACGACCGACACTTATTTTTAATAAAACTGCTGCAATATGTTGACACAAATAAAAGACTAACCTTATCTACAAGCAATTCATGCTGTCATATAAGTACATGTATATTTAGTTGTGGTAATAAGAGCGTAGAAAGCACAACGTCCTCGCAGGTGGCACAGTGGTAGTGCTGCTGCTTTGCAGTAAGGAGACTGTGGAAGATTGCGGGTTCGCTTCCCGGTTCCTCCCTGTGTGGATAGCGTTTTGAGTACTGAGAAAAGCGCTATATAAATGTAATTTATTATTATTATTATTAACGTGTCCAGCGTGCGGTCCTCCAGGCAAGAACGCACCTTCGTGCAGAAGTACGCCAGCCGCTAAGAAAGCACGCTCTGCCTCCACTGAAGTAGTCGGCACAATCATCAGATACTGATACACTTGTTCTAAACAAGGCCCGCACTTGCCATTGCTCTGAAACACCGCCATTTCAGCTTTTACTGATGCATCCAGTTTCTTGTCATCATTCTGTGATGGCAAGTTTCTTGGCAAAGATAATGCGGATGCAACAGACTGACACATTGCAATTTCAAGTTGCTGTTCAAAGCTGTTGTCTGATGAAGTGCAAGCTGCAGCAATGGCGACACCTTAATTATTTTCAACTATGACTGTTATTTCTTGATCGATTTTTACACACTATACACTGGGGCAAAAAAAGTATTTAGTCAGCCACCAATTGTGCAAGTTCTCCCAATTAAAAAGATGAGAGAGGCCTGTAATTTTCATCATAGGTATACCTCAACTATGAGAGACAAAATGAGAAAAAAAAATCCAGAAAATCGCATTGTCTGATTTTTGAAGAATTTATTTGCAAATTATGGTGGAAAAAAAGTATTTGGTCAATAACAAAAGTTCATCTCAATACTTTGTTATATACCCTTTGTTGGCAATGACAGAGGTCAAACGTTTTCTGTAAGTCTTCACAAGGTTTTCACACACTGTTGCTGGTATTTTGGCCCATTCCTCCATGCAGATCTCCTCTAGAGCAGTGATGTTTTGGGGCTGTCGCTGGGCAACACAGACTTTCAACTCCCTCCAAAGATTTTCTATGGGGTTGAGATCTGGAGACTGGCTAGGCCACTCCAGGACCTTGAAATGCTTCTTACGAAGTCACTCCTTCATTACCCGGGCGTTGTGTTTGGGATCATTGTCATGCTGAAAGACCCAGCCACGTTTCATCTTCAATGCCCTTGCTGATGGAAGGAGGTTTTCACTCAAAATCTGACGATACATGGCCCCATTCATTCTTTCCTTTACACGGATCAGACGTCCTGGTCCCTTTGCAGAAAAAGAGCCCCAAAGCATGATGTTTCCACCCCCATGCTTTACAGTAGGTATGGTGTTCTTTGGGTGCAACTCAGCATTCTTTCTCCTCCAAACACAACAAGTAGAGTTTTTACCAAAAAGTTCTATTTTGGTTTCATCTGACCATATGACATTCTCCCAATCCTCTTTTGGATCATCCAGATGCTCTCTAGCAAACTTCAGACGGGCCTGCACATGTACTGGCTTAAGCTGGGGGACATGTCTGGCACTGCAGGATTTGAGTCCCTGGCGGCGTAGTGTGTTACTGATGGTAGCCTTTGTTACTTTGGTCCCAGCTCTCTACAGGTCATTCACTAGGTCCCCCCGTGTGGTTCTGGGATTTTTGCTCACCGTTCTTGTGATCATTTTGACCCCATGGGGTGAAATCTTGCGTGGAGCCCCAGATCGAGGGAGATTATCAGTGGTCTTGTATGTCTTCCATTTTCTAATAATTGCTCCCACAGTTGATTTCTTCACACCAAGCTGCTTACCTATTGCAGATTCAGTCTTCCCAGCCTGGTGCAGGTCTACAATTTTGTTTCTGGTGTCCTTTGACATCTCTTTGGTCTTGGCCATAGTGGAGTTTGGAGTGTGACTGTTTGAGGTTGTGGACAGGTGTCTTTTATATTGATAACGAGTTCAAACAGGTGCCATTAATACAGGTAACGAGTGGAGGACAGAGGAGCCTCTTACAGAAGAAGTTACAGGTCTGTGAGAGCCAGAAATCTTGCTTGTTTGTAGGTGCCCAAATACTTATTTTCCACCATAATTTGCAAATCAATTCTTTAAAATCAGATAATGTGATTTTTCTGGATTTTTTTTCTCATTTTGTCTCTCATAGTTGAGGTATCCTATGATGAAAATTACAGGCCTCTCTCATCTTTTTAAGTGGGAGAACTTGCACAATTGGTGGCTGACTAAATACTTTTTGCCCTACTGTATATGTGAGCTTGGCTGTTCCTGTTTTCCCAGGAATTACAGCAGTTTCCCAGGAATGAAAAATGTCTGGGAGCCCAGGAATGGATTCCCTAGTTTTAATATACATGAGTTTGCAAATTCGTCAGTTCTTTTCAATGGGAGATTTTGAGAAGTCAAGCAAAATGCACCTTTTATTGGTTAACTGAACAGCTTACTATATGCAAGCTTCGGAGGCAACCTAGGCCCCTTCTTCAGGCCAGTTATAGCAGTTAGTAACTCGTTATGCAAATGTTTGCCCTCCGAATTGGCACAACGGGCATCTACATAGAGATAAATCTTTTTAACTGGGTTTGGAACATGAAATAAACACAACAGGTTTCTATTCTGTGTGAATCAGTATTCCATGTTTTATTTTGCTTCCCCTGGCTCCCAATTATTATCATCTCTAACATATTTACCATCTCTGAGGTGACAATATAAGGTAAATGTGTTCTTGATAGCTGTTATATATCTTATTTAATGCTGTACATACACAAAAGCCTCCTTAGTCAATAGTATTAGTTGCCACCATATAATTTGCTAAATTGTATATGAAATCCTCAGCTGTTTTCTTTTTGATGCTGGGAGCCCACTTCTTATAGTGTCATGCTTTCAAAGCTTTGAATAATGTGTAATTATTTAACAGGAGGTAGTAGTTAGGGAGGAGGGGTACTATAAGTCTAACAATACTTCCAGAATTTTCTGCTGAAAACTTTTTATGTACATTCTCATGGCTATATTTTAAGTTTTTGTGTGTATTTGTATGTTTTCCCTTGTAGTAGCCACAGGTGCTTGACATGTTTTAAACATTAATTGCATCACCTGTGTATATTCCACCGTGGACTTGATTATGTGGCTGTTTTACTGTTCCGTGCCTGTCCATCAATTTCCTGGCCTCAATCTCTCCAGTTTTGATAATGCTGGATTTTATAATGTGTTTATTGTGAATGACCCAAAAAGATGCATTGTGCAGCCCTAATGTAAGTGGGAAAATAGTTTTGCCAAAGACAGTGTTGAAATTTTTCTATTTGAAGATTTGCTGAACAGCTGGTTTGCATTTTTATTTACAGTGTATAGTATTATTCAGTTTTCAGGATGACCTTTTTAAATGCAGAAATTATTTTGAAGTTATCGAAATTATAGATAGGTGACAAAAATGTAACTTGCCTCAGGCAGTGTTATTTCACGCGCCAGCCCCCCTCTGCCTTTTACCATTCCTTGTCATTATTTGTCATATGCCTTACAGTTTGCGATGAAGCTGTTAGTCTTATATACTTCATACTAGTGCTGGGCGGTATACCGGTTCATACCAAAAACCGTTTTTTATTTTTTTTTATGATATGGATTGTTCTTATACCGCAACACCGGTTTAAATTGCCTAAACGACGTTCGGAACGTGGTGCAGCGGGAAACTGTTCAAGTGGGGACCTTTTTCACTGCTACACCGCTAAACACAGATTTGTTGCACTAGGGCTCTTTTTCACTGCTACACCACCAAATAGTGGGCGGTAGCATAGGTATGCCGCGCGGTGAAAATGGACAGAGAGCATTCCGAAACTGAACTAAAAGTAAAGTTGAACATGATGAACAGAAGAACTTTTGCCGAAAAAAAGGAGTCAAGTCCGTCGCCTGGAGATACTTTAGTTTTAAAAGGTCAGATGTGTAAATACTGTTTCTATACTACTGGATAATACTGCAAGCCAAGTTGTACTTGTTTTTGTACTTGCTAGTGTATGTTTTGCTTGTATTCATCCTGCGATGTGCTGGCGACTCATTCAGAGATGGGCGCAACTATGAATGGATGGCATAATTAAACATGTATAACGAAGATATTTTTAAAGTTCTGAACACTCCATCGGCTAAGTTAATAACTAGTTTTAATTTCACAAAGACGTTTATCATGTGGTGATTGGTAATGTGGAGAAAGAAAAAGGAAAGATAGGAACTGGGGTTTTGGTAGAGAGCAGGAATATCATGAAGTGAATGGATTCTGTGCGGTGATTGCTGCAGGCGCCTGCTCTTAGTGCGGAGGAAGTCAGTTTAAGAAGCGTAGTGATTAACGACTGCGTCGGGGAACACTTAACACAAAGTATTTGTATGCTGCATTAACTTGTGACGGGGTTAGAGAAAATCTAGTAAATAAAACATTGATTTTAGGATGAAGTTTAGTTTACAACATTCTACTTTAATTATAAAATAAACTATGAGAATAAAGTGGAAATGTCGACTTTAATCTTGACATACTCAACATGTCGAATTTATTCTCGACATATAGTTTGTTTTTTTCTTCCGTGTCCATATTTTTTTTTCTTCACGGTACCCCTAATGCGCTTCCATAGGGCTATACCACAAACAGCATTATAAATGCAAGTTGCAGTTTTTATTATTTATGTATATAGCTTAGCTTAAAGCAAAGTCCATATTAATGCAGTTTGCCTAAATGATGGTACAGTTGGTAAGATGTCATCACCAAGTTGCACTTGTTTTATTTTATTTTAATTTGGTGAATACTGTGTAATGCACCTGGGCTTGAAGCCTTGAAGTAATGGTGCAAGTATCAGTAATACTATTATGTATTTTATTGTTATTATTTATTAGTTTAAATATTATGCAGTTTAATGATGGTAAAATTGTTTAAAAAGTCACTTTAACGTGTCAGTGGACAGAGATTGTTAACATTAACAGAAAGTGTACTTGGTTTCCAAAAAATATTTACTATTTATTCCTTTTCTAAGACTTGTTCAGTGCAATCCAACTTTTGACAAACACCTCTGGATATTTTACTAAGTCTTAATGCCTCTTTGGATGGTTGAAAATATGTTGTCAAAATCATAGTTTAAGCTTTTGCAAAATTTGTTCAATTAAAGGTTCTATATTTTGACTGCATCTGTCATGCAATGTGATTCCTTCTCTTTTAGTGCCACCCCCTTGAAAACTATCACTTTATGAGGCCATGTAAACCTGGATTAATACTTGTGTGCACATTAAAATGTCTTTTTGTACGATGTACAATTCTCATAACAGTCTAATAGGTTATTCTTAGCCAGTCTCCTGCAGTAATTGCAGTGGAAAATGTGGTTAACATCCACTCATGCATGGGGAAAAAAATGCCATCTAATACCGTGAAACCGGCAGAATTTAGAAAAATACCGTGATAAAAAATTTTGGTCATACTGCCCACCTCTACTTCATACAGCTGTTTTTTCTTTTGCAACTGTTTTTTTTATTTGTTTCTTATTTATTCACCATGGAGTTTTCCTCGGTCAGTTGCTGCTTCTAAATTTTGGGATAAACTTCTACTTCTTTATATGTAAAACACTTTTAAACTTGACCCTCATCTCCTCAACTTTCTCCACACTTATAAGCTTATCCCATTCCCAATTTATCTTACTTAGGCTTTGCCGAATCTGATAAATTTTGCCCTACTAATTTTAAATTGAAATGTTTCAGTTTCTGAATATGCACTCTTAAGAGAACAATGTGAAATCTGTCATATTAGGTCACTAGATCCTAATGGTTCAATCGCAGCTGTTCCCTGAGTGATATCCTAAATATTATGGAATACTAAATCTAGACAGCCCCCACCCCTCACAGCTGGCACTTTAACATTCTGCGTTAAAGACCAGTAACTGATTACCTTCAAAAATACCTGTTCTATTGCATGGTTTTTGTAGGGTTTTCCAAGTTAATGTTTAGAGAACTTAAGCCCCCCTTGACTATAATATCCCTCTCTAATCCTGTATATTTTTAATATTAATAAAAAGGTGTACAGTGATCCCTCGCTATATTACGCTTCGACTTTTGCGGCTTCACACTATCGCGATTTTTTTCTCATACACGCTTACGTCACTACGCATGTGCTTTCTGAGAACTTTTATCTAAGCCCCACGATGGCTCCTAAACGTGCTGCTTTTTCTAAGCCTTCTGACAATGAAACTAAGCACCGGAGGAAGATGCTTACCATCCAGGAGAAGGTGAAACTCTTGGATATGATCAAAGATGGCAATACCCTACAAAAGCCTCCTCACACATATGAAAAGACAACGCCAGCAACTGCCTATCAAGATGTTCTTCAGCTGCGCACCCAGACACCCACTGCCTCCTCCTAGTACTCCTTCAGCGGAAGAAGACAACAACACACCTGCTGAAGATACTGCACCACCTTGTCACGCTTGGGTCACAGATTTGCACAGAGACACAGGAGGTTGTAGAAAAAAAAGAACTTTATTCAAAGCAGTGCAAACAAACATTTGTCTCTTTTCAAAAGTTTAAACGTGCTCCATGACAAGTCAGAGATGGCAGTTCTGCCAGGAGCAGAGAATGTCTGAGAGAGAGAGAGAAACAAAACAACCAATTCCAAAGCTGAGCGGAGCTGCACAATACTTTTAAGTAAGCGGAGTACCGCGTGAGAGGTTTATCGCGCGTTGTAACGCAAGTAAGAAGGGTAAGGAGCAATGTCAAGGTAGACTGTCAGCTGTTTCAGGGGTTTTCCCAGGGGCGTCTGTGTCCTCTGAGGGTGCGATCAGCGCTCCAGCTTACAACCTGAAGACTCTCCTACTGAGCTTGTGCCTGCATAGGTTAGTGGTTGTGTGTAAGAACTGTGTGTGTGTGTAATTAAAGGTACAGTACAATAATAATAATATGATATTTGTAACGTCCAATATGTCTTATTTTCTCTTATTTTGTCTAATATATTGGGTAATACGAGTGTAATGGTGACTAAAGGGTGTTATTTCATGTCTGGAGGGCTCTAATAATGTTAAAAAACGTATTTAGAAGGTCGTAAACAGGTTTTCTATACTCTTAACTGCGAAAATATTCGATTTATAAATAAAGAATCCTACTTCACGAAAATTCATTTATCGCGGTAGAGTCTGGAACGGATTAACCGTGATAAACGAGGGTTCACTGTAATTTGAATCTATTATCTGCATTAGTGGGTCTGTAACACACTCTCAATATCAGGACTTGATCTCTGATGCTGTCTAGTTGAATTTAAACATCCTCACTAATTGAACATGGCTTAAATTCAGATTCCCTTTTACATAAATGGCGGCTACCTCACCTTTTGGCTTTTGATTCCTTTCTTAAATAATGTGTTCTCATCTATGTTGTACTACTGTCCATCTCTGTAAGTTAGCCAGGTTTCTGTTGTTTCTGTCATATCAGTTACAGTAATCCCTCCTCCATCGCGGGGGTTGCGTTCCAGAGCCACCCGCGAAATTAGAAAATCCGCGAAGTAGAAACCATATGTTTATATGGTTATTTTTATATTGTCATGCTTGGGTCACAGATTTGCGCAGAAACACAGGAGGTTGTAGAGAGACAGGAACGTTATTCAAACACTGCAAACAAACATTTGTCTCTTTTTCAAAAGTTTAAACTGTGCTCCATGACAAGACAGAGATGACAGTTCTGTCTCACAATTAAAAGAATGCAAACATATCTTCCTCTTCAAAGGAGTGCGTGTCAGGAGCACAGAATGTCACATAGATAGAGAAAACAATCTCTAGCAAACAAATCAATAGGGCTGTTTGGCTTTTAAGTATGCGAAGCACCGCGGCACAAAGCTGTTGAAGGCGGCAGCTCACACCCCCTCCGTCAGGAGCAGGGGGAGAGATAGAGAGAGAGAGACAGAGTTTGTTTTTCAGTCAAAAATCAATACGTGCCCTTCGAGCTTTTAAGTATGCGAAGCACCGGTGCAGCATGTCGTTTCAGGAAGCAGCTGCACAAAAGATAGCAACGTGAAGATAATCTTTCAGCATTTTTAGACGAGCGTCCGTATCGTCTAGGTGTGCGAACAGCCCCCCTGCTCAATCCCCATACGTCAGGATCAGAGAAAGTCAGCGCAAGAGAGACAGAGAAAAGTAAGCAATCTAGCTTCTCAGCCATCTGCCAATAGCGTCCCTTGTATGAAATCAACTGGGCAAACCAACTGAGGAAGCATGTACCAGAAATTAAAAGACCCATTGCCGCAGAAATCCGCGAACCAGCAAAAAATCCGCGATATATATTTAAATATGCTTACATATAAAATCCGCGATGGAGTGAAGCCGCGAAAGGTGAAGCGTGATATAGCGAGGGATCACTGTAAAGCTAATCCCAGTTTTTTCTTTGTTTCTTTTGGTCACAGGTTGCACAGAGCATTGAGGATCATCATCAAGAAGTTATTGGCTTGTACAGAGAGAATGGCTTCCATGGCTTGGTAGCTTACGACTCTGATTATGCTTTGTGCAACATTCCTTACTACTTTAGCGCTCATGCCCTGAAACTAAGTCGAAATGGAAAGAGCCTGACGACCAGTCAGTACCTGATGCACGAAGTTGCCAAGCAGTTGAACCTCAATCCAAACCGTTTTGTCATCTTTGCTGCACTTTTGGGTGAGTATAGTTCATTTGGATGATGAGGGTTTAGTGAATACCAGCTTTACATCCATACATAATTTGTAATTTACTTGGAAGCTGTACATTTTTTTTTCTTTTAATACAGGCAGGTCAATGTAAATATATAATTTTTTATTATTATTTTTTTCTTAAAAATTGGATTAGTTTTGGTAACTGTACTCTGTTCATGATCTTCTCATTTAGGCTCATGTATATATGGCCTAAACACAAACCTGCATTTGAGGAACTGAAACTTAGTGATAATATATGTGTCTGGATATTAGAGTTGTCACCAGAGTAAACAAATTTGAAAAAGTTTTTCAAAGGTGACGTTTGAGTGAATGAAACAGATGTACTCAGTTGCTTTAATTGAAGCACATGATTCTACAACAGCTCAGTTATCAATGATCATATAGCAACAAGATGATTATACAGAAAATATATTAAAGTTGAGACCGACACTCACTACCCAGTGTCCTAATATCAATCTAGCAGGCATGAGACAGTGCACTTATCCCACAATAAATTTCATATCATGATACAGGCTTTATAGTACAATATTCCCACAGTATGTAATTTTCATAAAAGTACTGTTTAGTGTTATTTGTTATTACACATTCATAAATCAAAGCACTACAGAGTAAATCAGTGGACTAATACATAAGTTTTTATATGGTTCAAAGTAGTGCTTGATGTTGGCCACATGAACATAATTGATTTTGTCCCCTTTATCAGTATGTAATTGTATGTGGTTGTTCACAAGGCCCTATTGATTAACAATTTTAGCTGGTCCAAATCATTTTCACATAAGTTTAGCAGAAACTTGTGAGGTTGCTTTGGAGAGAGGATGAGTACGTACCCAGACCAGGTCTCCATCAGTGTATTTCACAGATCAATGTCTCTTATTATATGCCTTAGGCAGGCACCCTTGACATCTCATTATCCTGTCCTGAACCTGTTTCTTAGGCAATTCAAGACAGTATAGGGTGTTATATGGGCCAGATTTCTGCCAAAATGCTGTTAGTTTGGCATGTTATTTTATTATTTATTAATGTATTTTTTTTAACTTACCTAGTTTTAGGTAACTCTTCCCTACTGAAATTTCTAACCTGTCGTGTGAATTGTACTGAATAACACTAGTACTTACGTGCACCTGTCAGATAAGAGATAGCCTTTGCCTCAGCAAGAGTGATAAAATAAATTCCTAGTATTTTTCACAAATAATCTTGGAGATGCTTTCCTACTGAGCAACAAGTGTATCTAAAGCACAGCAGAAAGTCTACAGTCAGAATGGCTGAATCTGGGAGTTTTCATGGCTTCATTTAAGCACTCAACAAATGGACGTTTGTGGGTTTTTTTTAACGGAATAGGAATTATTAGCCAAAGCCATGTAAAACTATCAACTTAACTTAACTTGTCCTTGTTCTTTGCCATGGATCCATCATGCTTTCTTTACAGGTGCTCACTGTTGTGCTGCCATGACATAGAAGTTTAGCTTTCCACAATTAATGAAGACCATTGTCTTAGAAAGTGCTTCCATATTTTTGACAGATATGGTCTTATGTGACCCTCAACTGCTCTAGCTTTCATCATTGTCATCCATTCATACGTGTTTACACTTTCACGATGAAGTGGTGCAGATATACTGTACACGTGACGTAACTAGCCATCAGCTCAATTACGAACATTATGTACGGTTGTTGTGTCATCTATGTTATCAGTTAGTTGTTACAGTTCCTGTACAGACAATGTTATCAAGGCACTGTTTTTCTTCCCTGGATAATATCTAGGATCTGTATCTAGGGTTATTTTAGGATTTGATTTATATTAAAATAAACCAACCAACCTATAGATACTGTACCTGTCTCTGGCAAAGAGTTGCGCCTTGCTTAGTCACCACAAGTGCTTACTAGATCATTGACAGTGGGAATTGAATTTAAGTTGCTGGAATTGCACACCGCAAGTCCTGCTGCATAGCAAAATGGATATCCCATTTGATGAAGCTTCTTGTGCAACAGCCAAGTGTCTTTTAGTTTCACTGTTTTCTTGTTGCTGGTTACGTTGTCACAATTAGAAACCTAGAATAAAAGAGAACGTACACCCACTAAGGTGCCTTCTGTTGTAACCTTCTTTGTATTTAACAAAACACACAGTGGTAGTGTAATATGCATGTTAATCTTTGCTGTTGAGAGAGAAAAAATTGCTTAATGAAATTTTTTGAAGTACAAGTTTGGGTCACTTTAATTGATGAAAAAGAAAAGGACAACCATTTTGTTTGACCAAATACTATCCAAATGAATGAAAAACTAGCTAATTAAAAATTCTAAGGATCATTACAACAAATGGAAAATATAAGATATAGCTTATGTTCTTAACCCTGTATTTTGCATTTCATCTAAGTTCAAGGCCTATTTCAAAATTCTACTCTTAAACATAATGCATTTAATGTCTTTACCTAACAGAATTCATTTGTGCATACACAGAGATTATAGTGATCAGAAGATATCAAAGATAAATAAAAGCTTGGTAGAAGATAAAAGAAATGAATATATGAATTCAAAACGTTAGAATTGTTTTCCTACTAGTTTAAAGGATGTTAAGTTGGTCATTTAAATTCAGGCTGACAACTCGCTCCTTTAGTCTGATTTACACTTACTAGATGATTAGGTAGTCAGTGCTGTATTAAATATTTCTTTAGTTATTTTTGTGATCTTAAAGTGTGGCAGTCCTGCCTGTTTTCAAGTTTTCTTTTTGTTGTGTGGTCACTGATATGGTATACCATATTTAGACTTCATTCAGCTTGTGGCATCTGACATTATAGTCCAACTGGAATTAGGATGTTGGCCTAAATCAACCGATCACTGACCCTGGCATATTTTTTTTTTTTTGGAAATGCTGTTAACTGAAGTTTTCTTTTTCCTCTTCTAATTTGTATTTTAGCATGTGTTTTGTTATATTTTACCCAAAGATTGTAGATATCTATTACTTTTGATTTAACTAGATACATAGGTTGATGTAGAGTCCCCTCCATAATTATTGGTACCTCTAAGAAATATGAAAAAAAAAAAAATCACCATTTGGTAAATAACCTGAATTTAATACTGAAACAATAATGAAAAGGTTTTGTTAAAAATATTTCTTTATGCCGAATATTTTTTTCTTAGAATAAATATACTTTTGTTAAAAGTTGAATTTCTCTCATTTTTTTCAGTGTGTGATTTAGGTAATTTACCAAATGGTGATTTTTTTTCATTTTTATTATTATTATTTTTTAACTGTTGACGTTATATCGAAATTTGCTAGTTTTTACGTAATGCTGTGAAATCAGCAATTGGCTTTGGCCAATCAGGCTCTTGGTTTTGTATCATTTTTATGAACAGACACTTCTCACAGCACATACCACACTACCAACCCATATTTAGAAAAGCCCACAAATAATGCCCACATCCCAATCCTACCCTTTTGCAAATCATTTTCTAAAATAGTTTTTAATTATCACCGTGCTTTTGGACCTTCAGTTGCAGTACACATTCACACAATACCACACACTCACTCTCACTAGGCCAGTTTAACGTGCGCTATTATTATAACCTACAGTAAACATAACTGGATTCAAAAGTAAAAATAATTTTTAGGATGTATGGAGAAGCCTGTGACTAAAAAAAAAAAATCCATATAGACAGTGGCTGGTGTAGGATTTAAATCCTATTAGGAGACATGAAATAGCTTGAACTCTGTTTTGGGGAGAGTAAATAAAAAAAATTAGACTGAATATGCGCTGTTGCTGACTTTTTTGTCATGGTTTGTGTGGTGTAATCAACTTAAGGTCTTTTGAAGCACAGTTATTACAGCAAGGTTTAACAGTTAATGAAGAAATGATGCTTTGAGGATGGAACTTTGTAACTGCTGTTGGAATTTAGAAGTTTAGAAGTATTAAGAGTGTACCACATTATGGGAAGCAGGGATAGTTTGCGAGTGGAATTTTTTTTTCCCCATTTAATTTGCTTCTGTACTTTACTAAATACAATGGCCACCAAAAATGAATGAATGGCAGGATTCGTGCATCTGTGTACTCATGGCAAGTTAACACACTTTTTCAGAAACAACTATTTGAAGAAGATGCTTCTTTATAAAGCTACAACTTAATATTGTTTATTTGTATATACATATTTTGAGGTGTTTTTTGTGTGATGCAAATAATCATGTTCTTATTTAAATTACTCTTTTAAATGTCTACAACACCCAGGACTTGAAGTTTATATTATATAAAAACTTAATTAACTTTTAACAGAATCCAAATGCTTGCAGGCTCTGCTTGACTCGTGACCAGTACTTAAGTGGTTTGTCTGAATGAGAAACTGTGGTCTCTCCCAGGTATGTTTCCAGCTGTATGGTAGCAGCTACTGGAACACAGCCCATTGATGCCTCTGCATGTTAGTCTACAATCTCATTAAACAAACACTTCAACTACTACTCGGCTAATCCTTTCACGGACTTATGGCAGGCGATGCTGCATAATCTTGTCCAGCTGCATCTAGGCTGCACAGCTACTATAGGGCCAGCAGCACCATTTCTTTGGCTTTTTTGGCTGTATTGATATTTGGGAAAAAAAATTATCCTTGTGTCAATAACAAGAAACATTTTTTTTTGATGACACGAATGCCAGTTATATGTCCAATATATGTCAAGTTATATGTCCAAGTTTTTGATACTTGAAGACATTTTATGTAAGTAATTGAAAAGAATGTTCCAAAATGCTACACATCTATTTTATGAAATGTTGGCAATTAAGGATTTTTTTAAATTAGCCACACTAGAGAAGTAAGTAATAATAACTTCTTCAAATTTATTTACACTAAGTCATGCTCAGGACACAAATTTGTGAAAATCTTTTGGTAACACATACAGTTTCAAAAGAATATCCATCTGTCTATTTGTCTGTCCATCCACACTCACAGGCTACTTTATTAGGTACACCTTGCTAGTAATGCGTTGGATCTCCTTTTGCCTTCAGAACTGATGTAATTCTTCATGGCATTGATTCAGCATGTCAGGTCCTGGAAACATTCCAAAGGGATTTTGGTTCATATTGATATGATTCCATCATGCACTTGCAGCAGATTTTTCAGCTGCACATCCATGTTGTGAATCTCCCATTCCACCACATCCCAAAGTTGCTCTATTGCATTGCGATCTGGTGACTGTGTAGGCCATTTGAGTGCAGTGAACTCATTGCCATGTTCAAGAAACCAGTTTGAGATGATCTGAGCTTTGTGACATGGCGCATTATCCTACTGGAAGTATCCATCAGAAGATGGATACACTGCGGTCAGAAAGGGATAGACATGGTCAGCAGCAATAGTTATGTACACTGTGGCATTTAAACAATGCTTAATTGGTACTAAGGGGGCCCTAAGTGTGCCAAGAAAATACCCCCCACACCATCACATCACTACCAGCAGCCTGAACCGTTAATATAAGGCAGGATGGATCCATGCTTTCATGTTCTTGATGCCAAATTCTGACTACCATCCAAATGTCAGACAAGGCAACATTTTCCCAATCTTCTGTTGACCCATTTTGGTGAGCCTGTGTGAATTGTAGCCTCAGTTGTCTGTTCTTTGTTGACAGGAGTGGCACCCAGTGTCATCTCCTGCTGCTATAACCCATCTGCCTCAAGGTTCAATGTGTTGTGAATTTAGAAATCCTCATTTGCATACCTCAGTTGTAACAAGTGGTTATTTGAGTTACTGTTGCCTTTCTATCAGCTCAAACCGGTCTGGCCATTCTTTCCTGACCTCTGGCATCTACAAGGCATTTTTGGCCAGAGAACTGCCGCTCACTATATGTTTTCCCTTTTTCGGACCATTCTCTGTAAACCCTAGGAATGGTTGTGTGTGAAAATCCCAGTAGATTAGCAGTTTCTGAAATACTCAGACCAGCCTGTCTGGCACCAACAACCATGCCATGTTCAAAGTTACCTAAATAACCTTTCTTATCGGTTCTGATGCTCGGTTTGAACTTCAGCAGGTCGTCTTAACAATGCCTACGTGATTAAATGCATTGAGTTCCACCATGTGATTGGCTGATTAGATATCTGCGTTAACGAGAAGTTGAATAGGTGTACCTAATAAAGTGGCCAGTGTGTGTGTGTGTATACAGATTTTTTTTTTGTGTGTGTTTGGTGCTTGTTTGCAGTGTTACAGTAAATGAAAAGCTCTACATTATGAAGCGCAGCACAAATTCTGTTCTGTTGTATTTTGTAATAAAACAAGCACATCAGATACAGTGTTTTGCAAAGAGACACACTCTTAATGTCTACAAAAAAAACATTGACTTGTAACATGATCTGCCAATATTAGTATGTATATTAAGTGACCCTTGAGTGTTTCATTTCATTGATTAAAATATAGAGTGACAACCGGGCGTTTATTATGTCTGAAACAAATTCTTCAATTTCAAAAAGCTTAGAAGGTGACGAAACATTTCCAAATTAATATGTGAAAAATGTGTAGTGTAGTTTAAATAGTGAAGTTCATATATTCTTTTTTCAGTTTTAAGTAAATCATAGCATTTACCATTCAGTTTTCCCATTTAACGTAAAATATGTGACCTAGAAAAAGCAAACAGTGGTACATCTACACGTGCTGCTTTTAACTGAAGTGCATCACATAGCCTACTAAATTGGGTTACCTAAGATTGAGAAGTGAGGCGATGCTGAATGTCATCTGAATGGGTGTATGCTAAGGTGAAATATTTAAAACTAGCCAGCCTGCGGCGTACCATATGGTGCATAATCAGGCCGCTTTTTTAATGATGTTTAAGCACCGGGAAAAAATTAACATTTGAAAAATCCATAATTTAATAAACCACCAAGAAAAGTAACATTGTAACAATGCACGGTACGAACCAACATACAATTGTCCGTGACTGAAAACTGGAGGACCGCTGTCGCGCCTTCTCCTCCCAGAGCGAGGGACGGGGGTGGACGGCGCTCGGGTGCGGAGGGCGGAACGGGAGGAGAGGGGAAGGACGCCCATTCTGCCCCCTCCGTCATGCTAGTCTGCTGATTTCTCGTTCAGTATGCACTGCCTGCTCATGTGCCCACTCCCAGCTCGTCACCTGAGTCGTTTTCGTCTTTGCACAGTCCACATGTGAGTCACATAGACTATTCATTGTTCTTTGCGGTTCCGGCTGCTTTTCTATATATAATCCACCAAGTCACCCGACCATGGTAGTAGCGGGGATGTGTACAAAGGGCAGGGACGTAATCAGTGGGAGCGTATGACCCGCACTTACTGGGAATTACTCATTCGTGGGGAAAAATTGCAAACACCAGTTTCCAGCACAAATGGGGTTCAACGGCTTACCCACGCCTCTATGCGCCGGGTAGACATATGTTGATCCATTCAGTGTAGCGCGCGTGCAGTAAATGAAGATCTCATGGCAAGCCTGAAAGCATAAAATTGGAGCTGTGTGACTCGCGTTCTTTTCGTGGTTCGCTTTTCCTCAACATGGGTCAATTGTATGTGCCAGCCTGGATCTCCGTAAGGGAATAGCAGTGGATAAACCATGGGGTCACAGTTCATATTGAGAACAGAGATACGCTTGCAAGCATCTCCCCTTGGATATATGCAAATGTTGCGTTGTGCAGGAGGTTCCCCGTCTTCACCTACAAAGATAGCAGCAACATCAGTTTGACAGGACGGGACGTTATACCTTCTCATAACCAGACTTGAACACCATTCGTACAGCAGTAACAGGGTTACCGTGAGTGATAATGTGATGCATTTGCATGTAAGACTTTGCAAAGGGATTAACCTGTCGTATCATGTTGTCTAGTTGAAGCAACAAAATGTCACTGCAAGCGCTATTACATTCCTTTTGCAAACGTTGACTGGTAGCCTCAGCAGAATTGAAGATATATAGCTGACCGTATTGTGATGACATGTCAGGATTGGTATATAAAGGAGAGACCTGGTGATAAATTTGACCGTGGATTCTGAAAGCATACGGTCCTTGTCCAGATGGTTGAGCGATGTGTGCGCCCATTGACGCGAAAGCTAAAGCAGAGTTGTATTCCCTGATATGATCACAGTAATTTTGGGACAGCGGGTTCTTGCCAGTCAAGAGGTCTTCAAAAAAAAAAAAAAGAGGGGGTTTGGATAGCGGTGGCAAAGACACCTTGCCGGCATGACAACACTTAGTGTAATGTCCAGATTTGTTGACCTCTGCTGGCCAATGAAGAGCATTGCAAGAAGCACATAGTGCGGTAGGTACTCCAATGTTATGTTCTTGGACGTGAATGGCGGTATCTTCTTGAAAAGCTGCAGAAAACTGAATGTGATGTTTGTGCATGAACGATTTAGTGCTTGTGTTGACACTGAAGAGAATTGGAATGAGTTGTTTCGAAGCATTGCCGGCAATGTTCACATTGCATAATTCGTTCAGTGGCGTGTGTTTTTAAATGCATGTTGAGATATCTCTGCACTCGGAACGTTTTTGAACAAATCGTGCATTGAAAGATCTGTTTGGAATGCATTTGTTCAGTGGAGTGTGTGTTTAAATGTGCTTTGAGAGATTTTTGGCGTGTGAAGGTTTTGGAGCAGTGTTGACACTGAAAAGAATTCATCAGGGAATGTGTTTTGAGATGGTTAGTAAGGTATCTGCGTGCGTGAAAGTGTTTGTCGCAAAGTTTGCATACAAATGTTTGTGTTGAATGGGTCTGCATATGGTTGTGGAGATCCATCTCACCTGTGAAGTCCTCGTTACAAAATGTGCAATTGAAGGTGAGAGTGGAATGAGTTCGTAAGTGTTTCTTGAGAGCGCGAGTTGTTTTTGAAGCATTGCTGGCAATGTTCGCATTGCATCATTCGGTTAGTGTTGTGTTTTTTTAAATGTGCGTTCAGATATCTCTGCACTCAGAAGCTTTTGGAACAAAAGTTGCATTGAAAGTCCTGTGTGGAATGCGTGTGTTCAGGGGAGTATGTCTTTAAATGTTTTTCAGGAAGAGGAGAGTGTGCAGGTGACGTCACATTAGTGTGGCAAGCAAGTGGGTGTGCACCCTGTGTGCACATACTGACAACATCAAAAGATGTCACCAGAAGGTTATCACATGTGTATTTGAGAGGCATGAGAACCTCGTAATGCCCATGATCCAAAGGACCGCTAAAGAGCCGGGATATGGAGAGACGTTGGGCCGGATTGTAAACTCGAGGAGAGGCATGAGGACGTGCTTGGAAGTAAATGCCGAAGTTATCCCAATGTTGGCAAACAAAGCCAACAGCCATGTTGCGAAGTTTGAGAGCAACAGTTTCGTCAATGACATTTTTCCAGAAAAACCCGACTGATAGAAACAAACAGTTACCTGATGCAGGAATTTCTATAACATTGAAAGAAGTGTTGTTTCCATGAAATACATTTGAAGCGGTAGGCATGGAGGGCAAATGAACAGTCAACGTGGCTCACAGCTGGATTTGGACCGCAGCACAGACCAAAGCGAGTAAGTATGTGTTTGATGAGCTGTTCAAGTTGGCGGGCAGTGCTCTGAGGTGTGTTCCCCATCACGTGGGAGGAGGGGTAGAGTTTCTGGGCGGGGCTTCATTGTTCCTTTCCCATGGTTTTCCATGGTGGACGCTGTCGGGTGTCGTAACCGAAAAGAATAATGAAAAGTCAACGTGGCTCGGTGCATGTGGACTCCTAGCACAGACGAAAGCGACTTTCGGGGTGGTCGGTGAGTTGTTGCATCCGGGCACATGAGCAGGCAGTGTGAATGCCTAGAGAGCGAGGGTGGACGCGGGCCGGGGAATAAGGAGTGTTGGTGGGCGGGGACACGTTTTCCGTGTTCCTGCAGGACCATCTAAGAAGACGCATGTTTGTCGCGGATGCGGTGGACGCGGGCCGGGGAATAAGGAGTGTTGGTGGGCGGAGAAACGTTTTCCGTGTTCCTGCAGGACCATCTAAGAAGACGCATGTTTGTCACAGATGCAAATTGCTGTATGTAGCGTGTAAAACAGTTTGCGATGGTGCATGCGGCCGTGCGTCGTAACCGAGAAGTCAACGTGGCTCAGAGGTGCATGTGGACTGTAGCACAGACGAACATAAGTGACAGTGTGTTTTCCGAGGCGTCGCGTCCGAGTTGGTGGGCGTGGCTCTGCGAGTTGTCGTCATATCCAATGGTCTTAGAGTTGGTGGGCGTGGCTGTCTTGCATGCTTTCCATGGGGGTCTACTTGTCGGCGGCTTAGTGAATTTTATATATATATATATATATATATATATATAGATGTCCTTTTTACACCAGACTGTTACAGCATCTGCAACACTTTGCTGTGCAAAAACACTGTTTGCTACCTCCAGCTGGATTATAAGAGGAACACCAGAAAATCTTGGGAGTCTAATGTCATCATTGAGTTTTATGATATTTTTGGCATTGTCGCAGACCACAACATTTCCTGAAATGCATCTACTATTGCATGGCCTGTATGGGAGCCTCAAAACTGCTTTGCATACAGCACAGCCCACTGGAGGGTGAAATTCTTATCTATCCACTGTGCAGTTAAGCTGCTGATAGACACTGGACAAAGAGTGCTGCATCAAATGTCAGTAGTGAAGCTGACAGCGGTTATGTTGTGCAGTAAGCTAAACAACATGCTTTTTATACAAACTTGTGCAACCTTGGTAATACGATCTCTCTGACATGGTCACAACTTGGATTGTTATACTTGGGTTCCAACACATTCAGGAGGTGTTGAAACCCCACATTATCAGCAACCGACAATGGTTGATTGTCATGAACAATATACTGGGCTAAGGCTTCTGTTATTTTCATTGCCCCATGGTTTATTGTTTGACATTTTTTCTCTTCTTTCTAGAGTCTGCTTCAACGTTTGCTGATGCTATGTACTGTACTGTCAGGCAATTATACTGTGCTTATTTTTTCTGTTTACTTTTACAGTTTTACAGTCTACTAGGATTTGGTTTTCACTGTCAATTATGAAACAACACAGACCTTTTGCATTCTCCGTTCCACATCCCCCCCCCCCACCCCCCCCTTAAAATTCACATAAGCATGCATTCTTGTTAGTATTTTTGGTTATTGGCATTGGTGCATTTTTACAAGTTCAACTACATGAACACTGCATCAGACCAAAATCCTATACCAGTATTGGAATCATTGTAGCCCAACCTATTTTTTTTTTTGCCTTTGTTTTAGCCAGCAGCCAAAAGATGTGCATTGATTGAGGTAGCTTTCCTAACACTGAAAATTCTCATTAAAATGGAGATTTTTAAAGTGTTATAATAATAAAAGGAAAATAAGAAATATGGCAGTTACTTCCCATTAGGTTAAATGAGAAAGGAAACCAGCTTTTGCTTGCTATGATGAATGCTTAATGGTGTTACAGCAACAAATCAGGGATCTCAGATGTAAGAGTGAAACAGAACAGGAACAGGAGCAAAACAATATTTTTAGGGCACTGGAGACATATTTAAAATCTGTTGGTAATACACTCATTAACCAAAAAGCAGAGCAGTGCACTAGGAAAACATATTTGTTTTATAAATTAGTATAAAAATTAACAATTTAAAAACTGTAAAAGCACTGATCGTGGAAGTGATGTACAGAGCACAAGCATAATGCAGAAGTATTGCAGCACAGTGAGTGTAGAGTAACATAATGCTGATCAGTGTGAGGAAAACAAAAAGTAAAAACTGTTCTTTTATAGTCAAACAAGGGGGCTCCGCTCGCTTCGCTCGCCTACCCCTGGCGTTGGGTATCCTGAAATACATTAGTCGAGCTCGTTCATTTTGGAGCCGTGCCTGCTTTGCCCGCGGCATTTCAGACGCGCGTTGTAGGCGCCTGCGTTCATTGATTTTATCCAGGCGGGCTCGTATTTGTATATCCGTCAGTCGAGGTCGTTCGTTTTGAACCCGTGCCTGCTTTGCTTCCGCAGTTTCAGACGCGCGTTGTAGGCGCCTGCGTTCATTGATCTTATCCAGGTGGGCTCGTGTTTGTATCGTTGAGCTGTATTGTGTTTGAATTTGGTGTAAAGCGTTCAGAGGTTTCTACAATCCCAAGCAGCACATTATTCCTAACTTCACTCCGCAGTAGTGCCACTCACAATGTGGCGGTGACGCCTGCGCCTTCACTCCGCAGTAGTGCCACTCACATTATGGCGGTGATGCCTGCGCCTTCTGTAGTATCTTTGTGGACCTGTGGGGCCTCCGTAGCCTCTCACGTTTGACTCTGGGGTGCAGCGCAGAATCATCTTGTTTGTGTGGTTGTGTCGTTAGTGGTAGCTATGGGCGCGTTGTTGCTTCATTTCTCATTCACGTTAGTTGAGCTCTTTTGTTCTTGGTCCGTGACTCCTTCGTTCGCGGTGGATACGACTTCCCTTGCGGGTTTATGAGACGTGTGCCTGCGCAGTACGTCTCATGGTCCCATCGCTGTGTCCCTGCGTCCATATCCGGTTTATTCTCGGTTAGTAATATGGATATGAGGGTTTGCCTTTAAATCTTTTTTTTCATATAGCTGAATTATATTCAAATGCTGATGTTTGTTCTGACAGCTCTAGCAGATACTGTATACATATGTGCTTTTCTGGTCATCTCTTGTATTTGTAGATTTGTATGCCGTCTGCTGTTGTCTTCAGTGAAGAGTACAGTAGGAGTAAATGAACTGAACAGCTAAATATTAAGCAGTGCATCACAAAGTGATGCTGCATTGTAAAAATGTTGAGCTGGAACCTGTAAAAAGGGTATTCCATGGTGTTGGTGCACCAAAAAGTAGTACATTAGAGTTTGTTTTTGGGGTGTAGCAGGGCTTTATGAGTGTGTACATACGGAATGTTTTTTTTTTTTTGCAGATTTGCT
Organism: Erpetoichthys calabaricus; assembly: GCF_900747795.2. NCBI lineage: Eukaryota > Metazoa > Chordata > Cladistia > Polypteriformes > Polypteridae > Erpetoichthys > Erpetoichthys calabaricus. Next base: position 61,178,594 of record NC_041411.2, on the reverse strand, counting down.
CTCCTTAGTGGTGTTCCATCTAATTGAAATTTAATGAGTTGATGAATTCAGATTGAGCGAAATAAGCATTTCACAACTGGGGGTGTAACTTGGAAGCATCATTATGATAGATTCCACTCAACAGCTAGAACAAGGGAAAGATTCTGAACATTTAGCACCAGAGATATTCAGGAATGAAGCTAGTGCCAACAAGATCTTATTCACAATTTTTTGATGTTGAGGATGTAGTCCATATTGATTACATGCCTCAAAAGGGTCACTGATCAGTATTATACTACTTTACTTGGAGGTCAGTGGAGGGAAAGAGGCAAGGGAAACTCTCAACCATTTCCATTTTGCTCTTGAAAACTAACTCTGTTTGCATTGCACAGTTTGCAAAGGTTACTCAGTTAAACTGCATTTCAAGATATGCCACACTGATTTCGTTCTCTAGACCTTCAACAAACAGCTATTCTCCAATCTGAAAGGTCACTTCCATATGATATACTGTATGCTGTGCTAATGATAAAAATGTTATATCAGCTGCAGAAAAGTGGCTTTACAAGTAAAATGAAACCTTTCATTTGAGTGACAAAGAAGAGATTAGTGAACATTTTTAATCGGTGTATTTATGTTCATGGAGAATTTGAAAAAAACAAAATCGGTGCTTGTGATAATAGGTCAAGCTCAATCTTTTGATTACCCCTTATATTCATTTAAATTAGGGGCTGTCAGTTTGAGTTACATTGTTCAAATATAATTCTGGTTTTTTTTTTTGTTTTTTTTTTTAATTGTTTTCATAGGCAGAATTTGGCAGTTGAACTGACAAAAACTGTTGTTTGTTTAACCATGCTCTTGTTTAAGAATTGCATTTCTCCAAACATACTATTTTTTTGCAGCAGCAGATTTTTCTACCTTTAGATTTAGTTTAAGTGACAGATATGCGTGATCTGTGTTTTTTTTTAATTAAATACCTCTTGTACAGCCTAAATGTATAGTTCCACTAGAGCGTCCAGTTTTTTTTTTTTTGTTGTTGTTTTTTTGCACATAAAACACAATCCGCATATAAGTAGTTGACATTTTGCAGGTTTTATGAGATAAATAATGCGGACCTCTTTCATGCCGAGATATCCTTTATTTTCATTCAGTGGTGTGTTCCTTTAAAAGAATAGAACATTATCGGAAATGTTCTAGTTTTAGTTTATGCTGACCTGGAAAGCACAATTTATTATCTTAGAAGACATTTGGGCAAGCAGTCTACTTTTTTCTGTTTTCATGTTACTAGATAGAAGAAGCATTTAGTAATGGAGCACTGAGAGTAAAAAAAAAGTTCTTTCTGTGAGGTGAGTGACTTCCATGTATTTTAATGTGATATAAGAGATTTAGTTGACTAGACACCTTTGGAGATTTAGTAGTTCAGAGTGCTTATTAAGACACGGTAAATTGTACCTGGTGGTGAGTGTGGAGTTTTTAACACTAGAATTACCAAAGCTTACAAAAAAACTCGTAAATCCGGCCCACCTTAAATCTGCTCGCACCTCTCCATCAGCGTCTTTTGTCTTGTAAATGGGTCGATAAGCCCAAGCAGCAAACAGCCTACTATCCCATCCTCCCACCGCTACAGCAACGGCAAAAATCGCTCTCCCAGCTCAAGTCCTGTTTATCAGGGAGTGAAGTAGTACGTGGAGCTGTATAGGCTAAAAAAAATATATCATTATTTGGAACACATGCATTTCACGTGTTTTCCGTGTCTACAAAGATCTATGTAAGTGTAGCATGACAGGAAATGCAAGAAATGTTGAACACATACCTAAAAGACAAACTTTTTCCATGTTGCTAATGAGAAAATGTTCCACCTGCAGCTGAAGTCACTTCAGTACACATGTACTTTGTCGGTGTGCCCGCGTCGATCAAACAGAGGAAGCTCTGCAGTCTGCTTGTGACTTTTCGCTGTAGGAAGATAAGTAAATACCGTATTTACTCGTGTACCACGCCCCCTCGTGTAAGATGCACACCCTAATTTTTACAAAGAAAATTGCGGAAAAAAAATTTGCCCCATGTACGACGCGCGTTGTGATTGTATAGGATGTGTTTAGGGCATGTTTTCCACAAAATGCCCTTCTGTTTTTGTTGCAGGATGAAAGTTTTTCTTTCTTCCGTTGCGCGAGCAAGAAAGAGAGAGGGCGCGCGATCAAGAAAGAGAGAGGGCGCACGAGCGAGCGAGAGAGAGAGGGCGCGCGAGAGAGAGAGCGCGAGAGAGAGAGAGCCCAAGCAAAAATAAACATTACAGAAAAAAATTTCCTTGTGTATGACGCACACCTGATTTTCTAATGCTAATTTTCGGGAAAAAATGTGCATGTGGTACACGTGTAAATACGGTAAATCAAGGTAAATAATATTCGATTTGACTTTGTATATAAAAGTACAGTGACTGCAAAAGTCCAACGGCAGCTTCCACCTGCAGCCATAGACTCTTCAGTACGCGAGCGACTCTCCACGTTAGTGTTTAGGTATGGACGCTGTATGTGCCCAAAAAAGAAGTCTGACTGCATTCTCATACCATTGATCCCATTGATCGCGTACTTTGTGTCAGCAGGCATTTTTTATGGCATTACACGTGTAATTTGTGATCATGCCCATGTTGATCAAACAGAGGAAGCTCTGCAGTCTGCTTGTGACTTTATGCTGTAAAGGTAAATAACATTCTATCTGGCTTTTATATAAGTAACATATAATGTTTCTTATGTAAAGACCATCACAAAACATAATCACAAACAGGACTTTGCACGATATCTTGGCAAGTTCTGTAAGCCGTGCTGCTTCGTTGGAGGACAGGTGTGAGGCAGACTGACTGGCAGGATGATGCCCGACCTCTTGGTGCATCCAAACGGTGCCACCTTTCGTCTTTATGCCTGGTGCAGCTGTGTCGTTCTTATATGTGAGTAGATATTTCGTGTGGGGGGTGCCAGAAAACCAGACTTGAGGTGGGATAGTAGGCTGCTTGCTGCTTGAGCTTATCGACACATTTACAAGACAAAAGATGCTGACGGAGAGATGCAAGCAGATTTAAGGTGGGCCGGATTTACGAGTTTTTTTCATAAGCTTTGGTAATTCTAGTGTTAAGCAAATTTAATTTAAGCAGATTCTTACCTTCATTTGATTGTGTTTACAGTAATCCCTCCTCGATCGCGGGGGTTGCGTTCCAGAACCCCCCGCGAAAGGTGAAAATCCACGAAGTAGAAACCATATGTTTATATGGTTATTTTTATATTGTCATGCTTGGGTCACAGATTTGCAGAGAAACACAGGAGGTTGTAGAGAGTCAGGAACTTCATTCAAACACTGCAAACAAACATTTGTCTCTTTTTCAAAAGTTTAAACGTGCTCCATGACAAGACAGAGATAACAGTTCCGTCTCACAATTAAAAGAATGCAAACATATCTTCCTCTTCAAAGGAGGATACATCAGGAGCAGAGAATGTCAGAGAGAGAGAGAAAAAAAAGCAAACAATCAAAAATCAATAGGGCTGTTTGGGCTTTTAAGTATGTGTAGCACCGCCGGACAAAGCAGCTGCAAGGAAGGGAGCAATGTGAAGGTAGTCTTTCAGCATTTTTTAGAGGAGCGTCCGTATCCTCTAGGCTAGTGTGCGAACAGCCCTACTGCTCACACCCCCTCCGTCAGGAGCAGAGAATGTCAGAGTGAGAGAGACAGAAAAAAGCAAACAATCAAAAATCAATATGTGCCGTTCGAGCTTTTAAGTATGCGAAGCACCATGCGGGAAGCATGTCGCTTGACAAAGCAGCTGCAAGGAAGGGAGCAATGTGAAGGTAATCTTTCAGCATTTTTAGACGAGCGTCCGTATCGTCTAGGGGTACGAACAGCCCCCCTGCTCACACCCCCTCCGTCAGGAGCAGTGAATGTCAGAGCGAGAGAGAGAGAAAAGCAAACAATCAAAAATCAATACGTGCTGTTTGATCTTTTAAGTATGCGAAGCACCGTGCGGGAAACATATCGCTTGACAAAGCAGCCACAAGTAAGCCCAGCAAGGAAAGGAGTAATGTGAAGATAGTCTTTCAGCGTTTTTTGAGGAGCGGCCGCATCCTCTAGGGCTGCGAACAGCCCCCGTGCTCACAATATATTTGAGGAGTTTTATTTAATACGTAATACCAGCTCTGGTTGGGTAGCTTCTCAGCCATCTGCCAATAGCGTCCCTTGTATGAAATCAACTAGGCAAACCAACTGAGGAAGTATGTACCAGAAATTAAAAGACCCATTGTCCACTGAAACCCATGAACCAGCGCAAAATCCGCAATATATATTTAAATATGCTTACATATAAAATCCGCGATAGAGTGAAGCCGCGAAAGTCGAAAGCGCGAGGGATTAGTGTAGATCATATTTCAGAAGTTTTCAGGGCTGGTGTGTAGATTTTATGGCAGTGTGGTAAAGGCGTTATATAGCGCCTGACCGGCACAGACTGACACAGAGGCACGTGTAGAAACACACAAGACTTTCATTTTCTTCAGCTGGAGGGGGCACATGTTCCCCGTGAACCCCCAGCCACAACACAGTCCCAAAAGCACTTTGTATAAAGCACATAACTCTCCACCTTGGCACCACCACTCCTCCCAGGCAACCTCGTTCTCCTCCTCCCGATTCTGGCTCCTGAGTGGTGGATGCTGGCCCTTTTTATAGCCCACCCGGAAGTGCTCCAGGTGCTTGATCTCCTGTTGCTAATTGCACTTCCGGGCGGGGCTGGAGAGGTGTCCAAATTTGCTCCGGGATCCATGCAGCACCCCCTGGCGGCCACCCCAGATCCCCACAGGGTTGTGGTGAACTCCATCTCCCATGGAACCCTGCGGAAAACTGAGGCACCATTGTCAACTAGGGAGGCTGCCACCAAGCGTCCCGGGGGGAGGTACTGAGGAGCCCATGGCTGCTCCCCCAGAATATAAGTAGAAGGGGTGTCCCGGTCGGGCATGGGAACAGGCCGCCCGCCACATTGCCCCTCTTCCACGCCCCACCAAAGCAGATACCCTGCATTAGAAAAGAATTGAGTTTTTGCTTAGATTTTTGGCTTTTTCTTAATTAAAGGGATTTATCTAAAGTTGGATCTGAAGTCTAACAATGCAAATTAACACACACATACGAGAAGTGGGTACAGCCTAGCAGATCTTTAGAGAAAATTTGTGCTTTTTTTCCCACAAATCTCAACTATTTGTATGACACAGCTGATATTTAATTTTTAATTTGTCATTAATGGCACATGAGGCACTTGCCTGGAAGATACCCAACCTCATGTAATTTTTTATCAGTCCATTCAGATCTTGAGTCTTACTTTTCAGAAACATTCTTAATTTCTTAATCTTACTTAAAAATAAAGTTTACAGGCTCATGTCAAGGTTAAGAAAGTGTTCAGATTTGCAGATGTAACTTTTGGTATCAGTGCGTTGCTTTACCCTGGTAATGCAGAAAGCTGCAGTAGGTCACTTTAAAGACAGTGTATTGTATTGTAGTTTTGTCCTCTTTTTAAATGAAATTGCTAAGTTAGTAGTTTTGTCCTCTTTTTAAATGAAATTGCTAAGTTAATGCTTAAACTTTTATGTTTAAAAGCATAGAATTTTGTTTCAACAACAAAAAAAATGCTATATGTATCAGAAACAAGTAAATGCCAAAAAATCTATATAATCACAGTCAGAAACTTATGTCTATTATCCACTGCTGTACTGATGCAGATTTAGTATATGTACTTTGTATTATATGTTTTGAAACAGTCATCAATGCACATAAGCACTGTTTGAGCAGATGTCAAAAGGTATTTTTTACAATTATTTCTGTGGCTTGCGACTAGTGTTGATCAGCAAATTTTTCCAAAACGTTATTTGCAGCGAATTTGCTGTGTTCACATTTGCCCATATTTGTTGAATGATTTACTGATAATTTGGCCGGTTTAAGAGAACTTTTTTTCCCCCCTTTTTTCAGTGTCCCATAATGCTTTTCGAGGCCAGAGTGATGGCCCCAGAACTGTAACAGCTAACATTGGATGGGACTGCTCCCCGGGAATGTAATGCTGTTCATTTGCATTATAGACTGGTTACGAAGGTTGTGCTTCTGTCGCTATGTTCTTTCTTCTTTGATCTCACAGAGGCACTCTCCATACTAGTGTTCAGACCTGGAAGTGCAATGCTGAAACTTCAGTATGTGAGCAATGGTACCGAGAATGCAGTCATTCTTTTCATTGCCAGATCTAAACACTGGTGTGGAGAGTTGCTTGCATACTGAAGTCTATAGCTGCAGTTGGAAGCTGCTGTTGCACTTTTCGTAACTGATCTTTTCCTGAATAAGGGCGTGCATTGCACATGCACTTTGTCAGCATGCCTACTGTATGTCGAACAAACACAGGAAGCTCTGAAGTCTACTTGTGACTTTATGCTGTAGGAAGATAAGTAAATAAATATAGGTAAACAACATTTGATGTGCCGTTTATGTGACATATAAATGTTTTTCATATAAAGACCATCAAGAAACATAATCGCAAACGGAACTTTGCATGATACCTTGGCGAGCTCTGTAAACCCTGCTGTTTCATGTGTGTAGCAGATTCACTGGCAGGATGACACCCAACCTGTTGCTGCATCCAAACAGTGCCATCTTTCACCTTTACACCTGGTGCAGCTGCATTGTTCTTATGTGTGAGTGGACGTTTCTTGTGGGGAGGGCTTCTGTTCTCTTTCTCCAATGTAGAACCCTCATCTGAGTTCACCTATGTTATAGCATGTCTTTATTTGAAAACGGCAGTGTCAGATCGGGATGAGCATGAATGTGGCTGAGAGAATAAAACTAAATTTAAAAAAAAAATGCTGTTACAGACTCAAATCAAATGTACGTTTTTATTCTATAATAGTAACAATAAGAGCAACTCACTACTCAAAACAGTAAATCTAGGAAGCATCCGAAATCAAACCTGCGATGTCTTGATTATGAGTCGGACGTTCTTACCACTGCACCACCCGAGCGGTCGTGTTAGCGTCGATTTCTTTTTCTTCGGTTATATTCTTGAATACAAGCGCACATGCTTTGTTATACTTGTACCTTTTGTGAAAGTGTTTATTTGATATTTGGACTACAGTCTTCTCACATTATATACTTCATGTCAAAATTTTGTCATTAGTACTATAGCATGAAAAAGTTTCTGTTTTACTTATGTGTTCAACATTTCCTGTCATCCTACATTTACCCAAATCGTTGTAGACATGGAACACACATGAAATTTATGCGTTCCAAATAACGATATATTATTTACCCCATACATTTCCAGGCACCTCACACCCAGACAAACAGACTTGAGCTGCGATAACTTTTTGCCCGAGTTGAGCTTTGGCAGTGGGGGGATGAGATAGCAGGCTGATTGACCCATTTGCAAAACAAAGATCGCTGATTAAGAGGTGCGACGGAATTTAAGGTAGCCCGGCATTACAAGTTTTTTCATAGGCTTCAGGGATTCTAGTGTTAACAGCCTGTCTTATGATAATTGTAAAAGTTAGCGTTTTTTTTTTATTTTTTATTTATTATTAATTCAGTTTTATACTCTCAGTCATGTTCACACTCCCCCATAAAGACATAGTATAAAGAAAGAAGTGTTTATGTGTGACTTTTTTTAAAGTTTTTTATTCAGTTTTATTCTTGAATAAACACACACTTGTTTTTTTGATTTATTAGAGACTCAAATGTTTTTTTTTATTATATAATAATAACAATAATAGCATCTCACCACTCAAAGAGCTAAATGCAGGAAAGACCCAGGATTGAACCAGCAATGTCTTGATTACAGTGCAGCAGTTCTTACCCCTGCACCAGCAAGCAGATTCTTGCTGGTGATTATCATATTCAATGTTATTAGTGTAGTACAGGTATTTCATAATGAGTGAAAAAAGAATCTCCCTCATTATTTTGACAGAAATGGGTGATGGTAGCAACTGGTTTGTGGACCAGTAACATCTCTAGACTGGTTTACCCACTATACCTTGTAATATCAGTAGACTGATAAAAAAATCACATGTTGTCTGCAGTGACAGGCTACAGCAACTGAAGCAAATAGCTTAATGTTACTTTTCCAACACTGCTTAGCATAGCAGTTTATTTCAACAGCTTTGTTCTCCATCATACTGTCATCAACAAATTTTAAATAATCCAGATAATTTTGATCAACATGTGCCTTTAGATTAAGGTTACTCATAAGTGGGTAATAAGGAGATGCAGGATATTCAGCACCAGACGTGAACCTGCCGAACAGATGTCAATGTCACTGTATCTAAGTTTCAACTTGGTTCAGTTTGTTTGATCTAAAAACTGGCTTTATGGCTTCAAATATTGATGAGTTAATGTCAATTTACTAAGAGCTAACAGAAAGCATAGAAGTATTCATGTATTTTTACAGCATGATCTTATTTCTTCCACGAAAAATGGCAGTAGAGTACTGGTCAGAGAATTTTTTGGGCTTAACGCTATAAAAATGTCATTACATGTCGCCCTGAGTGTTGCTCTGGAATAACCATTTTTGCAAAGAAATTCAAGGCTGAGTTACGCTCGGGGTTAACACCAACAAGGCTAATGAACTTGGGATGTGAGTTTTCCTTGTTTTTTGTATAGCTACATGATTTCTCTCAAATATGCAAACAAACCCTTGGTTTCAAAACACATCACTTGTTGTCCATGACTTATTGCCTTACTCTCATAGTTTGTATGTACGTGAGGAAAAAAAAAAGTTTATTTTGAAAATTAGCGGTGTGAGAGCAAATTAAAAACTAAAAGCTGCAAATGCAGCAAATACTTATCTCTCTATTATAAAAAAAATCTTTGGGAGGGAGACTAGGGAGACGAGACGTGATGTTCTCCGAAGACAATTTAAAGTTCCGCGAGAGACACTTTAACTTGCTCAAAGCTCTTAAAACAACGACAAGCGACAAGCAAAACATGCAGCTCGCCAGCAGATGATCCGACCGCTTCTCCTTGCGTGCATTCAGCTACCCTAACCCACCCCCCACTGCTTCACAGTGCGAGTGGTAGAGACACGAAGAGACAAAAGGACAGCTGCTGTACAGGCTTTAAAATGATCAGGCAGCGAGACAAGAAGAACAGGCAGCTTGCCAGCAGCAGAAAGACATCAGATGATCCGACACACCTCCTTAGCATGCGTTCAGCCGCCTCCCCATTCACAACACAAACAGCGTTATACGTCCTGCGAGAAAGAGATGTAACCACTCCCGGGGCCGGAAATAAAAGACAAGGATTGTTTTTACAAAAGTTTTAAAGTAAAAGTGAAAATAATGCATATGTAACAATTCCCATGAAAATAACAATCTCTTTAAATTGTATATCCAGTAAACCAAACCTGGGGGTGGGCGAGCAGGGGGGGAGCCCCCTAGTTTGTTTAACGATAATTTGCCATAAGGGCATGTAGCAAACAAATAATAATGAGAAAACACTAACTGATCAGTATAGTACTACATTTAGTACAATTAACTGTTTCATATGCTCTGCATGAAGATTCACAGTACGCCATTTTCCTTAACAAATATATATCTGTTAACAAACAATTTTGGGACATGGAAGGAAAAACTCATCCCTTCACTATTTTTAAAATTAATTATACCTTTTAGTTTTTCCTTTTGCTCACACGGACAGTGTTGCTAAAAGCCAATTTATACTGTAAATTTGCTGTACAAAATGACAGGCGTTTAGCTTCACACAGGACAGTTGAGGTTGGCCCCTGCACATATTACTATGGATAATGGATGCACCTGTCCAAGTCAGTAGAAAGTCCTGAGTAATATTCCTTACCATGCTAGCTAGTTCTCCAGCTGAGTGGGTGGGTGGAGATGGCTTCCTCTGGGCAGCATTCACATATTTACAAGGAAGATGCCTTTGTATTTATGGGACAGGTTGATTAATTTCTTTCAGGACAATCAAGGCTATCCAAATTTTCTTTTGCAACTGATGTGTGAATGTGGATAATCTAAATGGCAAGATGGAATCCCCAGTAGTATTGCATGAGTTGGCCAAAGTAGAAGAGTTAAACTCAGTGCAGGTATTTTAAGCTTTTAATTCAATTTTGAAAATTAGAAATATAGTACAGTTTAAAAGTTGAATGTGAGATCTGTAATATGTTTGTACTGTATATGTATGTGTGAAAAATATGTACAGTACCTTCCATAATTATTGAGAAAGATGAGTAAAAATGGTTATGAAAAATTTACCTTTTGGAGAAATACACCAATCGTTCACTGAAAAAAAAGAAATCAAACTTTTAACTTAAATAAATTTATTTTGAGAAAAAAATAATTCCACAACAAAAGTAATTATTTAAAAAAAAAACACATGTTCCACAATTATAGGCACCTCTAGAAATTCTTATTGAACATGACAATATCTGAAACATTTTTACCATCAATACATCGGACATACACTGAAACCAGTTAATTCGTAATTACACAGGGAGAATGTGTAAAACTCCCTGGCACTGTGAGGCAGGAATGACAGCACTGCACTACCTGGAGAAACTGGCATCAAAGGAGTTTCATGAGCTACTGCAGCAACAGCACCGGGGGCCTTGGGGGGTGGTTTGCGTGCAGGCACAGTGCCTGCAAAGCCCATGAATTTGGAGACTCTTATCCATACCTTGCATGAAAGATTATTAGTACAGTTTGCATATTTGTTAGAAAAATGCAGACTGTGATTGTGCTGTCAATGCATAGCCACCGGCAATGCTGTTGTGCCGCATGAGCGGAGTGAGGTGGGAGCATGTGTCACCTTGGGTTGTATCAGCCGCTGAACTCATGAATAAGTTTCTGTATAGTCAAAGAATATAAGTGATCATTAATGTAACTTTTTCAATTACTATTGCCTTGTTGTCTGCAAAACACAGACAGCAATTCACATCTTGACAACATTCAGTGTCAGTAACACCTGGCAGTGATTTTCAGATGTGAATGAACACACCTGATCCTGAAAGGTGCCACGGAGAAAACTGGGTGGCAGAAAGTCACAACTATTTTTACATTGTGCTTTTTTTATGCTTTAAATAACACGATACTCTGTTTTACAATATGTTATCACAATGAACTAATTAATAATCAGTAATATTTTTGGCTTAAAAAATAGGTGAATTTGGTATGTTTTAAGGCTTTATCATTCACCTATGGACCCGTGTACCCATTGGCCCCATTGCAAGCTATAAGAATTTTTTATAATTTATAAAAAGAGTTTCATTTGAACATAATTTTATGTGGCAAATTAATATGTACAGTACCATGATGATGAAGAAATAACTTCAACTTGAAAAATACCAGACTTACCCTTAAGTTAGTGCTGGCCGGTATGACCAAAATTCTATATCACGGTATTTTTCCAAATTATACCGGTTTCACTGTATTGGACGGTATTTTTTCCCATGCATGAGTGGATGTTAACCACATTTTCCACTGCAATTACTGGCTAAGAATAACCTATTCCACTCTCATGAGAATTGTACATTGTACAAAAAAACATTTTAATGTGTACATAATTATTAATACAGGTTTGCATGGCCCCATAAAGTGATAGTCTTCTAGGGGGTGGCACTAATGAAGAGAAGGAATCACATTACATGACAGATGCAGTCAAAATATAGAGCCTTTTTATTGAACAAAGTTTGCAAACAACTTAAACTACAATTTTGACAACATATTTTCAACCATCCAAAGAGGCATTTAGACTTAGTAAAATATCCAGAGGTGCTTGTCAAAAGTTGTATTGCACTGAACATGTCTTAGAAAAGGAATAAATAGTAAATATTTTTGGTAAATCAACTACACTTTGTTAATGTTAACAATCTCTGTCCACTGACAAGTTAAAGTGACTTTTTAAACAACTTTACCATCATTAAACTACAGAATTTTTAAACTAATAAATAATAATAATACAATAAATAATAGTGCAACTTCTAGTAATAATACTATTACTTCCAAGACTTCATTAAGGCAAACTGCATTAATATGGACCTTGCTTCAAGCTAAGCTATATACATAAATAATAAAACTGCAACTTGCATTTATAGTGCTATTTGTGGTATAGCCCTACGGAAACGTATTAGGACCACGGTGAAGAAAAAAATAAATACGGACACATCGAAGAAGAAAAACAACTATATGTCGAGATTAAAGTCGACATTTCCACTTTATTCTCATAGTTTATTTTGTCATTAAAGTAGAATGTCATAAACTCAACTTCATCCTAAAATCAATGTTTAATTTACTAGATTTTCTCAAACCCTGTCATAAGTTAATGTAGCACATTAATGAAATTAATGTATTCTGTGTGGTGATCGCTGCCTGCGCCTCCTCTTAGTGCAAGATGAAGTCAGTTTAAGAAGCACGTAGCGATTAACATGGCTCGGGGAACACTTAACACAAAGCATTTAATGTGCTACATAACTTATGATGGGGTTTGAGTAAATCTAGTAAATTAAATATTCATTTTAAGATGAAGTTTAGTTTACGATGTTCTACTTTAATGACAAATTACGAGAATAAAGTCAATATGTCGACTTTATTCTCGTCATAAGTGTCGAGATTAAAGTGGAAATGTTGAGAATAAATTCAACATGTCGTCACACAATTACACAGTACCCAGGTGCATTACACAGTATTGAAAAAAAATAAAACAAGTACAACTTGGCTTGCCATTTGAACATAATGGTCCACATCTGACCTTTTAAAACCAAAGTATCTCCAGACAACAGACACTGCGCCTTTTTTCTGCAAAAGTTCGTCTGTGTCATCATGTTCAACTTTATCGTCTGCTACAGCTTCAGTTTCAGAGTGTTCTCTGTCCATTTTCACCGTTCAATACCTCCACTAACGTATGTACTCCATTGCATTCGTGTTTTAGCGGTGCAGCAGTGAAAAAGGTCCCCCCTTAAACAGTTTCCCACTGCGCCACGTTCTGAATGTTGTTTAGGCTATTTAAACTGGTGTTGTGGTATAAGAAAAATCCATATCATAACAAAAATAAAAAACAGTTTTTGGTATGAACCGGTATACCACCCAGCACTACCTTAAGTATTTTCAAATATAAGCAAACTCGCATCCCGACATTAATCCCCCTGACATACATAATAATAAATTGCCTTGTGTCTCTGTTTCTGCATTAATAGTTTCTAGCGTTCCTCCACAACACCCTACATGGAGCACTGAGTTAATAAAATAGATTGATATGTAAAATTTGTTTGCAGATAAGGAGGCAATTAAGGTTCCTCAGATGACTATAACATTGGCCAATGAATACATTAAAGGGGAGCTTATTCTGGATAATTGAAAAGAATCTCTAATTTTGTTTGCAAAAGCTGATTGTTTAGTCATTGTCAATGTTAAAATTAAATGAATCAAAAATACTAAAAACTCTTTAAATCTTAACTATTTCCATAGTCTACCATGTTCTGTTCATTTAGGTAACCACATTCTGCCTGATGAAGACTTGGCTGCTTTTCATTGGAGTTTACTTGGCCCAGAACATCCCTTAGCATCCTTGAAGGTAACCATTTTAATTTTTGATGGATTTCAGGTTTCTTCAGTTTAGCATGTAGTGTAGAATTACTCATTTTTCCTCTTTTTTTTATTTTATTATAAAAGGTTCGTGCACACCAACTTGTTTTGCCACCATGTGATGTAGTTATCAAAGCTGTTTCTGACTATGTCCGTAACATTCAAGATGTTAGTGATCTGGAATCTATTGCTAAGGATATTTTCAAGCATTCACAGGTGAGTGTTCTCCTTTGTGCCTGAAAAAGACAGTCAAAGGATGCTCTGAATGATGTAATGTTTCATTTAACACATAATCCTTATTGGTTTTAGTCAAGAACAGATGACAAGGTTGGGCGTTTTAAGAAAGCTGTGGAGTACTACTCGGCAGCCAGCAAACCCCTGCAGTATCCCTATATAGGTAAGTAGTAAACTGATAGAAAAGTAAACAAGCTTTTTACAATTTGAGGAGTGTACCTATCACCTTGTTCCATCTTGTAACATTTTGGGGACTCTATAGTTTGAGTAACTTCCATGTGAAGATCCTTGTCAGCATAATAGGTGATAATACATGTTTGGGGTCTCTTTCTTCAGTTATGAGAGCCATGTGTTTAGTGTCAAGGGTCATACAGCATTTTTATTACATAGCTTCAAATGATGTTGTGTAAATTTAAGGATGTCTACATCATTGTATAGTCTTTAATATCTTGTAGGCTTTGTGCTCATAGCATTATGTTTATAATTGACTGTAAGCATTTGTATATTAAAGTAAATGTGTAGAAATGAAGAAATGACTGCTTCTTTGTGGATGGTCCTCATCCTTTCTATTTTGAAACATACCATTGCTTACATCTTATTCTGTCTTTGAATGTGTGTCATAATCACTACTACGAACTGGAACAGACATAGTACTCTGTGATGACACTGCAGTGATGTGATGAAATATAGAACATAACTGTGCTTTCTATGACTTGGATGATTGGTGTTACGAGTTTATGACAGTTGTGTAGTGACTCAGTATGGCTATACATTTGAGTGTGAGGTGGTACTTCTCAAAAAGTAACCTTTCTTGCTGTGCTTTCTTTGTCTTTGAACAGTTAGACCAAATCAATTTGGAGTGCCAGGCCCCACCCAGCAGTACACATCAGCCCCAATGCTAAACATTCCGCAGAGCCACCATTCAGCCACTTTGGGGGTAAGTGTGAGTAGTGTTTCAGAAGCTACTAAGACTGTTTTGTCATTTGATGTTTTGTAGTTTTAACGCATTAGTTAAATTTCCCCTTTTTTGTTAAATGATCCTTGTGACAGTAGTAATGAAAGTTATGTAAGGATAGCACACTAATAAGTGTGTAGGCAAAGGCATGCAATAACAAATGCATGCTGCTAGTGGGTTGTTCTTTTCATCGCCAACAGTCACTTTGGGGATGAATGCAGGATTTTAGTGGATCCTTACAAAAATATTGATAACATTTCCCTGCAAATGTTATTAGCATTAAGGTTTATTCCTTGTGATGGTATGACCACTAGTTTTGAAGACCTGATGAATACTTCCAGAGATAGAGATTTTCAAATAGGAGTGAGTGATAAACTGATTGATCAAGGTGTACTGAGTGAAATTATTCTTATAGGATTGCAAACATATTTGAATATAAAACACATCATATCAAAATGCAGATCTGTGCAAAAAAAGATGTTATTTTATGTCATTTATGTCCTTAAAGGTGATGACATTATGTGTGGTGTTGTATGTGAACAGTGTGTAATAAGGATCCTACCCCTTTAAGAATATATTACCCATTGTGCTGTGCAGTTCAGTGTGATTGGTGAGTTTGTACCGTGATTCTGCACTGGATTATGCGGTTTTGTCATTGTATACATGTGTAAAACTGCAGATTTCAAATGGGGTTAGAGGATAGGAAAAAGTTGTGTCTTCCCGTGTTTGTGGTCAGCAGTGAATACCGGCTATTGAATCAATTTGAGTACCGTTGTTAACAGCTCTTTTAAATAGTTTCTCTCCTGTGTGCACAATTGGGCATACAAAAATACATTCAGTCTATAAAGTTTATAATAGTATGTTATCTCTGTGTCTACCAAAATTGTCAAAATCTTAAAATAAAAACATTTGGTCATACAGCCCATTCCTACATCCAAATCAAGATGTGTCTAGCTTTTTTTCTTTGCCTGCAACAGTTAATATTGACATACAGACAGGGTTCCACGTTCATACTTGTTACAAGGGAATTGTGCATGATGTAGCACAATGAACCACTGTACAGTTTACCTGTGTAGTGTTTCTTTTTGCATTTTGTGATTTTAATTTTTTTATTTTATGTTTTTGCAACATTTTCATTTAACTTTCATTGCTTTTATTTAAAAATAAATTAAATAAAACTAACAAAGCAGTGTACCAGTTCCACATATTTGTTAGCACAGGCATTTTTTCTCCACGCATTTATTACCATGAACTTTTGTCAAGGTGCTTTTATCTTTGCACACACTTTTCATTCCACCATGAGTATCCATCATTGAACAAAACTAGGTTAAGTTCCCAAATTTTTCCTACACTGCCCCCATTGCCATGCAACTCAATAATATGTACAAATGAATTTTACTCAAAGCCATATACTTGAAACATGTATTAAATATTATAGCTTTACAGAAAGAGGGCAGCTCACTCCCAGTATCCATCATATTTGGAATTCACACGTGATTAGGTAGAAGTGGCTAATCTCTGAGCAGAGAAGGAGAAAACAGCATGAAAAACTGTCTGCTGCATCTCACTGCCTTGGTTCTGAGCTGCACTACATTTAGTCTGTTTAGCCTGCAGCATGAGAAAGTGTACATTGCTTTTCTCTGTGCCCTGCAGATATCCAGTCAAGGAACTTCTTCCAGTCCAAATGTCTACCCAACTAGTCTGGCCGACTCCAACCTAAACCTGGATAATGGGATCAGAAAAAGTTTGCCAGAACAGAACCACTTCAGCAACATTCCTTCTGAAGGAAAACACACTCCACTCTATGAGCGTTCCTCACCTATCAACCCTGCCCAAGGTGCCAGTCCTAACCACGTGGACCCCACCTACTTCAATGCATCTTCAACATCCTCTTCATCAGAGAATGAGGAAAATGGTGGGGTTTCAGCCAAGTGAGTGAAGAATGTAGTAGGTTTTTCTTCAGTCTGCTTTGGTAGGACGGTAATTTGTATGGCCCTTTCATTGTGGGTGCCTGCATTAAGAAAGAAGAAGGCCAACCTTTGAACAGCATTATCAGATGTAATACACACTTACAGACTGCCTGTCTGCCTATGTTAAAGTGTATAATTAAGATATTTTAATAACATTTAGAATTTGTGCTGAATCCACTCATTGGTCTTAGGTAGTATATGCAATAGGAAGAAGTATACACTTCATAACCTGTATAAAACCTAAAACCTTTTTCTCTTCTGTTTTTTTTTTCTTTTCTTAGTCATGTTGGATACAAACCATCATGGGATAAGCAAGGAAATCCTTCAGAAAGCTTATCTGGCGGAGACTCAATTGACCAAACTAGGGTAACATTAAAAGCTATCTGTAGCAAAATTTGACAACTCCCTCGATTTTCTATGTGTGCAGTGGGTTTCTGTGATTGTCTTAGTTGGCAGTAATCGTTTATCTTGAGGGATGTTATGAATTGGAGACTTTCTTTTGTAACATGCTGGCATTTTATTTCTTGCCTCTTTTTCACTTCTTACTATTTCAGGCAGATGGCTCCTCTGTTTCCTCTTCAGGAGGCCAGCTTGTGGAAGGCAGAGGGGGTCACTCCAACAATTCACCCATCCCATCTCTTCTGTCAATGTCCACAAGGAACCACATGGATATCACAACTCCTCCACTACCTGCTGTGGCCCCGGAGGTCCTGCGTGTGGCAGAACACAGACACAAGAAAGGGCTCATGTATCCGTACATTTACCACATCCTCACTAAGGTATGTCCAATCTTCTCAGGAATTAGGAAGATATAATTCTTGGTCTTGTTTAAAGTTTACAGATGAACCATAATTGGTGTTGACTTGGAGTGAGCATGAGAGTCTTTCATACATGTCTCTGGTGACTTGGTGAAATCAAAGGAATTCTCACCACAGTATAAACATACCAGGGCATAA
The DNA here is from genome assembly GCF_900747795.2 of Erpetoichthys calabaricus. NCBI lineage: Eukaryota > Metazoa > Chordata > Cladistia > Polypteriformes > Polypteridae > Erpetoichthys > Erpetoichthys calabaricus. The sequence goes on along the minus strand of NC_041411.2, from coordinate 61,160,919 downwards.
CACACACGGTGTAATCATAGGGTTATGGACAAATTTATATTAGCCAATGTAGGGGAATAGCAGAGAGCATAGTGTATAAAAGAATTGATTACAGCCTACTGCCCTATTTGTAAATAACATTGTACCTGTCAGGCTTAGCAGGCAGCATTGGTGGGATTCCACTTTTTAATACCAACATTTTGTTTCAGGGCGAGATAAAGATACCAGTCACAATAGAAGATGAAGCAAATAAAGACCTGCCTTCAGCTTCTCAACTCTACCGGCCTATTCGCCAATATGTGTATGGAGTTCTCTTCAGCCTTGCAGAGGCTCGAAAAAAAGCAGAGAGATTGGCCTTGAGACGCAACAGGCTTCCTGAATGTAAGACACAGGACAGAGATCTATATTCCAGAGTAAATTTTTTGAAAAAGAATTTTTGTTAACCAGTGTATTAAATGAAGGGCACATAATTACTTTACTTTTTTTATTTTATTGAGGAATGCCAGTTTTATGCCAGTCTTTCATCATTACTGTGGTCTTTTCTCCTTGTTTTTTAAAGACCCCCCAGTGATCATCAAAGAATGGGCAGCATATAAAGGCAAATCACCTCACACACCTGAGTTGGTAGAGGCCCTAGCCTTCCGGGAATGGACCTGTCCCAACCTAAAGAAACTGTGGTTGGGTAAGGCAGTGGAGGATAAAAACCGCAGGATGAGGGCTTTTCTGGCCTGCATGAGATCGGACACCCCAGCCATGTTGAACCCAGCCAATGTTCCCACCCATCTGATGGTGCTGTGCTGTGTCTTGAGGTAATATAATTCTGTCTGCATCTAACTACTAGAAACTGTTGTCAGTAAAAAAAAAAAAAATCCATTGGTTGATTGGTTTGCCTGACAGCTGCATGATTTTCACCGCTTGAATTTTTAAACTTGCATAAAAATGCAGTTATATTCTTAGTCCTGTGATGTCTTGGCATTTTAAGTTCAAGTGGAAAAAATCATGTGACCTTGCATAAAAATATAATAACTGAGCTACAGACTGAAATGATAGATTTCCTAGTAAAATTTTAGACAAATATATGAAAGATGTCTGTGTTGTAGGATAGCTGGAAGAATGCAGAACAGCGCTCCAGATAAAAATTCACCTCGAGGAGCCAGTGGTTCAAAAAAAAAAAAAAAATAGGAGTCAATAGTGACTGACTCACTCATCAGCAAAACACTTTACCCATTTAGGTAAAAAACTGAAATTTGGCAGGATGGTACATCTAAGGTAGTAGGTTTCCACTATGAAAGGACATTTCAATATATTAATATTTAATAGTTAAAATAAAAAAAAATTCTAAAAAATGCCTTGATTGAAATTTAGTAACATTTCAGAAAAAAAACAAAGCAGCCAAAACATTTTATTTGTTGATATTTGTCATTAATAATGCTCTAGAAAGTGTTTGTTTTGCCATAACATTGACAACAATAATTAGTGTATTTAAATGAAAAGAATGAAACTCAATAACGGTGTAACAAATACACTGTGTTGCTGTACCATAAAATATATCAAAGCATACAATTCACAGTCACAACTAGGGATGAGCCTCTGATCGATTGATCGATCGATGGATGATATTGTTCATCACCGATTGGCTGGGCACATTGTCATTTGGTCCCAGACTTTTGCATAAATTTCCTAAAATTTCCAAACTGCAGCTGGCAGAGTGTTTTTTTTTTATTATTATTATTATTATTATAGTCGCATGCCTCAAAACATTGTTGTCAGGCACTTATATTTGCAGCAGGATGCACATATGATACTTCTGCTTAGCTTCACATACAAAGTTTGAATAGAAATAGCACATGGACATTCGTAGAACCACTCTGCTGTGAGTGCTTTGAGTGGGCCAGTGCTAGCGATGCTTGAAGCTTCAATCTCCCACTGATATCATATACAGTAGAACCTCAGTTCACGACCATAATTCATTCCAAAACTCTGGTCGTAAACCGATTTGGTCGTGAACCGAAGCAATTTTCCCCCATAGGATTGTATGTAAATACAATTAATCTGTTCCAGACCATACGAACTGTAATAATAATAATACTAATAATAATTCATTACATTTATATAGCGCTTTTCTGTATGTAAATATATATATTTTTTAAGTTTTTAAGCACAAATATAGTTAATTAAACCATAGAATGCACAGAATAATAGTAAACTAAATGTAAAAACATTGAATAACACTGAGAAAACTAACACTGCAATAGTTCGCGCTATAGCGCTACCAACCGCTGGCTAAAAACACTTTTGTTTTAATGAGTTTTAAGCACAGGGAAAAAAATGAACATTTGAAAAAATCCGTAATTTAATAAACCACCAAGAAATGTAACATTGCAACAGTGCATGCTACGAAGCGATCGCTGTAAACAGAAGTGAAAACAAAATCAAGCCCAGTGCATTCTTTAACTGCCTTCCTACCTTATGCGTCCAGCTGTCTCTCTCTAGCGCTGCCTGTGTGTGTGCGTCTGTCTCGTCTCTCTCTTGCGCTGCCTGTGTGTGTGCGCGGCTCTCTCTTTCTCACGCTGCCTGTGTGTGTGTGTCGCGCTCTCTTGCTCGCTGCACAGGAAATGCACAGGGAGAGACTGAACATGTACAAACCGAAAGGGAAACTAGCTTATTCATATACCGAGTGTGTTTTCGTGAACCGAGGCAAAAGTTTGGCGAACTTTTTGGTCGTAAACCGATTTGTATGTGTACTGAGACGTTTGAGAACCGAGGTTCCACTGTACTAATATACATGTACTCTAACCTCCAAGGTGGGGGGCCCCTCGCCCCATCAAAGTAATAATGAGTTAGGTGAAGGAACAAAACACTGACTAAACAAAGTACTGCCAGCAATTTGGTTCCACTTCAAGCACTGCTTGCAGGCAAATAGTGTAGTGTCTTGATAGTGACACATGCTTGTTTTTGGGAAAATAACACCAGTGAAAGAAACTTGAGGGCTGAGCCCATCGGGCTCCCTTCTACCACAATTTTCACAAGAGAGGATCCTTAGCAAGAATTGGAAGGGTCAACAAGTTATGAACAGGCCTGAAAGTACCTTGTGATAGTGAGACAAGTGCTTTGGAGCCAAATGAAACACCAGCGCAGCAGCCAAGTTGTTCTTTATGGCCAGAACAATTGAGAAGTGGTAGTCAAGGATGTAAATAGTTATAGCTTATTTCTTTCTTTACTGTTTAAACTCTTAAATATACTATTCCTTTTGAAATTTTTATTGTAACCTTAAAAGGAAAATAAACCTTTTTTCTAATTTTTTTCTCAATTCACATTTTCCTTCTCTATCCACATGGAGGGTTGCTGCAATAAGAATGCAGTTGTACTGTGTTAATAGAGTTAATAAATCTGAAATAAACTGATTACATAATATATCAAAGCAGTGCATTACATTTTTTTAAAATGCCATTGACCTCCTGCAGGCACATCTTAAATTGCAAGCTTGCAATACCAATCAGCACCCAAGTTAATGCTCTTTTTACAGTATGTCATTTGCACAAATGATTAAAAAAGACAAAATATGTGCTATATATCCAAGCCATGATCAAAACACAACCAAGTAAAATTATTTTCTATAACATCTGCCAGTTTGCTTTTTTTTGTTTTTGTTCAGTAGATGGTAGCAACTTTTAGTTTCTTAAAAAAAATTTAAAAACTAATTCCCTTTTGGTAGACATTTATTCAAATGCATTTTATTGAGTTCTGTGACAATATGGCATCATGATTTGTAGCAATTTTAAATGAACTTGGAACAGGTCACCTTTGAATCATAGAAATAACATTATTGAATACCACTATGTGAGCTGGGTTGGCAGCAATCTGAGACAAGACTGCTTCATCCCATGCTAAAACGCCCATGCACCCATTCCCCCACCACCCAGTATAGATGCTTTCTACAATACATGAGTAGAGTAAGCTAATTATTCAGAATCCACAGGCATCTCTCTATCCTCAACCCAATTGGCAATGGTACCATGAAATGATGATGTGAACTTTTAAGACATCACATAGGCCTAATCGCAACACAAAATAGTCTTTAAGGAAAAGAATAATTAAAAGTTTAAATTCCAAAAAGTGTCCAGAAAGATCAGATGGCTGATGATATAATGTGAAATAGCAGAGAAGTCAATAGTGGTAAAAGATCTTCATTTTTACCCATATGAGGTAGGCAATTTTCTTGTTCCAAATACCAGTATAGTGTTTCTTCTACTTTTTCCAAAAAACAATAGTTGATGTTCTCCTCACAACTGAATTTTATATTTTCCCTCCTAGATAGACTTCTCTCCTTACTGCAAACGTCTGGTTCCAGTTTGTCTTCACCCGACCCCCCACCCACCCCCTTATTATTCCCACTGAAGTTGCCATAAGACTTATTCCTTCACAAACAGAGTCACATCAATGACAGGACCATATGTACAGAAAAGAAGAGCATTGAAATAAATTAATCAAATGAAAATTGCAACATTTTTATAAAAGGTGTACACTAAAATTACATACATACATACAAATTTTGTCCATATTTTCTACATAAGTAAAGTAGCAGGAAGTTTATTCAAAAGAATTCTTTAAAAAAACACTGTGTTGTTCCTGTTTGTGAACTCTTATTTGAAATGCTAACATCCTAAAAATGTTTAGAAAATATAAAAGGTCTTTAAATATAGAGCAGACCAATCAAGCAATACAGTGGAACCTCGGTTCACGTACAAATCAGTTTACGGCCAAAAAGTTTGCCAAACTTTTGCCTCGGTTCACGACCACACACTCGGTATACAAACAAGCCAGTTTCCCTTTCGGTTTCTACGTGTTCAGTCTCTCCCTGTGTATTTCCTGTGCAGCGAGCAAGAGAGAGAGAGTGCCACACACACACAGGCAGTGCGCGAGAGAGAGAGACACGCACACACAAATGAAGCGAGAGAGAGAGCTGGACACATAAGGGTAGGAAGGCAGTTAAAGAATGCACTGGGCTTGATTTTGTTTTCACTTCTGTTTACAGCGATCGGTTCATTGCGTGCATTGTTGCAATGATACTTTTCTTGGTGGTTTACGGATTTTTCAAATGTTCATTTTTTTCCCTGTGCTTAAAACTTGTTAAAAAAAAAAAAAAAAAAAAAGTGTTTTTAGCCAGTGGTTGGTAGTGCTATAGCACGAACTATTGCAGTGTTAGTTGTCTCTGTTGTTCAAGGTTTTCTCAGTGTTATTCAATGTTTTTACATTTAGTTTACTATTACGCTGTGCATTCTATGGTTTAATTAACTATATTTGTGCTTAAAAACTTAAAAATATATATATATTTACATACAGTTCGTATGGTCTGGAACGGATTAATTGTATGTACATACAATCCTATGGAGGAAATTGCTTCGGTTCACGACCAAATTGGTTTACGACCAGAGTTTTGGAACGAATTATGGTCGTGAACCGAGGTTCCACTGTATATGGAAAAAATTTGAAGTTATGAAGTCTTGGTGGGCATTGGACTGGTCTCTTTTAATGAGTCAAATTCATGATTCCTTGATGGCAAGCTGGCAGATATATAGACCCAGAACTTTTATACTTCCACTTTTATAGTTTACAGCTGGCCTGAGGGTCTTTTGGTTAAAGGCAGTTTTTTGTTTTCACCAAACATGACATCTGACATTGTAGCCAAACCACTCCACCTTTGACTAATCCACATAGATCACAGTGTTACAGCAGTCCTTTTCTTCACTGAGGTTTTGTATTGCAAACTTTAGCCATCCATCTGTATTCCTTTTTAAGAATGGTGATTTATTCCTTCCTGACCTTGCTCATAGGCAAAGATGTGCAGTCTCATTTGGATGGTTACCTCATGAACTTTGTAAGGAATGGAGGAAGGGTCTTGTCTGTAAATAATTTGATGTTATCTTGGGGTTCTTGGAGGTTTTTTGGGTCGCCTCAAGTCGTGAATTGGGTGAGGTGATGTAACCTGGATATATTACTAGTGGTGTAAAATTTTCTTAATTTGTTGATAATTATTGCATAGTGGAGTGGTTAACAACAAACTGCACTGAGCTAGATGGCTATTTAAACCTTCACATACTCCTAGACATCAACTGTCTTTCTACTGAGGACCTCAAAGAGGTCTTTTTGTTTTAATATAATATAGCTCTATGACCTTGGTTGCTAAAACTAAACCGTAATGCAGGGTTCTAATGTTTGTACAAATCAGGACAATCTAAGTTACTTAGCAATAATGGTTTAATCATTTGCACCTGTTTGGGTGCACCTGAAATGAAATGATCAAGTAAGTAACTTCTTCTACACAAGGAAATTGTATTTCTGTTTACTTAAATAATGTGCAAATAACTGCAGGATATTATTGTTTTTTCATTGTGCCTCTGTTAAATTAGATCATCTCAGTATTGTTGCAATTAAGATCAGAAATTCTTTGACAAAATTATTTGTAGTGTGTGTTTACTTTTTGACACCATTCACACCACTGTATTTTTTCATATCATTGCAATATTTGGAACTGCTGCTGAGTTTTCAGAATGTTTTTTTTTTCTATCATTTTTGATCAAGTTGCATGTTTTTCAGTATAAGCATTATAATATTTTTGCCTTTGTGAACCAAGATGTCAGCCATAAAGCAATGTTAATATCAAAACATTTTATCTTTTAAGTGTATCATGCCTCATAATTTGGTTTGTCAGGATTGAGTGCTGACAAGTGGACAAATGACATTTCGAAAGAAAGTAAGTCTTTCTAAGTGGGAAATTTAACTTTTTACGAAAACTCAAGAAATATTATAATGAACAATAGCAGCACCATCAAAAACACACACATACCAGTTGTTGCTTCAGTTTCCAAATTGTGGTTTTTACCTCTTCCAGGTTCATGCTACAGTGGCCAGGAATGAGAATCCTGCGTCGCCATGAGCTCGATGCTTTCTTAGCCCAAGCAGTTTCTCCTAAACTCTATGAACCTGACCAGCTGCAGGAACTGAAGGTACTTTTCTGCTTTGTGTTTTTCTTTGTATGCTGGTTTCAAAATTGTGTAGACCGATCTATGCCAGCGTATCGCAACACAATGTGTTGATCATTTGTTGTGGGATAGTTTAGGTATAAAAACTTACCCAGACTGAGCATACTGTTTCTTTTTTTTCTCTAGATCGACAGCCTTGATCCTCGGGGTATTCAGCTGGCCGCTCTGTTCATGAGCGGTGTTGATATGGCTCTTCTTGCTAATGATGTTTGTGGGCAGCCTATCCCTTGGGAGCACTGCTGTCCATGGATGTACTTTGATGGCAAACTCCTCCAAAGCAAACTTATAAGAGCCAACAGGGATAAAGCTCCCTTAATTGACCTCTGTGATGGTCAGGTAAGTTTCTGAAAGGCAGTTGTCACTCTTTTACTATGCTAGTGTAGTTGTTTACTTGTTTTGTAAGGTCATAATTTGTGATATTTGCTGACTTTGTATGGCTAGTGCTGTAACCAAGTTACATGCCTGGTGCTAGCATTTTTTTTTTTGGTTTGTTGTTTCTAGGCCGATCAGGTTGCAAAAGTAGACAAAATGCGCCAGAGCATTCTGGAGGGGTTGCATCTTTCCCGTCCAGCTCATGCTGTTCCATTTCTACCACCTGGAATGCAGTTCTACCCAGGAAACCTCTACCCAGTTCCCCCAATGCCTCCACACCCGAGTCGAGGAAGAGGACTACCTGGTAAGTTTAACATAAGTAACCAGCAGTCCTGATTATGCAGAAGTGTTCATTTCACATAATAGTTGCACCTAGTTTTTTCAAAATGTAAGTGTTTAGGTAAATATTCTGGCGAGAACTGGATTATTGTGTCCCTCAAGAAAAAATGATGCAAGAAAAGAAGTTTGCATTAGCATGCTGGAGTTGGGAGCATGGGAATCTGTATATTCAGACACAGAAAAGACTGAAAAAGGCAAAAACAGAATCACTCCTACCATTTGAAACTGATTTACAGATTTATCAACATTTGTACAGCTGACATATGTAATCACTGTAAAGTAAGGCTAATCAGAATTATTTTGACAGTGAATTTTAAGTACACATTTTATGAAACAAAATAAATAGTTGCTATATTTGTTTTTGATAACTGGATATCAGCTTAGAGGTCATTGATGTTGATTGCTGGGTTGGTGCAGAACCAACTTACTTATATATTCTGAAATTCTACATATATGTTACTATACCATATAACATAGGATAGCCTCTTCTTAAAAAGTTGATGCATTTTGATTTTCAGTTTTCTTTTCAGGAAAATTGAATGATTTAAGGGAAACTGGATAGTTTGCTGTGTTTATTAAGTTATGGCATAGTAGTTTGTTATTTGACTGTGTAGCATTTAATTATGAAACGAGTGTATTTTACTATTCATATACTTCCACATGAAAAGAAACATTAGATGTAAAAATGGGATATGAAGAGCCTATGATTAACACTTAACTTGAAATATTCTTCCGTTAACACCTCTTAGGTGTCCAGGCTATTCCTTCTCAAGGAGGAAAACTTGAAATTGCTGGCACTGTTGTTGGACAATGGGCCGGCAGCAAGCGTGGACGAGGGAGGGGAACATTTCCTATCCAGGTTGTTTCTGTTGGAGGGCCAAGCAGAGGGTAAGCACTATTTTCCATTTTCCATCCAGGTAACTAGGGGAAAGTTTGCCAACAGATTATTGTGAATATCCTGGTATCTAATAATAATTCTTTACATTTTTATAGAGCTTTTTTCACTACTCAAAGCGTTTCAGTGAGTGGGGAGCCACTTTAACCACCACTTGTGTGTAGCATCCACCTGGATGATGTGACAGCAGTAGTTTTTGTGCCAGTACACTCGCCACAGATTAGCATTTAATAGGTGAAGTGAGAAGAGAGACAGCCAGTTAGAGACAGAGGATGATTAGGGGGCCAGAATGACTAGGCATGGTGGCCAATTTAGCTTGGACATCCGGATACACTCTACTCTTTATGAAGGATGCCCAGGGATCTTTTATGACTGCATAGAGGCAGGACCTCGATTGTACATGTCATCCAAACAACAACAACATTTTTACAGCACAGTGTCCCCATCACTGCACTGCAGCATTTGGACCACAGGGTAAGTGCCTCCTTCTGGCCTCCCCAACCTCTCCTGGAAAGAACTTTAAATGTTAAAACCTTATTTGGCATCTTAATATTCTTTTTTTTTGGTACAATTTTTATTATTCAAGATGTGCAGGTCTACTACAAAAAAAGTAGGGTACAATAAACCTGATACATATATTACCTGCTTCAATATAATATACGACATTTTAACACAAAATTGAAAAGCCGAAAGTGTAGATTAAAAAGCAGTCTTCCTTCCGCGCCACCCCCAACTCAACCTCCTTCAGGAAAAACTGCCCTAGAGAAAAAAAATTAAAAGTTCAACTTATTTGCTGAATTTCAGAAGGGGAAAAATAGAAACACCCCCATCTCTTCATCTTTAAAGATTAGTGAGTTTGTATTTGTGGAAGAATTGATTTCCAGTTATCTGGGCATGTAATAGTGGTATTAATTCTTGCCAAGTGTTAGGATTAGCTTGTGATAACCAGTTAATCCTTGCAACTGAAAATTCAAGATAAGCCAAGTTAAGAAAGCTTTTCAGTACGTAAAGGATAGTACAACTGTTCTCTTCCACTGGGATATTAGTGCTAACTTAGCTGCTGTTTTGCTGAGTGAAAAGACCCTTTTCTGACTTAAATGAATGTGTAGTGAGGAAAACTGAAATCTTTATGGGGAAAACAGAGGACGTAAATCTGAAATAATTGACAAGAAAATTAAGAACTGCAGGGCACTTTCAAGAACGTATGAATAAAAATGCCTAGTATTTGAGCAAAACATAATAGACAAATAGAATACAGAGACAATACCATGATGTAGCATCTCTGGGAGGAGGTCAGTAGTTGGGTGTACAAACCTAAGCTGTATTTGCTGGTGATTTGGTTTTTTTTTTTCAGCTTAGGAAGCTAGTATAATATTTTTGAACTCAAAGTCGTATAAGGTAAATTTGAAATTAGTAGGTAGTGGGTTATATAATTAAATGTGTGTTTTTATTCTAAGATAGTAAGAATAAGAGCAGCTCACTTCTCAAAACGGACTCATCTGGGGTCGAACCCTTGAAGATTGGATTACCAATCAACAGTTGATACCGTTGCGCCACCGAAGCGATCATATCAAAGGGGTGTGAATGTTGCACCCTAGCGCGGGTTCTTTTTCTGCAGTTATATTCTGTTCTGTTCTGTTATATTTGTACCTTTTGTGAAAAGTGTTTATTTGATATTTGGATTTCAGGCTTCACACATTAAACACTTCATGTCTACATTTTGTCAATTATGACTAAAACATGAAAAGCGTTTCTGTTTTAACGATGTGTATACATAGATTGTTGTAGACACGGAAGACACATGAAATACATGTGTTCCAAATAACCATATAGTATTTATAAAAGGTGTCATTTTGCTCTAGTCAACTGACACGCAGGTAAACAGACTTGAGCTGAGAAAACTGTGCGGCGGTGGAGGGATGTGATAGTAGGCTGCTTGCTGCTTATCAACACATTTACAGGACAAAAGACGCTGATGGAGAGGTGCGAAGCGATTTTAAGGTGGGACGGATCTACGAGTTTTTTCGTAGGCTCTGGTAATTCTAGTGTTAATTGTCTGTCAGGTTTTGAAAATGTAGCATAGCAACATCCTTCTCTGTCAGTTTAGTAAGATAAATTCTGTTGAGAAAAGGTCTGAATATCAATGATGAAGGACATAGAGTTCTCATGTAATAATTCTGAGTAGAATTCATTGAATCTTTTGTTAATTTGTAGAAGGTTGTTGGGGACCATTCCTGTCTTGATTTTAATGGTATGAATCCATGGTAATGGATTTTAATCTATTTTCATAAAGCAAAGAGCTTTCTGGATTTAGCTCCTGATAAACATTTTACCCAAGTGCAATGAATTTCAAATCAAGTTATTTGTAATAAGAGAGAATTAAGTTCAGATCTAGTTGCAGCAAGCTGCAGTTCATTTCTGGAGTTAATCATCTGAGAACATGTGTTTTCTAAAGATAGGAACTGTTTTTTTAGGTCTTACGTTTTCTTTCTGCGAGAGAATACCAGACTAAAGACATATGCGATCTTGAAATTCTTCAACACAGCTTTCACTGCCATCCAAGTGAATATAAGTTTAGTTGTAGAATGTATGTTGAGTTTTACAAATAATTATTCCGGCTCAAAAGCTAATTTATAGGAAGAAAAAAAAAAAATCAGAGTTTCACAACAAAGATGCATCAAAGCACCATCTCTGTTGGCAGCCAGGAATTTGCATGAAATAAAATTGAGTCATTATTTCTCTATAGTCCAAGAGAGATGCAATTTTAAATGTTGGCATTTGTGATAAGACTCTAGCGAATTAGAGAAAAAAAATGTCACATATTATAGAGGAAGAGTTGATTTGATGGGAGAAAAACGAAAACAACTTAGAGGTAGGATTGATTATATGAAAAATATCAGACAGGCTTAAAGAGGTGGAAAATTTGCATAATGAATGGATTCAATGAGAAATACGGCACTAAAGGAGGAATGGAAATTTATTAAGTAACACGTTCAGGAGTACTTTTGTGTCCATTCATAGTTTAATCTTGTAATCTTTAAATTGTAATAATTAATTTGTTATGTAAGGTAGAAATGTGTTATTATATGAAGTTGGCTAGTAGATAGAGCAAAGAGAGATTTTTTTATCCTGTTTCAATAAGTTGAAAACAGAATCTTTCAAATTTATCAAGCTTGTTTGAAAAGCTTCGTATTAAGACTACAACAAATAAGATTTGACAGAAGCACACGCATTGGTGTTGTACCTTTTATTAGATAGTGTGGGTGTATTCTGTGCCACATCTGCGGTTTGATACCATAGATAGTCAAGAATGCAACACATTTCATCCTAAACCTCAGGCATTCCAGGATACAGTGATTAATTTGGGAATGAGGAGATCAGATGGAGGAGAAGACAGAAAAGTATGCAAGGTGATATAAAAGGCAGAATGTGAATCATATCAAAATTATAAGAGTGTGCCCCTTCTCTCCCCTCAGACCCAGCAGACAAGATGATAAAAATGTAAAGCCCCACCCAAACTTCCCCTTCAAGCAAACCAAACCAAAAATAGCAGTTATAAATAATAATAATAATAATAAAGAAACTTGACCTACCCTTAATCCCCCCAACCAAAACCCACATAGTAATTCAGACAGAATAAGTATTACACGCAGTATCTGAAGTAAGAGTGGGATTGGAGCCCAAATCCCCTCAACCATCATTCCCCTTCCACCCATAACCCCCAATTTTCCAACAGCATTATTAGATTGCTATATCCAGAATAAGGTAGTTTTGGGTATGTCATAAGGATGCCCCCAGGGCAGCTTCCATTAGGACTGCTCCAGGCATGCCCCACTGGGCAGAGACCTTGCAGCAGAACCCCACTCAAACCTCTTAAACTTTAATTGCAGAATTAGGGAAAAGTAAAAATTTATAGAATATTTTTACTTGTACCTACTACTCCCAAAGAAAACCTATATATATATATATATATATATATATATATATATATATATATATATATATATATATAATGTATGTACACATACATTCTTGGCAAATTTGCACATTTGTCTCTGAAATAACTTGAAACTGACAAACGTAATTGGCACCGGTTGTTGGTTATTCTGTATTTAACAAAAATCAGGCTGCTTTAGAGTTTTTATTCAAAAGAATATGTTAAATTATAACACTGAAAATGACATACACAAAAATAATGGGACACTTAACCTAATGTTTTTTGAACAGTCTTTAGAGGCAAGCACTGCAAACAAGTGATCCTTTAGCTCTCAATGAGATTTCTGGACCTGTCAACAGGTAGTCTAGCCCATTGTGCCTGAGAAAACTGCTTCAGCTGTGTCAGGTTTGAAGGGTGCCTATTCCAGACTGCTTGCTTCAGTTGTGTTCATAGATAGATGTTCAATAGGATTCAAATCAGGGCTGAAAGTAGACCATTTCAGAGTGGCCCAATGTTTTGTTCTTAGCCATTATTGGGTGCTTTTAGCAGTGTGTTTTGGGTCATCATCCTGTTGGAGGATCCATTGCCCGCAACTGAGACGGAGCTTTCTGACACTGGGCAGTACGTTTCACTCAACAATCTATATATATAAAATTCTTTTCGTGTTTGAAACGGAAATTTATATGACCACTCGATATGGAAATTACGTATGACCACACAACATATTATAATACGGCAACTAATCACTTCATTTGTGGACGCCATTTTTATATCGTCTTTACGAATTGTTATTATTTGTGTGAGAGTTATTTTACTGATATTGAAAAGAAGTAAACACAAACACGCCGATCTATCCCATAGAAGTGCACCCCGTGTCGCCCTCTCCCTCCTGTCTGGACTACGGCTTGAGCCGTCCACCGCGAGGCGCGTTCTGACAGAGAAGTTTTATTTATTCGTCCACGTGACTGTCGCAGAAACTGCCACATTGTAACTTTTTTTTACTTGGCAGTACTTGATAGTGGAAGAGATGAGGAAAACAGCTTTGCGTCTTTCTACTTTTTAACTGCGCCGAGCTGTAAACAATGTGAAGACCAGACCACCTTCAGCGGCGAGGGGTCGTGAGAACAAAGTGGATGCCGGGAGGCGCGGAATGTCTGGCTGCTCCGCCGGGTCGAGCGATTCGCAGTTTCAGGCAGCGTCCTCTCTTCTCGCACTGTTTGTGACACTTCAAGTGCCCCGTCGGCTCCTGGGAGAGTGGAAATCTTTGCGAATGAGTGTAATCGGCGCCATCGAAGCAGGACTCTGTTTGTAAATTGCCCTACACGACTACTTACTGTCCTTTAACTCTTTTAGGGCTAATTTTTTTTTTTTTCTTTTCTCCCAGGGCTGAATATTTTTCCAGAAAATAACTTTTTTAAAAACAGAACACAAAACAATTGTTTAACATATCAAATCAACAAAAAATGTTTATTTTTGACAAATATAACTGTTTTGCATTTTGTATGAGCCTGCATACTATATAATTTAACATATTATTATTGCACATACTGTGAATGTTACAAGGCAAAGTCCTGCAAAGTATGATAACGCTCAAAGCAGCCAATTGCATGCAATGCCACGTTGCACTGCTTACAATATGTGTTGCACTGGTGCCTCTTTTTGAGTAGTCTATTGCTGCACACAACACAGTCAGGCTTGTACTTTTTATCCTCATATGTGGCAGGAAAGTGGCGCTCAGTCAACCTGTCTGGCACTGCTCTTTGTGCTGGCCTTCCTCGCTTTGCCAAAGGCACTCCAACATATTCTTCCAGCAAGCTGTCAACCACCTTCTTGCGGAAATCTGCCGCAGTCATAGTGCTGTCACTGTTTGCCTGCTTGAATAATATAAATCCGTTTGTGAGGACAATCTCACGCAGGCGATGGTACACAGTGTGGTACCACTTGGTGGACTTATGGCCGTAAGCATATGTCCCCAGCATCTGATCCAGTCGATCAACTCCAGCCATCTTACAATTATACTCTTCAAGCGCAACAGGCTTGTCCAGCTTCCTACCTGCTGGGTTTCCCTTCGAACGAGTTGTTTTTTCACATAAATTGTTAGTGTGAACTGTACTAAGGCAAGTGACCCGTTTGACATCATGCCATGCCAATGCCACCAAGTTATCCGCCCGCATGAAAACAGGATTGTCCCCTCTTTTCAACTTCAGCCTGTCTGGCTTCAGCTGTAAAGGCATGTGTCTCCTATTCACCCTGACTGTGCCACAAGCTCCTATTCCCCTGCTCTGTAGCTCCATGAACAACTCTGGAGATGTATAGAAATTGTCCATGTAAACAACATGTCCCAAATGTTCATACCCCTGAAGCAGCTCCAGCACAACCTGAGTTGTCAAAGGACAGTTCTCTCTCTGAAAAGAATGCTTTCCTGTGTAAGTAATTACTTTCAGGCAGAAGCCAGTGTTTGCTTCTGCCAGTACAAAGTCCTTTATGCCATACTTGGTGGGCTTGTCTGGCATATATTGTCTGAAAAAAAGCCGTCCCTTATATTTTGTCATGGATTCATCCACAGACAAATCACGGCCACGCTGATAAAATTGTTTATACGTAGGCTCCACAATGTCAAGCAGGGGCTGAACTTTGTACATCGGATTATTTCCTGGCTCACCCCTTGGAATTTGCTCCTTGTTATCACAAAAGTGAATGAAGCTTTGCAGTAGCACGTACCGATCACGCGGCAAAGCCACCCGGTGACAAAGCACGTTTGGACCAATGCTCCCTGAAATTATATCGCCAGTCCAGTCCCATCTCAATCTGCAATGCCACAAAGCCCTTCACCTCGTCTTTTGTTGTGGGTTTCCACTTCGAATAACGAGATTGCGGAGCGAGCGCATCCCGCGATTCAAAAAATTGTTCTGCATACCTGTTTGTCTCTTCAGATATCAGCTGAAAAACTGCCTCAGGAAAAAACAGTTTGAAATAGTCCAGCGGCTTGTAATCCGTTGTGTCCAGCAGCAAGCCGTGCCTTCTTGTGAAGTCAGTTAGCCATATCGGCTCCCATGGATCAATTTCTGGGTATTCCTCCCATGCGAACCTTGCCGTAGTTGTACTGGCAGCGCGAGTGCGCTCAGCTGCCAGCTGAGCAGCTGGGGCGGCATCGGCCGGTCTCCGATCGGCTGATGCCGGCTCCTCAATCTCTTGATCACTGTCTATGAAATCTGACTCTGAGAAATCAGAGTCCGGCTCCGCGATTCCGCGCAAAATGTCTTCTGCCGAGTATTTTCTTTTCTCGACTCGCTTCGCTCCCTCGTGAGATGTTGATGCCATCTTGTCTTTGTTAGTGTTTGTTTACATTTCGCAACTCACGCACAGGCAAGGATCATTTGCTGAGTCAACAAGTCTAGCATTCCTCCAAGCACAGAGGGAATGCCTGTGATGCGACAGTGTGTTTTGTCGCCATTAACAACAGTGTGTTTTGTCGCCATTAACAGCTGATTGTCGCCCTCTATCCCTGGATGTCGACTTTTGTCGACATGCGCCCTCAACCCCTCCTGTCGACAAAAGTCGACATCCGCCCTAAAAGAGTTAAGGTGAGTTCGGGTCACTAAAACCCCGCAACATTCAAGGTTGCTTTTGTGATCAATTATTTTAAGAAGTAAATCACAGGCACGTAGTGCAAGGTTGTCAGACAGAAATTTGGACGATCACATAGAAAATGTAATTTCTATACCACAGCGGTAGTGTAGCGCCTTTCACAAGGGATCTGCTACCGGGAAATGATCCAAATACATCTTAGCTGCTGTTAGTACTACTTACCTGTTGTGGTATAGCGCCTTTAAAATGTAGTTTACCCGAAACCACTCCAGTGGTGCTCAATGTGTCTTTACTTTTTAAATGTTATAGTTTTACTGTTTAATAACTTATAGACTTTTGTGTCTTACACATTCTACCTTATATAAAATTGAGAAACACTGTATCATAACCGCTTTCCATGTTTTTCTTTTTATTTACTTGTTGTATTACCAAGAAAACATATATCAATGCGCATACGCACACATAATGGTTAACAGTATACATACACCACAAATAAGTAGATCCACTAACACAATATACATAACATAGAAGACTACATTTTATTTTTTTCCGTTGCACTCAGTGAGCGAAGCCACTAGGTAATCAGCTAGTATCTTGATAGTCTTGAGATTTAATTTTTCTCTGCACTAGCTCAAGGCATCTGGTGCCAGATGCAGCAAAGCAGCCCAAAAACGTAAACAAACCTCCTTTATGTGTCACAGTAGGTATGGTGTTCTTTTCTTTAAAATCTTAATTTTTTTACCTGTGGGCATAGAGCTGATGTGACTTGCCAAAAAACGCAATTTTTTATATACAACAAACATGTTTTCAGTAGCTCTGTGTATTTTTGCTGTCATTTAATAAGTAACAAGAGTAAAAAAGATTACTCTGAACAAATTCTGTATGTATGTATTGTCACAATAACAGTCCAAAGACTTTGAAAAAGGTTTGGGGCAGCCACACATATATTGTGCCCTGGCTGGAAATGGGTAATTTTGTTGAAATGTTCACAGGTTTAAGTCCAAAACAGAACTGATTTGAGTATGAGAATATGGAGGCTTTAAAGGCTGGGACAGGAAGTGATGTCATCAGTGTTGCAGGTACCAGAAGTGACATCATCAATGGTGCCGGGACCTAGCAGGATTTCCCATAGATGTTCTGCAGAGGGTTGAGAGAGAAAGTCAGTGCAGCTCACCACCCCTGGTCTGACGTGGTACTAGTATTATTCAGGCCCTTTACCTGCCTCCCAATCACACATGTGTAACAGTGTATACATATATCTACAAGCACATGATGCACACTGTAGGTTAATATTTATCCCGAGTTTTTGGGAGGAGGGAGACCAGTGTTGTTAGCCTTTAATGCAATCAGTGATTTCTTAAAAGTAAGCAATATAAAGGCTCAGTAAATAACTACATAGCAAAACAAAATAGATTACTTTTAGAAATATGTCACCTCCATTAAAGATGAGAGCAAAGGATGAAGTCAAGAACTTCCTGCAGAGAATCATTTGAGGATTATTTAGAGAAAGCAGAACAGGAAGATGTTACCATGTCATGATCTAAGGGCACAACCGGGTAAAACAGTGAATGTCTTGAAGGTGACACTGGTTGCCATTTTAGGCCAACAAAGTGAAAATATTGATTGCTTCCAGGGCTTGCTTCAGATCATCATAGATCATGGATGGTGAACCATCTATGATCCTCAACAGAGAAGGGTAAATAAGGAACGATTGTAAACCTGCCTTACGGGCTTGTTTAGAAACAGGGTGCATCTACTCTGTGTGGCATCTCTCTACATTTAGAGCATCGTACTGCAATTTGTGGAAAAATAGCTGCATACATTTTTTTGTTTTGTGAAATATGCTTGCATTATTGCATTCAGCATTGTCATGGCACCCTATTATATGAATATTTTTTTCTCTGACTGGATAGTTTTGCAGTTCTGGCAGCATTAAGACTTGTCCATCCATCCATCCATTTTCCAACCCGCTGAATCTGAACACGGGGGGTATGCTGGAGCCAATCCCAGCCAACACAGGGCACAAGGCAGTGAACCAATCCTGGGCAGGGTGCCAACCCACCGCAGTAAGACTTGTCCTTTTTATTAAAAAAAAAAAAAAATAGGGAAAATTGAGTGTTCAACAGGAGCTGCTCTAGCTTGTGTTAATCGAGTGGCAATGGTCACGCATCTCCCTTTCCTTGGCATTTACAGACAAACCTGTACATTTTGTTTTGTTTTGGCCTACGGATTCAGTTTATTTTTTGAATTTTTACATTAGCTTGTTGAGGCGGCACTTTGAAAATGAACCCTGGAAATCCCAATCTTTCTTTTTAGTTTTTTGGCTGCGTCTGTTAGGCAGCTTAATATGATAGGCAACCGTTGAAATCAGCACAGACTGATTCACTCAATTGTTTTACTAAATTAGTGCGTGAGATTATTGTTGGTCACTTTGTGACATTTTGTATTTGGTTATGCAAAGGTAATTTGTTTATTCCATTTAACCTCATTAATTCAGAGTAATATATATATAATATAATATTTTTAATACTAATCAGTGCTGTTTGGCACAGTAAGGCTTTTTTTCTTGCAACTCATCTGTGCAGCCCATTTTTGTTCAAGTACTTCGTTGTTGTGCTTCTTGAAACAGCAGCGTCACTTGTTTACAGAGAAGACTGTATCTCAGCTGAAGTGGCTTGTGGGTTTTTTCTTGGCAGCTTGACAAATGATCTTGGCAGTTGTGGTTGAAATCTTGGTTGGTCTACCTGACTGTGGCTTGGTAACAACAGAACCCCAAACTAACACTACTTATAGGCATTTTCAGATCTCCGGATATCTTTTTTATATCCTATTACTGATTTATTCATGACAACAATCTTTTCTCGCAGGTCCTTTGGCAGTTCTTTTACTTTCCCCATGGCTTGGTATCCAGCAAATTCAGTGCAGTTCTGCATGAATTTAAATCGACTATACACAAGACACTGATTACAATCAAAGAGGTTACCTTAATTTCCATCCATCCATTTTCCAACCCGCTGAATCCGAACACAGGGTCACGGGAGTCTGCCAGAGCCAATCCCAGCCAACACAGGGCACAAGACAGGAAACAATCCTGGGCAGGGTGCCAACCCACCGCAGGACTACCTTAATTTCCCTTAATTTGAACTTGTATGTGTATATTACCAGCTCCAACATTCAAGGGTATGTAAACTTGATCAGGCCCATTTGGATGATTTCAGTTGTCATTATGATTTAAAAAGGGCTCACACAATTAAGTGATAATAAATTGCCTCACATGAGCACACTCCCTAATAAAAAAGGAAAGCTTTGTATTTTCCAAACAATGGCCACTATTTCACAGATTCTGCCAGGGTAGGTAAACTTATGAGCACAACTGTATGTATGTATTTATACTGTAAAGTCTGAGCAAAGAATGTTGCATCTTGCAAATTCCACCCCTTGTAATTTGAGAATGTTTATACATGTTATTGTACTTTTTAATATATATGAGATTTTTGAATTTCTTTGCTCATAAGCAGCTGACTGCTGTTTTAAAGGGTTATGCAAAGAAACTATTCTTTCTTTCTTTGCAAATCTTTACTCATTGTGGAACTTTTTTTTTGTAGGCGGCCACGAGGTGTCATCTCAACTCCTGTTATTAGGACTTTTGGACGAGGTGCTAAATACCACCACAACAGAGGCTCCAAAAATCAGGGGGCATACCAGGTGAGTGGCGTATTTACAGTAATGCAGGTTCTAATCCTTTACACTAATGGGCATGCCAGGCATGCTATATGGATAGAGGAGACTCAAGCTTTTTTCCTATTTCCACATGCAGAATTCAGGTACCACCACATAATTGAAAATGTGACAGGATCTCTTCAGCCATCCTCAGAAAATCAGCTGCGATTTTCTTCCTGTTTACTACAAAATGTTAACTTGATACTGATTTAAATATAGTGCAATTTTTAACAGCTGTTTTCTATATTACATTCATTCTAGTAATCACCTGTAAATGGTTATTTATTAGAAGTCATGCATAAAAAACTTAAACAGTAGTCATTATCATCCAGTAATCACTAAACTGACCTATGTTATAGCATCTGCAAAAATAAAAGAGAGAGATTTAATTCATCAACTAATTTGGCCAGTTAAACATATTTTGACCTAGTATCTAATCCAGGTGTTTGAAAAGGCATTAAAATTTCATCTTCACAACTCTGGGTTGTTATCTATTTCTACTTCTGAAACAAATTTCTTAAGGCACTTTTTTGTACAGTCCATTTTTTATCTTGTAGAATTATGAGTAAAACTTTAATCAGTACCCTTTGAAATGTAGAAAACCTGGATCAAATGCACATGTAAACCTTCTCTGTTCAGTATTCTTGGTCAGTTTGAGTAGGGCACAGCCTTTAATCTAAGGACGTACTTGTTACTTTCTTGTACGCAAATTAAAAATAAAGTAAGAAGAAAATTAGCTACAGTGTAAGTGAACATGACGTTCATTGGTTTTGCTTTTTCCACTGCATAAACATAGGAGGAGATAGCTCAAATATTTGAAGGGTGAAAGGTTACAGAGGACCACACTTTTAAAGTTCCAGGATCTAGCTACCGTATTCTGCATTTGTCTTGGTCCAGCATGACTGGGCTCCAGTGGTTGTGATTTTCTAGGGTGTGGCAATGCTTTTTATAACTTTATGATAGCAATGTTTTGGTTCAGTGGACCAATAAGTGTTACTCTTTTTAGGGCGGATGTCAACTTTTGTCGACAGGAGGGGTTGAGGGCGAATGTCGACAAAAGTCGACATCCTGGGACAGAGGGTGACAATCAGCTGTTAATGGTGACAAAACTCACTGTCACGTCACAGGCATTCCCTCTCTGCTTGGAGGAATGTTAGACTCATTGACTCGGCAACTAATCCTTGCATGTGCGTGAGTTGCAAAATGTAAACAAAGGCAAGATGGCATCAACATCTCGCGAGGGAACGAAGTGAGTGCAGAAGAGAAAATACTCAGCAGACAATGATTTTTTCAGAATCGGATTTTATTGACAGTGATTAGGAGATTGAGCAAGAGAGTTAGGAACCGGCATCAGCTGATCGGCTGGCAGCTGAGCGCATTCGCGCTGCCGATGCACCTACGGCAAGGTTCGCGTGGGAGGAATACCCAGACATTGATCCATGGGAGCCGAACTGGCTACCGGACTTCACAAGCCGGCATGGCTTTCTGTTGGACATGAAAGATTACCAGCCGCTGGGCTACTTCAATCTGTTTTTTCCTGAGGCTGTTTTTCAGCTAATATCAGACGAGACACAGGTATGCAGAGCAATTTTTTGAATCGTGGGATGCGCTTGCTCCGCATTCTTGTTTTTCAAAGTGGAAACCCACAACAAAAGACAAGATAAAGGGCTTTGTGGCATTGCAAATAGAGATGGGAATAGACTGGCGATATAACTTCAGGGAGCATTGGTCCAAACATGCTTTGTCCCCTGGTGGCTTTGGACAGGTTATGCCGCGTGATAGGTACGTGCTGCTGTAAAGTTTTATTCACTTCTGTGATAACCAGAAGCAAATCCCAAGGGGTGAGCCAGGCTTTAACCCCATGTATAAAGTTCAGCCCCTGCTTGACATTGTGGAGCCAACATATAAACAATTTTATCAGCCTGGCCATGATTTGTCTGTGGATGAATCAATGATAAAATACAATCAATGATAAAATACAAGGGACGCCTTTTTTTCCACCAATATATGCCAGATAAGCCCACAAAGTATGGCATAAAGGATTTTGTACAGGCAGAAGCAAACACTGTTTTCTCCCTGAAAGTAATTACATGTACAGGAATGCATTCCTTTCAAAGAGAGAACTGTCCCTTTACAAGTCAGGTTGTGCTGGAGCTGCTTCAGGGCTATGAACATTTGTGTCATGTTGTGTATGTGGACAATTTTTATACATCACCAGAATTGTTCATGGAGCTACAGAGCAGGGGAATTGGAGCTTGTGGCACAGTGAGGGTGAACAGGAGACACGTGCCTTTACGGTTGAAGCCAGACAGGCTGAAGAGGAAAAGAGGTGACAATCCGGTTTTCATGCGGGCGGATAACTTGGTGGCATTGGCATTGCATGATGTCAGATGGGTGACTTGTCTCTCTACAGTTCACACTATCAATATATGTGAAAAAGTTATTCGTTCAAAGGGAAACCCAGAAGGTAGGAAGCTGGACGAGCCCATTGCACTTGAGGAGTATAATTGTAAAATGGCTGGAGTTCATCTACTAGATCAGATGCTGGGGTCATATGCTTACGGCCATAAGTCCACCAAGTGGTACCACACTGTGTACCATCGCATGTGTGAGATTGCACTTACAAATGGATATATATTGTTCAAGCAGGCAAACAGTGACAGCACTATGACTGCGGCAGATTTCTGCAAGAAGGTGGTTGACAGCTTGCTGGCAGATTATGTTGGGAGTGCCTTTAGCAAAGCGAGGAAGGCCATCACAAAGAGCAATGCCAGACAGGCTGACTGAGCGCCACTTTCCTGCAACATATGAGGACAAAAAGTACAAGCCCGACTGTGTTGTGTGCAGCAACAGACAATTGAAAAAGAGGCACCAGTGCAACACGTATTGTAAGCAGTGCAATGTGGCAATGCATGCAATTGGCTGCTTTTAGCGATATCATACTTTGCAGGACTTTGCTTTGTAACATGTACAGTATGTGAAATCATAATATGTGAAATCATATAGTATGCAGGCTCATACAACATGCAAAACAGTTACATTTGTCAAAAATAAATATTTTTTGTTGATTTGATGTTAAACAATTGCTTTGTGTTCTTTTTTAAAAAAAGTTATTTTTTGGAAAAATATTCAGCCCTGGGAGAAAAGAAACAAAAAAAAAAGTTAGTCCTAAAAGAGTTAATGTGTAACGTTATCCACTTTTTTCCTCACCGAAAAATAATTTTCTCCACCTTTCTGCTGACAAATCCCAAAAAATACTTCCTCACACACATAAAAAGTGAAAGCAAAAAATCAAGCATGCATAGTAAAAAGGAAAACCAAGCAACATAACAATAATAATATAAGCAGAAATAAAATATATTTTATGTGACAGAATAAGGCTTCATAAGCAGATTGTGTGCAGTATTGTGTTAAGAGAAAATTTTGTCACTATAGTTGTGCACATTGTTTAGACATTCACAATCCACCTTAGAGAAAATATATCAGCCCTTGTATTTAGAAACTGGTAGCTTCTCCTTTAGCAGCAATTACCTCCACCAAATGTTTCTTGTAATTGCTGGTTAGACTCATACAACAGTTAGGAGGGATTTTAGAACAATTACTCCTTACAAAACTGTTTCAGGTATTTTATATTTCTGGAATTTCTTGCATGAACAGCTTTCTTCAGGTCTTTATCTTAACTGAATTGAGATCTGTACTCTGATTAGGTCATTCTAGAACAAATAGTGTCTGTTTAGGCCATTCTGTTAATTTACTCATGTATTTCTCTGGTCATTTTCTCTAACATGTTTCACATTTAGGTAGAGGTTTTAGGTGTTGGAATACAATAGTCACCAGCAACTAGCAATCACAATTAACATGAGTAGAAATGCAAAGTCAAATCAATGGAAAAAACAAAAGAATTGTTTAAATGCAGTGGCAGGAATCAAGTAGGCCATGGAAGTGTAGCCAGTCCTGACATTTGCACAGCTTTAAAAAATGAGTGGCAGTAGCAGCCAGGTTCAATTTTAACTATAGATTAATAGCTGCCATGTGCTATGTACTGAATATGCGTTTTAATGCCAAGTGTAAATGTAATCCAGGTACTTTATATAGATTGCATTCATAAATATAAAACACATAAGTTTATATATATATATATATATATATATATATAACACTGATGGTCTTTGCTGGCCATATTTAATAATGGTTTGAGTACTGATGAAGCTGGCCACTTTGAAAAGGTTCAAGGGCAGGATCTGGCCAACAGGTTTTGAGTTTGACACCCCGCTATTGACAGCTGAACACTCAGGCCTTTTTAAAAACATGTTCTAAATTTATATACATCTCTACAGTTTTACTTCTTTTGACTAGGACTTGGTTCTCACACACAGATCTTTATTGAAAAGATCAGACTCTATCCATAACCAAAGTTGTTTTTAGGGCCAGCCAGTTCCTACTACCTTAATATTATTTACTTCAGCTAGGCTTTGTCGAAGTCATTGCTAGAGGTTCAAATACATTGACTTAGAATGTTTAAAAAGGGTCTTCAAGAAATATTGTCGTTTATTTTAGTATTATTAGTCTAAGGAGATTTTGTTATCTATTACTTTGACTTAGTTGAAGATCAGACTGGATTTTTAGAATACTTAATGTTAGTAATCCAGGTAATTCTAAAGGGTTCACAGTCTTTTTTTTGCAGTGGTGAAGTATGTAGTTGAATGTCTATCCTTGAACGGTCAATGATGTGTTGATTGCTTTTCAAGGTCTAATTAATCTGATTTTGGAAATAAAGCACACAAATCCATTTTTAATGTTTCTGGTCCATTGATGCAACAATCACTATCTTTGTTGAAGAACCATATGTAAATATTGGTTTAAATATAGAGCTTCAGTGGGTAGAAAAGTGAAGTTGCTGCTCTGGAAAAGGCAGACTATCAGGGAGATAGTGACAAAGGATAAAAATTCTGCATTTTTGTATATATCTCAAGAGTAGGCATTTCAATATCCCAGAGTTGCCAAAAAAAATGTAGGGCTTTCTTGTGATGGCCATTAGCAGTAGTTATATGCATGGCAGATAATCAGTGTGGATAAATTTTACAGTGCATCCAGAAAGTATTCACAGTGCATCACTTTTTCCACATTTTGTTATGTTACAGCCTTATTCCAAAATGGATTAAATTCATTTTTTTCCTCAGAATTCTACACACAACACCCCATAATGACAATGTGAAAAAAGTTTAGTTGAGATTTTTGCAAATTTATTAAAAATAAAAAATTGAGAAAGCACATGTACATAAGTATTCACAGCCTTTGCTCAATATTTTGTCGATGCACCGTTGGCAGCAATTACAGCCTCAAATCTTTTTGAATATGATGCCACAAGCTTGGCACACCTATCCTTGGCCAGTTTCGCCCATTCCTCTTTGCAGCACCTCTCAAGCTCCATCAGGTTGGATGGGAAGCGTCAGTGCACAACCATTTTAAGATCTCTCCAGAGATGTTCAATCGGATTCAAGTCTGGGCATGAAGGGATTGTGTTAAAAAAATGCTTTAGTTGCCTCACATTTTTATGCAATCGTTTTGTTCACCCCACTGAATTAAAGCTGAAAGTCTGCACTTCAACTGCATCTGAGTTGCTTCATTTAAAATTCATTGTGGTAATGTACAGAACCAAAATTAGAAAAAAGTTGTCTGTCCAAATATTTATGGACCTAACTGTATGTATGTATGTATGTATGTTAGGGGTGGGCGGTATGACCAAAATTCTATATCACGGTATTTTTCTAAATTATCCCAGTTTCACGGTATTGGACGGTATTTTTTTCCCCATGCATGAGTGAATGTTAACCACATTTTCCACTGGAATTACTGCAGTAGACTGATTAAGAATAACCTATTCCACTGTTATGAGAATTGTACATTGTACAAAAAAACATTTTAATGTGCGCACAAGTATTAATACAGGTTTGCATGGCCCCATAAAGTGATAGTTTTCAAGGGGGTGACACTAATGAAGAGAAGGAATCACATTGCATGACAGTTGCAGTCAAAATATAGAACCTTTTTATTGAACACATTTTGCAAAAACTTAGTCTATGATTTTGACAACTTATTTTCAACCATCCAAAGAGGCATTTAGACTTAGTAAAATATCCAGAGGTGCTTGTCAAAACTTGAAAAGTAATAAATAGTAAATATTTTTTGTGAACCAACTACACTTTGTTAATGTTAACTATATCTGTCCACTGACACGTTAAAGTGACTTTTTCAACAACTTTACCATCAATAAACTGCATAATATTTAAACTAATAAATAATAACAATAATAGTTAGTTAGTATTATTACTGATAGCTGCACTATTACTTCAAGACTTCAAGCGCAGGTGCATTACACAGTATTCACCAAATTAAAATAAAATAAAATAAAACAAGTACAACTTGGTGATGACATCCTTACCAACTGTACCATCATTTAGGCAAACTGCATTAATATGGACCTTGCTTCAAGCTAAGCTATATACATAAATAAAATAACTGCAACTTGCATTTACTGTATAATGCTATTTGTGGTATAGCCCTACGGAAGTGCATTAGGGCCACGGTGAAGAAAAAAAAAATACAGTAAAGAGGGAAGAAAAAAAACAAACTACCGGTATATGTCAAGAATAAAGTCGACATGCTGACTTTATTCTCGACATTTCCACTTTAATTTTGACGCTTATGTCAAGATTAAAGTCAACATTTCCACTTTATTTTCATAGTTTACTTCATAATTAAAGTAGAATGTCATAAACTAAACTTCATCCTAAAATCAATGTTTAATTTACTTGATTTTCTCAAACCCCGTCATAAGTTAATGCAGCACATTAAATGCTTTGTGTTGTTTTCCTCGACCCGGTTGTTAATCACTATGCTTCTTAAACTGACTTCCTATGCACTAAGAGGAGGCAGCAATCACCGCACAGAATCCATTCATTTCATGGTATTCCTGCTCTCTAAAAATTTAGAATGCTAAGATAAATACTTGATATCATTTTCATGATGAAATGCATTAAAGCAGGTATTACACATGCACGGTAGTGAGGCGGTAGTGCTGCTCCCTCGCAGTAAGGGGTCCCCAGGTGTACGTTCAGTGTAGAGACCTTTATGGCAGGTGTGACGAGGCTCCAAAAAACTGGATGTATGAATGGGTATCGCACAGGTTTTAACTTAAATATTGTGTAAATGTTGGGTTTGTGATCTTGTGGTCGGAGACATGAACACAGAATTCAATGTATGTTTTTCTGAGCGGGCTTTCTTTATTGCATGCGTGCTGTCTCTATCTGATGTACTAAAACCCCAG
This sequence comes from Erpetoichthys calabaricus, assembly GCF_900747795.2. Taxonomy (NCBI): domain Eukaryota; kingdom Metazoa; phylum Chordata; class Cladistia; order Polypteriformes; family Polypteridae; genus Erpetoichthys; species Erpetoichthys calabaricus. The sequence continues at coordinate 61,133,719 of NC_041411.2, read as the reverse complement.
TTCCTATCTGTCCTTTTTCTTTCTCCACATAACCAATCAACACACGATAAATGTCTTTGTTAAATTAAAACTAGTTATAAACTTAGCCCACGGAGTGTTCAGAACTTTAAAAATATCTTCGTTATACATGTTTAATTATGCCATCCATTCAGAGTTGCTCCCATCTCTGAACGAGTCGCCAGCACATCGAAGGATGAATACAAGCAAAACACACACTAGCAGGGTCAATATAGCACAACAAAACCCCACATCCTACATGACTTTGAAAGGAAACTGAAGCGCCGAGTAAACCCACCAGAAAAACATGCAAATGCAAGGCAGGGTACACCCAAGACACCTTTGCTGCAAGGCAGCAGTGCAACCTCCACGCCGCCGTGCCCCCATATGATTAATGCATGCTTTAATGCATTCCACCATGAAAATTATATTAAGTATTTATTTTAGCATTCTAAATGTTCAGAGAGAAGGAAGATCATGAAGTGAATGTATTCTGTGTGGCGATCGCTGCCGGCGCCTCCTCTTAGTGCAAGAAGAAGTCAGTTTAAGAATCACTTAACACAAAGCATTTAATGTGCTATATAACTTATGACGGGGTTTGAAAACATGTCGTCACACTATTACACAGTGCCCAGGTACATTACACTGTATTGAAAACAAATAAAACAAGTACAACTTGACTTGCAGTATTATCCAGTAGTATAGAAACAGTATTTACACATCTGACCTTTTAAAACTAAAGTATCTCCAGGCTCTCTGTCCATTTTCACCACGCAGCATTCCTATGCTACCGCCCACTATTTGGTGGTGTAGCAGTGAAAAAGAGCCCATGTGCAACAAATGTTTAGCGGTGTAGCAGTGAAAAAGGTCCCCACTTGAACATTTTCCCGCTGCGCCACGTTCCAAACGTCGTTTAGGCAATTTAAACCGGTGTTGCGGTATAAGAAAAATCCATATCATAAAAAAAATTAAAAACGGTTTTCGGTATGAACCGGTATACCGCCCAGCACTAATGTATGTGTATATATATATATATATATATATATGTATGTGTGTGTGTGTGTGTATGTATATATATATGTATGTATATATATATATATATATATATATATATATATAATATATTTATATATAATATATGTATATATATATGGCTGAAATAGTTTTTACTGTCAAATAATGCAAAGAGTATGCGACATGTGTTTCACCCTAATTCTGGGCTCATCAGGCGTACACACTCACTGCATCCCCTCTCGGGAATCGAACGTCAGCGCCAGAGGCGAAGCACCTAATGCTGTGCTACGGCGTGTGGTTCGTTCATTTGACAGCATGTAGATCGGGTAATTACATTCATGGCATTCGTAGTCTGAATCACAATCTGATTGTATGGGCGGTTACCTACCAGGTAACGCTTGTGGTTGGTCAGCAAGTCGGCTAACATCCGCCACGGTGCCCTCTTTCAGTTGCGAGAAGCAGATCATAGAATGGTTGAAATAGTTTTTACTGTCAAATAATACAAAGAGTACGCGACACGTGTTTCGCATGCCATGAATGTAATTACCCCGATCTACATGCTGTCAAATGAACGAACCACACGCCATAGCGCAGCGTTAAGGGCTTCGCCTCTGGCACTGACATTCGAGGTTCGATTCCCAAGAGGGGATGCAGTGAGTGTGTACGCCTGATGAGCCCAGAATTAGGGCGAAACACGTGTCGCGTACTCTTTGCATTATTTGACAGTAAAAACTATTTCAACCATTTTATGATCTGCTTCTTGCAACTGAAAGAGGGCACCGTGGCGGATGTTAGCTGACTTGCTGACCAACCACAAGCATTACCTGGTAGGTAACCACCCATACAATCAGATTGTGATTCAGACTACGAATGCCATGAATATATATATATATATATATATATATATATATATATATAGTCACAGGTGGCTGGGGGTGGAACCCAGCTGGGGTGCCCGGAAGGACCGGTGGCTTTGGGGACCATGGGAACTGAGCTTGGAAGCTCAACCCTATAGGGGCCCGAGGTCACCGCCAGGGGGCACCCCGATGCCTGAGAAGCCGTGGCTCTCAGCACTTCCGCCACACCCGGAAGTGCTGGGGGGAAGGAGACCAGGGACACCTGGAGTGCTTTCGGGTTACGCAGCCGGTACTTCCTCTATATTGGGGAGTGCCGACGGAAGCTAATCGAGAGGCACATGGAGCATGTCCGGGTGGGGATAAAAGGGGCCACCTCCCTCCATTCAATGGCTGGAGTCGGGAGTGCAGAGGACAAAGTCCTGGAGGAGAGGAGTGGAGGTGGACCTGAGAGATAGGCACTGTTGTGTGAGGGCCTGGACTTTTGGGGAGTTTTGGGGGTGGTGTACACTTCTGTAAATAACTTATAGTGCAAATAAACGTGTGTGTGGTGTTTAACACTAGAATTACCAGAGCCTACGAAAAAACTCGTATATCCGGCCCACCTTAAATCGCTTCTTAAATCCGTTCACACCTCTCCACCAGCATCCTTTGTCCTCTAAATGTGCTGATAAAAGACAAGCTGCCAGCAGCCGGCTATTCCATCCCCCCACCGACTTAGAACGTGAGCGAAGTTTTCCCAGCTCACGCCTTGATTGATTATGTGGGAGTGAAGTGGAGTTTTACAGTGGAAATAAGACATCATTATTCTAAAGTAATCTATGTAAACACATTGTTAAAACAGAAACTTTTTCATATTTTAGTAATAAATGTTACAAAATGTAGTAGGCATAAACTATAGAATATATAAAGCCCGAGTTCCAAAGATCAAATAAACACTTCCACAAAAGCTTCAAGAATGATTCAACAGCTTCTGTGGCGTAGCGCGCTAAGATTTGCCTCTTAGCACAGAGCAGCTTTTCCTTGCCTCACAGACCTGAGTTCGAATCCCCGCTGGGGATGAAGTGTTGCTTTTTTTTTTTCTTTTCTTTTAAACCTCAAACGGACATAAAATTTATACATTGGTATGCACTGTCAGTTACTGAGATCGTTATATTTTCATGTGGGATGCTCCTTTTCAAATATTTTTTTAACAATTGAGACTGCAATTAACAGGAACAACTGTCCTTATAACTTATTTTTAAGATCCATAACACACAGACAGACAGAGCACTGCGTAATAGAGAGACAGACAGGCAGAGAAGTCACTAGATATATAAATAAACAGGGAAGCCACGTGTACTGAAAGAAAAAAAGAACATGTGCGTTGTCCTTGCTGCACTGAATAAGCGCAGGCGCTCTAACATCACCCCTCCCCTGATCTTAGTCAGATCGTGGCTTCCTGTTAATTGCAGTCTCAATTGTTAAAAAAATATTTGAAAAGGAGCATCCCACATGAAAATATAACGATCTCAGTAACTGACAGTGCATACCAATGTATAAATTTTATGTCCGTTTGAGGTTTAAAAGAAAAGAAAAAAAGAGCAACACTTCATCCCCAGCGGGGAATCGAACTCAGGTCTGTGAGGCAAGGAAAAGCTGCTCTGTGCTAAGAGGCAAATCTTAGCGCGCTACGCCACAGAAGCTGTTGAATCATTCTTGAAGCTTTTGTGAAAGTGTTTATTTGATCTTTGGAACTTGGGCTTTATATATTCTATAGTTTATGCCTACTACATTTTGTAACATTTATTACTAAAATATGAAAAAGTTTCTGTTTTAACAATGTGTTTACACAGATTACTTTAGAATAATGATGTCTTATTTCCACTGTAAAACTCCACTTCACTCCCACATAATCAAGGCGTGAGCTGGGAAAACTTCGCTCACGTTCTAAGTCGGTGGGGGGATGGAATAGCCGGCTGCTGGCAGCTTGTCTTTTATCAGCACATTTAGAGGACAAAGGATGCTGGCGGAGAGGTGTGAACGGATTTAAGAAGCGATTTAAGGTGGGCCGGATATACGAGTTTTTTCGTAGGCTCTGGTAATTCTAGTGTTAAAACATGCCTACCTGTCTGTGTCCGGGCTGCTTTCCTATATATATATATATATATATATATATATATATATATATAATGTGTGTGTGTGAAAGAGAAATATTATAAATAGGAGAAGAGAAAAACTGAATTTTAACCAAAAAACATCACTACATTCATGTGTATATGTATGTGTATATCTGAGACTGCTTTGTAGGCTTAGAATGCAGATGGGGTTCATTAATTGAGGGAACAACTCTGCATTGTACTTGCAAATTCTACAAGAGCATGTTAAGGTGGCTATTCATAAACTGAATCTTTACAGAATATGGGCCATATTGATAATATCCTTAGAAATAATTTTACAACACAGTAGCAATTTCTTCAATTTCGTTGTTCCTTTGTAAAAAGTGACAATGACAATAAAGATCTATCTATCTATCTATCAAAACTATTAGTAAGATGTATCATAGGGTGTAGAAAATATTTAGCTGAAGCCTTGCCACTGAAGAGGATGCCACCAGTTACTAAATCTAAAGGTTCAGGTTGGAAAATAAATGGAATGAGTGTGTGCATGTGTTCAGTAAAGGATTGAATAATTACTGTGTGTGTACATTTTTTGTTTAATCAGGTTTTTGTCTGTTAATAGGATCCTGAAAATCGGATCACATTTTAGTTGAGACTTATACGAGGATACAGGTAATGTTTGAGGAGTTCACAGACTTTCTCACCGCAGAAATTTTCCCTCTTGTTTGTTAAATTTTAAATTTTTATATTAATCTAGTTTTTTCCATCATTTATCATGTTACAAACTTTGTAAAAGTACTTTTCTAGTTATGTAGCAGATTAAATGAGTCCACTAATCTTTTGGTTTAGTGTACTCTTTGGCTTTAACAAAGACAAGTAAATTATTAAATCATGAAGTACTTATTACATCTTGATTTGGTCCAGGGTTTGTCTTCTGAGTTCCTTGTCAATGTTTACACTGTGGGGTGTGACTCTGGGCAGCAACATTTCATTTTAATATTATGCACAAGAAGAGCTAATGCATAGTAGGGGAACTGTGTTGCAGCTTTCATTGTGGAGTAGGGTGAGAGAAGAGGAGGAATTGAATATTGTAATGTCAGATTGTAATATTTCTCTGTTTTTCTCCAGCAGAGCAAACCTGCTTATGCTGCCTCAGCATGTGAGGTAAACAAAGAAAGAAAAAACCCCAAGCCTGAAGAATGCAAGCCTTTTGCCCAGTCCTCAGATGGCTACTTTGCAGAGAATGGAGTGGAAGGCAAGGCAGCTTCCCACTTGAATGGAAACACAGGGGAAGCTGGACCTCCCAGCAAGCCTGAAAGTGCCTTGAGTAATGACTCTAAAATGTGCAATACAAATCCTCACTTAAATGCACTAAACGCAGACAGCGCCTGTCTTGGAGACGAAGCTCTGAGCACGTCTGTCTTAAAAAAAGAAGAGTAAACCTATTTTTATAGAGAGGGGGAAGGATAATGGAGGGTTTAGGTTTTGGAATATCTGGAAAGAAGGAAAGCCTACAGTTGAGTACATTTTTTCCTCTCCGTAAGAGAAAAATGAGGACTTTGGAAATTCAAATTCCTCTTTTGGTGTCGACATGATTAAGCAAGAATAGTGTCTTTTGTTACTTTTTTATTTTGATTTCAAAATAAAGACAAAACCAGTTGCGGTCATAATGCTAGGAACATAAGGTGCATTTGACTCCCGACAATAATGATCTGCATAAACGTTTCAAAACTGCTCTTGAAATAATGAAGCAGATAAGTGCGTTCATTTGACAGATTTAAGTGCTTTTAGGTTCTCCGATACTTGGCACCAGATATATGCCATTGTAATTGACTTGTGTTGTGTCACACTAAATGCTTATTTGAGACTTCACAATTTACAGAAGTAACACACAACCATAAGCCCTTTTGGGATTTATCACTGTTTTCATGTTTACTTTATCTTTTTCTTTAATGTGCAAAAAAAAAAAAAAAATTGTCAAATTGATTACCTGCAGGTTGAATAATGGTGGCTTACATTCTGACAATCTGAATGCACATCATATTTCACTATATAAATAACGTGTTAGAAAATAATTTAAATACATATAAAAATCAGTGAAATTGCAAACTACCTTTTCAAAGATGTAAGACATGAGGCGTTGTGCTCCATTTTGCATCTGGAAATGCCATGCATCCGTGATCATTGAACAATGTAGTTTCTCAAATCAGAATTTTAGAGCATTAGCACTGTTTCAGCTAAACTTTCTGCATGGTTCATGGTTTTTAAGAAGTGTGTACTTATTATGCATGTTCTCCTTTTTCTCCATTCTTACAGGTACTGTGCCCATTTACAAAATTTTACAAAGGCTTAACAATCAGTACTAGTCCTATAAGAAAAGTGTTAACTGTTTAGTCAGTAACTGATTTGCTCTAACCTTTTAAATTTTGTCGTTATTGACCTCTGTTGCATTTTATTCAAGAAAATTTACAAAAAAATATCTAGCCACTTTGAATATTAATGTTAACCCTGAAGTATTCATTATTGTATACATTATTGTTCTCTGTTGCTGTTTTATGCATTCATATTAGGAAAAAGAACATCTCTCTGATAAAAGTATAAATGAAACAAGCTTTGAATTTGGGGAAAAAGGGAAAAATTTTGCCCCCTTTTTTGGTAGCTGAATATCAGTTTGCAGTTTGCTTGACCTTCCCATCACGAATTTAGCATAAGTAAATAAAACTGTACTCATTTTGATGTTTTATTAGTGTTTCCAGACTTACTGTAACTCTGAATCAGAATCATTACTTTTTAATCTTATTTTCCATTTAATCCTCCTGATGCTGTTCCTCGCACATTAGTGATCAGAAATAAAGTGTAAACCCCCTCCCACCCCCTGCCCGCAAAAGCTAAATAGATTACTGTGATGTAAGTTGAAAGGAGTTCTACCTAAACTCATGGATTGTAAAAGAATGGACTACTGTTGGGTTGGCTGAGTGTTGATGGGATTGTCATGTGATGTACTTGAAGGCTATTGAATGCAACTTACAATGCTTAATAAAAGTCTCTATTCTTTTAGTATACAAACGGCTATGGCGAGTTACTTCTAAGTGGACAGCATGTGTGGTTGGCTACAAATAGGAGCGAAGCAGTAATTTTGAAAACCAAGAATCTACATAATTCTGATTGGCCAGATGTTTAGACCCAGCAGGACAAGCCATTTTTGTGAGGGCCTGCTGCGTATCTTTTTGTTAGACACTTAAGTTTCAACTCGACAGAAGCAGGAGGAAGTTCCACTGTGTGAACACTATAAAAATTAGCACAAGCTGCCCTGATTCGATGTGTTTGTAAGAAAAGCTATGGTGCAAGTATCTGACATAATAAACAAGAAGAGATATGTGAAATATTAATGTGTGCTTCAATTTAAATGCCAAACCCTTTATGCACTGAGGGGTTTTGGCGTCACTAAACATAAATTAGTAGTCAGTAAGAACACTTCAGATTTTTAAAAGAAAACATTTAAATGATTTTTAAAAATCTTGGTTTACAGCAATATTAACTAGGTTAAAAAACTGAGTTTTACAGTCAATAACCAAGACATATGATGACGCACATCCCTGGAGTTAAATCTGTCCGCTCCCTTTGTGTCAAGTTTAGCTGTCATTTGCTGCTAGGCACAAGGTGACCCTCTGTTTGGAAACATTCAGCATCTTATATCTACGTATTCTTTCAAAATAAGTATGGAAGGTTTTTTGTTTTTTATATGTTTTAAGAAAAAAAATATACAGACGCACACACGCTATACATTATATATATTTATATAAATCTCTGAAGCAACAAATACATTTGTAAACAACGTGCTAATAACTTGTGCACTTAACCAAACATTTACTCTCAAAACTATTTTTCATGCCATTCCTTAGAACAATTTAGTTTATCAGGAAGCTTACTTTTTGTATAATAGATTGGAGTTTTTATGCTGCAATTCACCCGTCCTCTTCTACCTTTTTTTGCAGTTGCCCCACAAAGGTTTATTTATTTATTATGGGGGCAACCCCCAGTTACAGCCAGAATATTAGTAAAATCTGTAAATGTACAAAAGAAAAATTATTAATTGGAGTCAAAATCATGAAATTCTATAAATATGTAAAAGAAAAAAAAGAGTAAAAATCATGAAATAAAATATTTACTCTCTTACTGATTGGAGTATTCCTGTTAAACTGAGGTCCACTATGCTAAATGAGTCTTTATAAGAGACGAAATAAACAATCCATTCGTTTTAACCGACAAAAAAACACAACTTTCTTGATATTTTAGTTTATAATTTAAAAACGGAATAAGAATCTGAAAATTTAACAACATCACATTCTTCTTCTTCTTCTTTCAGCTGCTCCCGTTAGGGGTTGCCACAACAGATCATCTTCTTCCATATCTTTCTGTCCTCTGTAGCTTGCTCTGTCACACCCATCACCTGCATGTCCTCTCTCACCACATCCATAAACCTGCGCTTAGGCCTTCCTCTTCTCCTCTTGCCTGGCAGCTCTATCCTTAGCATCCTTCTCCCAGTATACGCAGCATCTCTCCTCTGCACATGTCCAAACCAATGCAATCTCGCCTCTCTGACTTTGTCTCCCAACCGTCCAACTTGAGCTGACCCTCTGATGTACTCATTTCTAATCCTGTCCATCCTCTTCACACCCAACGCAAATCTTAGCATCTATAACTCTGCCACCTCCAGCTCTGTCTCCTGCTTTCTCCAACCCATATAACATAGCTGGTCTCACTACCATCCTGTAGACCTTCCCTTTCACTCTTGCTGACACCCATCTGTCACAAATTACTCCTCACACTCTTCTCTACCCATTCCACCCTGCCTGCACTCTCTTTTTCACCTCTCTTCCACAATCCCCATTACTCTATACTGTTGATCCCAAGTATTTAAACTAATCCACCTTTACCAACTCTACTCCCAGCATCCTCACCATTCCACTGACCTCCCTCTCATTTTACACACATGTATTCTGTCTTGTTCCTACTGACCTTCATTCCTCTCCTCTCTAGAGCATATCTCCACCTCTCCAGGGTCTCCTCAACCTGCTCCCTACTCTCGTAATAGATCACAATGTCATCAGCAAACATCATAGTCCACGGGGACTCCTGTCTAATCTCGTCTGTCAACCTGTCCATCACCATTGCGAATAAGAAAGGACTCAGAGCCGATCCGTGATGTAATCCCACCTCCACATTGAATGCATCTGTCACTCCTACCGCAGACCTCACCACTGTCACACTTCCATCGTACATATCCTGTACAACTCTTATGTACTTCTCTGCCATTCCCAACTTCCTCATACAATACCACAGCTCCTCTCGAGGCACCCTGTCATATGCTTTCTCCAGGTCCACAAAGATGCAATGCAACTCCTTCTGGCCTTCTCTAAACTTCTCCATCAACATCCTCAGAGCAAACATTGTATCTGTGGTGCTCTTTATTGGCATGAAACCATACTGCTGCTCACTAATCATCACCTCACTTCTTAACCTAGCTTCTACTACTCTTTCTCATAACTTCATGCTGTGGCTCATAAATTTTATTTCCCTGTGGTTACTGCAGTCCTGCACATCCTCCTTATTCTTAAATATCGGCATCAGTACACTTCTTCTCCACTCCTTAGGATCTGGTTAAAAACCCCACTGCCATCTCTCCTAAACACCTCCATGCTTCCTCAGGTATGTCATCTGGACCAACAGCATTTCCATTCTTCATCCTCTTCAAAGCTGTCCTTACTTCCTCCTTGCTAATCCGTTGCACTACCTGATTCACTATCTCCACATCATCCAACCTCTTCACTCTCTCGTTTTCTTCACTCATCAGCCTCTCAAAGTACTCTTTCCATCTGCTCAACACACTCTCCTCGCTTGTGAGTACGTTTCCATCTTTATCCTTGTATCACCCTAACCTGCTGCATATCATTCCCAGCTCGTCCCTCTGTCTAGCCAATCGGTCCTTTTCTCCCTCCTTAGTGTCCAACCTCTCATACAACTCATCATACACCTTTTCTTTAGCCTTCACCACCTCTCTTCACCTTGTGCCTTATCTCCTTGTACTCTTGTCTACTTTCTGCATCTTTCTGACTATCCCACTTCTTCTTTGCCATCCTCTTCCTCTGTATACTCTCCTGTATTTCCTCATTCCACCACCAGGTTTTCCTCCTTCCTCTTTCCAAATGTCACGTCAAGCACCCTTCTTGCTGTCACTCTTACTACATTTTCTGTAGTTTCCCATCTGTCTGGTAACTCTTCACTACCACCCAGTGCCTGTCTCACCTCCTCCCTAAACTCAACCTTTCAGTCTTCCTTTTTCAACTTCCACCATTTGATCCTTGGCTCTGCCCTCACTCTCTTCCTCTTCTTGATCTCCAGTGTCATCCTACAGACCACCATTCTATGCTGCTTCACTACACTTTCCCCTGCCACCACTTTGCAGTCTTCAATCTCCTTCAGACTGACTCTTCCGCATAGGATGTAATCTACCTGTGTGCATCTTCCTCCACTCTTGTACGTCACCCTATGTTCCTCCATCTTCTTAAAATACGTATTCACCACAGCCATGTCCATCCTTTTGTCAAAATCCATTATCCTCTGACCTTCATTCCTCTCCTTGACACCATACCTACCCATCACCTCCTCGTCTCCTCTGTTCCCTTCACCAACATGGCCATTGAAATCCGCTCCAATCACCACTTTCTGTCCCTTGGGTTCACTGTTCATCACTTCATCCAACTCACTCCAAAAATCTTCTTTCTCACCCATTACACACCCAACTTGCGGTGCATATGCACTCACAACATTCATCATCACTCCTCCAATTTCCAGCTTCATAATCATTACTCTGTCTGGCACTCTTTTCACCTCCAAAACACTCTTGACATACTGTTCCTTCAGAATAACTCCTACCCCATTTCTTCTCCCATCCACACCAAGATAGAACAATTTGAATCCACCTCCAATCCACCTGGCCTTACTCCCCTTCCATTTAGTCTCTTGCACACACAATATATCAACCTTCCTTCTCTCCATCATATCGGCTAACTCTCTCCCACTATCAGTCATACTGCCTACATTCAAAGTTCCTACCCTCAGTTCCACTCTCTTTACCTTCTTCCTCTCCTCCTGCCTCCAGACACGTCTCCCCCTCTTCTTCTTCTTTTTCTTCTTTGGCCAACAATAGCCCAGTTTCTGCCAGCACCCTGTTGGCTAACAGTACTGGTGGTGGTCGTTGTTAACCCGGGGCTCAACCGAGCTAGTATGGAAATTTGTATTGTTGTCCGCATATTAATTTGGCCAAGTTTTCCACCGGATGCCCTTCCTGACGTAACCCTCCCCATTTATCCAAGCTTGGGACCAACATGAAGAAGCACACTGGTTTGTACATCCCCTGTGGCTGGGTTAAAGTTAAATAAACTCTGAGAAGAATGATGCCTAACACATATATGTAGGTTTTTAAATAAGCCCGATTTAAAGAGTGACAAAAAACGTGACATAAAATTGTTGCACTTTAAGGCTTAGGATTTTCTACTGTATATAGAGAGTAAATTTTTTTAGTTTTTGTTGCTTTTTTTCTTGTAATTTACATCTAGTGTAAACTAAGCACACACATACATTTTCATACCAGCGCTGAGTTAGGAGGGTGGGGTGAAAGCCTTTGCTGGTCATACAGATGCGTACTGTACACCCACACCGCTGTTTGTCTGCCACTGCTGAGCCACAGAAGGCCGTCGCTGCCTCGGGAGCTCATATGACAGCCCACCCCAGCCACTGAAAGGATCGACCGAGCTGCACGGGATTTCCTTCGACTACTTGTAATCGCCCAAACTTCACCAAGCGTTCGTTTCATTACCCCACCCGACCCACTTTTCCCCATCCAAAATGAGGCACTTCCAATTTAATTTCCATTTGTAGTTTTGCTCATTTCTGTCTTTGGTTGGGTGGTCTGGGGTTCAAAGTCAAGAACAATTGAAAGTGGGATAAGACATATGGCATGTAGAGTTGAACCCTTGGAGAGGAGGTTGACTATACAGTACAGTGAACACGCCACTAGCTGAAATGCCAACGTGAGTGACATGAAAGGTTCATTTGATCAATGGGGGGTCTTCGAATGAAACTTTGAGAAGTGCAGGTACAGCGTAGCAGAACTCATAGATACGCTAAGTCGAGACTGATGGAGCATCGCACAGTAAACTGACACGGAGAACCTGCAGCAGATGGCCTCCAGGTATGATAGGAGAACTCGTAATGCTGGAACTGTAAAACTGCACACAGCGTCGCTTCAAAGAGACACTAAGAGCAGTATTTACAAATCGAGTGTAGCGCCGAGTCCTCATCAAATGTCAATACTGTGATCAGAATGGGACATAAAGATGAGCTCTTACAGAAATTCAGAGGCCATTTGTTTCCTGCAGTTTACGCCCAGCTAACTGTACATTGTTGGTGGCGGACACTCGGCTATCCCATGATGAAGAGCCGTTCACTGTAAGGGGCTTGAAGTTGGTGAGATATCTGATCAAAGCAGACTAACCAAAAAGATTGACATCTTGCATAACGAAGCATCAGGACCCTTCAAACGGTAAATCATCACATGGGGGGTTTTCTCATACCGGGGGGTGCTGAGCAGATAAAACTGAAGTGATTTCAATGCATTCACAAGCCGTTCTGAACGCAAATCAAATAAACGACTTTGCTGGAAGATGAACACAAATCTGCTTTTTAATTCATTTAACTGACGTTTCACTTTTTAGAGCTTAACAAGAAATTCCCTCCCTTCTTCCTTGAAGAAGAAGACATTTTTCTATTAGCCTTTTCTAGAGTTGTGTGCGCCATTTAACCAGCCAGTGGCAGTGAGGAAGCGGCTCGCCCATTCAAAGATGGCCCACGTTAAGATTCATAAAATGAACCATGCAACACCAGCCTCGCCTCTGAGGGCCATTTCAGTGTCGGCATCTGCTGCTTTGTTCCTTGTTCTGTTTGACTCCACATTTAATTAGCACCTCGTGTCAAAGTCGGAGTGGCGGGCCCCCCGTGGGCTCAACCGCTAAGGCAGAACGGCACGAGTCTCACATGACGAGTGCAGCAGCAGACCCGTGACATTCAAATGAAAATGCAAGAACCAAAGCACAAGTGGCGAGAGTGGAAAGCAAGGCGGCTGAGCCCCTTGCAGTGTGTGGTGTGCCCCAGAGTGGCCGTATGGCGCTGGTATAGCTGTAGGAAATCTGTAGAACTGACCATGGCCAACGCTTCCATCCAACTGTCGACCCTCAGATGCCTGGCGTTGCTTGTAGGCAGTGATTCACGGGCCTTCTCTTCTCTTAGCTCTGACTCTTCCTGAACTCGTTCTGGTCGCTTACAGTTCCTCTGTCCTCAGTCTTGTCCTCGTCCATTTGTAAGGGCAACTTGGGAATGTTTCCTGTCTGACCGTCCCTGCACCCCTCGTGTTTTTGTAATCCAGGAGCTGTTGACAGGCTGATGGTTACATTACAAGTCCCAATGCTTGCACTGCGTGGAGTTTGCATGTTCTCCTCGTCTATATTGATTTTTCTCCAGGCACTCCAGTCTTGCTGCCCCTTCTAAAAGATGTGTGCATTGGATTACTGGATCCCAAAACTCGGTCCTGGGGACCCCCTGTGACAGCCGCTTTTTGTTCCAACCATCTTCTGTTTTCTGCACTCTGAACCTGAGTAAGTTTCTGTGTTTTTTGGAGTCAATGTAGAAAGTACATTTTATACCAACCAGGACCGAGTTTGGGAATCACTGCATTAGATTATTTGTGGGGTCTTTTGTGGTCCCCGAATGAATGTCGACGAGTGCAGTTCAACTAGCAACTCTTCCTGATCTGGATTAACTGGGAATGAAAATAAGAGGCTGGAAGGGGCACTGGGCTTTACGATCCTAAACAAACGAGGGGGGGCCTTTCACATTCTGGCCCCAACGACAAGAGAAGTAGGATCTTTGACGTTCTCTTCATGTTGAGGAAGATGATGGCAGCTTGATGGAGCAGAATACACACTGCATTTGAAAGTGTCTGAGCATTAACATGAATGGTGCCCTTCATGACTGGCTGTGTCCCATCCTGACAATCACTGACGTGAACCAGGACTTCTGAAACCAAATGTGAACGACTCTTTTAGATTAGTGGGGCTGACCACCTACTTTTGTTGCTTTCAAAGACCCGATTATTCAGGGTTTTCCGGCCTTGAATGCTCACACATGGTGTACAGGCAAGGAGACCACAGCCTCGTCCTTTGGAACATCCGCCCAGAGCCAAGTCCACGGATGAAGTAAACCACTAAGCTACTCATCGAGCGGTGCTACTAATGGCTACTGCACATGCTCGCATCACGATTACGATGTCCTGGTTTTGCATGTTTAGAAACCTGCTTAGAAAGTCGTGCTGCTCAGGCCTTTGAAGATACCATCCATTTGCAGTCGGCGCCATTTTAGGACGGACATTAAGGTTAAGAGTTGGTATGGTTAGGGTTTACCAGTTGAACTGTTCTACCGCACTTAGCGACAGACATCTCTACCAGTTTGTGGTGTGGTAGAACAAAGCAGCACAAACCGATGAGCCCACATCGCCTTTGAATCTTCAGCTCTCAACACACGGCTCGCTTTGCCATGCTAAAGTAACACAGCGTGGCTCCAGCCGACACTTGGGTGGCTTCTGATTCACATGCTGGCAAACAGAATACCTCGATTGATATGTGCAGGTATGGGGTCATGTGGCACTGCCAGGACAGACCCTCAACTGAGCACAGCCAATTATGTGTTGCCTGATAAAGCCAGTGCTGTACGCCGAGTTCAGCTATGGGGATGGGGCAGGGTTGGTGACATGTGGCTATGACACTGCTGCATTCTGGCACAGTAGGGATTGTAAACTTCCCTTGTATGGTGATGAATACATAAAAATATTATCACTAAGGAACTGAAGAAATACTGAAGGTCATTATTAGTGAACTGTTTACCGTATATACTCGCGGTTATACTGTATAATTTCTGGTATTTTATAATGGTGGTATAAGTCGAATGTGGAAGACTCACACTATTGGTGCAAGAGATTAAGATATACTAACGCCCAGCTGCGAGAGTCACCACGGAGCACACGGCCTTTTATTTCTATGTGGGTGCAACAATGTGCTGCATCAGCGGGTGCTCCTAACGTCAATCTCTCTCTCTGTCTATTGTGCCCACGTGACCACATGGTGATACCCAAACTATTCCAAAGCGACCTTTGCAGTGATTTGTATTTTTTGTATCTCACACCCTCATACACCTTTATCATAAGAGCATCCCTGATGGAGTGTTCGATCACAAGAAAATATGAAGCTGGTTTTAAATTAAAAGTCATTGAAGTGGTGAAAGAAATTGGTAACTACGCTACTGCAACAAAATTCGATGCGTCTGAGAAACTGATGTGAGATTGGAGGAGGCAAGAAGATGTAAAAAAATAAATTAAGTGTTGCATTTTTGAACGGGCGTATAATTCAGGGTCTGATTTTATGATCGATTTTTCAGGTTTCAAGACCCGACTTATACGTGAGTATATACGGTAAATAAATACATGTTCAGTGTCATACCTCCCTTATATGCTAACACTCAGAGACATTGTATAGCAAAGGAAGTATTACTCAATATGGGAGGGGTCTGAAATCCAACCCCACCCTCATCGCTCCCCACCCCGTCTCACGTTCTGCAGTGAGTGGTGGTTGAGCTCACCCTCTTGTTTTCATTCTGTCGTGGTATGGAAAACATGAGACATCAGACAGAGGAGCTTCTCTTCTGTTATTCCTCGTCACTTTGTCTATGCACTGTACTTCGAGCCGAGCACTCATTGGCTGTCAGCTGTATGCACTGTACTTTGAGCCGAGCACTCATTGGCTGTCAGCTGTATGCACTGTACTTCGAGCCGTGCACTCATTGGCTGTCAGCTCTATGCACTGTACTTCGAGCCGAGCACTCATTGGCTGTCAGCTCTATGCACTATACTTCGAGCCGAGCACTCATTGGCTGTCAGCTCTATGCACTGTACTTCGAGCCGAGCACTCATTGGCTGTCAGCTCTATGCACTGTACTTCGAGCCGAGCACTCATTGGCTGTCAGCTGTATGCACTGTACTTCGAGCCGAGCACTCATTGGCTGTCAGCTGTCAGGCACACAGAGTCGCCCCTACAACTGAAGACAAATCCAAACTGAGCAGATTCCAACTAAATCTCCCGAGTGCAGACATTGTAAAATGTATTTCCAGTATTTTAGCACAAGTCAAAATTAATAAGATCAACTTGAGAATTTATTAAACACAAATTCTTTATTTTTAGTTTATGAAAAACAAATGATAAAAATAAAGCAATATTATACATAAAACATTTGTAAAGAAAACAGAAAAAATAATGATTGGATAAAGTAAATTTTAAAAATCTAAGCAAAAAATAAATAAAATGCAACATAAATGTAAGGTGCACACGGTAATAAACATAAAAACAATTTTATTTATTTATGTAAATTGCATATCATATTTTTTTTATTTAAAAAGTGCACATAACAGAAATTTAAAAAAATCCTAAAAGGTCTCGTAAAGGTATTACTGTAACCTTCAAAATCATTGCTTGTGGACTCTGACTACAGTAAACACAGCCACAATGTCCTCCATGTCCGAAGTCCTTTGACCATTGTGCCGTTTTTGACAGTAGAGCTCAGGCTGAGAGTCTCTCCTGACACATAGAAGATCTCTAGTAAGATTTAAAGAGCTTTAAAGAAGCAAACGTTCTCTCACCAGAGGCAGCAGACATAGGAAGACTCAGGAGGAGACGAGGTTCACTACTTACATTTCCACAGTTGTTCATTGTATTATAAAGCCAAAATGGCTGAATTGTCTAAACAAACCGAGCCAATCCAATGTTTGGTTTGCCTCATCATTTTCAGGTTCCTAACGTGGTCCTCCAAAGTGCGCATTTCCCTGACCAGCTCTAAGCTAACTATGCATTTCTGGCAGGTAGAGCCATCTGTACTGCCAGTGGAGTCGGGACACACAACATATCAATGAGCCCTCGACGGCGTTGAGCACCGAGTTCATCGTTAGCCTGGTGTTTTCAGTTGCTTCTGTGCCTTCCAAGTTTAGCTCAGTGGTCTCCAGCCTTCTTTGCACCATGGACTAGTTTCATGTAAGACAATTTTCCTTGGACCGGCCATCGCACATGCATAATAAAACATAATATAATGCATAATAAATACAAATCGCCATAATACAGAATCGGTGAAAGACCTCTGCTCGTTTCCCTGCAAGGAGACGGTCCCATCTCAGGTAGTGATGAGAGACCCAAAGTGTGTTCTTTTTCTCTAATCTACTCTGTAATTTCATTTTGGTTGCTGTCCTGGCAGAAGACCCCGCTTAACAAAGATAGAACGTTGGAAATTGAAGCAGGGCTTTTGTGGCGAACTCCAGAATGTTTGTTTTTTATTCATTTTAAGAAGGTTTATCTTGTGTGCTTCATTTATCAGGCATCAAAACTGTGACAGAGATAAGTGTGCGTAAGAGGCACAGACGCAATTGATGGGGAGATTGTTGAATGACGAGTGGTCACAGATACTGAAAGTTATCAGCAGTTTATTGTACACCACAAACAAATCAATCTGCATGCACATCCAAACTTTACTTAATAACGCCGGCCCTTCCTTAACTACAGTGGCTGTCAGGGTACATAAGCAACAGAACAGACTCACTGATCTACAGAGATGATCTGTTCAGCTTTCAAAATAAAACACACCACAGACTCCAATAGTCGATAAAATGGAAATAAAAAAGATAAATAAAACATTTTTTTCCTGTGTGGCCTGGGTACCGGACCACTGGTCTTGCTAGTTCACTGCGAAACACTTATGGTTAAGATTTCACCGTTGGCTGGACGATCAACTTTTGCCGTTTGGTTTCTTCCCCTAGTCAGATGTTGGCTTTTATTCCAAATGTAACTTTTGTTTTACTGATGGATTATATTACTTTCTTTGCTCCAGATAAGTTATCAGCTATTCCCTTCTGCTGCTGTAAAACACTCCGTCCGTTCGTTCAGAGTGTGTGAGACGCTCCTGTGCCTCCACTTCCGCTCCAACAGTCCAATTCCGCAGTCAGTTCTAACTCCTCTAATTAAGTATTGCAATGGACGGAACTAATAGAATTAACATTACAGATTTTCTACTACGTGCCACTGTCCGGATTCTTCTTTACTTCCTGTTCTTGTTTTTATTTCCACTTTTTGCTTCCACACATGTAAATCCTGTTCATGATTTTGAAAAATGTCTCTAATGACATTTAACATCAGTAAAATAAAGTTATAAACGCATTCTACAATGGAGATTTGGCCCCTTAAAGGGTGAATTCGTTTCCTTTTTATTGGAAGAAAATAACATTGCATACCATTAAGTGGAACTTATACAACAAATGGCTTCACAAAACTAGGAAAACAAAACATGAAAACACACACACATATATATCTATCTACTCTCTAGATATAAAATCCTACGTCTAAAAGTGCAACGATTTTGTGCAACAATTTTATGTGACATTTTTTGTCACACTTTAAATCTGGCTTATTTTAAATCCTACATATATATCTTTGGTACAGTATCATTCTTTTAAGAATTTATCAAACTTTAATGTGATGTTAGATTTTCAGATTCTTATTCTGTTTTTAAATTATAAACTAAAAAATTTCAAGAACTTGCGTCCCGCGATTAGAGACTTTGTGCCAAGAGATTTAACCACACCCGGGGCCGGAAATAAAAGACAAAGAGTAGGACAGCTGCTGTACAGGCTTTTAAATGTTCAAAGTGCCGTGTGAGATGCAGATCTCACGGTCGCCAGCAGTAGCAACCAGCAACTGATCGAGCAAAGAGGAGATAAAAAAAAAAAAACCTATTTGTTTCCCATTGTGTCACCGTTTAAGAGGAGCAAACGCATCTCCTTGGGGTGCGTTCAGCCCCCCTCTTCACAATGCGAGTGGCAGAGACATGAAGTAGCTGGTGCATAGCGCAGGCCGGGTGGTTGGCAAGCGAAGTGAGCGGGGGGCGAACCCCCAACAAATAATAATTTTTCTTTTGTACATTTACAGATTTTACTAATTTTCTGGCTGCGACTGGAGATTGGGTGCTGAAGGCGACAGTGGGCTTGCCCCCTAGTATATATACTGTATATATAGTAAAAGAAGCCCAGACACTGAGAGAGCCGAATGTCCAAAAAGCACACTCAATTTATTATTTTCTTCTGCACACACAGCACACAGTCCACTAACCCAGAATAGTTGCTCAGTCCTTTACTTTCGTCTTTCTCTCAAGTCTTCTGCCACCTCTACGCCTCTCCTCACCTGACTCCGGTTTGACTAATGAAGTGAGGCGGCCCCATTTATAACACCACGGATGTTGTCCAGGTGCTTTGCGACGATCTTCTGGATGTGGTGGAAGTGCTGCATGAGCACCCGGAAGCACTCTGGGTGTGCGTGGAATTTCTTTTGGCAGCACTTCCGAGTGTGGTGGAAGTGCTGAAGATCTTACTTCTAGAGGTGTCCAGGTGCCCCCTGGCGGGGGGCCACAAACCCCCAACAAGTCTGAGTTTCAAAGCCTTAAGCCATTGGCCCCGATGCAACCCAGGGGGCTGCCCTCTCATGTCCTGGGGAATGAATTGCCCTTCTTCTCTCAGTCTCCTGCTCTTCCAGGCCTCCTGGCAGGGCACAATACCCGGCCATCCATCACAATATATATATTGTGAGGGATGGCTGGCCATTTACCCCGGCCAATACCCCCAGGCCGCTAGATGGAGCCCTCCCTGTAGCATGGAAGTGCCCCAAAGAACAGCAGGGAATTATGGACGATGGAGTTTTTATTCCCAACCCTGCTGGACACCGTGGGGCCCACCAGAGGACGCTCTGCAGGGAGGCTCAAGGACTCTTACGTGCCCTATAACCCGGAAGTGTGTCATAATCACATGACAAGAAGAAACGACGTGCTTCCGGGTTGAGGAAAAGGACTTTTACCCTGACCCGGAAGTCATAAGGACTTGTGGGATTGTTGGACAGGAACACCTCCGGGTCAGGGGGTATAAAAGGATGATGGGAAATCCCAGACGTTGAGTTGAGCTGGGTGGAAGTGTGGCAACACGTCTGGGAGTGTGGAGGATTGGTTATTGTTTATTGGTTATTGATTTAGGAGATTTGTGGAGAGGTGGTGCTTTGTGCACATTTATTATTATAATAAATTCAATATTTGGACTTTTATCTGGTGTCTGACGTCTTGTTTGAGGGTTCAAGGGGTCACGGAGACCTTAAACTGTCACAATATATATATATATATATATATATATATTTACTAGGGTGCTTTACCCCCTGCTTGCTTCACTCCCCAACACCCCGGCCTGTGCTACATGCCAGCCACTTCACACCTCTGCCACTCGCGTATGTGGATTTCACTTTCACCAAACAACAAATCTTTTAATTCTCATGGATACGTCTCTTCATTGGGAAGAAACACTACTTGTCCCTGATGGCAACACAAAGTAGACAATCTACAAGTCTCCGACTTAAAGTTTAAATCCAAACAATATATTCGATCTCTTTTTGCTGTTCCGTTATTTCACTGAGTAATAATTTCCATTAGTAAAGACCGCTTTAGCGCTAACAATCAGTTTTTTGAGACTTTCCAATTTTAGTACTTTCATAATCTCTAAGTTGCTCTGCATGTGTATCGCGCCAATGTTTTTGAACCTCTTTACGACATTCTGCTTTGTCTTCTACTCTTTGTCTTTTATTTCCGTGTCTGACAATAGCATTCACACGAATGAGAAGTGAGTGGACCACGGGCGTGGATGTAAATGTTTGAGAGGAGGGCAGGACTTGTCAAAATCTCTTGCCAAAAAGTCTCGTCTCACGGGACCTGAAATTATCTCAGAGAAAGTCTTGTCCCAGGATTTCCTTTTATAATAGAGAGATTGATATATATACAGTAATCCCTCCTCCATCGCGGGGGTTGCGTTCCAGAGCCACCTGCGAAATAAGAAAATCCGCGAAGTAGAAACCATATGTTTATATGGTTATTTTTATATTGTCATGCTTGGGTCACAGATTTGCGCAGAAACACAGGAGGTTGTAGAGAGACAGGAACGTTATTCAAACACTGCAAACAAACATTTGTCTCTTTTTCAAAAGTTTAAACTGTGCTCCATGACAAGACAGAGATGACAGTTCTGTCTCACAATTAAAAGAATGCAAACATATCTTCCTTTTCAAAGAAGTGCGAGTCAGGAGCAGATATTGTCACAGAGATAGAGAAAAGCAAACAAATCAATGGTGCTGTTTGGCTTTTAAGTATGCGAAGCACCGCGGCACAAAGCTGTTGAAGGCGGCAGCTCACACCCCCTCCGTCAGGAGCAGGGAGAGAGAGATAGAGACAGACAAACAAAAATCAATACGTGCCCTTCGAGCTTTTAAGTATGCGAAGCACCGTGCAGCATGTCGTTTCAGGAAGCAGCTGCACAAAAGATAGCAACGTGAAGATAATCTTTCACAATTTTTAGACGAGCGTCCGTATCGTCTAGGTGTGCGAACAGCCCCCCTGCTCAATCCCCATACGTCAGGATCACAGATAGTCAGCGCAAGAGAAAGAGAGAAAAGTAAGCAATCTAGCTTCTCAGCCATCTGCCAATAGCATCCCTTGTATGAAATCAACTGGGCAAACCAACTGAGGAAGCATGTACCAGAAATTAAAAGACCTATTGTCCGCAGAAATCCGCGAACCAGCAAAAAATCTGCGATATATATTTAAATATGCTTACATATAAAATCCGCGATGGAGTGAAGCCGCGAAAGGCAAAGCGCGATATAGCGAGGGATCACTGTATATAGATATATTACAGAGTTAAAAAAGGAAAGCAACCAAACAGAATTCAACCCCCACTTTAGGGCGGATTCCGATTGTGCCGTTGCAGTGCTGTACTTCAAGGGGGGTTCCTGCTGATTTTGCATGGCAATGAGTACCTAGTGTATGTAAATGGATGCCCTCGGGTAACTGCTGTCTTGCTCGCCCTGTTGCCACACCTCTGCTCGGGGCGAGTCGCAGAGGATGTCCGACTGCATCACGAGAGCACACCGCCAACTGCCTCCAACTCGCTAACAGGTTTGTTTTAATGTGACTGAAAATCACCAGAAAAGTTGTGTAGTGTGAAATGGCCTTAACTGAGTCTTCTTTTGTTTGCATCAATGAATGAGCACTACGATGGCATGACGTCCCATTTGTGGTTGATTCCTGCTTTGCCTCAATGCTGTAAGGCAGGCACTCTGCCAAACCTGTGACTCTCCCAAAAAATACCCCCTTTTCACTCAACAACGGTGTCAACTTGATAAAGTAGTGAATGCCATCATGGATCAGGTATACTTTGAGTTTATTGATAAGCAGATCAGTAAAAACAGTTTATCACTGTGTGCATATAAGGCGTACAAAACCATCCATCTTTGCATATTGTATATGGCACAGCGTGGTGCTGCACTGGTTGCCATTCCAGGTCCCAACCAGGCACGGTGGTGTTTGCCTTTGCTCATTATGTACGCCTGGGCTTTCCACCCACAAATGCTAAACATGGGTGAGTTCCAACCCGGGCCCCTGTGACTTTGTGCCTAAGTTGGTTCTGCGACATGCTGGCGCCCCACAGCCTGGAATACGCAGCAGTGCGAGTGTTACGTTATGCTGTGTTCTGGGCTTGTAGTGGACTTTTGTTTACAGGCGTGAAGGTCCTCAGCATGAATTAAACTGACCGGTGTCTAGACGGTGAGGACTGCTGCGCATTACAGTATTCAGACCCCTTCACTTTTGCACATTTTGTTATGTTGGGCATTTAAATTCATGTTTTTTCCCCACATCAAGGAACACTCAATACCTCAGAATAACAAAATGAAAACAGGAATTTAGACATTTTTGCAAAAATTATTAACAAAAATATCACCCAAGAATTCAGACCCTTTACTCAGTACTCCGTCAAAGGTCCTTTGGCAGCAATTCCAGCCTGCAGTCTCCTTGGTATGTCATGACAAGCTTTACACACCTGGATTTGGGGATTTTCTGCCATTCTTCTCTAGAGATCCTCTTAAGCTCTGTCAGGATTGATGGACGTCTATTACCAGTTGTCTCCAGAGATGTTTGATTAGGTTCAAGTCCAGATTCTGGATGAGCAACTCAAGGACATTCACAGAGTTGTCCCAAAGCTGCTCCTGTGTTGTTTATGCTTTGTGCTTAGACTTCCTGTCCTGTTGGAAGGTGAACATTCAACCCAGTCTGAGGTCCAGAGTGCTTCATTAAGGATATCCCTGTGCTTTCAGCTTCCCTCAAGCCTGTCTAGTCTTCCAGTCCCTGTCACTGAAAAATAACCCCAGAGTATGACGGTGCCACCACCACGCTTCACCATTGGAACGGTACTGCAGAAGTGATGAATGGTGCCTGGTTTCCTCCAGACATCATCAGACTAGAGTATCTCTTTTCTTACAGTCTGAGAGTTCTTTAGGTGCCTTTTTTGTAAGATCCAGGTGGGCTTCCACATGTCTTTTACTGAGGAGACAGTTCTGTCTGAGCACTCCATCATAAAGCCTAGATCAGTGGAGTGTTGAAGTGATGGCTCTCCTTCTGGAAGTTTCTCCCCTACTCCACAAGGGTTCTCTGGAGCTCAGCCAGAGTGATCATCACTTTTATGGTCAGCTCTCTCTCCATGGCCCCTCTCCCATGATC
Source organism: Erpetoichthys calabaricus (assembly GCF_900747795.2). Taxonomy (NCBI): domain Eukaryota; kingdom Metazoa; phylum Chordata; class Cladistia; order Polypteriformes; family Polypteridae; genus Erpetoichthys; species Erpetoichthys calabaricus. The sequence continues at coordinate 61,109,973 of NC_041411.2, read as the reverse complement.
ACTGAGTTTGGCTGAGTGACCAGCTCTATGAAGACATGTGGTGGTTCCAAGCTTTTTCCATTTAAGGATTATGAAAGCAGCTGTGCTCTTGAGAACTTTCAATGCTACAAGATTTTTTTGTGGCCTTCCTCAGATCTGTGCCACAACACAATCCTGCCTCTAAGCTCTGCAGGCAGCCTCTTCAACCTCATGGCTTGGTTTTTGCTCTGATACACCATGTCAGCTGTAGTATCTTCTATAGACAGGTGTGGCATTCCTAATCATGTCCAATCAATTCAGCTGACCAAAGATGGACTCCAAACAAGGTGCAGGAACATCTCAATGATGAGCACCAGAATGGGATGCCCCTGAGCTAAATGTATACCATCATAGCAAAGAGTCTGAATACTTTAGTCAACGTGATATTCATTATTTTTAAAAGATTTGCAAAACTGTATCCATTTATTTTTTTTCTTTCTCATTCCAGGGTATCAAGTGTTGCTTGATAAGGAAAAAAAAAACAGGCTGCAACATAACAAAATGTGAAGGTAGTGAAGGGGCCGAAATGCGCTCTGAAGGCACTGTATTTATTTGTAGCACTCTGTCTGCTCACATTAAAATGATTCCCCTGTCAATTGCACACCACCAGCCACCAGAGGGACCCTGACGGTCATCTTCAGGTGTTTGTCCCCTTCACGTAAACTCTAAATGAACTCTTACTGGTTCTTGGATTACATTAAACTTAAGTAACATAACATTTACGCCTACAACATTCCCACATAGTCTCTCTGTAAATTACTGCTGAGCTTTCACTGTCCTTCAGTTCCTCTTTTATATTATTGTGTCATTTTTTTTTGGTCACATTTTAGGCTGTGCAGAACTTTTGTTCAGCTGTATGCTGCCCATTGATGTGGACGCTGCCTTCAGTGCCTGTCAGTGCCTTCAGTTCACAAAACAAATCCAAACAATTAAAGTAAGTGTTTAAAAACACTGCACAGGAGTGGCATCTGTGTGACAGCACACTGTGACCAGTCAGTGGCTGCGGTGTCACCAGAGGCTAGTCCCACTCACATTACTATCAAGCAGATATGCTGCCTAGGGGTGAGGCAACTGTCAATCAAAGTGAACCATCTGCTGAAGTGCAGCCTTGACAGCAAATACAGTGGACTCCGAAACCTCTGATACAACATGCAATGGAAAGAAACAAGGGGGCTCCGCCCCCTGCTCGCTTCGCTCGCCTACCCCCGGCGTTTTGAACCCGTGCCCGCCAGGCAGCCGTAGGTTGCTTTTGTATTGGCCTCTCTTTCAACCTCATGTAGCATTTTTATACACTTAGCTAAGGGGTGATTGTTTATGACCTTAGTGACGTTTCTCATTATAAGGTCCGTGCATTGTTTGTTTTCAGGAAGGTTCATTCATTGATAGATTGCGTCATCTGGATCTAAGATGTATATTTCTGCAAATTTGCATTCGTGATTTGTTTCAGGGTACACTGTTCCAATGCGATGTAATATTTGTCCACATACGCGAAAGCAGTATGGGCCATTGCCAGCTGCTGGCCTGATATTTAGTCTGGTAGATGCAAAAGCAAATGAACCATTGTAGGATCTAATGCAGTTCATAAAGTTTTTACTTTCAGGTAAATTGTTAGTTAGAAGCTTCCGTAGATATTCAGGATATTCATGTAAATGAGGCAGTCTAACTTGACCCTTTTGACAACAACGTGTAAACTCATTAGTTGTATTGCCAGTTGTTTCTTCAGGGAAGTTAATGTCCAGTATTTGGGATGTGTTGTTTTGGAGCTGTAACTGCGTTGCTTGTGTTGTGTGAGAAGCGCGTTGTAGTCGCCGGCGTTCATTGATTTTATGGAGCTGGGCCCGTGTTTGTATCCCGGTCAGTCAGTCGAGCTCTCTCTTTTTGGAGCCATGCTTGCTTGTTTTCTGGCATTTCAGACGCACGTTGTAGACGTCTGCGTTCATTGATATTTTCCCGTCGGTCCCGTTTTTGTATGTCTGTCACTCGAGCTGTTTCGTTTTGAACCCATGCCTGCTTCGCTTCCACAGTTTGAGATGCGCGCTGCATGCGTCTACGTTCATTGTATCTGTCCATTTGGGCTCGTTTCAGTACCTGTGTTAGTCGAGCTTTTCGTTTTTGGAGCCGAGACAGTTTTTCTTCCGCGGTTTGAGAAGCACGTTGTAGGCGCCAAAGTTTATTGTTTTTTTTTATGCGGGCTCGTCTTTGTGGTCCCGTTACTCGAGCCGTATCGTTTTGCACCCGTGATCGTGAATTCATGACTTGTCTGTTCTTTATCGTTAGTAATATGGGCGTTGATTTCAGATGCGCGTTGTAGGCGAATGCTCCTATCGTAGTATGTGCCGTTTTACGTACCACAATTCGCTTTCCGTAATATCTTGGGGTTGATGTGTGACCCTTTGTGGACTCCATAGTGTGTCCCATTTTAATCTGGTGCGGGGGGGTGACTCCTCTTTTTACGTAACATCTCGGGCTTGATTTGTGAACCTTTGTGGACTCCGTAGTATGTCCCGTTTCACTGTGGGGCGGGGATAATGTGATTCAAATATGTTGTTTTGTCCGTATTTGTGGGGTTTCTGTATGATGTCGGGTGTTTGCTCGTTTTTGAGTTGTAATCTCGGGCTTGATGGGTGACCCTTTGTGGACTCCGTAGTCTGTTCCGTTTCACTCAGGGGCGTGGGTCTGACTCCTCTTTTTTGTGTGCTATGGGCGCATTGCCTCATTTCTTATTTCTGTTAGTGGAGGGGGGCTTTGTGTGTCTTTTGCGTCCACGGGCAGGTCCCTGCGTCCATATCCGGTTTACCATTCTCGTTTAGTAATATGGATCAGCGGACTTTTATAAAGGCTATCAACCAACCATTGGCACTCACTACGACGGGGATGACGGTGAGATGCTCTGGACACTGGAGTTGGACATACAGTGCACAGAAAAAGCACTCACCTCGTGGGAGGTTTACACATTTTATTGTTATACAACATTGAAGCCCAGTGGTATTAATTTGGATTTTTCAGACTGATCAACAGAAAGAGACTCTTTAATGACAAAGTGAAAACAGATCTCTGAAAACTGATCATAACTGATTCAGACAATTGGTTTTGGAGATCACCTGTCAGGGGTTTCACTCAATTGTTGTATAAATGCAGCTAATCTGGAAGGTGCAACTTGTGGTGACGCAGTATGGTGGCCTAACTTACACCATGAAGGCACAAGAACACGGCAAGCAAATAGCTTTTCCCTTGGAGTCCAGTTGAATTAATCATTAAGATTAATTCTCCTCCTCTTTTTTGCCTTTCACTCCTGTAGTTTAAATACAAAATGTCCCGGATGTAACTGGTGGATCCAACAGGTGATTTCCGTCTTGGGTTTCGGTCTCCCTCCATCATCCTTCCCCTCTTCACTTACGGGGACAACATTTACTGACACGCATATAACAGATAGTAAATGGGACGATGAAAACAAGATGCACTCCGCACAGACAAAAACACATACTTATTATTATGTAGCCCCGCTACAAGAATATGGCACAGCTGTCAATCTGCCTAAAGCAAACTGCACAAAAACTGAGTGACTGTACTGTCTAGTGAGGGAGACCACCAAGAGACCAATGACAAATCTTAAGGGGTTACAAGCTACATTGGCCAAGATAGGCAAGAATGGGCAGACAACAATTGTTGCCTGCTTGCTTCACGACTTGCAGCTTTATGGGAGAGTAGCAAAGAGAAAGCCACTGTTAAATAAATCTCACATGACATGTCAGCAGAAAGCACATGGGAGACGGTGAAGTCAGCAGGAAGGAGGTTCTGTGGTCTGATGTGAACACAACTGGTTTTTTTTGGCCATCAGACTCAATACCATGTTCTTACACTGCCCACCACAAAGCACAGTGGTGGCAGCATCATGTTGTGGGAATGCTTCTCTGCAGCAGGCCCTGGAAGGCTTGTGAGGTTGGAGGGTGAAATGAATGCAGCAAAAAAATGGGAAATCCTGGAGGAAACTTTGATGCAGTCTGAAAGAAACCTGCACCTTGGGAGAAGATTTGTTTTTCAGCAAGACAACATAAAGCTAAAGCTACACAGGAATGACTGAAAAACAACAATGCTAATGTCCTGGAGTGGCAGAGTCAGAGTCCACATCTCAATCCAACGGAGAATTTGTGTCTGGATGTGAAAAAATGCTGTTCACTCATGAACTACATGTAACCTGACGTTGTTCTTTTGCAAAGAAGAATGAAGAAAAATGTCAGTGTCCATACGTGCAAAGCTAACAGGGAGGGAGAGGGAGAGAGACCAGTGCACACAGGCTCAAGCTGTCATGGCCTCCAAAGGTGCATCTACTGAATACTGACACCAAGGGGGTGAATACTTATATGATCGATTGTTTTGTGCCTTCTGTTTGTATATAATTTAGATCACTTGAGTCAGATCTGTTTTCAATTTGACATTAAATAGTCTTTTTCTGCTGTTCAGTACCTTCAAAGTTGGTCACCAAGCTCCTGGTCTTCATACTTCACGCCACCTTCTTCTACTAGATTTTGCTCTCCCTTGCTGCAGTCAGTGAGGTCCTCACCTGCCCAGCCAATGTCAGTTAAAGTGGGCAACAGCTGATCGCACACGTGGGTGTGAGACAGAGAGAGGAGACGGCAGTGCAGACCATAGGCCAGGGGTGCCCACCTCCGATCCTGGAGGGTCACAGTGGCTGCAAATTTTCATTTCAACCATTTTCTTTATTAGTTACCAATTTGTGCAGCTAATTAACTTGATTTGCTATTTAAAAGTCAGATCTTTTAAATCAGGGGTGAGCAATGTCGGTGCTGGAGGGCCACAGTGGCTGCAGATTTTTGTTCCAACCCAACTGCTTTATTTCATTCATTTCAAGTCATTTATTGCTGATGAAGCAGTTATTGCTGAAGTGACATTTTTCTGCTTCATTTTAGTGTGTCACTCACATTAGCAATTTGTTCCATACTTGAGCACATTTGTCCGCATAAAAACCCTGTAAACCTCCCCCCACCCATCTCCCCCAAAACAAGTCTAGTTTGTTTGACTAGTGTGATCACTCCTTGGAGGGCCAACCACACTGTGTCCTGGCCCACTTGCATGAGGTGGACCTGTGCATGGTTCAGTAGGATTTGGGAACAGTGTGATCGTTAAACGAGGCACAAAATACAGACATGATGTCAATGGTATGACAACATCATAACAATATCCTCAACATCACTTGTTGCCGTAAAAATCTTCTCATATATTCAGCACGATTAACAGCAAAACAATGTGCTGTACACTCAATAAATCTGTAAGAGGGTAGAGCGTTATCCTGCCTTACACAACTCCAAAAAAACACAAAATAAGAAAATCATTTTCACATGCATGCTGTCACTCTGTGTTATCGTGTTTTGGCTTTACACAAAGTCGCATGGAGATGACAAAAGTGTGCCTGGGCCCAGAACGTTAAGGTGCATTGTGAGTGCAGGCCAGCAGGTGGGGTAGGGAGGACTGACAGTTGTGCTCAGGCACGGTACGGAACAAATGTGCCGAGTGTGAGTACACCCTTAGTTGTCTTGCTTGTTAAGATTCTGAACCCTTAATTGCTTATTTTAGTCTTAAAAAGCTGCATTCGCTGTTTTCATTTCTCATTATTAGCAATAAAATGTAAATGACAAAAGGAACCAGCAGTTCTCCATCTTGCTTATTTCCATTTACTATACACCTGTGATATTCATCATTCTGCCATTCCGAGTATGTAACACTGATCCTAGTAGTGGACGATATGCTGGATCAACTGCTAAACTGGTTAGAATTCTTCTTCTGGTATAGATTTAATAAGAGCTGTTTTACTGGTATCCTGAAACTTAGCAGAAAACTTGCTAACACATTTAAACAGAAAATGTGCATGCAGAAGGAGCTGGAAATGTGCCATGGGGATCTGTGTCTTAAAGTGAACCAATAAGCCCGCGATTTGCCAGCAAATCGGAAATCCAAGAATGGCAATCAGTTTCTGTTCCGTCCGATATGTGGATGGATGACATATCATGGAGGGTGGGTGCGTCTGGGGAAATGTCATTTAATTACATAAGCATATCTGTAATAAAGCGGTCTCGTTTTGTGGAGACGTGATTCCGTTGCCTTTGCTGACACCGACTGCTGGCAGAGTGGAGCACAGCAAGTTCAGTTTACAGGTTGTGGTGTTCGTGTGCCAGCCACTGAGTCTGGGAAGCCGCTGGGTTAGAGTCTGTGACTGTCATGTGATCTATATTACTGGCACAGTGGATTAGAGCAAGTGTAGCTCACAGGTTGTGTTGTTTGGGTGGGACGCCGCTGCGTTTGACTCTGGGGCGGGCGCCAAACTGAATGACCGCTATGTGATCAACATTACTGGCACAGTGGATTAGAGCAAGTCTAGTTTACAGGTGGCGGGCTCGTTGCAGTGCGCGTGACATCCGTAATCGCGTACCGTTGCATAAACCTTGTTTAGTATTAAGGTTTCTTAATAGCATGACTATTGTCCCCATGTTAAGGTTAAGACTGTGTTGTGGTAACCCGGCCGGGTTAATAGTGTTTAAATATTCTAATGGGAAATTAATATGCTCAGTTTCGTCTTCAGAATCAACATTGTCAGTACTTAGAAAGAGGCGGCTTTCTCCAGGAAGCAGTGCAATGACCTGGTTATTTATCTGATCAACGTCAATATTCTTTGGACATAATATAGCTCGGTGCGTTAAAAGTGGTATTTTGTCTAATGAGATTGCTTGACCAAACACCTCTGTTACTAAGTCGTCGCAAATAAAGGCTTGAGGGATCTGAATAATATCTGGGTGAAGTTCATATGTATTGGTAAGGTTTCCATCTCCTAGTTGCAACAACCAATTGGTATATTCTGGATCTGTACAACGCATGTTTTGTACTAAATGTAGTTTCTCAAAGTAATGCCAATTGTCTGCGTATTTTAAACTGGACTGAACAATCGCTGAACGCATGGCATGCGGAACAATAGCCAGGCACTGTCGGAAGTCTCCTCCTAATAAAAGTACTTTTCCTCCAAATGGAATATTATTATTCATTAGACGCCTGCGTTCATTGTGTCTATCCATGCGGGCTCGTTGTTGTATTTCCATTAGTTGAGCTGTTTCGTTTTGGAGACGTGACTGTTTTGCCTCCGCTGTTTTAGAAACGCGTTGTAGGCGCCTGCGTTCATTGTGTGTATCCATGCGGGCTCATTTTTGTATTTCCGTTAGTTGAGCTGTTTGTTTTTGGAGCCGTGACTCCATTAGCTATACGGCGTCTACTGTTAAGAATTATAATCGCACTCACGTTTAATACGGAGTGCTTGTGTATTGTTTCTTTCCATCTGGTGGCGTTTCTGTGTTTTCTGGCTGGACTGTTAATAATGTATTACTGTAATACTGTAATGTGATTCCAATATGCTGTGTAGTGTGGACCTCTGGGGTTTCCGTACTGTAAAACAAGCTTCGAATCCTCTCGTTTAAGTTTTTGCTCTGTGGCGGGCTCGTTGCAGTGCGTCAGTGTGCGTGCACTTCAATGTGCCCTGCGCTATTTTTTTGCTCTGTGGTGGGCTTGTTTTTATTTTTTTGCTCTGTGGTGGGCTTGTTGCAGTGCGGCAGTGCGCGTGCGCCTCGATGCACCCTGCACTAGGTTTTTGCTCTGTGGCGGGCTCGTTTTTATTTTTTTGCTCTGTGGCGGGGTTTTATTTTTTTGCTCTGTGGCGGGCTCGTTGCAGTGCGGCAGTGTACGTCACATCAAGGTTTACAACCTTCTCGTTTCTGTGTTTTCTGTGCAGTGCGGCAGTGCGCGTGCGCCTCGATGCGCCCTGCGCCTAGCGTCCATATCCGGTTTACAACCTTTGGTTAGTAAGATGGATGTCTTTTTGTGTGGACTTGTGAGTGACCTGTACGTAATACGTGAGCCAACCTCTTTAAAGTATTACCAAAACTGCTTTGCAGTTGATGCAAACATGAAAGATTGAAAAATCCATGTCCTTTACTGTTGCACTTATTTGGTAGCAGCAGCGGTGTTTGAAAGAGGTGAGCACCAGATTTTATGCATCCTGCTCCTGTTGCTACTGTCTGTTTTCATATTTAATTCTATTCACTTTATCTCAGAGAGCCTTACAGTTCAGGGGCCTCGTGTATAAATGGTGCATATGCACAAAAATGTTGCGTACACCAGTTTCCATGCCCACATCGCGATGTATAAAAACTAAACTTGGCGTAAACCCATGCACATTCTCACGTCGGCTCAAACATTGCATATGCAAATTTTCGGCTCGGCTTTGCAAACTGGCGGCACCCAGTGTCAAAGCAGTACTACTGTTCCTGTGTGGTTTCCCATTATTTTTTAGATTCCCATCCCTGATGCAGCTTTATCAATCCATCCATCCATAATTCACCGCTTATCCGAGGTCGGGTCGCGGGGGCAGCAGCCTAAATAGGGAAGCCCAGACCTCCCGCTCCCCAGCTACCTCCTCCAGCTCCTCTGGGAGGAGCCCAAGGCGTTCCAAGGCCAGCCGGGAGATATAATCCCTCCAGCGTGACCTGGGTCTGCCCCGTGGCCTTCTCCCAGTGGAGCATGCCCGGAACACACCCCCTAGGGAGGTGTCCAGGGGGCATCCTAACCAGATGCCCGAACCACTTCAACTGACTCCTCTAAATGTGGAGGAGCAGTGACTCCACTCCGAGTCTCTCCCGGATAACTGAACTCCTCACCCTATCTCTAAGGGAAAGTCCAGCCACCCTGCTCCCTTCTTGGATCGAGGCCTTGTTGTGGCAGAAGGGCTTGCGCGGTCTAGTGATCTTCGGAGCTATGTTGTCGGGTGCTACATGCTCCTGGTAGGGCTTCCCAAGGCAAACAGGTCTCAGGTGAAGATCCAGACTAACTCGATCCTGAGACTCCATATGGAGTTAAATCGAGGATCGGTGTTTCCCTTGCCCGGTAAAGGGTACCCGGGGCCCCACCCTGGAGCCAGGCCCGGGGGAGGGGCTCGCTGGCGAGCGCCTGGTGGCTGGACATTCGACCACGGGGCCCAGCCGGGCTCAGCCCGAAGGAGCAACGTGGTTCCGCTCTCTTGTGGGCCCACCACCTGCAAGAGAGGCCATAGGGGTCGGGTGCAATGTGATATGGGTGGTAGCCGAAGGCGGGAACTCTGGCGTTCCGACCCTCAGTTGCCGAAACTGGCGGCTTTATCAAATACACTGAAATTAACCGCATATCATTTACTAGTTTAAGGCATCTGATTGTAATCAACCTGTAAGCATATAATGGTGCACAGAATGGCCAAACTATTCCAAATAGCATCACTGCTTTAGCATTGTTACTCTTAGTGCACCACTCAGAGTATTTTAACCCACTCACTGCCATGGCCTTGTGCTCAATCTATTTGAACTGCTCCCATACAGCAACACTTCAGAGCCTTTCCTGTAAGGACCTTGTAGTTCAGAAACAGTTTCATCCCAAGAGCTCTAAATGCACTCAATCATTCCATCAAGTGTTAGAACTGGTAGAACTGTTTGTACTTATAAGTACAATTACCTCACTGTAAACTTGCATTACAGTTGTAATACTGCACAACCTGAGCCACTTTATAAAGCGCGTATTTACAGATGATGACAACTGGCTTCTAAATCGATTCAGATTTCCCATCGCTATCTTCTTGGAGCTCTTGATATCATTTTTAAGATGAAATACAGTAAAGTACGCATATTACATTACACAGATAAAATTTTAACTTCATTTAAATAATGTATACTGTTAATAATTAAATGTGAGGGTGCGGTGGTGTTGAGCTGGTCCCCCGTTCAGGGATTGTTCCTGCCTCACGCTGTATGCTTGCTGGGACTGGCTTGACCCTGGATGGATAGATGGACGAAATAATCTATATATATAATTCACTAAGGCACGACTAAGGCACGCAAGACAACCATGGAGCACGCAAGACAGAGCCACGCCCGCCAATTCACAGAGCCCTGCCCAAGACCATGGGATACGACAACAACTCACAGAGCCACGCCCACCAACTCTAAGACCATGGGACGAGAACGCCTGCCCGCCTGTTACCAGCATTCACTGCAATGTACTGGAGTGTGGAGTGTACCGGAGAGAGGGCGGGGAAGCGGGCCCGAGAGGTAGCAGAGACGAAAGCGACTAAGGCGGTGTTTGGTGAGTTGTTGCGTCCGGGCACATGAGCAAGCAGTGCCTCGAGAGCCTCTGTTGTTCGTATCCCATGGTCGGGCGACTTAGTGGATTATATATAGAAAAGCAGCCGGAACCGAAAAGAATAATGTAAGGTCAACGTGGTTGAGAGCTGCATGTGGACTGTATCAGAGACAAAAGCGACTGAGGCGGTGTTTGGTGAGTTGTTGCGTCCAGGCACCTGAGCAGGCAGTGTGAATGCCTCGACAGCGAGAGTAGACACGGGCTGGGGAATAAGGAGTATGGTATGAATTTTTGTGACAAACGTTTTCCGTGTTCCTGCAGGACCATCTAAGAAGAAGCATGTTTGTCGCGGATGCGAATCGCTGTATGCAGCGTGTAAAACAGTTTGCGATGGTGGATGTGGTCGTGCGTCGTAACCAAAAAGAACAGTCCACATGTAGCTCTCAGCCACGTTGACCTTTCATTATTCCTTTCGGTTCCGGCTGCTTTTCTATATATAATCCACCAAATCACCAGACCATGGGATACAAATGACAGAGGCTCTCGAGGCACTGCTTGCTCATGTGCCCGGACGCAACAACTCCCCAAACACCGCCTCAGTCGCTTTTGTCTCTGCTACCTCTCTGGCCCGCTTCCCTGCCCTCTCTTCGGAGAGGCGGGGGGGTGGGGGGCATCCTCCCTGGGCGTCCTTCCCCTCTCCCCCGTTCCGCCCTCCACACCCGAGCGCTGTCCAGCCCCGTCCCTCACTCTGGGAGGTGGGGGCCGTGGCAGCGGTCCTCCAGTTTTCAGTCACAGACATTTGTATGTTGCTTTCTCCGGAGTTCCATCTTTTCATTCACTTACAGTCGTATCCTCAAACCCACCCCATTTGGACAACTGTGTCTTTCAGGAAGTGTTCACCCATCAATACATAATTATGCGGCGTATGCTACGCCACGGGTTGGCTAGTTAAACATGTACTACAAAGATATTTCAATGTTCCTAAAATGTTCTGAAGAATCAGCGATCTAAGCTTATACAGTAGATGGCTTGACATTTATTACAGATCTTGTGTGGCGATTGGTTACTTGAAGAAATAAAAGGAAGGACAGGAATTGGGGGTTAGTATGTTTGAAAGAGACAGTACTGCTGCAAAAAATTATTTCATCGAGGGTCATGCATGGCACAGCAAGCATCTTGCAGGAGGCAGAAACAATCTCTGGACAGGGCGTCAGTGCATAGCTACCATTGCGCCACCATGGCCCCATGTTTAATATATGCTTTAATTCATATCATCATAAAAATGACATCAAGTATACACCTTAGTATTTAAATTGTTCAGAGAGCTGTAATATCATGAATGTAACATCATGAATGTTTATTTCTTTTCTGTGTACCCTAATATGCTTCCATATGACTCTCAAACGGTGGGCTACAACTTGTCTTTTCACGGCGACTTTGATATCTGACCACTTCTTTTTATTTTGGATACTGTGAGAGTTTCTGAACTTGAACTTTTGAGTTTCTCCATCACTCTACATTACTCGATCAACCTCCTTTTGTTGTTTATACCACTGCTTAAACCAACAAATAGCGTGTTTTTCCTTGCCTCCATTTGGATTTTGCTGAAATTCATCTATTTTCCACATGCTTTTGCCATTGTCTTTTCACACAACGCTGAACTTAAACGTCTATTTATATTGATTTGCATAATCAAAGAGGTGTAATTCTGGGAGTCGGGGTGGGGCAGCAGACGTGTGCACATGACTTACATTTCATGCAGACCGGGATTTATGGAGTGGAAGACCGTGGAAGTTGGTGTATGCACAGATTTATGCATCTGGATTTTTTGTGCGTACGCACATTTCTGTTTTTGTCCATATGCCATGTTTTAGTGTGAACTCTACACATGGTATTATACCTGAGGCCCCAGGTCACTATCTGGCACAATAATGGGTCCAGCATAGTTGTCTGGGCCAGTTTCAGGGTTCAATTTCTCCTTCCCCTTTACATACATAAACAATTAAATTATGCACATGAAACAAACATACAGTGCATAAATGTTAAGTGCTTTATAATAAAAATGTACCATCTTTGACCCCCAAACACTGAAACCAGGAAATAATATTTTGCTTATTTAGGCTATGAGCCCAACTGAATGCAGAAGATGGTTGAAACAAAAACCTGTAGGCACAGGGGATCACAGGACTGAGTTTTGAGAACTGCTTTTAGAGATATGGCAATTCAATATCATCAAACAGGGTCAATGTTATTAGAAAATGTTGTAGCAAGAGTGATTTAAATCCACGACACCGACCAAATGAAACTTGCACACAACTAATTTTAGTATATCTCCATCTTGAACGTTTTCACTGTTATACAAGGTAAAAGCACTCCAAAATGTATCTGAACAGAACTAAGACTTTAAATTTTTAATCCACCTATCTAATTATTACTTTTAGGGAGTCATTTATTCCAGACTAGGGTGGCACAGTGGGCACCAATGCCACCTCACACATTCAGTGTCTAGACATGTCCATGAAGAGTTTGCACATTCTCTGTGTGTGTGTGTGAATTATTTCTCCTACATCTGCAGATTCCAGACTGACACTGTGCAAGTGTGTGCGTTCAGAACTGATTTCCTGCCTTTCGCACCCTGCTGTCTTTGAGGGTTTACTAATTTTGTGTTATGTTGCTTTTTTGCGGCTACACTCACAGACAGCAGTAGCTCCTATCTCAATAGGGCAGTACGGTAACTGACTGGGAACAGAACGTCGTTCCAATGCAGGGCAGGGCTGCTGTCGCACATATTGAGTCTGCAAGTTTAGAGCTCTCAGTGAACCTAATGGGTGTGTATTTGCAATGTGGGGTGAAACTGCAGTGCCCAGAGAGCAGAATTGTACGGTGAGGCTGTAGACTTATGCTTCCTCAGCTGGAATGGGAGGGAATTTTCAGCTTCTGCATGATTCTCACCCAGAGATCTTACACATGAAGGCTCTATGTGGTGGCTTCTATGTGATGCCCAAATGAAACAGGTGCTGAAGTGTGGTGCAAAATGCCAGGAAAAATGACATGCACCCAATTTGCATTCCAGAATGTAAGGACATGTCCTACTCCAAAAGACTTTGAGAATTAATTCTATTTAGTCTTGAACACAGGAGAATGCATGGGCACCTAATCCAGGCCATCAAAATTGTCAAAGGGATCATTCTTTCAATTAAATACTTGAGGACACCAGTGTAAATTAAGGTGAAGTACATTTGAGACTGAAGCCAGGAAGCACTTATTTACACAGTGTGGTGGGAATCTGAAATAAACTACAAAGTCATGTTGTTGAAGCAAAAGCCTTGACAACCTTTAAAAAGTATCTGGATGAGAGACTGGGAGAGCTTAGCTATTAGCTAAACAAACATGCTTGGTGGAATGAATGAGCTCCTCTTTTTTGTCAAATTTCGTATGTTCTTTTTGTTTACTACTTGTTATGTTAAACAAAAGGCAAACAAACACGAAGGGTTGATTTTAAAATTGTATTGTAGTGTTAAAGTAAGTAATGCCTCAATAGAAAAGTGTGGGGTATTTTCATTTTTGTAGTTAGGCTTGTTTACCTACTTACAAAGTCCATTTAAATGTATTTTTTCTTGTTTATATCCATTCCGTGCTTGTAAAAATGTAAAAGAGAGTTACCATGTATGGCCCAATTGTCTTATCTCATTCATTGCCCGCTGTTGGCTGTGTGTTGCCTATTAATGCTAGCATAGCTTACAGACTTACTTCACAACTGTTGTCATTATGATCATTACTCAAGTGCACTGTCTGCCACACTGTGAGTGCTTTTTCATCACCTAAAGTGAAACTTCTGATTCTATAGTATTCTTGGATTTTTCTCCTACCAACAATTGTATGCTGGCATCTACTTAAGAACATTTATGTTAGGCTGAATGCACAGTGGAGCCTGGGTGGTCTTTTGGCCTGAAACCCCTGCATATTGTTTTTTCTTTCCTCCAGCTTATCTAGAGTTTTTATTTTTTCTGTCCACCCTGGCCAACACACCTTAACACTGTGATTTAGAAATGTAAAAAAAAACAATTCTATATTTAGGGACTTTATTTCTCTTAAATATATATCTGTCTTATGTTATCCCACCACTTGTCTGTCAGTTTGTCGTATTGTGGTGGCTTGTGCGTTGCTGTGATGCTGAAAGCTATGCTCCCGGTATTTCTAATACTAGTAGGGTCATCCATGGTGGAAAGGTTCCACTGGAGCTTCTAGACTAAGAACAGATTAGGAAGAAGAATGGAGCAATCCACTACCAAAAAATTAGCCATTGAAAACTCATGCATAACAATGAAACACTGTCCGATATAGTGTTGGAAGATGAGTCCCCATGGTTGGAAGGCACTCAATATGCAAGTGAGGAAGAGCTGCCTCCTCAAAGTAGAGTCAACTGAAATGACGTGAATAGAGTAAAACCTGATACTTCAGGAGCTTCATCTGCTGATGTGGCATGACTCAAAATGAAGAGAAACAGCTGTAAATACCCATTAATAATCAGGACTTGGAACGTGAGAAGCATGAATGTTGGCAAATTAGATGTTGTCAGAAATGAAATGGAATGCATCAATATTAACATCCTTAGCATCAGTGAGCTGAGATGGACTGGCTTCGGTCATTTTCAATCGGATGATCATACGATCTACTACTCTGGGAGTGAGGAATCAAAGAGGGATGGAGTTGTATTCATCGTCAGGATGAAAATCTCAAGACATGTCTTGAAGTACAATGTGGTCAGTGACAGGATAATATATGTATACTGTATGTGCCTACAAGGAAGGCCTGTCAACACAACTATTATACAAATGTATGCACCAAACACTAAGGCTACAGATGAGGATATCAAAAGGTCACTAAGAAGACAAGAAAGGAAGAGAAGACCATAGTGGTTGTCAGAGGGGACCCCAGAAATTGCTCTTGAACATAGAAAATCCAAAGCAAAAGGAAGAAGTGAGGAAGTGGCAGAGCTGAACAGAAAATTTCAAAGAGCAGCTAGAGAAGACAAAGGAAGGTATTACAATGAAATGTGCAAAGACCTGGAGTTGGAAAACCAGAAAAGAAGAACACAGATGGCATTTCTCAAGCTGAAAGAAGTGAATAAGAAATTCAAACCTTGAGCTGCAACATTGATTCTGCAGACAAAACATTAAATGACACAGAAAGAATCAAAAGAAGATGGAGGAAGTGCACAGAGTCACTGTACCAAGAAACACTGGACGATGGCTCAACCATTCTAGAAGGTAGCATATGATCAAGAGCCAATCGTACTGAAGGAGGAAGTCTAAGCTGCACTGAAGGCATTTATTTTTATATACCATTTATGCATTATTACTCTCATCAAATTTGATTTTTTTTGCATGTAACTACTTCTTTGACATCTTGTTGAGCACTTTGAGCTACATTGTTTGTATGAGAACTTGCTATAGAAATAAATGTTGTCGGTCAGCTAATGGACTACACAAACAGCGAAAGACAGGTAGGACTTTCTATATATTGCAAGAAGTGGTCTGTGAGTCCATCTGCTTGGTTCCTGATTATTTCAAATTTGCACATGCATTTGGCACATTTATGTAACATACTTTTTTTTACAGTTTTAGGTGTTTTATTCTGGTTTCTTATTTAAAGAAGAGATCTAGTTAGTCAGTTAACACTTTAGAATAACACCTTCTCATGAGTATTTATTTATTACAGGTCTGTGGTCAGTTATAACTTACAAACATATTGTTTTATAAAAATGTGTGTTATGATATCATAAACTATAATAAAATGCAACACATACTTTAATACTGAGACATTACAGACAAAATTGTTAACTTACATACTGATCCATTTTTGCACAAGCTTAATCCAACTGGAGCAAAGTAAAGTAACCAATGTAAAATAAAGACTTGAAATGTTTGTTAAATTAACACTTGATGCGGCTTATTCTAGCACTTGTGTTTTTACTGTGAGGTTGCAGTGACCAGGTTGGGATTTGAACCTAGGTTTCTTGGAACTGTTAGTCACCTAGTTTGTTTATTGTGTTCATAAGCAGTTTGAACTTGAGATGCAATAATGAATGTCAGTCAAAAGTACATATATTATATATTATTTTACCGTAAATATATTCTTTAACATTTTAAAGATCACAACATCATGTGCACATGGGCCTGGTCGGCTGTTGGGTGTTTCTGACTGGCCAGGTTTTTCCTGTTAGACTCATTGTGTCTACACTACAAAGTCGTGAGTGTACAGTTTAGCTTATAGTTTTTCCTTAAGAGTCGAAATTCCTAAACCAAGCTGAGGATAAAACCACTGAATGAAAGAATTGAGCTCTCATGCAGAAAATGGCAGGTAGTATGGTGTAGTGGTTAACACTTTGGACTTCAAACACAGAGGTTGTGGGATCAAATGGAGCACACTCCCCCTGACTGTGCTCCAACTGGAAATACAAAAGAAATGTAACCAACTGTATTTCAAATACTGTATGTCTCTGTGGATAAAGGCATCAGACAAATAATAATACTAATAAAATGGACATAGCAGGAATTAGCAATTCAGAAAATCCTGAAACTAAAGAAGCGTCTGAGAAAAACATCTGCAGTTTATTAAAGAAAAAATAATTAGCAGTGAAATGAAAAAAACTCAATAAGAACAACCATCTCTGTACATTTCAACAGCCCTCCAATGCACAAAGTTGAAAGAAGCTCAAGCTCCTGTTCGCAGAAGACTTCGATATCAGAATTAGAAAGGTCACACAGAAAGCCTCTCATCAGCATGAGAAACAGAAAAGCCACATTAGAATTTACTCACGACTACACTGGTGAGACAGTAGAATGCTGGAAATGAGTGCTATAGAGAAATAGATCAAAGATGATGTCCACAAAAATGTTGGAAAAATGAAGGAATAGTGGATGATCCATAGGTTCCACCTCGTCTATGAAAGATAGTTCAGGGTGTACAGTGGGTCAATATATGCAAATGATTTTTTTTTTTTGTTCTTTGTTTCGCCTTATACAATTTCTTGTATTAGGAATTTGGCAGTTTTCGCATACCCCTTGGGGTCAGAGCGCAGGGTCAGCCATTGTACAGCGCCCCTGGAGCAATTACAGGTTAAGGGCCTTGCTCAAGGGCCCAGCAGAGCAACAAACAGTACATTTTACACTAGTTTAATTTATCCAAACATTACTCCACTAAAATTAAAAAGTGGCATTCCGTACTTTAGCCTTATTATTGGGTACATTATTAAATATATTGTAAAAAAAGCAATTTTTGACTATGCTGTCTCAGTTATTAATGGCATGGAGAATACTGCACTCCCTATATCTATCCATCCATCCAGTCAGCCATCCGTTTTCTGAATCCTCTCATTCCTAGTCAGAGATGTGGGGAGTCGGAAAACTAATAAGCCAGGTCTGGGCACAGTGGATGCCAATCCACAGCATAGCCAGTTTTGATTCAGTTGTTAACAGAACAGAAATATCTATGGGATGTGGGAGAAAACCGACACGAACAGAAGAACGTTCAAATTTCTCACAGTGACAATCCCAGGATTACAACTTAATGACGACATGTATAATGTAGAGGTATACCAAAGATATCGGTCTAGTTCATATCTTTGTCTGTAAAAGGAGCTATATAAAATAAAGGCCTATTGTCTATAGTTATTGTATGTGAAAGGTGTTATATACGGTAAACTAAAGACCTACAGTATGTGTAATTACCATCTTTGAATGATGAAATATAAAGATCTGTGTATCAGTGGTCATTATCTGTGAAAGGTTCTATATAAAATAAACATACCTGTTTATAGTCATTGTCCATGAGAGGTGTAGTGGAGTTGTTAAGGCTTTGGACTTCAGACCCCTGAGGTTGTGAGTTCAGATCCCACTATTGCCACTGCGTGACCATGAGATAGTCATTTCAACTGCCTGTGCCCCAACTGGGGAAAACGTATCAGCCCAATAAGATAAGCGAGAGACACTATATGAAATAAATTCTTATGATCACTGTCTGTGAAAAGTGTTATATAACTTAGCTTAGAGCTGTCTATATTAAATATGTAATCTGTATACATGATAAAAACCTTATAAACCATGTTGTGTTTCTGGCATCTACTGTATCTGCCATCTATGATCATTTTACATAAAATATACTATATGAAAAATAAAGGTATATCCAGCAAGGTGGTGCCTTTCACAGCTGTCTACACTACCTATGGTGTGAGACATATTCTGGATCGAGTGACCAATGATGAGAACGAAATCTCCTATTTACCTAGCACAACACTTTGTTTGTCAACATTTGCTTTAATGTGGTAATCACTTGCAAACTAGACGAATTAATGTATGCTAATGCAGTCGCTATTCCGAAGTGCCAACTTTTCCGGTGACAGCTGCACCTGTGTCTAGACAACGTCTCCCTTTCACGTTATCGCACAGACACCCACCTTTTCTGTCACTCGGGCTCCACGTTTTCTCCGAGGTGTGCAGGGGACGGCTAACGGGACGCGTGTCTGTCCGGTCACCCGTACACGTGGAGTGCTCTGGGTTGCTTTTTTTTTTCTCGCTACACATTTATTTTTTATGTTTTATTATCATTAGTAGTAGTACATTCTCCTAAGTGTAACAGGGACAAAACGCCACACCGGTTAACAGCAAGGCGCCTCCTGTTAACACGCTCGTTGTGGATGCGTTGACGGTAAAGCTGCCAATAAACAGGCAGTCCTACTAAATGCTCCAGTGAAGCCCGTCACAAATAAGTTGGAAGCGGCGATGTGTGCGCCGGCAGGTGACGACGTTCCTCCGGACACCGGCAGGCTTGCGCAGACTGGCTGCGATTGTGGCAGCCCCCCTCGCTTGACTGTGTGACAGGGACCTTCCCCCGCTTGCCGAAGCCGCTCTTATTTCGCAGCTGCTCGCTCGGCCGCGGCGAGCGACACGTCTCCGGTCTCGGAGGATCATTCATCGGCCGTGACGAGGATGAGCTGGGCTCGCAAGTTGACGTAACAAGATTACAATGAAAGGATACATTTTTCCCAGTGTTTATGAAAGTCTCAGTACTGTACCGTCACCAGGGGGCATCCATACAATAATATACTTCAGGAAACATCATTAGTTGAACATTTGGAAAGAAAAGCGAGCAAATTGAAGACTGAAGAAAGAAGAGGCGTGCGTGTGTAATGCAAGGCGGCTTGCTCGGGCGGCGATGGCAGCGGAGCAGCGCTGAAGCAGCGGGCTCTTTTCCGAGATTTCTGCTCGTAATTTTGTTGTGGCACAGGCTTTTGCAGCCGTTGTTGTGAATTGATCTAACATGGCGACTGTACCCGTCTATTGCATCTGTAGATTACCTTACGACGTAACCCGCTTCATGATCGAGTGCGATGCCTGCAAGGACTGGTTTCACGGCAGGTAAGGTTCCGCCGAACGCGAGCCTGGCTCGGGCCGCCTGGCTTCGTGGGTTTTGTGCACGCACAGCATTTTACCTTTTCTCTGATTTCCCCCCTTTTCGGTTTAAATATGTCTTCTGCAAATGGTTGTGGCTTTGATAGCTTTTGCCTGAAGAGAGAGGCCGCTGTAGAAGAAGGCGGGGTTATATTTAGCTTATGACATTTTTTGTTGTTGTCGTCTGTGAATATCACTTAAATGACGGGCTTGGCCAAACAATGGCTTTGTGACTGGACTGTCGCGGCGCTCGGCACCATTTATCGCGGTTTTACCTTTTCTGCGCGGCGCTCAAGGACAGAATGCCGCCCAGTAGCCTTGACGGCAGGGGGGACTGGCTTCTCGCCGCCCGCCTCTCTCCCTCTCGAAAGCGGGCCGGTGTTGCTACCCCGATCGCAGAAAGGCGATCTAAAACAGAGGCGATCCTGTCACGCCTGTCCGGGGCTCTCAAGTGCAGCGCTGCCCTGACATTCCGCCGCGGAAGAAGAAGAAGAAGCCTGCGAGGTGCCCGCAGAAGGGAGCCCAGGGGGCAGCCAACCAAGTGGGGTGCGCGCGCTGTTTCTTAAAACAGCAACAACACTAATCATAATAAATAATACGAGTAATATGTACGCACACTTGGCTCATTTTGTAGCAGGGTTTGAAGAAGGGAGTAGAAGGCGAAAGCGACTGGCCCACAGCGGCATTTTAGGCGCCTTTCTACGGTTAACCCTTTCTAGACGCGCCGCGGATTTCTGCACTCTGTTGCACTCCGCCTTCCCAAATAACACGATATTTACAAGAGGCATTTCCCATGGGGACAACGGCTGTCGTTCATTCGTTGCGAGTGAAAGTTGTATGCGCTGAAGACCCTCGTATGGGGATCACCCACGCCTGCCCCGCTTACACTGCAATTCGCCCCTTCTTATAACGTGGATGCGTGGGTGGCACGTGCAAAGTTACCAAGCCTGTAAGTACGCGCCCAGGATCAGCGCGGCGCCTCCCAGCCCACTGCGCTTTAATTACCCATTACAAGTCCAATAAACCCGTCAAAGTGACAGGACGCCGCCTGCAGCAGACGGTTTTTAACGGAGACCGTGGGTGTGGCTTGGGAAGATCGTCCCGTAATACAGAAACAGTGTCAACGCGGGGAACGGCGTATTTACTGATGAGGAATCCGCCTTGGCCAGTGCTCGCCCCGCGGAGTGGTTCACGTGCAAGTCCAAGAGCTTAGCTTTGGGAATCCGAGAAAGAAAATTAAGTGGGTCGCGAGAACGGCACCCGCCAGACTCTTCATTTTGTTTCGAGGTGTTTCCAGAGTGAACCCCTCACGGGTAATCTTCTCGTGTATAAAACACGTTACGTCGCCCAGCGATGGCCTGGCATCCCGGCCAGGGCTGCCTTGTGAGGGACGAGACCAGGTTAAGGGGATTCGTGAACGGATGGATCATTGGAGGGCTTTAATTGTTTCGTGGCCGACATGGCTCTGTTTTTTGTGGCAGTCGAAGGCCTCCTTTTGGACCCTGGTGCCAGGGATTGCTGAAGTATTTTAAAACTCATCCCTGCCGGCGACGTGTAGGTATCAATATGCCCCTGCTGCGTTTCTGGACTCCATCATGGTTTTTCTTTTCCCCGCTGATTTTAATTTTTCCTACCTTTGCTGTTTTCCGCACGTCAGCGGTTCTGTGTTTATTTATTTTACCCAATTAACTCCCACAGTTTTACAAATGTAAACCTTTTCGGAGATTTTTAAGGTAACATATGAAAGCTTTAATTGTATATATTTACAAGATAATATACTTGTAACACTTTTATTTTAAAAAGTTAGAATAACGAGTATCAAGATTTAAATAACATTTACATATTTTTGTACTACAAACATGAAGTCTGTATTAGCATAAGCCATACTAATTTGGGGTGTTAATAAGAAATGGCAATGGTTTGTTGCGTAAGACAGAAGTACATAATAATCAAGAATAGTTGTGTCAGATATTTGAAATAATAAATCTGTGCTTCATTTTAAATGTTTACATTCTACATATTCTCGATTTAATAGAAATTTGTCATTTTTCACCCTCTTATAGTGGCCCATAGAGGGCTAAATCCCTAGTAAAAAATCAGAAATAACATTGTATTCATAATCATTGACCTTGAAAAAGTCTTAACGGAATAACCCACATACTTTTGTTTGAAATCTGTCATTTTTTTAACCTTCCGAGAGTTGTCGTTTAGAGGACTAGGACCACTGGTAAAGAGTCAGATATCAAAGATATTATTATAGTCTTGATCAGCAACCTCTAAAGAGCATAAAATGACACTCCTCATGCCTATATTACTGATCCCCATTTTTTCGAAGTTTTGTGAAAAGGAGTAACATTGACTACTCGTATCCCATTAGGGGCAAACCTCTGGAGTCTGTTAATGTGGCATGCACGTAAGTCCTTCTGATCATTTTTGCCCATGCCACATTTGTGTAATTTACTGCACAAAATATGGACACAAATTGACAAAGAAATGTTTTTTTTCTGGGTCTAAAGGGTGAAACATATGGGCAACCCCAAGAAGCTCAACATCTTGCATCATGACAATTTGAACGGTATATCATATGTAGTGGTTTTCTTGTACTGGTGAGTCAGTAGGCACTGGACAAAAAAAACTGAAGTGATTTCAAATAATAATAAAAAAGAATAACAAATCTGACAAACACAATGCAGACTGTTTGTATTTGTTTTTCCTTTTTTCCTCAAGTCTAAACTTTATGTAACCTAAGTATAAGTAATTTTACATTGTCCAGCCTTCCATTCAATACATTAGTTTCATGGTGAGTATTTCCATGACTCCTATGATATGCATGCTGTACATGTAGCACAAGTGTCTTCACCAGGCTTCCCTGGCAAATTTTGATCAGATGGTAGTGCCGTGCTGAAGCTTGCACACAAATGTTTTACCCATTTCAGACCCTTTGGCCAATGCTTGATCTGGCTGAGAAGGAGGAGATCACCTTGGGAACAGAAAAGCTGTCAACTATGAAAGATCTGCCTGGCCGTCCTGTGTGACAGCATGCTGTCCTGCTGTTGCCTTGTGAACTTGGCCTTTTCTGACGTTGGTGTCTCTGGCTTGCTGTCTGTACTTTCATTTGCCTTAAAAAAAGATGCATTCTTGGCAGACAACGTGGTGTAGTGGCTAAAGCACTGGACTTTAAATCACAAGAATACTCATTCGGCTCTTGATACTGAGCATGTCAGTTGACCTGACCATGCTCATCTGAAAAATAAAATTCCTGTAAACAGCTGCAGCATATCATGATATTTTCAATTGCCTTGAATAAAGACATCAGCTAAATGTATCAAAGTCTCTCAACTACTTAATCCAGTTCAGGGATACTGTTGCTGGAGTCAATCCTGGGCACTTCTGGGTCCAATACTAGAAACTCATGTCCATCGCAAGGTCCACTCACACAAAAATTCGTCAGACATTCGTCAGGGTGAGATACGGTTAATTTGTCATTGTTGGGCAATGTAACCTAGAGTTGGTCCAGAAGATTGGCTGGCAGTCAAAATGGGAATTTTCAGTAAAAAATGACTCAATCGGTGATCGGTAAATTGGCTGATCACAAAAATGATCTTTTTAGCCCCTGCTTTTCTAGCTTTTATTGTAATTCAGTTGCAGTACTCATTTATGCGAGGTATTACAGTAACTGAGCCAGCATTTTTTTTTGTAGTGAACTTCCTGTAGTGTAAACAACGGCAAGTCAAGGCTGGTTTTACAAGAGAGCAAGAAATGATTGGAATATTATCTTTTATGTTAACATGGAGTAATTAACTGAGAAAAAGGAATCACAGAAGTCATCATGTGCAGTAAACAGATGGAAAGAAAAGCTATTTTAATGAATTCAGACCTTTGTATTTAGTCCTTTAATGAAAATGGGCACTGTTCAAGTTTGGACTGCAAGCTTATTTTTAGCGCCTCAGCTTTTCAATTGGAAAAAGAAACGATAAAGACGAATTTGAAATTGCTGCTTAGTTAACAATAGTCTTGTTAGCTTAACAGCAAAATGGCTTCTACTTATAAACCTGTTAAGCATGTTAGTCTTGTGTTTTCTTGATAAACAGTTTATGAACATTTGATACTTTTGTGGCTATTTTAAAGATTTGCACTGTGTTTGTTATTTCTTGCTGTGTCATATAGTATACATTTTGGTAAGAAACAAGTACTGCATTTTTAGAGCGATAATCCATATTTTTAATTACACCTCAAGAATTATGAATGTTTAGCTGATACAATGTAAACAAAAACACCTGTACAAATATACTTAATTTATACTTTTAACAGTAAAAAAGCCATAGTGCAATTAATTATGACAAATGTTTAATTCCCAATACCACTTATTTGATTGTGTGAGTGTGTTATGGAGGAATATTTTGGACAAAATGAAATAAATAAATAAATAAAAGTGCAAATAAATAAAAGTACTGTGAAATATGAACAGTAATAAATATGTGTGTGATGAAATGTGAGCATAAATAAATGTATCACAAAATGTGTTTATTGTTTGTTATTTATTTAATTTCCATAATATTCCTCCAAATGCATCATGAAATACAGCTTGAAATAAAACTAGCACTTTCACTCTTCAAATTTGGAGGGTGGGCTCTATCGCATAGTGTATTTTGATTGGTGTATTGTCTTCTGTAGATTGCTCATACCTATTTCAATATGTCTTGAACGGGAGATGAAAGTAAATGAGATAAAGCAAAAATGAAGTAGAAAAATGCTTGCTACTGCCCATGAAATACTGAAGTTATCATGCATTTCAAAGAGAAAATTGAAGATTTATCCAAAAAAATTACAATGTTGGCAGCCCTTTTAGACTATGATATCAATGAAACAATTTTTGAAAACATCAAAGAACTGGTGCAACAGACTAGGCTACACATCAGTTCAGGTGACAAAATTAGCTGCCCAGGACACCCATTCTTTGACATTCCAACTGAGTCAATAGAACAGTTTCTTTTATGTAATTTAAAAGTACTAAAGATAGTAGATCTATATAGCGTACCAGAGACGACAATCACAAGGCGAATGAGCCAGGGTGACATACAGTAAGCTGTACCTGTATCAGTTGAGACACTTTGACACGGAAACCCCAAACCAACGGCAACTAATATTTTGAACTGAATATTTGCCCCTTGTTTTAAACGTCTAAAGTCAGGTGCATATGTGCAGCTACTTTTTCACACAACTTAATAGCTCTGATCAGCGTCAAACAGGGTACTTTCTTATTTTCTTATGTGTGACTGTCTTCTCTGATACACCATATAGATCTGCGATCTGTCATACTTTTAAGCCTCATAAAAGAAAGTAATGTATTGACTCAGCTGGAATGTCAAAGGACTGGCATCCAGGGCAGGTAACTTTGTCCCCTGAACTGATGTGTTGTCTAGTCCGTTATACCAGTTCTTTGATGTTTTCAAAAATAGTTTAATCAATATCGTAGTCTAAAAGGGCTGCCAATATCGAAATCCCTTCTGATAAATCTTCAATTTTCTTTCTGAAATGCGTGATAACTTCAGCAAAATCCATTTCATCGGTAGAAGTAAGCATTTTTCTAATTAATTCTTATGCAATTTCATCAACCTCTATCTCTTGCACAGATGTTTTGAATTAGGCATGATCAATCTACAGAAGACAATTCACCAATAAAGAGCACAGTATATGCTAGCGCCCACCCTCTCTAGAGCCCGTCCTCGCAACTTTGAGAACAGTTGAAAAGTAACAGTTTTATTTCAAGCTCTATTTCATGATGTGTTTGGAGGCATATTACAAACAAAATTAAAGAAATAGATAAGCAACAACAATATATTTCTGACACATTTATTTATTTATGCTTATTTTTCACAGTACTTTTTCCATATTGTGTGTGCGTATATGTTGTGTGATCAGGAGGGGGATACCCCTCCTTCTGGTCACACGACTTAGCTACCTCCCCCCCCCCCCCAAGTAATTTTTTGCTATATATTGCCTTTGATTCTTGTAAGTCTAAGCATTATCCTCTGATGAATACCCCTGGCAGGGGTTGAAAGCTCAGGAATAAAACTACTTTATGATACGTGATTCATTTTTCTCCCTTTTTGGATCTCCAGCTGCAAATATGCAAACTGTATCACAGACCTTCTCTTCCATATATATATATATATATATATATATATATATATATATATAATTTGTTTTTTTTTGGTTAGAGAAATGGTGAAAACTACTTTTTTAATAAGCCTTATTTAAGATAGGATGTACTGTATATTACAGGAAAAATGTGAAAATATGTCAGCTTGTAATTTTGAGAAGCATTTTGTTTTCTTTTATGCCATATGTCCATCCATCCATCCATTTTCCAACCCGCTGAATCCGAACGCAGGGTCACGGGGGTCTGCTGGAGCCAATCCCAGCCAACACAGGGCACAAGGCAGGGAACCAATCCTGGGCAGGGTGCCAACCCACCACAGGACACACACAAACACACCCACACACCAAGCACACACTAGGGCCAATTTAGAATCACCAATCCACCTAACCTGCATGTCTTTGGACTGTGGGAGGAAACCGGAGCGCCCGGAGGAAACCCACACAGACACGGGGAGAACATGCAAACTCCACACAGGGAGGACCCGGGAAGCGAACCCGGGTCTCCTAAATGCGAGGCAGCAGCGCTACCACTGCGCCACCGTGCTGCCCTATGCCATATGTATTATGGATAAATATTTTTGTACATAATTTATTAGTATGTATTTTAAGGAAATTTTATTTATTTTAGTATTCACTGAGCAATAAGCCTACAGAATTTCATTTTCTTAATGAGAAACACCTGTGGTCTATAGTTTAATTATATATATACACTTTAATATAGGACATAAAGCTTTTATACATCTTGTTATGCAGAAGCTTAGAACAAAAAGTATTTTAAAGGGATAAAGCAAAAAAAAAAATCTGAATTTGTATTGGAATTGGCTGATCAGGTAACATGAAATCGGTGAGTGGTAAACAGCCTTAAAAAACCTGATCAGAGCATTGCCTAACGTAACCTGCTTGTCTCTGAGAATGTGAGAGGAAATCAGGAGTATATGGAGGACAACACACAAAAAAATGGGGAATGTGCAAAGTCCACAGCATCATTTAAACCCTGCATACTAGGTCCATGAAGTGACAGTGCTGCCCACTGCACCATTGTACTATCTTCAGCTATGTTTACAGATGTAAAAATGATCATCTAAAAGAGACACCACAATCACTGGCCCCAGAACTGAAGAGCCCCTCTTTCAGATCTGACTGAACACTCCACAAACTCTAAATTGGGTTTCATTCACACTCTTGGTTTATGTAGATCAAGTCAAAGTTGAGTTTTTGGCCAGCCACAACATACTTGAACAGGGAGTGTCCATCTGCACACAAGAAAATAAATAAATAAAGGGCTAAATTAGGATTAAAATAACAACACTGAAATGTGAATAAAAAGCAAGGCCTGGGAGGCTCAGTGAAGTTCCAAATGAAAAATCGGAGTAACGCCCTGAAGACCTAAAAAATGGTCAGGGTGGCTCAGTGGGGTCCTAAGAAGTGAGGTATAGGTGCTCACTGAGCGCCAGGAAGAGGGGCCTGGATAGTTCTCCATGGTTCCTGACATGAGGCCTAGGGGCTTGCTAAGGTGCTGCGTAGGAGAGGATATCTGAGTGCCTTCGTAAGGCCCACACAGCGACATCTTCTTGGGTCACCAATGTCCCTGATTTAAGAGTGTTTTCACTTAACAGTGGTGCACAATGTTAAATCTGGGTGACAAGTAATCCGGTTCAGCATTGGTACACATTGGGAATACATCTTATTGTAATAAGAGGACTCAAGTGATATTCTCTGGTCCCTTATACAAGGTTTAAGTGATTTGCTAAACTACAGGACTCAAGGTTTAAGTGTATCTCTGAGGTCTCCATGGCTTAATTGGATAGACTGGGGTCCATGGTAGGAGATCTAGGTGACATGGTGGTAGCCCCATTCATGGGAATTCCTACATATACTCAACTTTGGTGAGCATCTCATTTGAGTTATGCCATCTTGTGATGGATGTTGTCTGCTATGATGGTGATGCTCAGGAGATTTTGATCAGTTAGTCTCTGATAATTTTTTTAGACAGTTCCCTGCCAGGTAAAGTTGGAAGAAAGAAATGATGATGGTAAGGAGGATGGAAGTCCAAGTTTAAAACAGTGTGAGTTTCTTTCCAAATGGTGCCAAGTCCTTGACTGACAGATGGAGCATCAGGCTTGTAAGTGCAGCCCACACTTGAATTGTTTGTTGGGTGTGGCTGTGCTGATTGCCCCCATTTTATGGATTTCTTTCCTTGTTTCCTTTCTTGATTTGTATGTTTATAACTCTCTTGGAGTTTCTTTCTTCTTATAGGCTGTCATGTATGAGCATGGTAACACAAAATGCAGTCATGGAGGTAGTGCAGTCCAGTTTGGGTGATTTTGTCAGTGTCCTCCTCCGTCCTTTGTCCCCAGACTTGAAGCTAAATTCCAGTGACTCGCAGCACTTGTTTTTGGTGACGCAGGCAATAGCAAGAGACCTTTCTTAGCCTGGTGCACACTGGCCTTTGATCTTTGGACTAGAGTGAAAATGGATGCCTTTAATGTATGAGCCATCTTGACTCCAATGGTAGAAACAGAGTTTGTAATTTGAAATGACTTGAATGTGATAGAGGCTTAATGGTGGGATTCTCAGCCCATGTATTAGTATGACCTTTCACACGTGGCACATTACACTGTCTTTGTTTCTAAATCTGTCTGTGTGCTGGACACATGTACTTATTGTGGTGACAGATGTTAAGACATGCCTCATGTTCCAAGTGTGGCAAAGTGGTTTCATGCATGGTCTCTGTCTGTGTTGATTCTACTTGGCCTGTCCATGTATCAGTGGTTGTTCTCCACATCTCCGGGTCTCCTTCCATATTGTCCACTCTAAATTTGTTCTGTAGAGGAATATGTTGGCTAGTTGAGTGCACTTCTAACTTTGAATCCACCTGGTCAGCCATTCTTACCGCTTTGTTCTTGAATTGCCGATAATTCCTGTGGTCCACAGAACATCTCTGTTTTATCAGGGATGCACCATCTCTGCAGTTCTAATCTGTAGGCTCTTGTGTGGATTATTTCACTCTCTTATACAAATTCAGTTAAAAACAATGCAGAATAACAAACGAGACAGACCCCTAATCCATGGTGGTCAATGCTACAACATGGCACCCCCTCAGCATTACTAATCAAAGATGCCTTTGCCATACATTCTTTGTCCCACAGCTCAGAACATTTAGGTAATGTTCTCATATGTGCCACATTCATGTTTAGAGGGTCCTCACTGGTGCTAGCTCTGGACTGGCCCTATGGTGGCAGATGTGTAGTGACTTTAGAAAGTCTGGGCCAAATAGCATTTGGGACACAGGCCTTTTAATGTGTTCCACAGTTCTTTCTGAGGTGCTTCTCAGGTGAGAACTAACTTTTTCAGTGGAGTTCTGGATACTGGAGGGTATAGTAGTAGCAACTGAAGTGGTGAGCATGGTGAGGCATGGTGGGCTTCCTTTCCACCACCTCACTGACTTTGTGTGTCAGTGTACGTTAGCCTCCTATGCGTAGAAGAAGCTTGGGGGGACCATTGAGTGCACAGCATTGTTTATTAGTTGAAGAACAAATAATGTAAACCAGACAAGCAGCGCATCCCTTTGATACAAGCTTCTCTTCTACTTAGATGTGGGGTGGGAATCCTGGGATGCTCTTTATTCCTTTATGTCATGCCTCATGCTGCTCTGGAACATACTAAAGTTTTCTATATTATTTTTCAGAGCAGGCAAGCTAAGCACCTTAATTTTATATAGAACCTTTCCATAAGATACTCCCAAGTACACTTAATTTTATGTGCCTAGGTCACACATAGTCACTTGAAGCAACAGCATTATGGTTTCTAGTCTCAAAGCTTGGCTAGTAGGCTGCAGTGATTACTAGTAAAAGCACACTGGCACTGAGAGTGTATTGGCTGGCAAACCAAGCAATGAAGGGCTATGGATCAAAAATTAGGAGATAAAATCATAGTTGAACAAATAAATAGAACAAGTAAAACTGAAATACAATGTGAGGCAGCAGTAGAGATGGGAATCAACAGTTTTAAGATGTTTTTTATGGGGCACTTGTGAGCTGTTCAAATAAATTAAGGAGCTCAGTATGGTGATTGTTGACTTATTTAAGAATGAAAAGCTGTAGCTGTCCTTCAGCTGGACGAATGGTTCATAATCAAAAGTGGAGCGATTGTTAGTCTCAGCAGAAGGAAATAAAAATGAATGAAATACTGAAATTCTATCTTATCTCCTGAGTAACTCATCCAATTTAGTGGCGTGCGGTGTTAGTCCTGCACTGGACACTAACTTTTTTGGGGTCAGTTCACCTAAACTGTGCCTTTGGATGAAGTCAGAGGACCCAAAGAAAAAACACACATAAACATGGGGAGAACATCCAAAGCCTTTTGATTTGAACTCTGGAACTATGAGGTAGCTGTCTGTGCCACCAATGTCAAAAGTTAATGCATTGCTTTCGTTATCCTTTGATTTCCTTTTTTTAATGCCACTCACCATAGCCCATTGTTTTTTTAACCTCCAGTCACACTGGCACACCTGACTTCTTTTGGTTGGACCAAGTCAGTGTCGAACTGATTTCTTATTGTATGTTGACCTGAGTAAGCATCATGACAAAGAATGAGTGGATGATTACATTTCAAAGAAGGTGATTTCTTTACAATGACATTTACCTTCCAAAAAGGAGCCCACATGGGTTACTTGATCACACAAGTCATCCAGTTCTCAGAAAATGTTTGATGGCATGGCAACTATGCTGGTATGAGGTTTTTATGAGTGACTTTGTTCAGATGATCCCCTAATTAATTGAGATTTGCCCCATCTTTTGTGTTCTTTACTCACACTAAACATGTTTTTGACTTGCCACCCATTGTGGTGGCTCTTGTTTGGCCACTCACAGACTGTACTATTGTATTTCATGCCAACTGTCCTTTTATTTTTTTTTTCTTCTTTTGATCAGTTTTTGGTACACTTGCTGTAGTTTTGTGTTAACTCTTGGTAGCTGACTGTGTTATTTTATTTTTTGATATTCATTAAAAAAGCACAAAATTAGTGATGAATAGCACACAATGTGAAAACAACAGAGCAGTTACCCCACCGAAGCAACTGCTAGATAGTGATTCACATCCTCTTATAACAAGCTGGACGGTAAATGCTATCTGCCATGATGCTGCTCATAAATGCAGTACACATCAGTCATGGTAGTACTGTATAACATCCTGAATTTGATGACAGCCATTTATAAGTGAGGCATCATTGAAGAGTTACTCTGAGGCTCGCAGATGCCAGTAGCACATCACAGACTGGCTTTGGAAGTGCAGTGATTGCCATTTTGTAAGATGTGTCTGTTTGTGTACCAGATATCCATCCACGCATTCAGTGACACCGGTCAGGGTCATAACATGCTGGTGTCTGTTGTGACAGCATCAGGTGCCAGGCAGGAATAAAGCCTAGATAGGTCACCGGTCCTTTTTAGGACATTCTCCAGTATACGAAGTTATTTGACCAAGATGTAAAAAGAAAACCGGAAGAAAAACCCACACATGGCCATGGGAAGAACATGCAGAATTTATGAACAAAGTGAACAGGGCAGGGTGGAAACACTTGTCACAACAGCCACCTTTTATTTGTTCCTAAAGGTTCAACACTTAACAAAATATGACTGAAAAATTATGGTACTTCAGAACGTTTTAATTCTAGAGTTGCTACGCTAGAACGGTTATCACATGACATTTGTTCACATAGGTGTCAATACCCTGCTGTAAATAAGCATTTGCTTTGATTAAAAGTCTACTTTTCCCCCAAATCATGCTGTGTGATTACAGTTAGCAGTAACCAAGACCATGGTCCACTTCGCAGCATTAGGTTTATACTTGATCAGATGATACAACCTTTCTTTGGCTTAATAAAACTTGAGAACTCCTGTTCTAGAGCAGCAAGTTGGTGTACTGCTGCTCATACTATAGTTCCTCGTATTCGGGTTCAAATACCTATCAGGTCACTGCCCACACATACTTTGAATGTTGACCTTGTGTTGGTGGATTTGTTTTCACATATCAAAGATGTGTGTTAAGGGACTTTAAATAGTGAGTGAGGGAGAGTATAGTGCTAAGGACTGGCATTTCATCCTGGCTTAGTTGCTCCCTCACCTGTCCTCCTGTTTGTGAGAGACTGCGGCTCCCCATGACAGTGTAATGGGGTAAGTGGTTTTAAAAAATATATAGAGAGATGGATATGCCAATAAATGTGTACCATCAGTGAAAACTGTCACGCTTTACAATCACAGTGGTTGTGACCACGTCTTCTGTCCAGTTTTTTAAACCATTTGTCGAGCCACTGCCCATCCCTGGAGCATCAGAAAAAGAAAGGATATGCCCTGATGTGATGCTAGTTTGCTTAACTGTCTGACCTTTTTAAGGTGCCCATCAAGCACATTGAGGAGACTGGTGGGATAACCAGTTAATAACACACACATTCACATTGAGAATGGACACAGTGGTTGGACTGGGAGTTGAATTTGGTCTCCAGAGCTATGCAAAAGCAGTGATATCCATTATGCCCATTTCCCCAGCTTAGATTAGGGCAAGGCTACAAGTAGGCAAGGATTGGTCAGTTCCCATCTAAAAGGGCCTTTTCCCACCCTGCCCAAAAAAAAAAACCAGTGAAAATAAAGTCTTGTATTATTTTGACATTTAGTTGCCCTCTCTACGTAGCCAAATGCCAACCCAGGATGACCTCCAAATTATTGTCTGCTGCTTTCCAAACAGGTGATAGTGGCTAATAGTAAAGGAATATGGTCACATACAGTCTAAGCAGTGGCACCAATTCAGCAAAATAAGAGAGTGTGACCTCTCTGTCATTGTGTATTTTGTCATTGTCATTTAAATGTACTGTAATCAGTCAGACTCTCAGGTATTCTCCAGCTTCCATCTTGGTGAGTTGACTCCCTCCATAAAACCCCTTTCTCTGGTCTGATGCAGGTCTGGACCCCCCAATCAGTTGGTACATCCATCCATCTCCTTAATTTTACTTCCTGTAGCTTTGCCTTCTACCAGACCAAGATCTGCAAGGTTAAGGCTGCTGAGGGCTGGCAGGATAGCCATGATCCTACAGGGCTGTTGTCCTGGACACAAACCTCACACACATAGGAATCTTATGTGGCTTCTACAGCATGGCAGGTGATTGGCTTTTACTTTGTATTGCACAAATAGGAAATTAATTTTAATCTTGATCCCCAGCTTTAAAAATTCATGTAACTAGTCTGGTCTACCCAGTGGGACAAGCATTGTTAATGATATGCTAGTAAAAATGAACAGAAGTGTGCCTTGTGGTTCTTTTATTAAAACTGTGTGCCACATTTTCACATTATAGTACTTTGAAAAATAATTTAGTTGTCTCTATTACCCATTAATTGCGGCATTTCTTGTCAATGGAGCTGAAAGAATATCTTGTCTGGGATGTAACACATCACTGAGCAGCTGAATTCTGCTTGTGGACTGATGTGACACATTCCTGGGTTCCGCATTGATCACAAAGTCATCACAGAGCACTCAAAAACCCAACCTGGTATTGGACGTCATTGGTAGCCTTTCAGTCAGTTGCCTCTTATGTCAACAGTGAGCACTTGCTTAATGGAGCATTTTGATCTACAGTAGCATGCCAGATAATGGCATGAGGCTGTCTGGTGTAGGTATAGGTGAAAATGACAGAAACAACACAAGTGGGCAAAAGAAAGTGAAGGCTACAGTCTCGAGTGGTATGTCCAGGTTGGGGAAAGTAAAGTAACAATACATTGACCCAACAAGAGGTGAGAGAGTTGATTGTGAAGCACTTGATGATAACTGCAGGGCACAATCTTGTCAAATAATGAGAAAAAACAATTCCATTAGTATAATGAGAAGAGGACACGGGTCAGGAGAAGTCATTCATAAAACGAGGGTTGAATGGATAACACCAAAGGGAGTTTCAGGTTTCTCATTGTACTTTGGTCACTTTGACATTTCTGCTTGGATCACTTGACATTGGTGCCATGTGTGGACCCAACAGGACAACAAGAGATTTTCAGTTACAGTTTTAGAGCAGATACAGCAGCTATTCTAATCAAAAAAAAGGTTTGATTTCACTAGTCGCACACACAAAGGATGGCTTTACAAATTCTAAACACGTGAAAATTTCCTTTACCCTGGCATTGTCCAGTCCCCTTCCTCTCCAATGGTTAAAGCATAGTTGCTTTGCAATATAGAGGATCCTTCTTCCCTGCTGTCTGACTTTCTGTTTACAGGTTCCTGCCTCCACTTCTTTTGACTTTCCCCTCTGGCTGCCCATTCTTCTTTCTGCTCTTCTTCAAGTCCTTGTTTCCCTTCTCACTGGTTGTGCTCTTTACTGCTGTGAATTTGTAGCATAAAGGTGCTTGATTGTGGTGAGCAGTGTGGCACTGATGGCCAAGAGCTGAAGCCTCATGTAGAACCACAAGGTTGCTGGGTTAGACCCCACCTGTGTGTCATTAGTTGTGTCAGTGTTCCATGACCATGTTAAAAATATGTATTTAAACATCTATTATATAGCACCTTGGTGTGTTGTTCTCTGCAGAGATGTGCGTTTCATATTTTGTGTGCTCATGGCCGCCAGTGAGAAATGCCAAATGCCTCTTCTTGTTTTTTGTGCAGCACAATGTGAGCCCTGGCCTTGCTGCCATTTAGAATCACAGCTCACAGAGCGTTCAATGTGCGGAAGCGTCAGTCTGTTATTCTCAGGGTCACGCCAACTCTGGTGGAGCGAGTTAATGTGCAGATGCGATGTTCTCATCAAAATTAAAATCCATGGGTATATCTGGCAATACCAGGCTGTTTTCATTGCTATATTCATACTGTGTCTGACTCCTTGCCTCATTCACCCTCTTTTCACTTTTAGTGAGCTTTAGTCTTGGCACATTTTCAGCATGGGGCACAGCCTTGGGGGTTTGTGAGAATTTCCATGGGGTAATGTTGTGTTTACTTCTTTCTTCCTGGCTCGCATTCACGTGGCATGGTCTGTGGCTGCTCAGCACACTGACCCTGGTGAAGAATGTTTATTACAAAACTGGGATCAAACTGCATTGTTCTTTACTTCCCAGCATGTCTTCTAGACAGTAGCTCTACTTGCCCATGTGGGCAGGGCACTGCAGCAACAGTGCCATATATCATTGTCTCATGTCCATCATAAATTCAACTTGTGCCTTATGACTGATTTGAGTATTTTTTGAGGGCTCTAATGAATGGGAATGATCGAGGATGGATGGTGGTTTCCAAACACAGTGACTTGTGTTCTAGGGGAGTATGTGGCACTCACTGGACTTTTTTGTGTCTTCACGTTTGTCTGGACTGATCCACACAGTGAAGCCAGCAGCTTGTTTTACTCTGTGGTGGAGAAGATCCCAGCAGTTAGACCGCAGCTGCTGTCAGGTGCACCTGACAGCACTTTGGCAACCACAACATGAGCTGTTGCTGGTGAAAACAAGAACATGTAGAAAAGCATCAGTTTGACAGGTGAGAAAAAAAAGAAATGCAAAAACCTCAACTTGCTAGGCAAACCTGCATTGTTATTCTGATACCTTACATAACATCGTGCCCTGAACCCTAATATCAACCACCATTGTTCTGATGATTAAACTGTCAGCAATGCTTTCAGGTTTGTCTGCACTCTCAGTGCTGAGCATTTCCACTCACAGCTTACCTGCATTCCCTGGTGTCCATCATGGTTTCATTGATACTTACCTGCACCCCTAGTGAGTGTAACTACTACTTCTCCCCCTAGTGATCATCACTACTGTTTTGTTAGTCACCTGTGCCCCCAAGTGACTGTCAATGCTGATTTGATACTCGCCTGTGCCCCCCTACTGACTGTCAGTGCTGATTTGATACTTGCCTGTGTCCCTTAGTGACTGTCAGTGCTGCTTTGCCCCATTGTTGGATTTTCCTTTTTTAATTTTTGCTTGATATATTTAACTAGATTTGCCTAATTTTTACTACTTTTTTAAGGTTAATTTACAGTTAAGAGGGCAGAGTGTTCAGTTATTGCTAGTTGCTCAGTTGCTATTGCTTGATCCAGCACAGTCACCTGAGAAAAGAAAAAAAAAGAGGCTTTCTGTCTCATTCTTGCATTATGCTTTTCTTGAAAACAGTGTCACTAGTTTTTGATAATCTTTCAGGTTTAGGAGAATACTTTTGTTTAGAGCTCTGAATTCAAGTTTTTGAGCTGGGGGTTTTGTTTCTTTGTAGTTTTTTTTTGCCCTTATTTAATATTCTGAAGCATTTTGATTCTGCTGTTTCTTCTGAGTAATTCTGTAAAATTCAAATTATCTTTTTGTAGTTAACAAATGATTGTAAATTAATCTAATTTCTTGCTTACTTGTTATTGTTGTTTAGAGTTATTTATTACAGTATATTGTTTCATTGGTAAAACTTTACACCAAACCCTAGTGTTCATTATTGCTGCTTTACTACTTACTTGTACCCACTAGTGTACATCACTGCTGCTTTGATAATCTCCTGTGTCCTCTAGTATTGCTGATCTCTGCTTGGATACTCGCATTAATTGAGTTGGCTACTAACCTGTACCCACTAATGTCTATCATTGCTCCTCCTTAATTACTAACCTGCATCCCCTAATGTCATTAACTGTGCTCACTTTATTACTAGCCTCTGCCCCCTAGTATCTGTCACTATTCTAGTCCATTTTAACACTTCTTGTATTATTTGATCTAAAATTTTATGCAATTTCAAAGCCAATTTAATCAAATTTCATTAAGTGCAATGCAGGAACTATCTCTAGAAATAGCACCAGTCTGTTACAGAGTCTGCGCATGCACACACACACACACACACACACACACACACACACACACACACACACACACACAAAACCACTCCAGTGTTGACTTACCAACTAGTATGTGTTAGATGGACATATCTGAAAAGTTGACAGGGAGACCTGATCACAAGTATCTAACCAGGCTTATTCTTTGTGACCTTTATTTTACAGCTGTGTTGGTGTGGAAGAGGAAGAGGCGCCAGACATTGACATCTATCATTGTCCAAACTGTGAGAAAACACATGGGAAATCAACATGTAAGTATCAGGATTTGTGTGTCTACTGCCATGTGCAGTATCCTCCTGCACCACAGTGAGCACGGCAGGGCTGTTGATGCTATGCTCACTTGCAAGAGATGAAACTCAGGCTCTGGTAGGGTGTAGGTATGGACTGGGAAATGAGCGTGTGACTACCTAGGCCCTCCTGATGACCAGATAACTATGATTTCAAGAGTAACCTCACAATGGATGCTTTCCTTGGCAGTGAAAAAGAAGAGGAACTGGCACAAGCACGACACAGGACAGAATGCAGAGGTGAAGCCAGTACAGAATGGCAGCCAGGTGTTCATTAAGGAGCTGCGAAGCAGGACATTCCCAAGGTTAGAATTTGGGGTTGAACACAACTTTGTGACTGGTGAATAAGAGGGCTCTTCTGGTGAGAACATGAGTGCTTTTGGGTGCACATGTATGAAAACACAAAAAGTGACACATATTCTATCTTACAGTGTTTGAAAAAAAATAAAATCTACTTGCTCGCTAAATGATCACATGTTTGGCAAAAGCCTAAATTCATAATATCATAAATGAGATTTTTTTAAATTCTCGGCACTCCTATTATAGTTTTTAAGAGAATGATGAGAACAAACCTTGTCTGGAATAGGGGTGCCGTAAATACATTTGGTGCCTAACGGCAGTCTCAGGTACCCATTTAGCTTTGGTGGTCATAACCCAAAGAATCCACCTGTTGAAAGAAGAAAAGTGGGGACAAGAACCATCCGAGTTAGGTAACAGATACGTGACGGTCAAATGTAGTTTTACTAGGCCTTGGCACTGGAAGCTGCCTCATGGAAGGTGGAATGTCACTTTATAGACAGATTGAAAAAGTCCCAACTAGACATCTGCATACAACACTAACAGTGACATCAGCCTTCTAAATTCAGGGTGGCCTCTCTCTTACTCTGGAGTTGCTTCCTGAAGCACAGGAGAGAGTGCTGAGCACTTGGGGATTGCACTGTTGTATGAGAGGAGTGAGAGAGAAGAAAAATATGACTGTGCTTTGTTTGTACATGCCTAACAAATACTTCATGTATTTTCCTTTCTTTGAGATAAAGGGGGCAGCACTGTTGACACTGTAGTCTTACTGAAAGATTTTGGTGTTAACAATAGAATGTTGTGATTGAGAAGAATGACTGCCCCATCCAAATTGGTAGATTGGTTAGTTGTTACAATGTAGATTTGGTCAGTATTCAACAATTAGCTTAGTAATTGTGCCACCTGATGAAAAAGCCACATGCTCTGAACATTGAGGTAAAGGGGATTGCCGAAGAGTCTGGAAACAAGTGTGGATCAAGTATTGCTAGATGCTGGATTAGGCAGGTCTTGTGTAGTGGGACCACCTAGCAAATACCTCTCTTACAGTAAAGGAAGTTCAACCTTCACCACTGGAAGAGTTCTTCCTAAATTGAGGGAAGTCGTGAACATGCAGTTTTAACACACTGTGTTGAAGGGATCAACAAAGAGGCAGCTATAACAAGCTTTGCTTAAAAGGTTGCACCCCTGGGATCTGTTGTTAAACTCTATGATTGAGGGGATCCCTCAGCCTAAAAAGCTCAGCTTTCCATATGGCAGCAAACTTTTGTGGTTGAGATTAAATTGAAATCACAAGAGTGCTGGATATTGCAGAGATGTCATTGTGAAGCAGTGACACAATAACATTAGTAGGCAGTTTGAAATTTTGATTGTTCTTTTAAAAATTGTATCCAAAGAGTTTTTTCCACACCTATCAGCCTACCCAAGAAGCTGAGCTCTACAGCAGTTGATAGGAATTTAGAAAAAAGAAAAAACAATGTAGGTTTTGTTTCAGCTATGGAATAGTAGGTCAGCCATTTGTGCTTGCATGGATAATTTTGAGTTTGGTTTAAAGTGGGCATAGTTAGAGGGGATGTTGAGGAAACCAAAGGACTATTGCAGCTGTGGTAGTGTGGGAGGGGTTGTCCCAGATTATGCTGGTGAAGCAGAAGCTAAATCCTCAGAATAACAAAATGACAGCTTGTCAGCATCTAAAATGAGTTTACTTTGTAGGCCTCTTGAAGTTTGCTGTCCTTGAAAGTGTGAGGAGTGTGTGTGATATTCTGGAGGATCTCAGAGCACAGTGGCTCCTGCTTTGGATCAAGAGGTGCCAATTGGGGTGGTTTGGTTATCTAAAGATTATGCGTCTTGCTTTCCTGATCATGGCATTGCCCACTGATTGGTGACCTGGGGTTGATCAAGGAAGTACTAGAAGGATATCAGTTGATTGGCCAGTAAGATGAACAATGTTACCGAATCGCAGTTAGGAGACCTGGGTTCGCTTCCCGGGTCCTCCCTGCGTGGAGTTTGCATGTTCTCCCCGTGTCTGTGTGGGTTTCCTCCCGGCGCTCCGGTTTCCTCCCACGGTCCAAAGACATGCAGGTTAGGTGAATTGGAGATTCTAAATTGGCCCTAGTGTGTGCTTGGTGTGTGGGTGTGTTTGTGTGTGTCCTGTGGTGGGTTGGCACCCTGCCCGGGATTGGTTCCTGCCTTGTGCCCTGTGTTGGCTGGGATTGGCTCCGGCAGACCCCTGTGACCCTGTGTTCGGATTCAGCGGGTTGGAAAATGGATGGATGGATGGATGTTACCGAACAAAGCTGTAATGGAAGATGAAACACAGTTGAAAGTAACTTTGAGTGGTGGGGTGAGGTGATTGTGCAGCTTGAGAAAAAAAATCTTAGTTATTAATTCAATACAACTGGCAATATTATAATATGTAGATGAATTATTTTCAATATTGCAATGCTTTTGATTCTGTTATCATAATGCCCAATGGGTGCCCTCAGTGGAGTTAGACTTGGATCCTAACTTGCATGAGATGGTATGTTTTGTACAGTTTTTTTTAAATAAAACTATTCTTCTGTCCACTGTGTTTTACTGCATAATTTGTGTCACCAAGTTGTAATGAAGCCCATGGCAAAGATTTGGTGGCATGTACTGAGCATATTTCTTTTGAAAATGTCTTCTTCTTCTTCTTTCGGCTGCTCCCGTTAGGGGTTGCCACAGCGGATCATCTTCTTCCATATTTCTTTTGATAATGTCTGTAGATAAGAAATACAGAGATTTTGGAAATAGCATACATCATTCATTAGTCTCGCATCCCCACTTGAGATATGCCAGGAAGGTCATGTTACCAAGCCACTTTAATGTATACGTTTCTTATGACATGCATGAGGCAACCACTACTTAAAGACTCATGCTGATAGAATCTGTGGTCTAGTAGCAGTTTGGTTTTGGCACATCCAAAAATTAGTTTAATTGATGTTGCTTGTGCACTAAAAGATTAACTCGACTCAACTTCTTTACATGAGTTTCAGTCATGTTCTGTCGTTTTAACCTTGTGTTGCTTGAAAGCACCTTTTAATATTGGTTGTGAGAAGAATTGTTGCAACACCGGAATGAAGTTTTGGCCTTAGTTGTCAGCCTTGCCTAGCTAAGACTTCAGACTTTATCAACAGGAAGGGCACCTAGATGATTCTAGCTCAGACAGAATGTCCGTAAAAGTTCATGAAATTCATGTGACTATTTTGTGATAGCATGAAGACAAATGTTATGGAGACCAGGTAAAGGTGCACAAAGTTTATGGTGTCCAGTAGCTCTAGGTAATCTTGTGTATTTGCATAGTTTGTTTTTAGCATCTATAGTTTAAGTAGTTCTCTTTGTTACCCTTAATGTTTGAGATCTTGACATTCCTGCACAGTTCTAAGTGGACAGTACAATCTTTGATTTACGAATAATACATGCTTGGACCATGATTCATGCTGTTATTTGCATATATTTGGATTCTACTGGACAATTAGAATGAGGTTCAGCAGATCCTACATACAGTGGTTTATTGTCACAGGTGTTCATAACATGTTATTTTATTAAAGCTTTTGTGGTGAATTCTAGAAATAGGCACACGACAGGCCACAGAAACATCTGCTGTGTTAGGGGACATCCTCTAAGATTTTGTCACAATTGAAAATCATACGATCGAAAGTATTTCAAAGGTCATTCCTGCATTTCGGAAATGAGGGAAACAATCTTAGAACAAGCATGGCATACTGTGTATCCTCTTACAGTACTTATTGTTTACCGTGCCTTTAGGGCAGCAAAGCTTGGGTGTCATATAGTATGTATATCTACAGGTTACATCTCAGTTACGTTTCTAGTCTGCAGATGATTGTAGGTTTTAGATGGCAGGAACATATTCTACACCTGTGGCTGGATAAGCACGGAAGCAATACTTACTATACCTCAGCTATGCTGTGTTTTCATGAACTTAGATTGAACAACTACAAGATACTAAAGATGGTCTACAATTTTTTAACTGAGAAGTGATGTTTGCACTTGGAGTGTGCAGTTTAGAAACTACAAAAACAAACTATAAAATAAATTTATAATATGCATTCTTGCTATTCCTGATCATGCTGCAGAGTAGGAGGACTGGATGGAGTTGCACCTGCTTTGTGTTTTCACTGTGGACAACTTTGAGGAAAACCACATGCAAGAAAAATAATTGCAATGGTCTCTCCTGGATTATAACTTCTTTGAAAGCAGTGGTCTCTACATTAAGCTAGTCTGAATTAAATTTACCTGTATATGTTAATAACAAGATCTAACACCATGAGAGCTCAATGCTTCGTTGGTATTCATGGCTTTTATTAAAGAAAACGTGATAGCCATAGTGGCATAATGCTTAGTTTACTTAATTCAGAGACCAATTTAGGTAGAAGCCACAACATATTCAGTATTAATCAGAATTTTTAGGAACCTGGAATAATTTTTTGCTTATATTTAACCAATATTTCTTAACATATTTTATCATTTATCTTTTGATGTATCTGCAGTTTGTGGATGAAATTCTATGTAGACATTGATATTTTTCTGCATTGTGTCCTCATTATTGGCAACAAAGTCTGCTGCCGATCATGTGCTCTATCACAATCACCATGTGTGATGTCATTATGCAAACATTATTTAAAATTGTGGTAACATAGATGTCCAAGCCCTATATTAAAAATCTTTAAAAATAAGAATTAGTTGATGTTAAGTTGAACAGTCAAAGGATGGTACTGTAGGTAGCTAGGAATTTTGTGCTCTTTCTGTTGACAAATTCTGTGTATCGTTTTGGATTTTTATTGACTGTTTTCTTTCTGATTTAGACCCCTTTCTCTCCCTTTGACCTCTCTTGCCCTTTGGTTTTGTCTTCACTTCCTGGTCCATAAAGGCAAGTTTTTTTTTTTGACAAGCAATTCCAACTTGCTTTATGAATATTAGGAGGTAGGTTTGGGGCATAGCATGCATAGTGCATTAGGTAGGCATACCCATTTTTGATATTGGTAATGGGCTTCATCAAGCATTTTATTGTATCATGCTCCTTTCTTACGTTAAAGTTAGGGTTGTGGTC
The DNA here is from genome assembly GCF_900747795.2 of Erpetoichthys calabaricus. Taxonomy (NCBI): domain Eukaryota; kingdom Metazoa; phylum Chordata; class Cladistia; order Polypteriformes; family Polypteridae; genus Erpetoichthys; species Erpetoichthys calabaricus. Next base: position 61,067,682 of record NC_041411.2, on the reverse strand, counting down.
ATGGTTAGGACAACAGACTCCAAGGCCTAAAAGATGCTCAGTGGGGGACATCTACATGTATGTGCAAGTAGGCACCAATTGTGAATGTTAACCAAGAGATGCAGTCTGCCAGTATAGTCGTGATGTAAACTTATCTTGCAAAGGTTTACAGGCCTTAAAAGTTACTGAGGAAAATTAGGTTGTGGAAATGAAACTATAATAAATCCCTTAGGTCACATGTTGTGGCTTACACCACATTCATTTGATAGTTTTTATAGAGAATTATCTAAAGATAAATTTAGTTACATGCCGATATTTTTTGGCTTGCACCTACTGTATTTAGGCTTGGGGCATACTAGCATACAAAATGCCTCATACTGGCTTTCAGACTTGTGACACTTATAAGAAGCAGGTTGTGTTACTCAGCAACCTTCTTTTAAAAATATTTTCTTAGCATCCTCCAAGTATTAATTAAGGAAAGATACTTGAAGATAAGATTTGGGATCCTTATATTCTTTAAACAAAAAGATGCCAGAGAACTAACAGATCTGGAACCTATTAACCAAAATACATGTAAAAAAAGGAGACAATAAAATCACATTAGCAGGTCTAGTACTTGCTATTCCTGGCTCCCTTGGTTGAAAAACTGGTGGGAGAAATGTGGACATTGAGTTCCAGTAATTCTTACTGGAAACACCTTTTGTTTTAATATGAGTATAAACTAACACATCTAAATCTGAATCTTGCTCCTTCCATAATTGTTCAAGCTCAATTGAGACAGTCATTAATGGGATACTCTCCTCAAATCAGTCCACAGGGTGTCATCCGAATGCTGGCTGGACTTAGACAAATGTGGACATTTATCTTTTGGTTCTTTATTCACTTCAATTAGGGTCACGGTGCTGAATTATACTCTCAAAGATCTTTATATGTGTTCTGAAAATTGTTTCAATTTCCTCCGAAAAAAAGAAAAACTCTGTCATACCAGTTTAGAATTAGCCTCTGTCAGATTTCCACTAAATTTAAAATTTTGCTTTTAGATTAAACTTTTTTTTCAAAAGGCTTCAGGTTTCTGCATTGTTGTTATGGGTCTTTCTTGTGAGTTTTCTATACGGTACAGAATTCTGAATAGTATGGAATTTATTGGTAAAGTCGGCAACACATTACACAACTTCTAGTAAAAGGGGATATCGCCATAAGGATATCAGATTACACAACTAGGAATCGCAGGAATGCAAATTACATGACTCTGATTTGCCTTCTCAGCAAATTGCAAATTTCCCAAGTATCCCTATCTTGCCACATGCTGACAGCCAATTAATTTGCTGCCTGACTGCATCGAACCCATTCCTACGATAAAAAAAATTAATCCTGTTTATTCTGTTAGGACAAGTTGCAGATTCACCAAACTACATGACTTGCAGTCAAAGGAGCATAGCGTGACTCACTAAGATTATGTAAATTAAGTCTGTGGCTGAATATTGCTATAAAAGTTGTGTAGTGTGACAGGGGCTTATGAAGGTTTTGGTTCTTTTATGTTGATATTGGTCACTTACTCAGTCATTCATGTTTATGAGCTGGTCTTGGCAAAATCTTAGTGGTGTAATCTCTTTCCACTTTATCATGGTAGCTTTTACTGTGTGACTTATTTTTGTCATGAAATAGAGTTTCTTCCAAAGGAAAATCATGTGAGGCCTCTAAAAGATCCACAAAAGGCTTCATAGGCCAGGCCAGGCCAGGCCTCCTTTGCCTGTCTGGAAAAAGGCCACACCTCAGTGGGCTTAATCCCAACTTCAGTGGCCTACCTCAAGCTTAGAATGCCTAAAAGGAATGCTAGCATCAAAGCAAACCTAAATGTCTCAAATATATGCCCAAAATCCACACAAGAGGAAGGATGACTATTAAACTTCAGCTTGTATAAACAGGGCAAGTAAAGAATTTTTATAAAAAGAAATTTTAAAAAATACACAGAAAAACTCAAAAGGACAAAAGAGGAAGTCCTAAGGCAGGCCTAAGCAAAAAAGATGCAATTTGAAATCAGAAAATCAGAATCCTTAAGACAGTGGCAAAATAATTAATGAAAACCAGAAAATCCAATAAGACGAAAAATATAATATTTACAAAACTCCACTTTTTAAAATATTAACCCTCCTGAGGCTTTTCATTGATTTTTAATAGCCTTTGGGAGGGCTCAGGAGTGGTGTCATCAGGGTGGTCCTGCCTCTTGAGGCTCCACCCATAAAGAACATGGAACATCAGAGCATTTAATGAGAAAATAATAATTCAAAATAAATAAATACAACAAAAAATATAAAATACACATAACCTCAAAAAGGTACATGACAATTGTTGTTCTCTGAAATGTTTTTTTCATCTCCTGTTTGCTTTTCCAAGACATTATTCTAAAAGCACCTCTCTTCTCATAGCAAAGGACTCCTTCAGGATGAGCTAATGTTCTTCTAAACTGATAAGAGTCACTGTGGCTGAAGTTCTTGCAGGTGGAGGCAGTTTAGCCTGTTGCATGTTTTTGGAAAGCATTACCATTTTTGCCATTTTATCCCACTGGTGTCTTTACAGGATGTGTACATTTATCCATTCTTTTTTTTCTGAATTTTCAAGCTTTTTATTTTTCCACTTGGTGTTTACACAAGTACAGAAAATAAAAAATCACCCTTAAAGTATGTGTAGCTTTTGGGCCAAAATACAACACATTCATATGGGTGTATAGATTTCAATAAGCATTGTGCACACTCATTTCCATGTATGTGAACACAGTGTTAATTAGAGCAGGTGTTAGAGATGAGCTACACTGTATATGTGCAAAATGATAAAGTCAATGAAAGTTAATTAAAGCAAAATAAAGCATGGCGGCACGGTGGCGCAGTGGGTAGCGCTGCTGCCTCGCAATTGGGAGATCTGGGGTCCTGGGTTTGATTTCCGGGTCCTCCCTGCGTGGAGTTTGCATGTTCTCCCCGTGTCTGCGTGGGTTTCCTCCGGGCGCTCCGGTTTCCTCCCACAGTCCAAAGACATGCAGGTTAGGTGGATTGGCGCTTCTAAATTGGCCCTAGTGTGTGCTTGGTGTGTGGGTGTGTTTGTGTGTGTCCTGCAGTGGGTTGGCACCCTGCCCAGGATTGTTTCCTGCCTTGTGCTCTGTGTTGGCTGGGATTGGCTCCAGCAGACCCCCGTGACTCTGTGTTCGGATTCAGCGGGTTGGAAAATGGATGGATGGATGGAAAATAAAGCATTATTGTTTTAGCTGTGAAAAATTAAATGCTAGTCAGGATGGCTCAATAGCCAAAACATTGTGTTTGTTTATTTGCGTGTATTCGTTTTGTTTCAGTGGGTTTCTCTGCGTTCTTATGTTCTCCAATATGTTCCAAAGTTTTGTACATCCAATTAAATGGTATCTCTAAATTGATCCTATATAAAGGACCATAAATCTGTTCAGTAGTGGACTGGTATTTCATCCAGGGATGCTTCTTGCTTTGTGTTGCACTCTGCTGGGAAAGACTCCAGCTCCATCAAGTTATTTTATGGAAAGTAGGAAGTTCAGAAATGGGACAGATGGATATATGCACATCAACACATCCCAATAGACAAGCACAGTTACACTTATGCTGTGTACGCAACACACTGATTAGTGGAACAGTACCTTCAGAATTCAGTAGCTTAATCAGGTGGAAATGAATTGGGTTTATAAGCAAAGTATCAGTGAAGAATGGTCAAAAGCATAAATTAACACACTGGAAAACAAGTGGAATGTTCTCGAAGCCACAAAAATAGCACAGCTTATAGTGGTGTGATATTAACTGGTTTTTGACTTTCAGCCTTTGTTTTTATTTTCCTCCCAGCTCTCTCTCTCTCTCTCTATCTAATATCTAATCAAAGTATATATATATATATGGTTCTTTCAGTACCAACCTTCAAGATACTTTTCAGTAAGGGTATGTCTTACAGAGCCGTGGGTTTTGCCACTCAGTAGCACTCTTTGGTGGCCTCTGTTTCCTCTGCACGCCTGGGCCTGGACCCCTTTGTCTATTTTGCAAAAAATAGGGATCATAATAAGTGATATTCTCATTGCATGTACATCCACTTGTCTCCACACTCACTCACATGTCCTACTCATGCACATCTATCAATGACATGCGATGTACCCACCTGAATAGAGATGGCAGAACTGACAGCAATATTTTGACAGTACTGTGTATTCTCTGGGACTTTATTTTTTTGGTGTGTGGCAGGCATAGAAAGGAAATTGCATCCCTGGGCCTTTCAGCCTGGCAGGAGCAGCTGTTTGCCCAGCAGTGTCTCCCTGGCATGCCAGGTCCTTGTTATGTCATTTCCTGTGCTAGTCAAGTCCATCTGTGTGCAGACATCAAGGGCACTGTTATGATTTTCTTGAGTCAGCAACTTTCAGATTTGTAGGGTCTGAGTGCATAGGAAAATAAATGTAAGAAAAGCTGTAGACTGGATAGTCACTTCTCCGTGTGTATTAATGTACAGGCATGTACACATGTGTTCCCCCATTGTAACCACTGCCATTTCTTCTACAGTTGTGAGGATGTGGTGGTGAAGGTGAATGGAAGCCAACTGACGTTAGACTACTTGGAGGAGAGGGGATTTGCAGACCCCATTCTGGTTCCCAAGAAAGATGGCCTGGGGATGTCTGTTCCAGCACCGACGTTCTACGTAAGCGATGTGGAAAACTATGTGGGTATGTAGAACAACAATGCAGACTGCACATATCAAGCACAGGGAATTTTAGGTGTGAATGCTGAAAGCATGCTGGGTGTGAATGTTGGCTAACCAAGGAAGATCAGATAGTGTCTCTTGTGAAGCACAAAGGAACAACAGTATTTGCACAGGGGGTGCTCCCCTTGACCAGTCCTCTGTTCTCTCAAATATGGATATCATCTTAAGGACTTTCCTAGTACCTTAGCTGACAAGTAATATACATTCAGTGTCACCTCAAGTATCCATGGTATTGTGTACTTCATTCCATTGTGCTCTATATTGATATGTATTTATTTAATTGTGGTCTGTAGACTAGTATATCTGAACTGAATTTCCAGATATGTCCTGCAGTCTGAGCCTGTCATTTATGGGAATACACAGATGTTTTTTGGGCATCGAATGTGTAGATACAGTACCATTGAATATAAAATGCAAATTATAAATTTGATTTAGTGTATATTTTATGAGATAACCGGTGAAAATTAATAACCAAAAATATTGAATATGTTGCTCTCATAAAAATGTTTGAGTTTTATTCCACTTCTATTTACACATGTTCATATTATATTGGCGTAATGGAGCCTTTTTCTAATAATGTGATCCTTAGTATTAAATGTAACAACAGGAACCTGTTCAGTATTGTTTCCCATCATGCAGAAAGAAGGACCCACTCACAGAACTAGAATAAATGGTTAGAATGGATGGATTTTAAGAAATTAGACTCATGACTTTATTTATTTTGAATTCGAAACATCCACACATTCAAAGTGTGACTCTACAACAACCTAAAGCAGAAGGGGGTATGGCACTACCTAACTTTTACCTAATTTTACCTTTTAGTTTTATTACTGGGCGGCAAATATACAAACTATAAAGACCTGGGACCTCATGTATAAAAGGTGCATAAGCACAAAAATGTTGTGTATGCCTGTGTCCATGCTCACATCGTGATGTAGAAAAACGAAACTTTCCATAAAGCCACACACATTCTCACGCCAGTTCAATCCATTGCGTGCGCAAGTTTCTGGCTCGGTTTTGCAAACTGGTGGCACCCAGCGTCAAAGCAGTGCTGCTGTTCCTGAGTGGTTTCCCTTTATTTTTTAGGTTCACATCCCTGACACGACTTTATCAAATACACTTAAAATAACCGTATATCCATCCATCCATCCATTTTCCAACCCACTGAATCCGAACACAGGGTCACGGGGGTCTGCTGGAGCCAATCCCAACCAACACAGGGCACGAACCAATCCTGGGCAGGGTGCCAACCCACCACAGGACACACACAAACACACCCACACACCAAGCACACACTAGGGCCAATGTAGAATCACCAATCCACCTAACCTGCATGTCTTTGGACTGTGGGAGGAAACCGGAGTGCCCGGAGGAAACCCACGCAGACACGGGGAGAACATGCAAACTCCACACAGGGAGGACCCGGGAAGCGAACCCAGGTCCCCAGGTCTCCCAACTGCGAGGCAGCAGCGCTACCCACTGCGCCACCGTGCCGCCCTAACCGTATATCGTTTTATAAATTTAAGGTATCTGATTATAATCATCCTGTAACAATATAATGGTCCATGGAATGGCCAAACTATTACAAATAGACACAGCTGCTTTAGCGTTTTTACTTTCAGTGCACCACTCGCTGCCTCAGCCATGCGCACAGTCTATTTGAACTTCCCCTATTTGGCAAATGTTTCAGATCCTTTCCTGCACGAACCTCACAGTTTCAACCCAAGAGCTATAAATCCACTCAATCAGTCCATCAAGTGCTCCTGGTAGAACTGTTTGTACTTATAAATACAATTACCTCACTGTAAACTTGCACTACTGTTGTAATATTGCATAACCTGAGCCACTTTATGAACCATTTGCACTATCTGCACTATATATGTACATGTATATTGTACTTATGCTTTCATGCTGTGTATTTTCCATTATATTTATTGTGTAATTATTATTATTATTATTATTATTGTTATTGTTATTTTATCATTTTATAGGAAAATAAGTTTATGGAGGATTTGCATATTGAATCTCATTGTACCATACAATAACAATAAAGGAATTCAATTCAATTCAATAGAAGAGAAGCGCATATTTACAGATGATGACGACTGGTTTCTAAGTTGATTTACATTTTCAAGCGCTATCTTCTTGGTGCTCTTGACATAATTTTTAAGATGAAATGCATTAAAGTATGTATATTACATTATACAGATACATTTTTAACTTAATTTAAATAATGTATACTGTTAGTAATTAAACTTGTGAGCACAGTGGTGCAGCAGAAGTGAGGAGCTGGCGCCCCTCCAGGGATTGTTCTTGCCTCGTGCTCTATGCTTGCTGGGACTTGTGCGACCCTTGATGGACAGATGGATGGAATAATTAAACATGTACTACGAAGATATTCCAATGTTCCTTAAAAGTTTTGAAGAATCTGCGTTCTAAGCTTACAGATGGCTTGACCTTTATTTCTGAACTTATTGTGTAGTGATTGGTTACTTGGAGAAAGAAAAGGAAGGACAAGAATTGGGGGTTAATACGTTTGAAAGAGACAGTACTGCTGCAATAAATTATTTCATCGAGGGTCACACTTGTCCCAGCAAGCATCTTACGGGAGCCAGGAACAATGTCTGGACGGGGACACAGGTCATCGCCAGCACTTCGCCACTGTGCCCCCTTGTTTAATACATGCTTTAATTCATTTCACATGAACATGATATCAAGTATAAATCTTAGTATTTAAATTGTTCAAAGAGCTGTAATATCATGAATGTAATGTATTCTGTGTCCTGTCGGTGTAAGAGAAAGCCTGTTTAAGAAGCATTTACTGATTCACACACATAGAGCACATAGAAGAACACATACAATATGAAACATTTAACTTGCTACTTTAGTTATAATAGGATCTGAGAAATTCTAGTAAATTAAACATTGATTTTAAAATTAAGTTTAAAACGTTATACTTTAATGACAAAATAAACTACAAGATTGAAGTGGACATTTTGACCTTTTTTTCACTGTGTCTCTATTTATTTTATTTTCTCTGTACCCAATACGCTTCCGTATGACACTCAGATGGTAGGCAATGACTCGTCTTTTTACGGCGACTTTGATATCTGACCACTTCTTTTTTATTTTGAGCACTGTGAGACTTTCTGAACATGAAATTTCAAGTTTCTCCACACTCTGTATCACTCGATCGACTTCCTTTTGTTGTTTTTTACAACTGCTTAAGCCAACAAGTAGTATGTATTTCCTTGCCTCATCTTCACATTTGCTGAAATTCTTTTTTTCAAGTGCTTTTGCCATTGTCTTTTAACTGAACACTGAACAGAAAGGGCTATTTATATTGATTTGCATGTTGAAATATGCAAAATTCTTGGAGAATTCGGGGTGGGGTGGCAGGCGTGTGCATTAGCGTTACTTGCTGACTGGGATTTATGTAGCGGAAGTGCATGGAAGTTGGCTTATTCATGGTTTAGTGCATCTGAATTTTTTTGTGTGTATGCACATTTCCACTTTTGTCCGTGTACCTTGTTTTAGTGTGAATTCTACGCACAGTGTTATGCATGAGGCCTTTGGTCATCGACACAAATTGATGAATATACACCAGCTTGGTCTGCAATAGAAATAAAATCTTGCAGTACTTCTTTATATTCCCTGCTCTGTGCCCCAGTTAATACAAATTACCGGCAATACACTAGTAATCAAATTGCCTTTCATTCTCTCAGAATATGGAACCAATGTAGGAAGCACTTGAAAACAGGGAAGCTTTTATCTCTTGAACCTCTACATGACAACTACCTTTTTCTACCCTCTCAAACTTAAACACTATTAAATGTCTAGAAAATGTCTGGGATTAGAACACTTAGACACTTGTACATAGATAATGTCTTTGCATCCTACGAACAGTTATGCTTCCGATTCAGCCTCTCATCAACACAATTCTTCCACTATTTTCAAGCTAGAAACTTTGCTAAACAGAACCTGCCCAATTTTCTTCACCTCCCACCTTGTTCTCTTGCAGAAGAAATATTGATAGGTCTTGAACACTCAGATAGCATCTCTACAATTTCTAAAAATATTTTATAGTCCCTTCCTTTCAAAGACCCCAAAGTATATGGAGGCAATGATCTGTCACTTAATATTTCAGAAAAGGCAGCCACGCACAGAATACACTCTAGCTCCATTTGTGCAAAGCACTCAGTCATTCATCTTAAAATGTTCTATATTGTTTAAAATTTTCCAAAATGTTTCCAGGACAAGATTCAACCTGTGAACGTTGCAATCTAGCTCCAGCCTCACTGGGCCACATGTTCAAGGTGTGCACCAAATTAACAACATTTTGGACAAAAATCTTAGCATGTCTATCTGAGAGCCTCTGTGTCACAATCACTCGGAGCCCATTAACAGCTGTGTTTGATGCACTCCCAGACGGCCTTGAAGTGGAGAAGGACAAACAAACTGTAATTTCCTTTACTACTGTGCTAGCACGTAGGCTTACTTGCTCAACTGAAAGAATCTGACCCCTCCACTTTTAAGTCAGTGGGTGACTGATATTCTATACAACTTAAAATTGGAAAAAATCAAATTTTCACTTAGAGGACTTTTTTTTTAAATATGGAAGGATCTAATCAATAACATGTTAGAATATGCGTCTGCTTCAGGGAAAAGGGTACTCTTCCTTTCTTGTTTCCTTTTATAGAGTAACTCTGGATGCTGGTTCTCATTTCTTTCTCTTTGGTGGGAGTTGAATTTTGCTTTGTTTGCTCTGGTAATTTTGACTTATTTGTATGGAGTGTTATCTGCTTCTAATTAAAATTAAAATCAATAAATAAAAAAGAATTGATAGAAAGGTCACAAAGAATAAGTATGATGTAACACATGTGTGCAAGGGGATTGGGTTTTGGCAAAGTTGGATTTAACAAAACATTACAGTACACTTTGCAAGTCCTTTTATTATTTTACATTAGACAATTTTTATAACTGCCCAGAATCACATTATTGAAGGTGCCAACTATTCTTATCAGGACTGTCATGTTTTTATTTTGAAACAGTGCCAAGTTGAGGATGAAGTCAGTGTTTGCCGTGATTTAGAAAATGCTGTACGATACCAACAAAGTACTTTAATATGTGAAAAACACTAAGTGAAAAATGGAATTTTTCAGGTGGAGTGTAAGCTTAAAACATCTTGTGTCGGTAACAAAGCAGTAACCTATAATGATACTGTAACTGAGAAGAATCAGGGTGTTGATAATACAGTTTACAATGTATGTTTTGATGCTATAAATGTCAACCCACCTTGACCAATTAATATCAACATTCTGAAGCACTAAGAAAATAGTACCCACTATAATTCCCACTTTCAAGATAAGGTTTTCAAAAAGTATTCCACTCATTTGATAAGGGTTCCTGAAGTATCTGCCCACGTAATATAGTAGGGCTGTACTGGCAGACAGGTTAAGGAACAGAGCATCACAGTTAAATGGAAGCAGAGTGGTGTAGTCAGTACCAGTGTCACCTTGCACTGCGTGGATTTGAATGGAAGTCTGGGAACCATTTTTTGTGTGAAATTTCCATGTTTATTATTTTTTACTTGGTTTCAATTCCTCCCAAATCCTATTTATATTCTTGGTATTCAGCAGGCAAAATTGGCATCAGTGCCAGTTTGACCATGTTATCCCTTTTGATCTTGAAATGGAACTTCAAGCTAGACTGGTGACATTAACATCACTAGTGACATGCCCTGTGTCATATTTCAGTCAAAATCCACAATGCTAGCCTACACCACAGCACATTTTAGAATGCTCAGGATCTTGCCAGACAGTCAGTTTGCCTGACTTAAATATACATTACTTAATTCCAATGGTCCTTATGCTGGAGTTTTGTTTTTCGGTTGATCTTAAATTTTCAATCCAATTTAATTTACTATTATACAATGCTCTTTACTGAAAATGATGTACTGTACTGTATATATATACAATAGAGAGAGAAGCGTTTATGAAACCTGTAGAACAATTCACATAAATGGCTTCTCTAAAGTAAAGTTATCTTTACCTATGTCATAAAAACAAAGCCTGGTTAATTAAAAATTGCTCACACAAATTTATTCAAATAGTCAAGATCAAAGATGGAAAAAGTATGTGCACTGTGAAGCCCAGGGCAAATACAGCCGCCCTATTCCCAACACAGACAGTCAGGATACAACTTTGGCACATAGCACACGGTTTATTTACAATAATCCAGCACACACAGTAAAGCACCAACACAGTCCCTTCTTTGCCGCCAGTCCTTCCGCCTCCACTCCTCCTCAGGCTTTGTCCTCTTCCTCCTGACTCTGGTTGATGAGTGGTGGGGACTGGCCCCTTTTTATAGGGCACCCGGAAGGACTCCAGGTGCCCAACAAGCTTCTTCCGGCAGCACTTCCGGGTGTGGTGAAAGTGCTGCCAAGTAGTGCCCTGAAAATGTTCATGCCCCCACGGCAGTGGCCGTGGGCCCCAGCAGGGTTGAGCTTCTATGCTCATAAGCTGTGGCCCCGCTGGAGACCAAGGGGGCTGCCCTCTGTTGGTCTGGGGGAGAAATAGGCTTGAAGATACTCTTTCCCCTGGTCCTTCCATAATCAGGATATCCCAGCTGGGTAAGGGCCCCGGTCGTCCGCCACAGCACCCATAGACTTAATAACTGGTGGTTCCTGTAGCTGCTGATAACAGTTTAGAAGGTATTTTGGTTTGCTTTTGTTTTGTTTTATTTATATTTTAGGATGTCTCAATTGCTGCCTCATATAATGCCCTAGTATTTCTATAAGACTGGTTATTCCGAAATGTGGAACTTCTTCTGATTGAGCCATTCTGTTATTCATTTTCTCCTTTTTCAGGGGCATTGTCATTCAGCATGGGCCAGCTATTTTGAAGTTTCAGATCACAGATACCCTGATATTTTCCAGTAGAATTTACTAAAGCAGCAAAACATTCCCACTTCATGATGCTCCTTCCACCATGCTTCACAGTCGGCATGATGAGTTACTGTTGGCATGCTCTGTTTTGTTTTCTCCAAATATAACACTGCTTTATCTTTTGTCTCATCTCCCCATTCACACAGTGTTCTAGAATACCCAGGTAGTCTTTAGCATATTTGAGGACAGTAACGATCTTTGTGGAGGGTGGTGATTTTCCACATAGTAACCTTCCTCAAACACCCGTTTGGTTCAGTGTTTTTCCTCTAGTTTATTCCCTAACGCAGATATTGTCATGTGAAAGGGATACATGCAGTTCCGTACCTGTCACCTTAGAGATTTTGTTATCTGTAGAGCATTGCACAGTGATCTTTGAAGGATATTCGCTTGTGGAAAGCATAGCAACTATACTGACTTTCTTCCATTTTTTATAGATTATGAATGTTTTATCATTGATTGGATCTCAGTTACTGTCTTTCCAACTACTCTCTTTCCTGAAGGCTTGGATGCTTTTTCCATTCTCTAATACAGAATTTTTAAATAACATTCAATTTTGTTTGGGTGTAGACTATTTTTCTCACAATGATATTTTATTGCAATTATTCAAGATGGTGGATAACCTAATGAAAATTAATTTTTGTATACATATAAACATAATCTAATTCAGGGTTATGGTGAGTCCTGAGCTTGTCTCTGCAATACTGAAGACATGGTGGGGAACATCCTCGGTCTTGATACCAGTCTGTTGCAGGGCCTGGTCTTGCACGCCCTGATGCTCACATTGGAACAATCCAAAACCTGCCACATACTGCCATGTGTACATATAATTGTGTATATTTGTAAGAAAGCATTGCATGAAATTCTTGTGTTTTGCTATCATAAATATAATGTATCTTGTATTTCAACCATACATTTTCTAAATATGTACAGTGCCCTCGCTTTATAAATAGAAACTATACTTTATAAAAACAAATTAACTTGAATTCTGAGTCTAAATTGCCCTGATATGTGCCTTGAGATGAACTGTGGATGAATCAAAGATAATTCAATCCTTACACCCATTTATGCTCATATGATAGTATCTGCCTGCAGTTTTGATCAGGATTTTTTCTTTTTTATAAACATGAGTGTAAATCAAAATGTAAATGCAAATTATTTATATTAAGTTAAGAAAAAATAACTTTAAAAATAATTTCTTTTTCAAAATAACCCTTCATTTTTCCAGACACATCTAACAAAATTTTACAAGTTTAATGTTAAGAAATGTGCTTGCCTTAATCAATTTTGTTTACTAATGCTGAAGATGTTAAATGATATAGTTAGGTAAAGTTTCTTTTTGATTTTCATCTTGTGCCCTATTAACATTCACTTATCACACTTCATAATCTATAGTCAACTGCCTTGATCAATTAATAACCATTAATTCTTAAAAAGAGACAACCTGCTTAATACCGATGCTCTGTGCAAGAAAGGACAGAGCCGACTATACTTCCTTAGAAGGCTGGCGTCCTTCAACATCTGCAATACGATGCTGCAGATGTTCTATCAGACAGTTGTGGCGAGCGCCCTCTTCTATGCGGTGGTGTGCTGGGGAGGCATCATTAAGAAGAAAGACGCCTCACGCCTGGACAAACTGGTGAGGAAGGCAGGCTCTATTGTTGGCATGGAGCTGGACAGTTTAATATCTGTGGCAGAGCGACGGGCGCTCAGCAGGCTCCTGTCAATCATGGAGAATCCACTGCATCCACTAAACAGTGTCATCTCCAGACAGAAGAGCAGCTTCAGCGACAGACTGCTGTCACTGTCCTGCTCCACAGACAGATTGAGGAGATCGTTCCTCCCCCAAACTATGCGACTCTTCAATTCCACCCGGGGGGTAAACGTTAACATTTAACATTATACAAAGTTATTGTCTGTTTTTTACCTGCATTATTATCAATCTTTAATTTAATATTGTTTATTGTATCAGTATGCTGCTGCTGGAGAATGTGAATTTCCCATTGGGATTAATAAAGTATCTATCTATCTATCTATCTATCTATCTATCTATCTATCTATCTATCTATCTATCTATCTATCTATCTATCTATCTATCTATCTATCTAATAATAGAAAATAATGGAATGATAAATTTCCCAGACAAGGTATTATTAATGCATTATGCATGTGAAAATTTGTGAATATTAAGTGAAAACATGTCACAGAGTATTGAAAATCATTTTGTGTGTTATTCATTAAGAAAGTACATTGACTTTTTTGGGAGTCAGCTGCATGCACAGCCTGTTAATGCAGGAATTACTACTAAGTTCCAGTACAAAGGAGTGTATGTGAATTGGTGGCCACATTGATTAATGCAACATTATGAATACATGTAAACACTTTGCCTGTTAGTCACTTTGCTAGAATGTTTTGTGCCTGTAATACCAGTGATTTCACCCGACAGTCTTCATTTATGTAGTGGCACTGTATTGTGCTATAATTCCTGGTTGCTAGCACAGTAGGTTAGGAGTGCAAGCTTACTGGCTGTAGCTGGCTGAGTTTTCATCTCTTGCATCTTCTCAATAAAATTTTTCTTTATAACTGGTGATAGCGGCTTTAGATGGAATTTGGTACCTTGGCTCTAGATGCATGAATAGCTGCCCATAGCATTTGCAGTTTGCAGGGTTGATTGGTAAATGTGTTGTTCCATTGTTATACACAAGACTGGTCTTTAGCTTCTCCTTCCTAGTGCTTTTGATATGGTAGGTTGCTATACTCCAAACTAGCAAATGGTATACTGTATTTGTTTTATATGTGCTACCGGGAGTTAGCTAGTCAGCAATAAAGACCATTTTCTTTAAAGCTGTGTGTTTCACAATAAACTTTCACAGCTGGGCAAAAATAATTTACAAAGCAGTCATCAAACAGACTTCAGCATTTTTAAAAACTCCTTAGGTGTTAGGAGATTTTCTGAGTGATATGCTAGCATTGGTTTCAGTGTGAAATTTCTTGAAAATGTTTGGTTCAAACAGCAATGTCAAACAATCTTTTGAAGCTTTAAATCCTGAAGACCTTCTTTTCCTTTTCAAATATACAGTTTTGGAAAGTAAACTCTTTCAGAGCAACCCACCTTCATTGAAATTAAACAGTAAGTTTAAGGTATTTCTCTTGTTCAATAATTTTGAGTAATTTTGAAGGAAATTCCGTTGCCGCTTGGACATGAGCACTTGTGGCTTCATAAGTTAAAGGCACTCTGAATTCTTGCACATTTTTTAAATTTCTTGAACTGACCATGAGATGCATCAAAGTTTACTGTATCTTCTTTAGTTTCTTGTGATTTCAACAGTTTAAACAAACTTAATGCTTTTGTTGAATTATCGCCTGAGACAGAGGTACTGTATATGTTATCGCAACATATCATCAATCCAAAGACTTAGCATTTTTTCCAATTTTTTCTACTGCTGTGTGTACGAGTTAATTTTGTTGTCCAGATGATTTAAGATTTTAGAGTTGATTGTGCACTCCAGTAGATGCTGTTTCTCCGGTCTCTATGTGCTTAATAATCTTTAACTTCATTCCAAGCAAAATTGCTTTTCTCTTTCGTGATTCTGACATACTAAGCAAATAAAAAATAATAAACTGTATTACTTAAAATAACCCTGAAACTAACTTTAGCAGTTTTTCTGTTTTCCAAAAAAGAATTAAGTATGGTATGTCAACCCATCTAACAAACTATTGGAATGCAGTTCACTCTGCGTAATTGGTAATAGTAATTCTTTACATTTATATAGCACTTTTCTCACTACTGAAAGCACTTTACACAAAGAGTGGGAGCCACCTCAGCCACTGCTAATGTGTAGCATCTACCTGGATGATGCGATGGCAACCATTTTGTGCCAGTATACTCATCATACATTAGCTTGTAGGTGGCAAAGGGGTGAGAGATACTTAGCCAATTAGAGACAAGGGATGATTCAGGGGCCAAGATGACAAGGCTAGGGTGGGCAATTTAGCCAGGTCATCCGGATACACACTACTTTTTTATGAAGGATGCCCTGGGATCTTTTATGACCACAGAGAGTCAAGACCTGGATTTTACATCTCATTCGATGAATGACACCATTTCAGACCACATGGTAAGTGCCCCATGCTGACCTCGCCAACGCCTCTTCTAACAACAACCCAAGCTTTTCCTGTCTGGTCTCCCATCCAGGTACTGGCCAGGTCCAAACATGCTTTGTTTCAGGTGGATGACTTGTTCTAAAGTACATGTGGTATACATTGCAACATTGCATTTTGTCTGAATAATGCTACATGAGTTTAACAGTAGTTGGAAGTAAGCTTAGTTGTACTGAAACATTGTAGCTAGAGGATTTGTTAAGCGATGTAGTACTGTATATTCAGTACTCTGGTTCCTGTCTCCTGCTTTGTTGTTGTGTGCGTGTATTTGGACATTTTCATTGCGTCTGTGTGAGCACTTCTGCTTTTCTGCCGAAAATGTGTATGTTAAGTTCATTGGAGATTCCAAATTGACAATGTGTGTGTTTCTGAGCAGTTGGACTGAGTGGCATTCAATCCAGGGCTGTTTCATACCTTGCACTTAGTCGTCTCAGGACAAGGCCTAGTTACTATTGACCCTGAAGTAGATTAAGTGGGTCTGAGAATGTTATATTGTTTAATTTTCAAATTAGAATTAACTG
Source organism: Erpetoichthys calabaricus (assembly GCF_900747795.2). Lineage (NCBI taxonomy): Eukaryota > Metazoa > Chordata > Cladistia > Polypteriformes > Polypteridae > Erpetoichthys > Erpetoichthys calabaricus. The sequence goes on along the minus strand of NC_041411.2, from coordinate 61,051,326 downwards.
ATACTAGACATCAGCTAATGTGTTCAAAAGAAGAACTGTTGATTCGCTTTCATTCACATCTGAGTGCTTTTCTTAATAACAGACACTAAAACAAATAAGAATGCATCAAATCACTGCACAACAATTTTTTTGAAAAGCCTTGCTTCCTGAAAAGTTTTTGCTGATGGTGACAGGAACCTAACTGGGTATGCACAAATATAGTTGTGGTTTTACTGCATCACGTAGGAACTCTGAGAAATAGACATTTATATGTTTACTGACAATAACGTATTTAGTCACGTTTATGTTTCGCATAAACTATTAAATTCAACAGAATTAAAAGTGTTTTGCTCCTGATTTTCTTTTGTATTCAGTGTCTGATGCATCACATTGCAGTGTCCAATAATAGTCAGCAAGCATTGACGGATTCCAGTTGCCCTGGTATCGTTTCTCCATCATAGCATGACAGCACTGAGATTTACGGGGAAGAAGTCCAAGTATGAGTGGAGGAAAGTAATATTGAGTGACATGTTGCACTTCATTGTCTTGTATGCTTTGAGAAGTTTGTCTACCCGCTGAATGTAGTTTGGGGCTCAGTAATTGCCCAGAAAATTGTCAACAACATCTTTGAAGGCTTTCTAGGCAATTTTTTCCGGCTCAACTAACAGATCTTCAAACCGCTTGTCACTCATAACATGTCTGATCTGGGGGCCAACAAAAATGCCCTCTTTGATCTTGGTGTAAGTTATTCTTGGGAACATCTGTCTTAAATAACAAAAACCTTCGCCTTCCTTGTTCAGTGCTTTCACGAAATTCTTCATGAATCCCAGTTTTATGTGAAGAGGAGGCAAAAATATCTTTGCTGGGTCGACAAGCGATTCATGTGCCACATTTTTCTGTCCTGGAATTAACTTTTTACAGAGTGACCAGTTCTGTCGAGAATAGTGCGACTCTTTGGCACGGCTGTCCCATTCACAGATGAAACAACAGTACTTTGTATAGCCGAGCTGCAGTCCTAGTAACAGAGCTATGACTTTAAGATCTCCACAGATATTCCAGTTGTACCTGCTATACTGGACGTGCTTCAGCAACAGTTCCATATTCTCATACGTTTCTTTCATGTGTGCTGCATAGCCAACAGGTACTGAAGGATAAACGTTGCCATTGTGTAGCAGAACAGCTTTCAGGCTTAACATTGACGATTCAATGAAGAGACGCCACTCTTCCGGGTTGTGATCACAACCCAAGGCCGAGAACAATCCTTCAATGTCACAACAGAAACAGAGACTGTCAACTTGTGCAAAAAAAATGGTTATATCATGATGTCGGCCTCGAAACACAGAAATTTTCGTACCTGGTGACAGCAAACACCATTCCTGCAGTCTCGTACCCAGCAGCTCGGCTTTTGCTTTTTGACAGACCCAAATCTCTGACCAAATCGTTTAATTCGGTCTGTGTTATCAGATGTGGATCGCCTGATGAGCACGATTCAAAGTCCGGGACAATGTCACTGTCAGTACCCTGCATTGCATTTTCTTTTACTGGTTCGTCTAAGGTCCAATCCTCTGGTGGTTTCAGAATTGGAAGACTGTCATCATGTGGCACGGGTCTCATTGCTGAAGGCAGATTAGGATATTCAATTGACTTCTTGTTTTTGGCAGAGAAACCAGACACATTAGTCAAACAGAAGTAACCGTCCGTCACATGGTGTTTCTGTTTTCGCCATATCATCGGAACAGCAAACAACATCGTCTTTCGAGTGCCTCTGAGCCAGGCTCTCAAACTGACAGCACATGTTGCACAGCAAATCTGAGGCGCCCATTCCTTGTCTTGATCACCAATTTTGCAGCCGAAATACAGATGATAAGCTTTCTTCACAAAAGCAGTCATCCAATGCCTCTGAGGCACAAGTGTATATTTGCCACAGATTTAGCAGAATGTATCGCAGCTGTTACAACATTGATGAGACATATTGCCCGACACCAAAACGTCTATAGCATCAAGCTTACTTACTGTTATATTGCTACAGATACTATACTTTACTATACTGATACTACACATACACACTGACTATCTATATTAACCAAATGAGCAGGATCGTGTATGCAAGCCACTTTTATAGCATGCTGAGGCAGCGTCAAGCTCGTTCAGACCTGCCCAGGATGTCAACTTCCACAGAACAGCTTCCAACCTGACCTGATTCCATGCCTGGACCATGCCCAGGCTGCACAAAACTTTGTTGATAAGTCACTTATGGGAGCGAAAATGTTTGGATAGAAATATAAGAAAAAATTATGACAAAACTGAAACGGTATGTAATGGGTAAATTTTGATGTGATGTTCGTGATCAGCACCCAAAAATCTATAAGAAACGCCCAACAGTGTTCAAGAAGCAAAAACTTTGATGTGCAGTGATCAGTTGATGTCAATAAAGCACACATTTTTTGCTAAATTTAATTTACAGTTAAACTTTGATGCAGAATTTGGCTAATTAAGCATAGAACAAAATAAAATATTCCATTAAACAAGGAGTCCATTACAGGCAGTAATCACCCCCTAATACATAAACTGTCCAAAAGGTACAGTGGCTCTCTAGGACTGAGTTTGAGAAACACTGAATGAGTTTGTTATCATGCAAATTCATGCTTTAATTCACTTAACAAATGTGCTTAAATTACAAACTGCAGAACTCTGCACGTGGTTAAAATGGATGCGCTATATAGAGTAACCAAGCTCTGTCAGCCTCATTGTTTCCTAATTCTTCAGATCTGTTTGATTTCCTAAGTTGACAAAGAGAGTCTAGTAATTGTCAGTTTTCTCAGCAAGGAGTATATATCTATATACATATAGAGAAACAAACATACTGCTCGGCTAAAGCTACTGACCTTTACATTCATTATACTTTTACTTAGATCAGATGATGGTTGGCAGGACTCTTCCTCTAGTTTCCTATCACGCCTTCATTGACCTTTCCCTGACAATGCCCACCTTTGCCAGCCTCTTCCGCAGCTAGGCATATGTTTTGGGAAACACACACACATATGCTGCTCATTAATTCAGTTTTTATTAAAGTTTTGTGTTACTCATGTTGTTCGTTCATAATTTCTTGAGTCCCTAATCCAAACATTTCTCTCTTTTCATGATCTCCCTGGTACTCCAGAATTCTTATTTTGTTTTATGTATCCTGACCTGTCCTTTTTTTGCTGTCTTTAGCACACTGAACTTTGTTTGTTTTGACCAAAATCTCTGTTCTTAAGTTTACCTTAAATATGGCATTCATTATTAGCAGATGAAGTATTTTGAGGCTCATCTGATGGTGAAACACCAGCAAAGACCAACATGACATCCCAATGCCATAGCTTCTGCCTGTCACTCAGAAGGTCAAGTGGAGACATCTAAAGCTCTTCCCAGAAAGTTCAAACGCAGATTGCTGAACTTCTCCACAACTTCTGGCATTCCCATATGAAGTCTGAGACTGTACTGCTGGTCACCAGCTTCACTGGATATTATACAAGCAACAAGAATGCAGAGATTAAAGTTATTCTTCTAAGGGCAAAAAGTCCTTGGCCAAATAATAATGTCCAAACCCCCTTAAAAATCTGCGTAGAAAGCATGAGAACTGTGGCACTTATTTACCCATCTTCAGCTCTCCCTTTTTAAGTTGTCTCTTCACTATTAGGCAGTAAAGAGGGGACCAGGGTTATAATGTGTGTCTAAATTATTAATCATAAAAGTGGTATGCTGTAAGTAAAACAGGCAGATACACAAACATGTTATTTTAGGGTGAAAAGTGGTAGCATTTTGTAAAAGCAATCATGCTCTTGAGAATACTTTCAGTGACACTGTGAAGTATTTGTCTGCACCACTAGCCAATTCTCAATAACAAAATGATTTCACCAGCATGAAAAGGGAACCAAGAAACAATTGCTAGCAAGACAGATACCTGATGCTTACTATAAGCTGCTAGTAATTATCACAAACATTGTCTTTACTTTTGTTTTGCTTTTATTTTTAGTTAAAAAAGTAAGTTTGCAAATAATTTTACCATACAAAGATGAAAAAAATGATGGTTGCATTGAGTGAGAATGCATACAGCAGTGACTGATAAACTGACATACTGATGGGATTGACACATCGAAAACAAAACAAAAAAAAAAACACTAAACATGTCAAAATGAATTAGGAGAATTTAGTTTAGTGTACAATGAATGTGCACTCCAGGAAGATCCACTAGGATGGTTCTCTACAGAAATTTAGGTGAAGCAGATTGACACATTCCTTAAGATGGATGTCATTTTGTATAGAACTTGATAAAGTTAAGTGATATGTGGCTCATTCACACAGTGACAACCAAGAAGGAGATGGGAGTCTAGGAGCAGCTTTCTTGAACAGAATCTGAAGGTCAGAAGCAGAGAGAATGCTGTGAGTGACTGCCATTTGTAACAAAAGAATGAAGTAACTGTGTGATCAAAATTTTGCTTGTAGGATTCTACTATTTAACTTTATATTCTATGTATAAAGTATAAAGTTTGGTGATTGAAAGGATTTTTGTAAAACCATAGATGAAAGATAATATTGCTTGACTGTTATCTGTGGAGTCTACCTTGTGCCAACTTATATATTTTCTTTTATTTTTTTCTCTTTCTCACCACTGCCATTCCACTGATTATTTATGTATTTTAGGTCCAGAAAGATTGGTAGATGTGACAGATGTGACCAAGCAGACAGAAAGCAAAATGAAGATCAAAGAGTTTGTGGACTATTACTATAGTACCAACAGAAAACGTGTGCTCAACGTGATCAACTTAGAGTTCTCCGATACCAGGTGGGTACATTTTGGCCAGCTTTAAATACTGCAATGAGAGGCCTGTGATGTTAGGTTTATGTAGGATTGTTTTTAGTTACAGCATTTGTGGGAAAACAAAAAATTAAAGCAATAATTTGTTAACTGTACAATTCATCTGTTGTCCTACTATTAGCCCACCTGTTAAATCTAGTCTGAGCACAAATAATTATCGGAACTTATTTAAAAGACTTTGCTGTAGCCTGTTAGTGGCATCAGATTTAGTTTGCAGTGCAGCCCCTTTAACAGGCAGACCCTAATCTTTCCGTTATAGGTAGTTACTCTTAAAGCTTAAACTCTGAGACAGTGGCTTTTGCTTAACCCATTGTGTATAACGTGTTCAACTATTTCTACCATATTATACCTACTAGCATTGAGAATACCTTTTATTGAATTAACATACACCATGTAAATATCTGTATGTCTGTGAATTACAGAAGTAAAGCAGAGAACATTAGCCTGATGTGTTTCTTTAGGTTTAGCATTTTTATGGAAACATCATCTTGGACTACACTGTTAGCCACCGAAGTAAAAAAAAATCCACATGAGATCCCAAATCATCTCACTGAGATACAGAAAGGATCCAAGCCCAAATTAAGATCTCTAAAGTCCATTGGGTGACCTAATACCTTAACAGAGAGCTGATCATACTTTTAACAAAGCAGCGTGTGTGCACACGGTAGTTTAGCCTTGTCTGGCGTTTAATTTCCACTATTGCATTTTGCACACAGAGACTCAATTGTTTCATTCAGTGTGGTGAGCTTCTGGTGAAAATGCTCCTTGCCAGAACAGGCTCCTGGGCACACACGCAGAAAGCCGTGATAGTAGATTCACCCCTGAGGGGCCCAAGGTTTAGGCATTTCTAAACTGTCCCTTCATACTAATGACATGTTATTTCTCTGTCCATGCATGCAGTCTTTCTTCATGTTTTTTGCTTAATCTTTTGTTGATTTCTGCTTTCTAAAGAAAGTTAGGATGTGTTTTTCTTTATGTCCCACTTTTTTACTTTATCTTCTGTAAATTGCAGTCTCACCGATTAATGAAGTCCATAAGAGATGTGTATTAGACATGGGAAAGTGATCATCATGGAACAGTGAATGGTCAACTCCTACTCCCCAGTAGCAGCTTTTCATTTTTACATTGCACTCTGTCAGACAACATACTGTTATTTTTGTAGTAGTCATCAAAAACAAGTAATGCTGCGTTAGTGGTTAAAAATTCAATTTGAATATCCTGAGTGTTTTAATTAAAATTAATTCTTCTTTGATGCCCATCCACTCATGCATTTTCTATACCTGTTTTTCAATCACATTGATATCACATTTAGTAAAGGGGTATCCAGCCAGCATCAAGTAAATTTTATGAGCAAACCCTGGATGAGATGCAGGTTGAAGTACGCACAGCCACACTCAGTCATACTGGGCCCAATTCAAGTCAACCCTTAACCGGACACGCACATCCATAATCTGGGATTAATCTGGAAACCATGACCATGACCACGAATAGAGCTCAGGTCCATGGAAATATGAGACTATAGCATATTAAAAAGTTCCCTTTTAAATTTGATTTTCATTAAAAAATACTTAAAAATATGTTGATTCATTTATACTTTAACTTTTTAATAATGTGCAGTATAAATAAATAACTTCACAAGTGCAAACTAAAAGACTTAATTTAAAACGAACAATAAAATAGAGAACAATTTGGTGGTGCAATAATTAGCGCTGCCTCCTGGGTATGAATTTTGTGTGTGGTTATTGTATGTGTGGAATTTGCATGTTGTCCCATGTCCATATGGATTTTCCTCTGGTTTTCCTCCTACATCTTCAAAGACGTGTAGTTAAGGTACACTGCCAGTTCTAAATTGTCCCCTATGTAGATGTGTGCATAAACCGACCCTGTGATAGACTGGTGCTCAGTGTAAGATTGTTTCCTGCATTGTGCCTGATACTAATGGGACACAGACTCTAGCCTAATGCAACCCTAAATTGAATTAAGCAAATTGAACAATTTTATGCATGAAATAATAGATCAATAAACATATATATTGTTCAGTACAAAAGCAGTCTTTATTCATTTTGGAAGTTTTTTTTATGCAAATAGCAAGAACTATGACAAACAATAACAAAAACAAGGTCGGTAATATGTTGGTTAAAAAAGAACATCCTGTGAAGTGTTAGCTTTTATTATTTGTAGACTACTCCAGAAGGTTCCTTGTTTTTCTATGTTTTTTTGTGATATTCACACAGATTACTATTACCAAGCATGCCTTTAATTAAATTAATACCAGAACACATCATTTATTAACATAAAAGGTTTACATGGGTCCCTTGTAGCCCTTTTTGTAATTTCCATAATTGCTTCATGCAGTGATCTGAGAAAAGATGGAAAAAAGTCTGCAGACTTAACAAGCATGTAGTTGTAGTTTAAGTTAAAAAAAAAATAACATAGTTAATTAACCCTCGTCTCACATAAGTAACATGACAACAGATTTTAAAGAAATGCAATTAAGTCATTTTGGACTTTTACTTGCAAAAGCCAGTGCAATTTTCTTAATTGAGTCCAAGATGTATTTTTTATACACAGTGAAGCTGACAGCACTAGTATTACCAGATGAGTTCACAGTTTGCCAAAAGAAACATTTTTTACTTTGAAATCATCAAAGCATCACACAATAAATTATTATATTAACAGGGCAGACTAGAATGAGACAAAACTTATTGACGCATCATTAAAAGAAACTGCATCAGCTAGTATGCCTTAGAGATAACTTGTCTCCTGCAAATTTTACTCAAAAAAGTAATCTCCACCTACAAACTGCATTTCCACAACTGTGAGGTGTTTTGTATTTTTCAAAAATTTATTAGGTACATTCACAGCACTTAATCCTAACCCTACCCATAACCTTTGCCAGTACTTAAGACTGAAACAGACACTAATAGAAATTAAACTATGCAAAAAAGAAAAAAAAAATGTGAATGAACACATTAGATAGGAAACATTCGACTACTGTATTTCAAATATTTTAGGGCACTCATTTATCTTCTGGATATAAAGGGTAGGGAATACATTAAAAGGCACCCACCTGAGTGGAAATTAAAATTTTAAAATGCTTTTAATTCCTGCAAAAAATAAAAAAGTATTTTATTTTTTGTTTATCTTATGGTGCTTTCACACTTGGCACTCGTGTGTCTGCTTGATTTAAGCGTTTTGTTTAATAATTGGTTTTATTGATTCCTTTTTAAACTTTTAACTAAGAAAGTCAATTCGAACATATAGTTAATATGAAAAGGTTGTTTTATACTTTAGCTAGTTGTTCTTGGAAAATAATTGATTGATGTGTTAAATTTAATTTCAATTTCATACTCTTAACTGAATAAATGTTAATGGTACATTCACATTAGAATAGGACTACATATACAGGAAAGGTTTATGGTCTTTGTTAGAAATACCCTTGCCCCCTCATTGCTAGCTTTAAAAGTATATTTTAGCATTGACCTTATACATATTCCCGAGCCATATACACAGTCTTTATGGAAGTTTTTGGAAATGTTTATGTAAGAATTTAGCTAGCTGTTAGTGACCGCACCACACACCGTGACCCACTGTCTACCTTACCAACATGCAGAACCCTCACCTGGCAGATACATTGATGTAATTTGGTAGTTTTAATAAAGAAACTATGGCCAAGCAAACTCAAGAGTATGTCCCAGCCTTGAACAAACCATAATAACATCACACACTTCACTTTCATGCATACCTGTTGCTCTGTTTTGGTCCATCACACTCACAACACCCATTCATGCTGTCCAGTTCCAACATTATGTCTGTCCACTATTGATTTCTCTGTCTTTGCTTTGGCACTCGACACAGCAGTAGAAAACAAATGAAATGTATAAAGGTCTTCGTGTAGTTACAGAGATTGTGGGTGACATTTTAGTTTATGGACTCATCTAATTAGGACCTGATTGTAACCTTAGAGCTATTTTAAATTGGCTTTGTCAGCGATGAGATGGGTTCAATCCTAAACACAGTCTGTCAGCACCATTGAAATCTGTTACTTTGGACATTGCCTAACCGTTGGTAGGACTTCTTATCCAAGATCATCAATGTATATGAAATGGAAAAAGGAGAATACAAAGCAGAGCTAAATACTAATTGAATAATTTTCTGCATGTGATATGTTTTGAAAGAAAGTGCTAACTGTACATACAGTATGCCATCAGGCAGTTAGTAACTTTTAAAATAAACTTGTTATGCACTCACTTCTTGGCACTTATCTTTTTATTATTCTGTAAAATGTTAATACTGAACAGGTCCCCACCAATTTGCAATAAAAAGTTTGTAGGGAGAATTGATGATTTATTGATTTACTTCATATGGAAAGTGTCAAGTAATAATTAATCGAAACTTATTTGGAACTTGTCTCTAGACTATAAACCACCACATTATGAGTCTGTGTGGTATGAGAAAGCATTCAGCTCTATAAATATTACATTCTGTATATACAGTGTGTTTTAATAATTACTTTTAAACCTCATGGCATCCTGAAAGTCAGTATTCGCATAAGGTGTTTAAAACAAGACACCCACTCACCGCCCCCTGAAATCCCAAACTAGAATAAGGACACGTGATGGGACAGGGCCAACACAGGCCTTTGCAGAATGTTGGCAAATAGTTCTTCTTCGACCCTTTTTTACTTTTTTTTTCAGAATGGCCAGCTTTGTGGAAAGCCCTGAGATTGTCCGAAAGCTCTCCTGGGTTGAAAATTACTGGCCTGATGACGCACTACTCGGAAAGCCTAAGGTTACAAAATACTGCTTAATCTGTGTGAAGGATAGTTATACGGACTTCCACATAGAGTCTGGAGGAGCCTCTGCTTGGTACCATATCCTCAAGGTGAGTGCAGCATGTAGGGGCAAGGCTTTTGTTTTGTACGTAGCTCAGCCTGCTTTTCCCCTTTATGTTTTTGGTTTTGAATGCAAAGTGTGACTGATGTTTAGGTATGGGGGGATTTGTTAGTTCACTTCTTCAAGTGAGATTATCTGAAGGGAGTGACAGCTGATCATAGATCCTTGAAGTCCTGGGGTTTTTGCCCTTGCTAATTATTGCTTGTCATGTCCATGCAGGGGGAGAAGATCTTCTTCTTGATCAAACCAACATCCGCAAACATATCGTTGTATGAGCGCTGGCGTTCTGCATCCAATCACAGTGAAATGTTCTTTGCTGATCAAGTGGACAAGTGTTACAAGTGTGCTGTGAAGCAAGGACAGACATTATTCATCCCTTCTGGTAGGATCTCCTGCTGTCAGTGGGGGGGTGGCTCACTGTTCTGCCTGACCTTCATTTTGGTTGTCCCTTATATTTTCCCTGCTTTACTCATTATTCTCTGTTATACCTAACCAACCTTTTAAATATACAAAATGCAAAGAATTGTTCACAAATAAAAACAAATATAAGAATAACCCACAAGATCCTATAGAATGTAATATGTTTTATTTAATTAGCTTAACTCATTGGGCAAAGTCCTTTTGCCCCAATGTCTCAGACTCCCAGTCCCCCAATATTTACAAGACAGTTTCGTGATGTACAATGCTGCCATCTAGTGCTCATTTTGGACGTTGTTACTTCTGACGTCTGTGAACATTGTGTTAAACTGAAAGAGAAGCTGTCTCACGCAGGCATACCAAAATATATTCTGAAATCTTGTATTATGTTAGAAATTGTTCAGAAGAAATAAGTAATCCTAATTTTCTACAAGTTGCCACACTTGTTTATAGCTATTGTTTTATTATTTTGTATTTTTAAGTTATTGAAATTTTGCTGTCATTGCAGAATGATGGGTTAATATTTAGATTAAACATGCTGCACTCATCCCTTTTTTACCAGATTTTAGTTGCTCCCATTGTTTATGAAGATTGTCAGGGTTGAACGTTAGTGTAGTTTAATTATTCAAATATGAAAGTAACTTTTTTATGTGCTTGTTTGTTCTATAGGTTGGATTTATGCAACTTTGACCACAGTGGACTGTCTAGCTTTTTCTGGCCATTTTCTTCATAATTTAACCGTTGAAATGCAGATGAGGTATGGGATGTGCATTTATGTTCTTAGGTTTAAAGTTATTCTGTCAGGGAATCAAAGTTGAAAATCTTGAATGTTCTGACTAGCATGGAAGGGACAAGTTAGGTTCAGTCCTCATTAACATGGATAAAATTTTAAACCACTGTTTTTGTTTTATAGTTTTCTGTTGACACTAGCATTTTCAAGTTGTTTTATAAAGGTTTGTCATAAACACTGAAATGACAAAAACATTTAAATCTTCCTAGTTGGACACACACAATTTATCAGCCAATCTTACTGTTTGTTTACAGAGCAAACTCTAAGTAAATTGAAATATCAAATGAACAAGGACAAAATAATAAGGATTTCTTTGTCTGGACAGATGTTGAAATACAACTACTTGTAAAGATTAGAAGCAAGTGGAAGGTTGCTGAAGCCTTGGAAAATATAGACAGGGAGTCCTTCCAATACAAATACAGGGAAATATTCAAGTGTTTCAAGGTGCATTACCTGAGAGCTGATGCAAAGAAGTTATGGTTATGACTGTCCACAAGATAAACATGAGATCACAAAGGCAATTATTTGAACAAAGCAAAGTCAGTGCCTGATCACATGAATATTGTAGTTCAACAATTTTGAAAAACACAGATTTTTCCATCCACACTTCTACACAAGACCCAGTTTTTTCAAATTATACTCTTTAAAGAGTGTTTTCAAAACAATACATTTTTTGGTGGTCAAAAAATGTAATTTCATGGTGGACATTAGTCTAAAATGAATTTAAAAAATAGATGTGGTTTCATTTAAGAAAATTTTCATCCACACTGAAGCAGCAAAAACGTGAATCTTTCTTAATGAGTATCCACAGCACATCAGCCAAGAGAGTTGTATGGTTACAGAGCAAATCCAAACAAAACTGAAATGCTGAAAGAACAAGAAGAAACAATTTAGAGTTCTTTGTGAGAACAGATGATGAAGTACAACCAAGTATAAGGTTGCCAAAAAATTGGAAAATATAGACTGGGAGTTTTGCTAAAGGTTTTGGTGTGAAATAGCCAAGTGTTTCAAGGTACAGTTCCTGTTGGCTGATGCAGAGGAGTTATGAAATGACGATCCTCACAGTAAAGATAAGAAGACAGGGTAAAAAGCTGAAGTTAGTGCCTGATGACATGACAATCATACATCAGTGCTTTCAAAATGTTCTGTTGTTTAACACCCTCACTGCTACATGTGACCTGACCTTTTCAGATTTGCACACTTCGGAGAGCGTTTTCAAAATGTTTCAGTATGGATGCAAGATTAAACAAAAATAAAATGTTTTCTCAGATTTATCTGAGACGTAAGACAGTGTGTACACACGGGGCAGCATAGTTTCCCTGTTTGTATCACATCTCTGTGGTTCTTCTCCTACAATCCACAGTTCCTTACATACTTTCAGTCTCTCGAGTGTTAGAAAGCATACAGATGTGTGTTTGTGTGCTTTTTATAAGTTTATATAAAAGGACTTCTATAGCATGTTACATCATCTGGAACAGAGTTTATGCTATCTCATCTGGAATCATAATGAAATATGAAGGATGAGACAGCAATTTATAAAAAAAAGTATCATCTTGATGGGAGATTAATAGCTGTAGACATTGCAGCTTCAAAGAAAGGAACTACATATGTAAGGATACTTGAAGAAATATGTGTTTACTCTTGTTAAACGTACAGTCTCCACTAGTAGGCCAGTTAGTTTCTTCATTAAAATTTAATAATCTCAAAAGGTCAGATTTTTGTGATAGGAGGTATTTGTTAGTTGTGCAGAATTCACACAAATTTCATCAGGACTGAATAAGTGGTCTTTCAGAGGTCAGCTAGTGAGCCCAATGTACTTAAGCACGTTAGCTGTACCAGTGTCATGGCAGGATGGTGTTGGTGATCATAGGAAGCTGAAAGCAAGGACAAGGTTGATGGTTTGCGTACATGATTCTTCACATTATCCATTGTTGTGCTCCAGCTGTTTAAACTACCAATGCATAAGGTGATGTTCAGTGGTGAATTTTTCATTGCCGTCAGAGTTGAAGATTAATAAATTTACATTTGGAAAATAACATTAATGACATTACAGTTCAGGTAATATTTATACATGGAATACTGCCAGAACAGCAGATGTCATTGTTTAAGGTGACACTGCTGCTTGTCAATTATACTGTGTCATCTATCATGCAACTTTATTGGCAAGTCTTTCTCATGCCATTTTCCAACAAGACAGTGCCCAGCTACATCTCTTAAGAATGTGGATGTAATGGCTGTATTCTTCTCACCTCACCTAATAGATGCCAACTAGAGTTATACCCACACACTTCATCGATAATTAAGTGTATTGGCAGTGGTTGAACAAAGCTTAGATGTATCACAAGTTACCATTCATTTCCCACGCGACTCTATGCTATGTTGCATAGCTTCTTGTACAACAAATCATGAAATTTTACCTGATACTAATAACCCCCATATGTAAAGTGGCCCCATTCTGGATGAATAAAGACTTCCTTCTAATTGCTTTTGGAATCATTTCTGTCAGTTGTTATGCATAAAGTACAGTGCGAAAAACTGGATTGCAGCTTCTCTGTCAGAGAGCATGCTTTTTGTGATCTATTTTTAAATAAAACCACACAATGAAACAACACATAGATCTGGTTTTATGGAAAGGAAAAAAGGTTATATAAGCCATATGGTGTCTCATATCTATACCAAATCCGTTAAATTTTTACCCAGAAGAGATCTAGGGACAATGTCAAAGACAACAGTTACCTAGATGCAGGGAAATAAGTGGGCAAATCATACAGAGAGAGCATTTTCAAAATATTAAATTAAATATTAAATTAATATCTGTGCCTACATTTAACACTGAAGGGCTCAGGATCAGGTCTTGTGCTTTATGACGTTTAGCATCATTTTGTGCTTCTTCTACCAGTGAAAGCAGTTTTGATCCCAGATATTAAGTTTTCATGAACCTGGCCATGACAGAGGACTACAGAACTGGGCTTTGTGTAAATATGGTCTCTGGGGAGTTTCTGCAGAAAACACGTTTTAGTCTCAGTTTTTCAGCAGTGACTGTTCACATCCAATTCTTAAAAATTTCTATTTTATTTTGTAGAGCATATGAAGTGGAAAAGAGACTGAAAATCAAAAGCCTCACTCAGTTTGACAACTTTGAAACAGCATGCTGGTACGTTGGGCGGCATCTACTGGACAGATTTAAAGGTATGTATTTTTGACATGTTACTTAATTTGTGTTAGTGTGTGCATATGTTTGTTCCATGGATGGTGTTGTACTGTATCCAGGGAAGCTGAAGCTGCCATACATTTTTAGCCTTTTCTGAAATTGTATTTTTGACTGTAAAGTAGTGCTATTTTACCCTATTGTCAAGCTTTTTTATTTCCTCTAATTCAATGTAAGTTGAGGTTTCCAATTATGTCAGTTATGAACAGCACTATAATTCAGAAAATTGTAAAAACTTCAGACAAATGCAAAAAAATACAAAAATGCAAAAATATAAAAATAAATTGTATGAAATTTAATGAAAACATTTTTTTAATTGAAAAAATTACTGTAAGTCTATACCATCTTATTTACAAGTGTTTGTGCACTTTTAGTAGCCCCTCTCAATTCCTTGGCAATTCTGTTTTTGCATTCAAGGCATATCTTTATAATTAATTGTAAAGCAATGATATTACACTGTCAAGTGGTTTATGTTCTCTGATTCAAAATAAATTTAGCATTCCATTCATACCAAGAAAAATAATGTTAGGCTGTATTGACATTACTATAAAATATAAATAATAATAAATAATAAGTCTTAACATTTCCATTGTAGAAACAATGCAGACAGACAGAATAAAAAAAAGTCAATTTTGAACTGAAGAAAATTTACTGAAAATGTGCCCTCTTTATTTGCTAGTATATTCAGTATATGTCCACTTCCTGTCTCATTGCCCTTTACTTTTGGATTAGAACATGTCAAGATATTTTACACAACTTATCATATACATGTCTAACATCACTCTACATCAAAGCAGGCACCTGTTCCATTTGTCCAAAGATACAAAAAAGGATGGTGATTTACCAGGTAGAACACGATATCCTGCTCCCTTGATTGGCATGGTCATAAATTACAGTTGTACATACTATTTATACCCAGCAATAAAGTTAAGAATACAAGCAAGTAAGAACAGAAAAAATGATATACAAGCTTTTTATTTTTGTTACTTGGCAAAAGCATTTCAGTGGTTCGGCCACTAATATGAAAGTTTTCTTGCAGCTACTTTGAATTGAAATACAGATAAATCATTAAAAATGAATCTCTCTTAAGAAAGATAGAGGTAAAACATAGTGCAGACACATCCACAACTTTCAGGTTATCTTGGTAGACCCTGGTACCACCTTAGAGTGTTTCCCAAATGTCTCACTTGCATCTGGCTGGCTGAAAAACAAGAGTATTTTGAATGGCTGATAATGTTAACAGGCAACACTCAAAAGATTCCTTAGTATGTGTGAGTTACAGTGGACGTTTGTCACAGGGAGACTGCTGAATTTATTTGCAAGTGCCATATGTTATTGAAAAGCTTCTGCTTTTCCGAGAAGATTGAGTCATCGTTCAAGCCAATTTGTAATAAATAAGACTGATCATAAATGTGCTACCAGGTAAACATTAACATTAATAGAAATCCCTCCCATCTGTGATATGCTATAAAGACAAGTATCTTAGTCTATGTCTTAGTCTTAGTCTGTCTTTGGAAATGTCAGATTCTCCACTTTAATGTGAAATTTGAAACACCGTATTATTTTGCCATGGGTTCTATCTTCATCTATACTATGGAAGTATTGTTTCATCTCTTGAAAGCCAAATTCTAATGCCAAGGTCTGGTATGCCCTGGTTCAGTGACATCCTTACATGTCATTAGACTAACGTTGTACTGGATTTTCATTCTTAGCTTTGTGAGTTGTGAGCCCACATTGTGGCTCCATTCAGTTTGTTTAGAATGAGCCTGACTGGGATACATGGCTTTTGCTGGTGATCACCACTTATACATCTAGCTCTAGGAGGGGATCCTGGCATCAATGTTTCAGGTGAGGTTCTCTTAGATTTACAGTGGCATGCAAAAGTATTCAATCCCCTTGAAAGTCATCATAATTTTCTTCATGACAAAAGATTTATACACATATTTATTCATTCAGCATTTTTAATGTGAACTCGTATGCTGTAACAATACATTTCCAAAGTCAAAATAAATAATTTCCTGTAGATATTTAACTGAAAAGAAAATTTGAACCTCTGTGCTTTGGAAGCTCCAGGTTTACACAAATGACAAATTAATTACAAACGACACAAATGTGACAGTCATTTTGTGGTATAGCAGGTCTGCAGCTTATGTGCTCGCGCTGGAGAGTGGAGCAGGTGCGGCCGATCTGCTGAGAAGATGGCTCATCTCCAGGTTGGTGCAAGGCGGTCAGCTGTCTGTGCGTTGCCTTGTTGGCATGTGCAGACGGTCTGATTGTCTCATCAACCTGGAGAGGCAATTAGGTATATGAAAGGGGAGAAAGAAGGACAAAAAAAAAACAGAGATATGACAGAGGAAGTTAATGTACAATTCTCATGAAAGTGGAATAGGTTATTCTTAGTGAGTAATTGCAGTATAATTTTGAAAAATACCGTGATATAGAATTTCGGTCATACCACCCAGCACTAGTCTGAGGTGTACAGAGTGAAGAGAAAAGGAGAGAAGACTGTTCCTTCTGGTACTCCAGTATTGCACACATCCATATCAGAAAGTCATTGAATCTCACAAACTGCACTCTACCCAACAGATAGTCCATTATGCAGAACCCCATAGGCTCATCCACCTACATATCTCTGAGTTTACCTCTTAAGAGGGATGGCTTGATGGTATTGCAGGTCCTGGAGAAATCAAAAACATAATCCTTACAGGACTACCAGCTTTGTCTAGATCAGAATAAGCCTTGTCGAGCAGAAAGATAATTGCATCCTCCACTCCAAACTTTGTCTGATAGGCAAACTGCAGTGGGTCTATATGGTCTACCACAAGAAGATTCTTATAGTCCAGGACCTGTCTCTCAAAGGTCTTTGTGATGTGAGACGTACCATATTTTTTGCTCCATAAGACGCACCTGACCATTAGACACACCAAGGTTTAGAGGAGGAAAACAAGAAAAAAAATATTCAGAACCAAATGGTGCACTAATATGTTTAATAAAATATAGCAGAATAATATTTCAACCATGTAAATTCAACAGCGGTATTAAGAAACATCATCACTGTCATTAACAAATAAGGACAGACTTTAAGGTTCAAGCACTCTTCTAGTTTCATGGAAACCCCAAGAACTACTTATTGCTAGTGTCAGAATTTATGAAGCTCAGTTGCTCACAGTCACTTTGCAGGAGCACGTACCTATCATCACGCACGTTTGGACCAATGCTCCCTGAAGTTATATTGCCAGTCTAGTCCCATCTATATTTGTAATGCCACAAAGCCCTTCATCTCGTGTTTTGTTGTGGGTTTCCAGTTTGAAAAACGAGAATGCGGTGCAAGCACAGCCCTCGATTAAAAAAATTGCTCTGCATACCTGTTTGTCTCGTCTGACAGTAGCTGAAAGGCAGCTTCAGGAAAGAACAGTCTGAAGTAGTCCAGTGGCTGGTAATCTGTCGAGTCCAACAGTAAGCCATACTGTCTTGTGAAGTCCGGTAGCCAGTTTGGCTCCCACGGATCAATGTCTAGGTATTCCTCCCACACGAACCCTGCCATAGGTGCATTGGCTGCACGAATGCGCTCAGCTGGGGCGGCATCGGCTGGTGTCCCGATCAGCTGATGCCAGTTCCTCACTCTCTTGTTCGATCTCCTGATCACTCTCAACAAAAGTCAGACTCAGTGATAATGCGCAAAACATTTGTTTTCTGCACTCGCTTCGCTCCCTCGTGAGATGTCGATGCCATCTTGCCTTTGTTTACATTTGTTTACATTTCGCAACTCACGCACAGGCAAGGATTAGATGCCGAGTCAATGAGTCTAACATTCCTCCAAGCACAGAGGCAATGCCTGTAACGTAACAATGAGTTTTGTCACCCTCTACCCCTGGATGTCGACTTTTGTCAGGTAATACACATCATGGTCTGTGACGCAATATTCGCTCCATAAGACGCACAGACATTTCCAACCTTCTTTTGGGGAAAAAAAAGTGTGTCTTATGGTGCGAAAAATACTAGTCAGTAGTTATTAGGTGAAGAAGCACCTGCCTTCTTTGGAACAGAAACAATATAGGGTTTTAGGGTATTTTCCAGAGCAGTTGCACTTTCTGAAGCCGTAGGGACATATTGAGCAGGACACCACAAAGTTGGTCAGCACAGGCCTTAAGAACTTGAGGACCAACTCCATCTGGTCCCTCAGCTTTATCTGTGTGTAGCTTCCTAAGTTGTCTCCTTATTTAGTCTTTAGTTATGGACAGTCCAGACTGATGGTCAGAGGTGGATGTGTCACTGGCCATTCCAGTTGACGTGGTAGGAGTTGTTGATGTATTGTTGATGTATTAGATGGTCAGGGAAGACTGGCTATTGGATAAGGTGGCAGTGGGACAGAAAATCTATTAAAAGATTGGTTCTTGGCGTTAGCTTTGTCCACATTACCTTCTATCACCTGAGCTTGAATCCAGTAAGGTTATGAATATTTGTTCCTGAGTTTTAAAGAAACACTTTATCTCATGTATTGTCACCATGGTATTTTTGTTTCACAAAAGGAGTCTACTAATAGATTTATGGTCAAGGAACTTGTTCATTTCAGAATTTAGGCTACTGCCACTTGCTAATTGTTGTCTCTCTTCTGTACAGAACATAACTTCACACACCTGCTTCCTTTCTCAGGTTTGCACAAAGCTGGGAAACAACCGGCCCCTCACCTGGTGCAGGGAGCCAAGATCCTTAATGGTGCTTTCAGATCATGGACCAGAAAACAGGTGAGAGATCTAGTCACAGAAATAAGTGACCAAGTATCCAATTTGTCAGACTGAATAACAAAGTGCATCTGCTTTCTTTCTTGGATTATTATACCCCAGGCTCTTCTGGAACATGAAGATGAGCTTCCAGAGAACATGAAGCCTGCACAGCTTATCAAAGACCTTGCCAAAGAGATTCGCTTGACAGAGGTGCCTTCACTGCTTTTTACTTTTGCTTTTCATGCTTAACCTGACTCTTCCTATATTCTCTGAAACTGCCCTCTGTCTGGACTCAAGCCTGTCAGCTTTATTAAAAAGCTTCAAGGAGGCACTGGACATGGGTGATGGCTTGTAACTTGTTAGTTTCTTGCTCTGTTACCTCAAGAGAACTCTGTCAGTTTGTCTTTCCATAGACATCATGGCTGCCAAGAAAGGCATTACATGTATATATCACACTATGTAAAGGTCATGATGGACAGTTCAAAAAGAATACAAAATAAATTTTCTCCAAAACCAATTAGACAATCTCAAAATGAAATATTGACATTAGAAATAAAGGTAAACATTCATTCCATAAAACTGTTTTGGCTGGCATCCATCCATCCATTATCCAACCCACTACATCCCAACACAGGGTCACGGGGGCTGCTGGAGCCAATCCCAGCCAACACAGGGCGCAAGGCAGGAACAAACCCCAGGCAGGGCACCAGCCCACTGCAGGGCATACACATATCCACACACCAAGCACACACTAGGGATGAACACTCGGAGGAAACCCACGCAGACACGGGGAGAACATGTAAACTCCACGCAGGGAGGACCCAGGAAGCGAACCCAGGTCTCCTTACTGCGAGGGCAGCAGCGCTCCCACTGCGCCACCGTGCCGCCCTTGGCTGGCATGATTAGGCCAAAATTTCTTTATTTTCATTTCTCTCTTTAAGTGATTCTTTGTTATAAATTTACAATTCATTGTGCCTTTAGCAGAACGCCTCTAAAGTAATCAAGGTGGAACCAAGTGTGATCCATCCTATGGAGGAGAAACCACTCATAGAACCAGATGAACCAATTTCTCCAGTGCACATCCCAACACCTCCCAGTGAGAAAGCACCTCGAAAGAAAGTTGCCAAGCTGCCAAAGTCTCCAAAGACACCCAAAGTGAAGGAAGGTGGCAAGAAAAAAGCCAAGAAGTTGAAAGAAGGATCGGTTTCACCAGTTGTACCCACCCTTGACGTCCTGGAGGCTCACACAAAAGAAGCCTTGACCAAAATAGAGACGGCAAAAAAAGTGAAGGTACTGTTATTCAAGTGGAGATGTATTGCAGTTTGAGAGAGGTGTCTGGGGTTTCATTCATGGGATTCATTTCTTTATATTTTATTACAGCCTCCGAAGCACGTGGCAAGTACGCCTGAAAATGAGGTACTTGATAAACCGAACAGTGCTAACAAATTTGAGATCAGAGAACAGAACAAAAACAAAACAGAAGCAAAATGGAAATATAAGGTAATGGAATGATAAGTGGAAGGCAGGTGCAGCAAATGAGTGAATTTAATCTCTACAGAGCCTACTTCACATTGCTATTTTCCTCCTCTGCAGAACAGTAAACCGGACTCACTATTGAAAATGGAAGAGGAGCACAAACTGGAAAAAACACCTTTATTAGGAAATAAAGACAACAAATCAGCATTCTTGTTTTCTAACAAGAAATTACTAAGGTAGGAAGAAGCATTTAAAAAAGAGGGCATCCCTAGGAAAGGAAGGGACAGGTATAAACTTGTTTCTAGAACATTACCACTGCCTCTATATTACTGTAATTTTAAAAGTGAAAGCCCAGTTAAACTGAAACATTATTCTGCATGTTTATTTCCCTCCTTCCTTTCTGCAAGATTCTCATTTTACTGTCTTGCCTGACAGCAGATGATCAGATACAGTGAAAGAATGAACCAATCAAGAGCTGTTCCTGTATAGTGGGCTCATTGTTGAAACTGTCACAATATAAAATATCATTCACTGAATCTTGGGAAGGTTTTGTTGTAACTTAAAATATTCATTCTTTTCTAGTTCTAAAGGCCTGAAACCACAGGCTAATTCGGGGGTGTTCAGCTCATTACAAAACTTAAAAGAAGATCAAAAGAAAATGGTGAGAGACGAGTATGAATATGTCTCTGATGAAGGTGAGCTGAAGATTGATGAATTTCCAATAAGAAGAAAAAAGAATGCCACCAAGAGAGATTTGAGCTGTAAGTATGGATGCTTAGAAAAGCATCTCTGTCATTTTGATTTCAGCTTCTGACTATATTTACAATAATTATTTGCTATAATTTTATTATTTAAGTCACAATCTTTTTAGTTGGCTAGGTGTGCTTACAGTATCAAAGTCAAGGCCATGTCCCCACAGAGGTAATGGTACAAAATCGGCATTGGCTAGATCAGATCAGATACTGTTTAGAGGTGGGTTTTGATTAATATGTGTAATGCAGTTTTCTGGTAAAATGTACAGAACTGTGTATTCCGATATACTAAACGGCACGGTACGGATTCCCTGCTTAGATACTATACCAGAAAGTGAGTTCTTGAAGAGTTAGTGATGTACAATCCAGTGTGATGCACCCTACTGCAATTCTGAACAGAGTGGAGAATTTCTGTAGAGACAGACATCTACTGATGTACTGTATAGACTGTTGGGTTCCTAAAAGGCTAGTAGGGTCTAATCTGTTTAGTACACCAAGCTGATATGGAGTGAATTTCAGCACTGACAGTGTATGGGAACCTTTGCAGTGTAGTTTGTTGAGAAGCTATGCAGGCTATTTTACTAAAAAATATATACGTATACTGAGCAGGGTGTCCCTGAAACGATAGGTGTGAAGACATGGCAGAGCACATCCTACTGAGATACTGTATGGAACATCTAGTCCCTGTAAGGTACATGAGCAATGCATCATAGGACAGTATGAAACTAGTTAATATGTTTCTTTTGACACAACTCACAATTGCAGAGCAGAGGCTGGTAATGTACAACATAGTTTACATAAACACATTTAGGGGCTGTGAGCCTTAGATTCAGTTAGTCCTGAAGGCAATGTAGTTGTTTTTTTGATCACTATCATATTTAGAGTGCATTCTTTCTCTTAATGGAAATGTTTGGTGAAAGTTAATGGAAATGTGCATACACACAAAAAAATTCAGATGCACAAAACCTTGTGTAAGCTGATCTTCCACACACTTCAGCTCCATAAAGCCCAGTCAGCATGAAAAGTAACGCACATGCACGGGCCTGCCATCCTACCCCAACTCCTCCCGTAATTTGTCATATTTTAATATGCAAATCAATACAAATGTCACCTTCCCCATTCAGTGTTTGGTTAAAAGACAATGGCAAAAGCACATGAAAAAAGAATTTCAGCAAATGCAAAGTGGAGGCAAGGAAAACTTACTATTTGTTGGTTTAAGCAGTGGTATAAACAGCAAAGGAAGTTGACTGAGTGATACAGACTGGCAGAGAAACTCTGAAGTTCAAGTTCAGAAAATCATACAGTGAAAGAAGTGTTCTGATATCAAAGTCAACATGAAAAGGCGAGTCGTAGCCCACTGTCTGAGTGTCATAGTGAAGCGTATTAGTGTACAGAGAAAAGAACAAAAAAGTAGGGACACAGTGAAATAAAGATTGAAATGTCCACTTTAATCTCGTAATTTATT
Source organism: Erpetoichthys calabaricus (assembly GCF_900747795.2). Classification (NCBI taxonomy): domain Eukaryota; kingdom Metazoa; phylum Chordata; class Cladistia; order Polypteriformes; family Polypteridae; genus Erpetoichthys; species Erpetoichthys calabaricus. The sequence goes on along the minus strand of NC_041411.2, from coordinate 61,028,762 downwards.
TTGTCATTAATGTAGAACGTTATACACTTCATCTTAAAATCAATGTTAAATTTACTACAGTTTCTCAGATCCCATTGTAACTAAAGTAGCATATGTATGTGTTCTTCTATGTGCTCTATGTGTGTGAATCACTATGTGCTTCTTAAACGGGCTTTCTCTTACGCTGACACGACACAGAATACATTACATTCATGATATTCAATCTCTCTGAACAATTTAAATACAGTGGAACCTCGGTTTGCGAGTAACTTGGTTTACGAGTGTTTTGCAAGACGAGCAAAAATTTTTAATAAATTTTGACTTGATAATGAGCGAGGTCTTGCAATACGAGTAGTATGTATACGCTTTGTCTGCTGAGCGTCATTTGATCACAACTGAGCTGATGGCTCTTCTCTCTCTCTCGCTGCGGAATTCTGGGCAATCGTCTCCTATTCTCCGTCTGAGTCGGCAAGCCTCACTCATATAGTCAACATCCATACGAGCGTATACTGTTTACTGCAGCATTAGCGCACGCGTGTGTGTGTGTGTGTGTGTGTGCTCGCTCGCTCACACGCACGCGTGTGTATGTGTGTGTGCTGTGACGTGCAAGTCCCCGTCTTGCACCCTAAAACACGAAGCTGAGTCCCAGTACTTAGCAACACCAGCTTTATTCAGCTTGAAACAGCAACAGCATGGTTATTTATTGTAGCGGGATCTGCTGCTCTCCTATACACAGACACAGCAGTCAGGCAGGGCCCTGCACATTTACAATGTTCCTTGTTCCTTGTATCACCCATCGACGGCAGGCACTTATAGCATGTCCGCGATCTTTTCGGATTCGCTTTTGCGGCGAACTGCTACAGCGCTGGGAGACTGCGATTGCTTTGGGACGCTCTTCCACATGTCGTCCCGTAGGGTGCAATCCCGCAAGAGTTTAGAAACTCACTCACACCAGCCATGATTCTTTTCAAAGGTAAAGTGTAAGTTAATTTGTTTTATGTATTTTTACATTTTATTTTGTATTAATCATTTTTATATGAATAGTTTTGGGTTGTGGAACAAATCATCTGAGTTTCCATTATGTCTTATGGGGAAATTCACTTTGATATACGAGTGCTTTGGACTACGAGCACGTTTCTGGAACGAATTATGCTCGCAAACCAAGGTTCCATTGTACTAAGATTTATAGCTGATATCATTTTCATGATGAAATGAATTAAAGCATGTATTAAACATGGGGGCACAGTGGTGCAGTGGTAGCAGTGAGCTGTTGCCCCATCCAGCATACATGTATAATGTAATATACATACTTTAATGCATTTCATCTTAAAAAATAATATCAAGAGCTCCAAGAAGATAGCTCTTGGAAATCTAAATCGACTTAGAAGCCAGTCATCATCATCTGTAAATACGTGCTGTCTTCTATGGAATTGAATTGAATTCCTTTATTGTTATTGTATGGTACAATTAGATTCAATATGCAAATCATCCATAAACTTATTTTCCTATAAAATGATAAAATAACAATAATAATAATAACAACAATAATGTGATAAAAAAAACAGTACAAAATATGCAATATGAAAGCGTAAGCACAATATACATGTACATATAGTGCAGATAGTGCAAATGGTTCATAAAGTGGCTCAGGTTGTGCACTATTACAACTGTAGTGCAAGCTTACAGTGAAGTAATAAGTAAATAGTACAAACATTTCTACCAGGAGCACTTGATGGACTGATTAAGTGCATTTATAGCTCTTGGGATGAAACTGTTTCTGAACCTCGTGGTTTGTGCAGGAAAGGCTCTGAAGCATTGGCCTAATAGGAGAAGTTCAAAATGACTGTGGCACATGGCTGAGGCAGCGAGTGGTGCACTAATTAACAACGCTAAAGCAGCTGTAGTATTTGGAATAGTTTGGCCATTCAGTGGACAATTATATTGTTACAGAATGATTACAATCAGATGCCTTAAATTTAGAAATGATATGCAGTTAATTTCAGTGTATTTGATAAAGCCGCATCAGGGATGTGAATCTAAAAAAGAATGGGAAACCACACAGGAACAATAGCACAGCTTTGACACTGGGTGCCGCCAGTTTGCAAAATCGAGTGAAAACTTGCATATGCACAGGTTAAGGCTTGCGTGAGAATGTGCGTGGCTTTACCCCAAGTTTAATTTTTATAGAGCGTGATGTGAGCGTGGAAACGGGCATTTTCTCCCCTTAAAAACATATTGCCAATAAAGATTTAGAAATGTTATTTATAACTTTGGTTTGTCATCATAAATTGGCATCCAAAGCATTGTAGGCATCTTTTCTGAGTATTTCATACTTCTATCCTGCCTCTTTCTCACTCTTACTCATCATGCCTAATGCCCTTTTCCCCACACATTAAAGATGCATTACCACCTTCTGTTACTTCTCTTCCACCAGCAGACTTTTTCCATTCAGCCATAATGACACATCTTTCTGCTGTTTCATTGGACCTAGAAGAAACACTTTAGTGGTACTGAAGTAAAAGCAACTTGACACAGGCCATTCATTGCTTTTGGGTTATTGTTCTAGGGCAGAAGGGTACTAATTTTTTTCAGAGTTGTAGGGTTACTGCCATATCTATTCCCCATTGAAGTAGCTTCTGAGAGGGGGCATAATAACTGGTACAGCTTGCTTGTAAAGTGCAAAATCTTATACCATCACAACAATGAGATTTTTCCTGGTTTTAACATATTTTAAGTTATAATATAATATGAACAACAGTATTTTAATATCTGAAGAAATATGAATATCCCTTTGTTTGTTTGAAAACAAAATCATTGACATTAAATCCTGAATGCAAATTATTCAGCTCATTTTCTAAAGGAAGCTCACGTCCATGTATCAAACAGTGTATATTGGGCTTATGGCTGATAGACCATAATTTTTTGTAATGACTGTCAGGCTTTCTTTGCATCATTATTAAATGCAGTGATTTTTTTAGTTTGTTGATTTGCCTTGCTTTACTAATTCTTGTTGTTATTCTTCTTCCACACAAGTTCCTTCTCTGTGCTGTTAACGACAGATTATTTTTTTAGTTAGAAGCTTTTTTGTTTTTAAGTCCTAGGGTTTATTTTCTTTTTCTGTAATGACTTCTCTCAAAAACCTGTAACCCATTGGTGTATTTTGATATGTTACTGACATCATTCTAGTCAGTACATTAAAAATAGTCTTAAAGTCACATCAGCAGACAATCTTCTATCTTTTTAGCTTTCTTAGTCACAGCAATATTGGCTGAACTGAATTATAATCTTAGGCACAGCAATATTGGCTGAACTGAATTATACTATATTATAGACCACATTGCCAAAGATAAGTGCTATTAGTGTTAAAATTGCAGTCAGTGAGAAATCTGTCTGTCTGTCTGTCTGTCTGTCTGTCTATCTATCTATCTATCTATCTATCTATCTATCTATCTATCTATCTATCTATCTATCTATCTATCATTGCTGGTATTGTCCTTAGTCTATTGCAGAGTGCATGGCATGTAGTTGTCGAGTGATTAAAGTCTCCTGTAATGTGTTATAGTAAAAAGTATGGCCAAATGTGATGTTTGGTGCTTTTGACACTCAAAAATAATAGTCCTTATTTTTTCCTTACTAGTTTTATCAAATATTAAGGAGCCCATTCAGCAGAGTAAGAAATCAAAGCTTCAGCCACATCCAGCCAAGGTATGTATGGTCCTGGTTGTGTTCTCTTGTCAAGAAATTGATAATGAGCATGGTTCTCTTGTAACAGTCTGGAAATCATTTGGATGTCCAGAGTTTTCTAATTCTTTATGTGACTTATGATCAGTAAGATAAAAAATTGATCATAAATTGAAGTAGAACAGATTGCAATGTATTTATATCTATTCAATGTTTATAGATGGCGTAGGCAAAGAAGGTTGATGTGTTTACTGTACTCGTTCTCGCTTAATATTTGTTATATTATTTTTTATTGGTAGAGTGATGATTCATCAGATGAAGAGTCTCTACACATAGATACAGACGTCAAGCCTGAGGTCAAAAGTCGAAATTCTAAGGTGAAAAAGGAAAGTGGGTCTGCTGCTGGAATTCTAGATTTGTTACAAGCCAGCAAGCAAGTTGGGGGAATAGACTATAGTACAAACAGGTAACGGTGCCTCTTCTTCATCCAGCCATTCTATTTCCTTTGACAACTTTTATATTTTTTGATTGGTTGCTGATCTGGCATGCTTTTAGACCCTTTTCTTCTTAAATTTTTACCCTCAAGAAGTGAAAGTCGTTCAAGTTAGGTGGCTGAACATTTGTACTTTTATGTTAAGATGCTCTAAAGATTATTACTAGAGCAGTATTTAGAAGAGACAGATTCCATTTAATTTTGCAGGACCCACTGTTCACTGTGTAAGGGATATACTTTGAGTCAGCTATATGGTGGCACTATGCAGGAAGGAATGCCTTAAATATTCTTTGCTTTTTAAGAGTAAAGAGAAGTCTTTACTCCTTGTGACCTCTCTAAATGAGCAGCATTTTGACAAAGCCCCAATGTAATGCTAAATATCCTGATCTTGCATTTGTTAATTGCAATTTGAACAAGAAGGTATTACAATTATTGCTTCCAGCACTCATCTGAATAAACTTGTTAATTTCAATTTAACAATGACAGTAGGAAAGCTGCAGATAGTAGTATGGACTCTGAAGAGGTTGAGAGATTGCTTTTACCTTCCTTTAGATCCTTTCTCAATGACAGTATTTTCTAATAAGAACACTGACTAAGAGATCTATACATTTGTGATTTTCAGCCAACCTCCTGCATCTCCCAGCACACAAGAAGCTATCCAGGGAATGCTGTCAATGGCTAATCTTCAGTCATCTGACTCCTGTCTAGAAAGCTCCTGGAACAATAGCCAGTCTAAAAACAGCTTGCTTTCAATGCAGTTATCCAAGAAATCCAGCAACAACAAGCAGCGCCCAGCCAAGCGCATAGTCAAAAGAAGCACAAAAAGCAGCAGTTTGGACAGCATCGATATGTTTGATGATGAGCAGGATAATTTGGATGCTTGCTTCAAGGATTCTGACTATGGTAACTTTCTTTGATCCCCACAATGGGTTTTATGCACCAGTTATCAAGAATTAGAAGATTAGCCACGTCTTCTTAGTTTACATAAAGCTGCCTGGACCTTTACCGTGAGTGATGGATACCTTCCCCTCCCCCATTACTAGTGCATAATTCAGAATGTTTTTCCTTTTTAGTTTACCCATCTCTTGAGTCTGATGAAGATAATCCCATTTTCAAGTCCAGATCTAAGAAAAGGAAAAGCTCTGATGACACTCCCTATAGCCCCACAGGTATGAATGGGTAACTGTCTTTAATTATTTTTGTTATACACCTTTACCTTTGTTAGCATCCTTGTGGGTCAATGTACAATGCCGTACCCAGTAGGTCACATTGTATGGCAGGACAGGACACTTATGCTTTACTCACTGCCCATGAAACATTGCTGCTGTTTACTTAACTGCAGCCTTAAGTAAAGCTATGTGCTTCATTAACACTAGAATTCCTGAAGCCTACAAAAAAACTCGTATTCCCTGCCCACCTTAAATCCCTTCGCACCTCTCCATCAGTGTCTTTTGTTTTGTAAATGTGTCAATCAGCACAAGTAGCAAGCAGATTGCTGTCCCATCCCCCACCTTGACGGAGCTCATCTCGGGCCAAAAGTTTTCCCAGCTCAAGCCAACGTTCCTTATCTGCGTGTGATGTGCCTGGAGTTGTATAGGGTAAATAATACAATATATCTTTATTTGGAACACATGCATTTCATGTGTATTCCGTATTTACAAAGATCTGGGTAAGTGTAGGATGAAAGGAAATGCAAGAAATGCTGAACACATACCTAAGGCAGAAACTTTTTTACGAGAAGTGTATAATGTGTGAAGACTTTAGTCCAAATATCAAATAAACACATGCACTTTTATTCAAGAATATAACCAAAGAAAAAAAAAGCATTGATTTATGTGTGGTTGTCAATGAGTTAAAAACTCAAGCTTAAATGTCAATCGACAGGGAGTTTACATATATTCTTGAATGGTGCAGAGATAACAGTTTTGAGATCGAGCGCTCTGTGTTTTGAGTAGTGAGCTGCTATTATTATTATTTCTACAGTATAATAAAAACATACATTTGATTTGAGTCTGTAACATCTGGTGTAAATTTTGGCTACTTGTAAAAGTCGGCGTTTGTTTTTTATTATTCAGTTTTATTCTCTCAGTGACATACATTCACGTGGTACAACAAACTTGCCTCTCCCTCTTTGATTTAATGGCATTTATCTCCATTCTTTTCATAAGAGCAGCGCAGTGGCTGATGCCTGCTCAGAAATGTTTGTTGTACCGGCAATCAAAGATATGATATCCCGTGACTGCAATCAGACTGGACAAAGGCAGGACCGTAGCAACAGACAGCTTCTTCACAGTGCTTTTGCGGGCTAATAAACTGCTCTGCGCCACAATGCAACTCTACTTGGCACCATAAGTAAAATGGGACTTCCAACTGCAGCTAAAGTCACTTCAGTACGCAAGCAATTTGCCATGCTAGTGTTTAGATCTGACAGCGCCGTGCTGATGGTGTATGCATCCAAACTTTATACTGGCCGTTAAAGACAGAAATCAAAGGCTTCTTCTTTTTGGGCACATACACCATCAGCACAGCACTGTCAGATCTAAAGGCAAGACCCTAACAACTGACATCTTCACAGCGCTTTCGCTGGCTAATAGACTGTTTTGCTCTGCTTGGCACCATAAAGTAAAATGGGACTTCCACCTGCAGCTAAAGTTACTTCAATGTAGTCTACAATGAAGCCTTGTGGAGCAGATAAATAATTGCATCATCCACTCCTAACTTTGTCTGATAGACAAACTGCAGTGGATCCAGGTGGTCTACCACAAGAGGACACCCACATAGTCCAGAACCAGTCTGTAAAAGGTCTTTATGATGTGAGACGTAAATGCCCTGGTCTGTAGTCATTGGGTGAAGAGGTGCCTGCCTTCTTTGGAACAGGAGCAATGTAGGATGTTTTGCACAGCAGCTGCACTTTCTGAAGCCTTAGGGACAAACTGAACAGGCGACAGAGGACACCACAAAGTTGTTTAGCACAAGTCTTAAGAACTCAAGGACTGACTTCATCTGGTCCCTCAGCTTTTCCTGTGTGTAGCTTCCTCAGTTATCTCCTTACTTGGTCTTCAGTTATGAACAGTTCACAATGATTCTTAGAGGTGGACTTGTCACTGACCATTCCAATTGACTTTTGCAAAAAAGTGTCTGATACCACTGTAATAAATTGCATGGCTTGTTGAATAATTAAATTATTGATATGGCATATAAGCTGGGCAAAGCTATCACTTTTTGTATTTTTCTATCCATTGAGCCCCTATGTATAATGGAACTTGTTTAACTCCATAACCTCTTTATGTTTAGTTGGGTTAACTATGAAATACACCCAACATTTCATGAACAAACGTAGCTGTTTTGAAATATTGTGTGATTTTTATGGTGTTGGCCCACCCATTACAACTCCCCAATGAAATTCTTGAAACTCATTGAAGCCTGTATTTTAAATTGCATGACTAATAATGTAAATGTTATATTTTATGAACGTAAAGATATAGACATTTTAGAGTCAATTTTTGTGTTGGTCCCCATCTTTCACCGTTCCATTGAATGACTGTCATACTGTAGAACATAGCCTTCACTGTAATAAGCGCCAAACCTGAACAATATGCCAAATTCATTACCATCAGCTGAACTGCTTTGGTATGGTAACCCAGTTTTGGTTTTGTGCTCCATGCCCCCATTGCAACCCTGTTGAAGTCAAAGTTTAAGTTGTATCAACAATTATGTTTACATTTTAGAGAGATGCACTTGTTGCCCCCATAGTTACAACAATCTTTTCTGATTACATTTTTGTTACTGGTTCAGCTTTATTATACATACCGAATTTCATTAAGATCAACTTAGACGTTTTGGAATAATGCACAGTTTTTTGGTTGCCCAACCATTACAACCCTGATGAAATGTTTGAAATGCCATATAACCTTTATTTGATGTTAGACCAACAATAACCTACATCAGCGGTTCTCAAACTGTGGGGCGCAAATGTTGCCATATGTAGCATAATTTCGCTATTTGTAGGAAAATTTTAAACTTGTAGCAGTGTATTGGCAGCAAAAAATATAGAAATAAATTTTATCAGGGTTTAAAAAAAACGTTAGGGGGGCGCGATTAAAACTGTTATGAAAACTCGGGTTGCAAATACTTACCAAGGTTGAGAAACGCTGACCTACATGTAAAACTTTGTGAAAATTGGTTTAGCCATTTTTGCCTGAATGGCAAACAAACAGACAGAACATGATCTCAGGGTTGAAATGAAATCCATACTGCAAAATGGATAAATAACATGAAACGAAGATGAAAATTTCAGACAGAGGGGGTTACGATTTTATTTATGTAGTTGGAGATTCAGCACCATATTAGACGCATGCATCTTAACATTGGCAATATGCCCATGGAGCACAACACTTCAAATAAATTAAATGCAAAAATAAAAAAGTGATGTACTAAAGTTCCCAAGAGCCTGGGAATGTTATTAGACACCAGATAATTCTGGCTAGAATGTTACTTGGCTAGAATCACTTTAACCTCTCACTGGAGACCCACTGATGCACTCCATATGTACAGTACTGTTTAAGCTCAGCAGCAAGGATCACACAAAAATTTTGGTGTGTCAGCTTTGGAGTGTCAGCTTTGATAATTAGAATACACTTTCTCTTTATTATCCTGTTATGCACAAATCTTAATGTATTTTCTTTGTATGTCAATATCTAAGTGTAACAGTATTTGGCATTTTCTTTACAAAAGAACAAATCCAGATGCACATTTTCACTTAAAGCATGTTGTGCTTTTTGGTATTTTCTTTACTTATCAAGACCTTTCATCTAAGGTGACTTGTAAGGCTAATCATATTACATACAATGTTTGAATAGAAAGTACAAAGTTCATATGCAGCAGAGAACAAAGCAGAATGCAAGGGCACTTTCCATTTAAGTGGAGAGCTAACAATGTGTAATTGGTGAAACAGGTCAGACATTTTCAGGGTACAGCAAGAAGCTGGCTAGCAATAGGCCATGTTTCTTTTACCATCAAAAAATTCAAAATCTAATTAAATAAATGATGCAATGTCATGCCCAGGTTTTAAAATGACATTGCATTGTAATTTTTGCATAAAGTTTAAAGGCATAATTTTAGCAATATGATGGGCACACTATGAGGAATCTAAATATATGAAACCAAACACACTAATTTTGGGGTTTTATGAAATCTCCATATGTGCTTCATAGGATGTAATGTAGGGAAGTTCATTTCTTTCCTGAAGCAAATTAACAAAACACACCAGAAGAGTCTCAAATTTCCGAGCATTAAAAAAGGATCATTTCAACTTGCTGTCTTTTACACAGCAATGTTTGGGTTGAGTGTAACACACAATATGAAAGTTAGGTGAGAAAACTCAATCTTTGTTCAGCTCAAAATATGCTTATTCAGGAAATAGATTTTGTGATTAATTAGTCACCAGCCCTCATGGCAATCTATCAGAAATATATTCTAAGAGTTCACGCCTGAACTAAACCTCCTTCTAAATACAATACTTCTAGACTCTAAATTTTCTCTCCATCTCTCTATCAGTAAAAACAGATACCAGCTCTTTCCAGTGTAGTTTGGATCACCCAATTTTCTTTTTAAATTTAGATTCTTAAGTCCTGTCAAAAATTGTATTTGAGACTATTCCTTTGTACCATCAACTCTGAACTATCAAATTTCATAAAAGAGTGACACTTTTTCTTTTTTCATAATTGTTAGGTCACATTCATTTAAATATTACCTAGCTTAGAATCTCCCTAGACACCATTTCGTTTGATTGAGAAAGGGCACTGACAACATAGAATCAGAATGCTTGCTTTTAGCTCCTTTGGCATAGGTTTTCAGTTAGCCCAAATTTTAATCTTGTGAAATAAATTTTATACTTCATCTTGTATGTAATAATTCAATCTGGTCTGATTGCTTTCCTTTGTGTATTGTATTTAACCCATTTTTGACACCCATCACATGTCCAGCCCACCTGGAAAGTGGTCTTTCTCTAAATTGCCTTTGCTAAGATTTCTTCCATTTTTTTCCCTACAAGCGTATTTTTTGGGAGTTTTTTTTTCTTCTAAGGGGTTCAAGATTGGGGGCCTGTTAAAGACCATTGCAGCAATCCTTCTGTGATTTTGGGCTATACAAGAAATAAACTGTTGTTGTTGTTGTTGTAACAGAGGTAATAGTCAATGATGCTTACTGTCCCTATTCTTGGTATGAGAACTCTACAGCTGTTTGACTAATGTAGGGAATCATCAAACTGGACTATATGATGATTAAATAGTGATCGAAGTTAAGAGCAAAGTTGGCTTATAGTAACCCAGGCTTAGATCATGTTTATGCAACATCTAAGCAGGTTAAAATCTCACTAGTGCAAACATACCAGTATGTATTGGTCCTGTCCCAGAAATTTCACGTTACTAAATGAAACCTTAAACCACTACTGCAGTTCTGTTTAATCTTTATATTCATTGTGTTGGCCCTTTAAAAACAGTGTAGGAAATTTAATGACTGTCTTAAATTTAAAAAAAAATAAGGATTCAAAAAATTGCCAACATCCCTACTAACCTGTTACTGTGAATATTAATAAATTATAGTTTAGATGCAGGTGCAGGTCATTGAGGTTGACATCATCAGGGCTGACTGGCTACACTGTCACAATGGGAGCTAGTGTCCAAAATTTGAAACACTGGGTAGTAACCCCTGATACATGCTGTTTACTTTAGACTCTCAGCCTACATTACATTCTAAATTAAAGCAATTTTATTCTTCTTGCTGTCCAATTAAAGCCAGAGTCGGTCCATCAGTTCCTCGACAAGACAGGCCTGTCCGTGAAGGAACGCGAGTGGCTTCGATAGAAACCGGACTGGCAGCTGCTGCGGCCAAGCTCTCCCAGCAGGTGAGTGTCATGATGGAAACAAAGTAGAGAGTAAATTCAGCAGATTTGGCTACTGGGTATTTGACATTTTTTTCACTGTGAAGGAACCTATAAAAATTAATGAGTGCACAATGAGAAAGAAATATCAACAAGAAAATGACCAAGTGGCCGCACATCTAACCTGGTAAAACCAGGGGTCCACTGTCAAAACCCTGATGTCAATTTAGCTGTGAAACAATTTTCATGCAAATCTCCATGTCAGTGTCTTCATGTTGCAAAATGTTCTGTGAATTTGGAGTGAACTTGTCTTCTGTCATTTAAAGTGCAGATTTTCTGAAAGATATAGGAAACTGTTGACTTGAAGAAACACAGTTTGACTGCTATTATATCTTGTTCATATTCAGGAGCAACATAAAACAAAGAAAAAGAAAAATACCAAAAAGAAGCTATCTTTAGACGAGACAAATAAACTCTCTCAGGAAAGCAGCTCACCAGAACAGAAGTCTGATTCACACCCGAGCAGCCTGGATCATGAATACACAGCAGGCACAGTCAAGACACCAGGAGGCCCACAGCCCATGGCTCCAGGGGTATTCCTTACTCAGAGGCGGCCATCAACATCATCTCAAAACAATGCATCCGCCAAAGGTGAGAGAATGGTGGGTGACTACCATATAGCACCTTAATGTGAGTAGTATGCTACCATTTAGTATGTTTTAGGGGTGCATCCTCATCCAACACCTAATACTTCATTATCTAGTAAAACTGTATTAAACACAAAATAAGCTGAAGCACAATTTTTAGAAAGAGTATTCTGTGTTCCTCCTGCGGTGGGTTGGCACCCTGCCCGGGATTGGTTCCTGCCTTGTGCCCTGTGTTGGCTGGGATTGGCTCCAGCAGACTCCCGTGACCCTGTGTTCGGATTCAGCCGGTTGGAAAATGGATGGATGGATTCTGTGTTCCCTGCTTTATTGATGTGTTAGTGTTGCCACTTTAATATGCTAACATATTGCAATACAAGGAAAGAGCTGGTACTTTATGTATTTGATGGCCTCTTGTTGCTTACCCAACTCCCAGGCCTGTCTTGCAAGAATTGTTCAGCTATGTCAGTTTTTGATGACACCCTCCTCTAGTTCAACCTCTCAGTGGTGAACTGGTTGGCCAGTTCCAATTTTAGAACAGTAAACTGCCAGGTAGTTGTGCCAGCCTCAGCATTATCAGAAATTGCTGTTTCATAGTCAGTTTGCCTTTGTCAACCGTTTCAGCCCCTGCTTTGACCTTCTTTTGTAGCTAAGCGGCTGAAGAAAGGTATGGCGACCGCCAAACAGAGGCTTGGGAAGATCTTAAAGATTCACCGGAATGGGAAGCTTCTCCTGTAACACAGAGACTCTAAAGCTGGGACTCGTTCACATCTCAGGTTTAATAACCTGGTCCTGACCCTAAACTTGTTGTCAAATGGATTGAAAATGGACTTCAGCAGCAAACTGTACCATCTGGGGAGTGAAACAGGTTATGTTTTCCAATTTCTAAGAAGAATATAGCTCATAAAAGAGGCATTTGCCTTTACTTATACAGTACTTTATAACTTTCAGATATTAAAGTGTACAGAATATCCGCTATAAATATTTTTTAAAAATCTGCGCGTCTCCGTTTACTACAGTTGTTAGTCTAGCGAGGGCTGCTCAGCCACACTGCACATCATTCCAACCCCTAGAAAGTATCCCTCTTAACTGCAAGCACAGACATCATGGACTCTTACTCAGGGTCCGGCGCCGCTCATTTGCACAAATTTAAGGACAGAAAAAGAATGCATTAAGTGAGGAAAGCAAGCATTACAGAAAGACACCTTTTAGAAGAGATTGGAAACAGCACTTATCAATAAAGGAATAACCACAAACAAATCATCCTTTTATTCATAGGGAGACATGAAATGCATCTTATCCCAAAAGGCCCCGGGCTCAAAAAAGCAGCAACCTGCAATTTATGTGATACTTGTGCATTGCAGTGCACCCACACATCCTTCTGTTTGCTTCACTTAGTGAGAGCAACAGTGGACCCACCGAGGGATGGTTATGTTCATTCTATCAGTTGCCTAGCAGCAAAGTATCTTTATGCTCCCTGGAGGAGCAGAGCATAGCCATGCATTGTACATCTTTGACCTATAATTAACCATAGTGCCTCCTAGAGGTAGACGCACACAGGTGTTTACAAGCCATCAGTTGTCTAGCACAGTATCGCAGCAATGCTAGTGGGGGCAGCAGGCAGTCACACATGTGCCAACTGGAGGTCCAGAATCCATGCAAATCAACTAAAACACTAAAACATGAAATCCCAAATCCCAGATGGCAGCTCCAGCCATTCTCAGATGCTGATTTGGATTTGGAGCAGCAGCAGACATCTGCGTATTTTGGAGATGGACTACTAAGTTGAAAAGGAGAACATGGCCAACTTGACTGTTAATATAGTAGAGCTATTTATGTAACACCATACCTGAACTTCATAGCCAGTTCCATTTTGGATGGAGCATGCATGTGACAGCAGAAATTTCCTGGAGGTGATATGAAATAAAGGTATCTTGAAGCAAGTATTGCTGATGGGCTTTTGACTGTCTGGAAGCTAAAGCATAATGTGTATCGCTAGCATTTACAAACACCATTATGGTGCTTCACAACCACAAAAGGGTAGTGTGATGTCAGACATTGTCGTTCTGTTTTCTGCAAGACTTACAAAAAGGAACCACATGTCACAGAGTTTTGGCCACTAGCTCACTACTGTACACATTAGTATACAGTCAGAGACATATCTGTTAATAGAGTATGAGTGCTTCCATCTCACCACATTCCTGGGGAGACAAATACATCTCTTGAACAGGGCAGTACAACGTGTTCCACAATTCTAACACAAAACTGCATTCAAACTTTACATCACCATGATTGCATCAGAATAGCTGTCCATTGTAATATTATAAGGCTATAATGCCTAAAACCCTAACACACGTTTTATAAAAATGGTGCACAGAACTGTAGCAAAATTGGACACCTGGGCAGTGGTGTATTTAACCAAACCAGTCCTAGAAAGCATTGGTGTTCTGCAGTGATCACCATAAAGGCACTTAATAACTGAAAAAGTTATATTGTCAAATAAACAAACAATTGCATTCCAGTTAAAGTTAATTCCTCAAAAGAAAAAATTAATTGCACTTGGTCATCTTTGAAAGAACATAATCATTCATATTCACCATTTACTCTTATAAAGCTGTGCCAAAACAAATCAAAATGAAAGCAGGTCCACAACAACTAACAGACAGAGCAAAATATAACTGTGACAGCACGCAATACAAAGCTGTCAAGAACAGAACTCTGTTGTGTCATTTTAAAAGGGAAGAAGTTCATCTTGGTTAACACACTAGCTTATTATAACACATGCAAGGCCACCAGTGATACCCCCAAATGATCTCTAAACACATTGCTTAAAAAAATCTCCAATCCTATCCCTTTAAGGCCATGTCATAGCCTTCATTTACATAATCTTCATTAGTCGGAGGCAGTCGGCAGCATGCTTCTTTGAAGATGTGACATACCCAGTGATTTAATCCAATTAGTCTGCAACTTGCTCAAATAAAATCAAACCAGTCTGATTTTACCTTTAGTCGTAGATGTGGACTCCAATGACTATTCATCTGGAAGTACAGTGCATATAATGCAGCGACGAGGAATAAGCAACATGTGTGTTCTTACAAACAGAAGAGAAGTTTGTCTGTCTGATGTCTCATGTTTTACTTGCCACAACAGAATAGAAAAAAAAAAAAAAAAAAAGACAAAAGAGATATTGCCTCATCTTTCCATCGCTGTTAACTCTTCATACAGCACAGGCTTCATCGAGCAGCATGGTATTGGCTGGCACAAAAAGGTGTGCACACTGCAGCAGTGGAAGATCAGTGCTCAGTCTGTAAATTAGACTTTCCCAGAGATCTTCAGTCATTTAAACTGACATGGTCTGGAAATGCGATCAGCAACTGCTGTCGGCAAATCTGACATACCCCACAACTAGAAGTCATGTAATATCAGCTTTAGATTCTCATTAAATAACTTACAAAATACATGGCACTTCATTTCAGTGACTGCAGTAGTCCAGGTAAATTTAATGTTGCATGTTTTTTTAAAATTATTCTACTAATTCAAAATTATCTAAAACATGAGAAGGTATTAATGAACTGACTCCTTCTTATGTGGCCCTGCGTAAGTATTGAACCTGCCTGGTTATGCTGTAGCGATCTACTTATTGCCTCACTGTAAAATATTAAAATTTGCGGCTTTCTTCTGCCTCTTTCCAGTGACTTTTGAAAATATTGCTTTAAAAAAAAATATATCTACCGGTATATATTTCACATTGACACTTAAAACATTTTTGGAAGCATTATGCTGACATTTGATTAATTTAATAATTCAAGTTCAAAACCTGATTTCCAATACAGAAGCACCAAGAGTCCGTTTCAGGGCACAATTACTCACAAACCCATGCTCACCCATGCTGGCTCAGACTGAGCCATTTTAGAGTCATCAGGCAACCTAAGGGATATGGCCAGAAACAGTGATGTCCCAGGAGGAAGCCCAAACTCCACACAGACAATGTCCAGGCCACGATTTGAGCTGATGAATTAGACAGAACCTGTGAGAAAGTAGCACCAAGCACTGTGTCACAGTGTTACAGTTAATACAGTAGCAGGGTAAATTGTGGATTTGTATTACATTTTAATTCACATTGAATGACAAATTCAAATTATTACAAATTGAAAAAAGATAATATAAAAATAAACTCAAGCTTTTGACAGGGACCCTTGTTGGTGTCACAATGATGAACTTTCCCCTTAATAGATGAGTAAAAAAAAACAAATTTCTAGTATTCTGTGTCTTAATTTAGCACGTGGTCACTATGCATGTAAACGATGAGCCACCAGGGAATGAAGGCAACATGTTAGCAACAAAAAAAAAAAAGTGCTCCGACAGAGAAAAGTGGTGGAGGTGAGAGTCATCCATTGCATGACTCGGTAGTAGAAATGGTCAACTGAAGTTCAAACTTAGCTCTTCTGATTTGAGACTTGACTTCTCTGAAATGCATGCACACACTAGGCTGAACTGTACAGATGTGATCCAGCAGTGATCCCATTAAGTCTACAATGACAAGGGAGCTCTGGTTTGGAGCAGACGGAACGCCCCATATACTAGGGCATGAACTGTGCAGACAACTAACCATGACAGTATTATGAATGGATGGGATAAGAACTGATGAAGGTGCTATAATGCCTGCCATCAAGGCAGATGGGTGACAACACTAGACAGGTGTCCACGAAGGTCCCTGCTGACCCCCCCCCCCCCCACCCCCAATTTTCCCAAGTTTGACAGGGATACTTTCTAACCCTGCGCTGTTTCTCAGGCAACACCAAATATATTTAACTGCATTATGGTATGTAGAATGTAGCTTGTAAATAGCTTTTTCAATGATGCCTTTTTGTAACTAAGTGAGTTTTCTTTCTTAATGACAGTTCATGATAAGTTTTTACAACGTTTTTTGCTAATTATGACCGATGATATTAAAAAAAAAAAAACACGTCTTTTTATTTTGTAGCTGATACCCAGTAGGGGTTCATTTTATTAGAGCAGAGTGGTGTTGCCTGAAAAACCACCGCGCGACTCTGTATGGCCTTACACACCTGGACACATGATGCTCCCTGACCCCTGCCTACACATACATACTCACTCGTTCACACTTGTACACACACGTTCAACACAACCAGAATCACACTTAATGTAAACAGGGGAGGGTGGGGGTTTAAGCTTCCATGAGCAGACCAGCTTCTTGTTTTCATGTTTTTAACCTGAAAGTTATTTTACTAGCACCTTGTGAAGTGTTCTCAGTGTCTGTGATGATGTAATTTATTAATGTTTGTAGCTTTTTATATTTATACATTTCTTAAAAGCTTTGTTAAAAAAAAAATATATATATATATATATACAGCTTGTGAAAACCTCTAGGACTTCTCTGGTATGCGGACACAAGCCTTACACCCTGCTAACAGATTTGCAGACAAACTGCATTTGGAAGAGCCCTTCTGTTGTTGATTTTTTAATTATTTTTATTTTTTTAATGCCACGGTGAAATGTTATACATAGCCCCAGAAACACTGACCTCCATTATTTTTCTTAATACGCAGCTATGTGGTATTATCCTGCCATCATGCCTTTTTTTTTGGTAATCTGTAAATTTCTAACCAGGTTTACTGTGGTGATCTATTGAAGTGTTTTAGCTACCAATGGAAAATCTTGTATCAATTCCTCCGAACTCAAATACACTCAGATCAAACTCTAATAAGAGGATCATTTCATTTTTTTATAAAAAAAAAATATATATATATGCGCCTTGGTTTCATGTGTTTAATTTGATTCTGTCTTCAATTCCTTGAGGATTTTCATCCCGTAAACAGGCCTGCAATGGTTGAAAACTGGAGGCTACTTGCAGTAACAAGAGCCAGCCAGCGCTACTGAACCTGTCTGGGAATATCAGCAAGCACTTAGGATGGAAGCACAATCTGCTTATCTAGGCTTTCTGGAATCTGTGGTTCCTGGGTAGTGACCTACATTTTTATTTTGCAATGAATAATAAAATATATCTTGTTGATGATGCTATTCACAGCTATAGCAAGAAAAGGAGCTGCCGACAGAAACCACAACAGCTGTAAACAAATACAAGGATACTACATAAACCTGCTGTGTCTGAAAGCCAAGGGAGAATACTCTGTGACATTTTTAATCTGTTTCTCAGTTTCAGCAGTTTGATCAAATCAGCAAGGCAGAGTGCAGACATTTAGCAGACTCTGAGCATTTGAAAAAACTGAGGGAAGGCCAAAGAAGCCTGATGCAAGCCTCATACCATGGAAGGTCACTTCAGCAGAAGAAGCAGAAACATTAAGGTGGGCATTAACCACCACTTCATCAGAAGCATGAACTATTTCTGGAAAATTAATCTGTTCATCCATTCTCTGCACTGGCTTCATAACAGTGTCAAGATGAGGCAGAACCTACAGCATTACTGAACACACAGTAGGAACATATCACTCACATGGTACACACGCACACATACACACACCAACCCATGCCGTTTGATAACAAGCTGATTTGTAGCTGTTAATTTACCTGGAAAGCACATCTTTAGAATATGGCAGGGAACTACACACACATAGTGACCACACCGGGAACCTAATCCAGGCCCTGGTTAGGTGCAGTATTTTTGGAACATTTGAAATTAAGAAAAGGATCACTTAAGTATTTTACAAAAGCTAAGGTACCAGACCATAGGTACCAGACCCAGCAGAGAGGCTTGGCAAGCTACACCCTTCCATTTGTGAACTTAATCAGGGTATGGCTAACACCAACATTGATGCTCTTGATGTCAGCATTTCCCTTTTGATGCTGACCCCTAATATCTCTCATTCTGATAAATTCAATTAAAATTTTCATTTGTTGATGCCACAGAGATGTATTAATTTATCATCTGCCTCTACCACTAAGCCATTCTGATAAGGATCTGCCTAACTACTTCCAGCATATTCTGAAAGGGCTTTTGAAACATGCACATATTCACCCAAGGCTTAAAGCAACACCTCTCAGTTCAAGTGTCCGATGTGTCATTACAGTTGAATTTGTAAGTTTTGAAACACCCACTGATCAAACTGGGCTGCAAGAAGACCAATCCCACAGAGAACAAAAGCAGGAGTCATCACATTACTGCTGACTTGAGAGCGTGGATTAGCTCCTGGCTGTTGGAGTATGTGATTTGACCATTTCATTGGCCAATAGTGCATGTGGCAAGTGTTTCCATTTAGCTGGCAGATGGTCTGGATAATCTAATCTGTAAGTATTCAAATAGCTCCTCATCCTGGCACTAGGAGAGTGTGAGAAGGTTTTACTAGTGCTACTCCATTTTATGCAAATTACAAAAGGGGAGGATCTGGGTTAATTTTATGATTAGTTGTTCACTTTAACCATTCTTACAATGTTTGAGTATGCCAGTTGTGCGAAAAGACTACAGAAAGACATGTAAAAAGAAAAAATGCCCCCTGTTTAGCTGGTAGTAGAGCCCAAGGCGTCTGTTTGGATTTCACTTAAATATTGTTTGAGATTCATGGGAAGACCTTCACTTATTATCTGTATGTGGTGCATTATTTCTAGATGTTCTGATTTGATTGTGAGTCTCATTTTGTTGGCGTTTTAACACCTAGGTCACAGTCTTAAAAGAGACATTAATTGCTCACAAACACACAAAACTGAGATAAGATGAATAACCTGGTTAAGGCAGAAAGGTGGTTTCTTAAAACCTTCATTTATATGTGTGAGTCCCTTTACAGAGTTCTCCTTTGGCAAAACACTCCAACGCTATTAAACTACACAAAAAGAGTTCAGCGTCAACATAGGCTTCCATAAATCCAAAAACAATCATGGAGCCTATGCTTCCTGAGCTGTGTGGAGAATGTTACATTTAAAATTAACTTAGTTGTATTACTCACAAATAACACAACTAATATGTTATATAGTTACTTACACACTACAAACAGGATGCTACTTTTGTGTTACTTTTTCTTCTTTTGTATGAAAATCTGCACATTTTGCTGCCCAACATTTCTTATTTAATCCTAAACCCATATATGAAACTTCATGAAACGTGACCAATCAAACATAATAATTTCTTGTGTTTTATAAATATGTTTAGTCCTTCATGTGCAGTGAAGTACATAACATCTCCTTTTTACATCTCTGACCTGAGCCCCCGCACATTCGTGGTATGAGCTCTGACCGCTGCATCACCTTAGCACAATGTTTTAACGTATAGTCATATGAAAAAGTTTGGGAACCCCTCTCAGCCTGCATAATAATTTACTTTCAACAAAAAAGATAACAGTGGTATGCCTTTCATTTCCTAGGAACATCTGAGTACTGGGGTGTTTTCCGAACAAAGATGTTTAGTGAAGCAGTATTTAGTTGTATGAAATTAAAACAAATGTGAAAATCTGGCTGGGCAACAATTTGGGTCCCCTTGTCATTTTGCTGATTTGAATACCTGTCACTGCTCAGTTCTGATTACTTTGCAACACCAAATTGGTTGGATTAGCTCGTTAAGCCTTGAACTTCATGGACAGGTGTGTCCAATCATGAGATATAAAGGTATTTAAGGAGGTCAATTGCAAGTTGTGCTTCCCTTTGACTCTCCTCTGAAGGGTGACAGCATGGGATCCTGAAAGCAACTCTCAAAAGATCTGAAAACAAAGATTGTTCAGTCTCCTGGTTTAGGGGAAGGCTACAAAAAGCCATCTCAGAGGTTTAAACTGTCAGTTTCAACTGTAAGGAATGTAATCAGGAAATGGAAGGCCACAGGCACAGTTGCTGTTAAACCCAGCAGGTCTGGCAGGCCAAGACAAATACAGGAACGGCATATGCGCAGGATTGTGAGAATGGTTACAGACAACCCACAGATCACCTCCAAAGACCTGCAAGAACATCTTGCTGCAGATGGTGTATCTGTACATCGTCCTACAATTCAGCGCAATTTGCACAAAGAACATCTGTATGGCAGGGTGAAGAGAAAGAAGCCCTTTCTGCACTCACACCACAAACAGAGTCACTTGTTGTATGCAAATGCTCATTCATTCATTCATTCATTTTGGAACAAAGTGCTTTGGACTGATGAGACAAAAATTGAGTTATTTGGTCATAACAAAAGGCGCTTTGCATGGCGGAAGAAGAACACCACATTCCAAGAAAAACACCTGCTACTTACTGTTAAATTTGGTGGAGGTTCCATCATGCTGTGTGGCTAGTTCAGGGACTGGGGCCCTTGTTAAAGTCGAGTGTCGGATGAATTCAACCTAATATCAACAAATTCTTCAAGATAATGTTCAAGCATCAGTCACAAAGTTGAAGTTACACAGGGGTTGGATATTCCAACAAGACGATGACCCAAACACAGTTCAAAATCTACAAAGGCATTCATGCAGAGGGAGAAATACAATGTTCTGGAATGGCCATCACAGTCCCCTGACTTGAATATCATCGAAAATCTATGGGATTATTTGAAGCAGGCTGTCCATGCTCGGCAGCCATCAAATTTAACTGAACTGGAGAGATTTTGTATGGAAGAATGGTCAAAAATACCTCCATCCAGAATCCAAACACTCATCAAAGGCTATAGGAGGCGTCTAGAGGCTGTTATATTTGCAAAAGGAGGCTCAACTAAGTATTGATGTCATATCTCTGTTGGGGTGCCCAAATTTATGCACCTGTCTAATTTTGTTATGATGCATATTGCATATTTTCTGTTAATCCAATAAACTTAATGTCACTGCTGAAATACTACTGTTTCCATAAGGCATGTCATATATTAAAAGGAAGTTGCTACTGTGAAAGCTCAGCCAATGATAAACAAAAATCCAAAGAATTAAGAGGGGTTCCCAAACTTTTTCATATGACTGTATCTACAGGAAATTGCTGAATAAAAACTAAACTGACACTTTATTAATATTTTTCTGTTACCAGGCTGCAGGCAGTGCACTTCTTTTCTGCACAGCTGTGCGACTGAGCACTGCAAAGGACCAGCATACCGGTACGTGTGCTTCTTGTCTTACACCCCCTGCTGATTGGATAATAACAACGCAAGTATTTTTACTTCAGTAAAATAAGTATTGCATTAGGTTACTCATTACTTTACAATATACTGTATGTGTTACTTTCAACGGTTACCCCCAGAACTGCTCCCAAGAATGTGTCGCTGAGCTTCGCACTATACATTCAGATCATCAACATTAATTTAGCGATTTCTGAGTTAATGAGACAAATTATTTAAACCAGGAGAAGAAATAATGTAATCATTCAAGAATTTGCCACAGGAAATTTATCTTTATGGAAGCCTCCGCTGTTTTCTAATTGTGGCTTCCAGATCCATGTGCAAAGAAGATACTGTAGTTAGCCGACATGCACAGTGCAGGGTACAAAATATTTAGGTGTAACCCGATTAAGAGTTTACATGGCCAGACAACCGGGTTACTCGTAGTAAATCTCAAGGTGTTAACTGGGTTTCTCAGAGACCAATATCCTGGTTTCTCTTCCTGAAATTAGGGTATGCATGGCATTTTGAAACTGAGTTTCTATGAATGACCAGGTAATTAAAACACATATAAATACCCTTAATGTCTCAATTAAATTTGCTAAGTGTAAGTGAGGTTGGCTAATTATTCTTAACTCTTTTTTATCCAATTCCCTGTAGTCAAAACATGATCTTAAACCTTCATACTTCTTTCTGACAAAGGAAAAACAAAACACAAAAACAGCGCTTATAGGTCTGCAATTAGTAACTATAAAACCATTTTCTAGGTTACCCTTGATGTGCATCTCCATAGCTTTGGCTTCTGCCATGATAAACTATAATGGAAGTAATGGAGTAACACATGGGGGTCTTTCGTGTTGAGTTTTTGTCCTTTTTTTATTGAAAACACCAGTGAAGTTCTCAAACTGAACAGGCAAAGCAGTGTCTGTAATAACACAGGGAATGGATGGAGGTGTTATTTTATCCAGATAATTATTAAGAAGGTTTGAGCCCTAAAAAACAGTTCTTAGTAGTAAACCATTGGAAAGTGGGATTGTGATGACTGAGCCAAGGACAACCACGAGTGGCTCATGGTGTGGTACATGCAGGTTCTAAACAATTAGATGTACTTGTTAATGTAACAGGTGGGTTTAAGTAATAGAGGTGGTAGGGAAAAATCTAACAGGCTCATGTCAATTGGTCTCTCATCTAAAGAATGAATCTTCAGTTTAGAATTAATACGAATTTCTTATATTTTTAGTTGTCTAAGTCATTTAGATCTGATAAAATTTTCTGCATCCCCACTATCAGCTAAAGTCATTACTCCTAATGATTTGTTTAATGTCACAGATAGAAGAAGACTATTTTTACAATTAGGTTGACTACAAGTGTCCATGCTAGCAATCCTTGAAGATGGAGAGTGTGTTTTCCTCTAGGGGGCGCTAGCTCCCTGGTTGGAATAAGTTCTTTTTAATTGCGGCGTCTTAAGTAACCCAAAACTATATAGATATAATATTAAAAGGCGATACCCCTCCTATAGTTATACGGCGGTAAGAAATCACATAAGAGAAAATAACAGCTTTCTTTAATGATGATTTACGCAGCATTACAGACGGGAAACCATGACAAGAACATATGTAGAGTCTGCCATTTTCGTCGCTGTGCTGGAAGGATTTTCAGGATCGGATGACATTATCTCCCATCCGTCCGTCGGCCTCAAATGTGTGCCGGGCAATGTTCCAAGGCTTTATACTCTTCCTCCATGTGCAGGCCCTTACTTAGGTAAAATCATACCATTCCAAACAAGGCAAAGAGAGGATACAATTTCATGCTGACTTTAATACACAGAAATAGTGCACATTGCCCATTTGTCTTTGTCTATCTTGTCCTATGCTTGGCCAGCAGTTCTAAATGCTGAGCCCCTTTGTACTAAGTCTGGCTGAGCTGTGCATGTAGAAAGAAAAGAAAAACAGATTTAAAATATTTGAACAGAGCACAGTGACATTAAACTTATATTCTGATTACAGAGCGTTCTTGTTTTTCCTGTAATTATGGCCACTAAATGCTCATAAAGATCCTATATGTTGCATTTTCTTTCCTCTTCCTTCCACCACTTTTCCCTAATTCCACTTGAGCATAAATATCTTTACTCTCGACTACAGTTTTCTGAGGGGTGTTTTGTAAGTGGCATGCTCCTCACATTTAAGGTCACGTCACATTAGGCGACTTTTCCAGCGATTTTCCGTTGTACCCGTCATTCATATAATCTTAGTGAGTCGGAAACAGTTGATGGTGCAGTCCAGAGAAGCATAACGTGATATACCTAGCGGCTGAGACCAACTAGTCCACCACTCACTCCTATAAAATCAAACTGGTCTGATAATGTTTTTAATCGTGAGGTGGTTCAGTGTGCTTGAGAGCTGATAGCCAACAAATGCTCAGCGATGAGGAATAAGGAATGCGGGTGTTTTTGACCTCACTAACGGAAGAGAAGCTTGTCTACCTGAGGTCTTTTGTTTTACGTACCATGACATGTAAAGAAAAAGAAGGGCAGAAATTGCAGCTGAACTCACTGTACCTGTAACACTTCATACGGTGCCGGTTATGTCAGGCAGCACGTTATTGGCTGGCATTTAAAGGGGTGCGCTTGACTGTGCTGGAAGGTTGGCACGCTTCACTAAATGTGACATGTCCAGTGATTGTCAGTCATTTAAATTGACATGATTCAGCGATGAGGTAAGCATCTGTGTTCAGCAGGTTTGACACACGCCATGACTAGAAGTAACATAATGTGACATCAGCTTTACTTTCAGCTAGCACTGTACACAATTTCAGTATCAAACTAATAACTTCTTCAAGTGAATCCCTAAGGTCACAACTAGTCATCTTGACATTCATGTCTTCAGAAATCCTATTGCGAAAAACAGCTGATAGGGCAGACTTATCCCAAGTTGCATCCACTAGAAGTTATATTTGCCGACTGACTTGTGTCCCTGGTGATAGATCAGTAATCGACGTGTCCATCGCCTTGTGCTCTGGTTGGTAAGGATATCTCTAAATTCTCAGAAAATGTTTTCTAAACTGCCATGGCACAGATGGTTCAAGTTATAAATTGTTAACTGAAGGGCTGTTGGTCAAAAACTGGTCTGCACTTGTTTAGGAACCAATTTGGGTCACCACTAAAATATTCTGGGTGGAGAATAAGAGGCTCACACACTGATGGGCCCAGCTGAACTGCAGGGACGGCTAGGTCTGTGTAGTGGTAAAATTATTAGAACCTACGAAATTATTAAGCTGCTTCTACTGTGATTTCATATTATTTGGCAGTGGCATACTTTTAGTGAGTACTCTCTTCATCTCTGGGTTACTTACTTCTAACTGGTCCTATGGTGGTCAGGTGAGAGACAGGCAGGTTGAAAGAGCAAACAAGTCAAAATAAACCAGCATGTGAAGGTTGTTTCTTTTAGTGGCAGCTGTGTGAATAGTCAAAAGATAAAAGTATGGTTTGAACCTGCCAGAGAGATGTTTTAAGAAGCAGCAACGCCCTGTAACTTGGTAGTTGGTGTGGCAAAGTGGTTAAGGATATGGACCCCAGACCCTGAGGTTGTGGGTTTAAATCGTGCTACTGTGTGACCATGAGCAAGTCACTTCACCTGCTTATGCTTCAATTGGAAAAACAAAAGAAATGCAATCAGTTGTCTCGCAAATGACGTAAGTCACTGTGGGTAAAGGCCTCAGCCAAAAGATGATAAAAGAAGAACCAAAATAAATGAAGTGTAAGAGTTTCTAACCATTTCTCAGAATCTGTTTTCTCTAAATATAATTCATTTGTGAGTGGTTGTCTGAGGTATTCTTGTACAATTTTAGGATATTAATAGAGTTGCCTCCCCATGCCCCCTTTGGTACTGTGACAGCTTCTACTCTTCTCTTTCCGTTAGTTCTTGGAATGTTGTTGAAAGGATGCCATTTTAGTGGACCACAGGAGCATTAGTGAGGTCACTAAACTCATGCCAAGTGTTTGAGAGGTTCTTCCACTCCGCTGTCATTCTGTGTTGACCTCACCTTTTGCAAACAGGCAGCAGGAAAGGGCGACCCCCAAACTGCAGCCAGAAAGTTGGAGTGGTCTATAAGGTCAATGTGTGATTTAGCGTTGCATTTTGACATCACTAGAACAAGGGAGCCTATCCTGAACCTATGATAAAGCCACACTGAAACTCTCCAAGCTCATCAGAATGTCCAATCATACTGCCCAAGGTTTTCTGTGACAATGACATGGCTGTGTGCACAACGTAACATCTGAGTTAGCAAGATAGCAGAGCACTAAAGTGATGGAGTAGCCAGAACAGCTATGAGGGAATCTTTAGCAAAGTTTGTTTAAAATGATTTGAAATAAAGAAATTGGCTTATAAGGAAAACTTTTGTATGTAGCAAATTTGACTCCTGGAACATCTAATTGTCGTATTATGAGACTCAGATTAAGGCACTCTCTGAGTCATGTTTTGGTGAGGGAGACATTTTAACATTTTATTCGCAGCTTCTCTCGGTGGTTGATGGGTACCCGCAAGGTGACATTCCTCTGGTCATGGGTGACTTCAGTGCAGCCACTGGCACTGACAGGGCTGGCTATGAGGATTGTCTTGGTCCCCATGGGTCTGGTGACCGTGGTGAAAGTGGCTCCATGTTCCTTGAGTTTGCAAAAGGTCAGGGGCTGCGAATCACTGTATCCTGGTTCCAGCACCCTGAACCGCGTTGTTGGACGTGGTACAGTAATCCCTCACTACTTCGCGGTTCGCTTTTCGCGGATTCACGACTTCGCGGATTTTATATGTAAGCATATCTAAATATATAACGCGGATTTTTTGCTGTTTCGCGGGTTTCTGCAGACAATGGGTCTTTTTACTTCTGGTACATGCTTCCTCAGTTGGTTTGCCCAGTTGATTTCATACAAGAGATGCTATTGGTGGATGGCTGAGAAGCTACCCAATCAGAGCACGCAGTTAAGTTCCTGTGTGCTGCTGATTGGCTCAGCAACGGAGTGCTGCATTAACCAGGAAGTCTCATCTCACTCATTCAGCATTAACGTGCTCCTGCTTCAGGGGCCGTGTCCAAGCACCAACAGAAGATGCAAATGATTGCGGAAAAGGTAAAAGTTTTGGACATGTTGAAGGAAGGGAACAGCTACACCGCTGCAGGACACCATTACAGCATCAATGAGTCCACGATTCTTTTTATTTAAAAAGGAGGAAAAGCATATAAGATCTATGGCCGCAGTGTCCTTTAACCAGGGCGCTAAACGAGTTGCAAGTGGACATGATAAGGCAATAGTCTAGACGGAATCTGCTTTAGGAATCTGCTTTTAGGAAACAAGGTCGACGACGTCATGACCGCCTACAAGCTGCTCTTCAACCGGAAAAAGAAGAGGCGGCAGCAACTGCCGATCACAATGTTTTTGCAGCCTCGCAAAAAAGAGCCTTGGAACCTATCTCCCGCGATAAGTGAGGGATTACTGTACTCCAATACTGGTGGCACGGTGAAGGAGATTGATCACATCCTCATGGGCAGATACTAGAGGCTCTTCCAAGATTGCAGGGTCTACAGAAGTGCCCAGTTTGTGAATTCTGACCACAGACTTGTTGTTGCTACTCTTAGGATCCAGCTTAGGGCCAGTAGGTTACCACCTACTATGAAAATGAGGCTGGACCAGGCCAGACTCCAAGACCAGACTGTTTCTAATGAGTTTGCACACAGTTTGTGTGAGGAACTTTCAGATTTGTGTTCAACTGCTGATCCTAATGTGATGTGAGAGAGTTTCTGTGACAAGACCATGAAGGTTTCTGTGGGTAATGTTGTTGTTACCAGTGTGCTCAGAAGGAGGTATTTCATCAGATTTATCATTTGAACTGAGAAAGACGGCTGTGAGGTCTCTAAGGGCAGATAAGGAGATTTTTGATAGAGGAATCTGTGAGCAGATGACACACAATCTATGGTCTAGTAACCCACGTCCTGTTTATAGAGGAATCGGAGCATTACACACATCCGAATCTGTTCCTCGGACAGTCGCAGTCAGTGCAGCTGATGGAACGGTCCTTACGAATGACACTGTAGTTGTGACCCACTGGGCTGGCTACTTTGATCAGTTGTTCAAAGCTGATCCTTCGGCTAGGATGTTGGATATCTCTGGGTCCACGGTTCTTGAGGCTGATCCTCCAATTAGCTGTGAACCTCCCAGTCTCACTGAGATTGTACAGGTGGTGAACCAGCAGAGGGGAGGCAAGGCTGCAGGGATCTGTGGTATCCGGGGTGAACTTCTCCAGGCTGGTGGTAAGGCTGGCATCCTGGCATTGCAAGAAATCTTTGGGAAACAGAAGTCATCCCGAATGACTGTAACGGAACTTGTCATCCCTATCTGGAAAGGGAAGGGTGATCACCTGGATTGTAGCAACTACAGGGGGATAACACTACTATTGGTTCCAGGTAAGGTCCTTGCTAGGATCGTCCTCAATAGAATCCGTGATCACCTGTTCACCTACCAGCAACTGGAGCAGTCCGGTTTTACGCCTAAGAAGTCAACCATCGACCTCATTCTGGTACTGAGGGTTCTCGTGGAGCGCAAACGCGAATATTAGCAGTTTCTTTGAAGCCTTTGTCAATTTTCGTAAAGTGTTCGACTCAGTTGATCGAGCTTCCCTGTGGGACATCCTGAGGGTTCATGGGATCCCCTCGAGGTTGCTGGACATCATGGCTGGCCTGTACACTGGTACTGTGAGTGCTGTGTAGGGTGGAGGCAGAACCTCTGCATTTTTCCCAGTTGATTCTGGGGTTCATCAGGGGTGTGTTCTTGATCCTACTCTGTTCAATGCTTGCATGGACTGGGTGTTGGGCAAGGTCATGAGGTCCAGCGGCTGTGGGGCATTTGTTGGTGAAGAAAGAGTCAATGATCTTGACTTTGCTGACGATGCTGTGATCATCGCGGAGTCAATGGAGGCTCTGAACGGGGCGCTTGAGAGACTGAGCTAGGAGTCTGAGTGTCTGGGCTTGCGAGTGTCCTGGATAAAAACCAAGATCTAGGCCTTTAATGACTTCTTGGGCACAGCCATCAGCATTGTGTCTGTCTGCAGAGAGAGTGTTGACCTTGTCGAGAGGTTTACTTACCTCAGCAGTGGCATTCATGTCTCTGCTGACTCTTCTAATGAAATCAGTAGACGGACTGGGAGAGCATGTGGGGTCATGAGGTCGCTGGAAAGGGGTGTGTGGGACTCCCAATATCTGTGAAAAAGGACGAGGGTCCAGGTCTTTAGAGTCCTGGTGCTTCCTGTCTTGCTATATGGTTGTGAGACATGGACACTATCCTGTGACTTGAGACGAAGACTGGACTCCTTCGGTACGGTGTCTCTCCAGAAAATCCTTGATTTGAAGAGCTGCCTTCTACTTTTAGAGTTTATGAAGAGTATATTAAGATTGTGGCCTTCATGACAATATCAAACAATACAATACAATTTATTTTTGTATAGCCCAAAATCAGACAAGAAGTGCTGCAATGGGCTTTAACAGGCCCTGCCCCTTGACAGCCCCCCAGCCTTGACTCTCTAAGAAGACAAGGAAAAACTCACAAAAAAAACCTTTGTAGGGAAAAAATGGAAGAAACCTTGGGAAAGGCAGTTCAAAAATGAGACCCCTTTCCAGGTAAGTTGGGTGTGCAGTGGGTTTCAAAAAGAAGGGGGTCAATACAATACAATACACAGAACAGAACAAATCCTCAGTACAGTATAAAAATAAAAAATTTACAAATACGGAGCAGAATTTAACAGTAGATGATACCACATAATAAGATTTGGATTTGTTTAGAGTCCTGGAGACCTCAGCCATCAAGCTGCCTCCTCCATTTGGCCATTCCACAACTGAAACAGCGCTGGGCCAGCCAATCCGATGAAAAGACCCCTCTACCCCATGATTCCTGCGATCCTCCATCAGAGATGACTTTACCTTAGGCAGGCAAAACAACATGACAGGTGGGCCATGGCGCCACATTTGAGTATCGAGAAGCGAAACAGAATAGGTGAGGGTTAGTATATAATTATAACTGTCATGTTACTTATGTTTAAGTGCTAATGACTAACAACAGAGATGCAGTCTGTACAGTTAATCAGCAGCTCTAGTCAGGATATGCTAAACTGAAGTAGTGAGTTTTCAGCCGGGATTTAAAAGCTGAGACCGAAGGGGCCTCTCTTATAGTAGCAGGCAGACCATTCGACAGTTTAGGGGCCCTGTAACTAAAAGCTCGACCTCCCATTCCCATCCCAAGAGTTAACACACTTTTCAAAAATCTGAGGCAACTAAACTGCAGTAGGATGGGAATTCTAAGCAAAATAATTCCATGTAAGGTCCATCCATCTATCCATCCATTTTCCAACCCGCTGAATCCGAACACAGGGTCACGGGGGTCTGCCGGGGCCAATCCCAGCCAACACAGGGCACAAGGCAGGAACCAATCCTGGGCAGGGTGCCAACCCACCGCAGCCATGTAAGGTCTACATTTTTAAATGCCAAGGTGAGATATGCCAACTGGCCAATAAACACTTTATATTCATACAGGTCTGCCATGATGTCAGCCCAAAACGCAGAATCAAGCAGGTTCAGCTTGGCATCAGCTGGTAATGGCACCTCTTATCTTGTCTGTTGTGGTGTCCCTTAGGCCAGGGTTAAAGTCCTTTTGCAGATTATTTGCTGAATTGTAAGTCAAGCACTTTTTAGTTTTAGGTCCCATGGCCAACTTACACTGCTTTGACCCACACACCATAAACTCCACAGTACACTTAGATATAGAGAATATTTAATACTAGGAACCATGCGGACCACCAATGGTTCATATAAAACTGAACATTTCCATTTTGCTATGTACTTCAGAACCTTTTCATCCTGTTATTCTTAATCACTCTCACACCTCCTGTGGTTGGCTTGACGCTTAAGAGATGTCAGTGCTGGGGTGTTTTTTCACATCATCCTGGTGTGAAGCACTGTATTTTGTGATCATAACGATCACTTTGGTGTGAGGACATGAGCACAGGGCAGTTTGCACAGGCATTTCTCCATCTTTGGTGTACCTGCACTCTTTATACCATACCTGATGCTCAGCAGATGGCGCTGCTGTTCTTACTCTTCTTTCAAGGAGGAACCGCAGCAATGCGCATCATGAACAGAAGATGTCGCTGCTGATCTTTTCCTTTCTGCCATGTAAGCCTCTCGGGCAGTTTGCCATAAGAAACATGCAAACCCCAACAAATTCATGGAGGCTGATCCTAGTCAATTTTTTTTGCTTCACATCATAAGCCTTCAATTAAGACCAAAATCAAATATTTAGCTTCATTTGTTCACTAGTACTCACGTGACAGACGTACACAACCCTTAACATTTTATATATAAATATATATACAGAGGTGGGCAAAGGTAGGTTTACAGTTGTGAGTATGTGAAACACAGAGTTTATTCTTGTATTGTTATTCATTTATTAATGTATTATTTGTTTGAATTATTGATCTTATTATTATTATTATTGTTATTAGCAGGTAGTCTGCAAGAATGTGTAAATAATGAAGGCCGGTAATTTGAGCACCTATGAGAATGTACCTAAATGCACTGTGCCATTGTGCCATTGTTTTGTTATTAAAGTTAATAAAACTATTGTAATAATCTTAACCTGTATGTCTTTTTCCATACAAATAACTGTAAACTTACTTTTGCCCACCCCCATGTATATAGATAGATAGATAGATAGATAGATAGATAGATAGATAGATAGATAGATAGATAGATAGATAGATAGATAGATAGATAGATAGATAGATAGATACTTTATTAATCCCAATGGGAAATTCGCCAGTAGGCTAGAGTTGGTGCCACAGAGTCCCAAACCCAAACACACAAACACAGGTCAGGATTCAAATTAAAGGGAGTTTATTAGAAAATGCCTTTTTTCAAAAAATTCATAGGTTTTCTCTTCTTCTTTCTCTCTCTCCACTGCTACTCCTGCCAGGCGAGTGTTGTCTGTCTCTACTCCAAGTTCTGACTCGCCTGGACAACGCAGTCTGGTCTCTTTTATTGAGGAACCATGACTATTTCCAGTGCCAGGGCTTTGCTTTTTGAAGCACGTCCTGGCCATATGGATGTCCCAAATGGTAGGAAGTGTAACTCCCTGCAGCATCCCCTAGAGGAACCCATGAACCCCAGCGGGGCCAAGCTACTGGACTACAATTCCCAGCATTTCCTGTGTGTGTCCAAATGGGTACCAATACCCAGGGATGCTGCCACCTAGTGTCCAGGGGGAGACATTAAGCCAGAAATATTGCTTTCATCTGTACTTCTGTTTTAATGGTGTCCTGGCCAGGTAAAGATCCCCAACCAATTCTGGATGGAACACGACTCCCAGTATGTCGTCCCACACGATAGATAGATAGATAGATAGATAGATAGATAGATAGATAGATAGATAGATAGATAGATAGATAGATAGATAGATAGATAGATAGATAGATAGATAGATAGATAGATAGATATTAACCTTCCCCA
The DNA here is from genome assembly GCF_900747795.2 of Erpetoichthys calabaricus. Classification (NCBI taxonomy): domain Eukaryota; kingdom Metazoa; phylum Chordata; class Cladistia; order Polypteriformes; family Polypteridae; genus Erpetoichthys; species Erpetoichthys calabaricus. Next base: position 60,996,534 of record NC_041411.2, on the reverse strand, counting down.
ACACACAAAAATATGTTATCTACGTAAAAATATACAGAGCTCACAATAGAAACAGATGCATAAACAGAAGTCAGAATGAAAGTTTTGACTGTCCCAAGTGCAATAATTACATGAGAAATATAGCAGAGCTGGACGATTACATAAATGAATAAACCTGGTTCTGGCAACCCTGTTCCCTTCACCAACATGCCCATTGAAATCCACTCCAATCACCACTTTCTGTCCCTTGGGTACACTGTTCATCACTTCATCCAACTCAGTCCAAAAATCTTCTTTCTCACCCATTGCACACCCAACTTGCGGGGCATATGCACTAACAACATTCATCATCACACCTCCAATTTCCAGCTTCATAATCATTACTCTACCTGACACTCTTTTCACCTCCAAAACACTCTTGACATAGGTTAATCCTCTGTACCTCCCCAGGTTCACACACATTTGTTGATTGAAAATGTCCCGCTGATGGACCAGGTGGGTTTTTATACTGCTGGCAGATGGTGCATTGATGAACATGTCCTCAGACATCCTTCTGCTCTGTGGGCCACCAAGGACGGAGTGGTGGCTCTGAGGCTAGAGATCTGCACTGGCAATCGGAAGGTTGCCGGTTCGAATCCCGTCAATGCCAATAGGGACTCTGCTCTGTTGGGCCCTTAAGCAAGGCCCTTAACCTGCAATTGCTGAGTGCTTTGAGTAGTGAGAAAAGCGCTATATAAATGCAAAAAATTATTATTAAAAAAAAAATTATTATTAAGATCTTCTTCAGGGTTTTTAAATGGCCTAGGTGACCCATGTAAGAGCCATCTTCAAAATATTGAAAGAACTCCTGGAATGACAAGTTGGCATTTGTTGGAATACAGCAGTAAAAGGTTCCCTGAAGTTCCTTAAAAACAGTGTGACCCTTTCACACTTTGATATCCTTCATCACCTCCTTGCATACAGCACCAACAGACTGTGTTGGAGAAATTTTATGTATGCTTAGAGGCAACTCCATCCATCAAAGTGTTACTAAGGAAAGTGATGACTAAATTGGTGGCTCCAGCACCTGGGGCAATGTATTCAGGACCATGTTGCTACATCCTTATGATACAGTACTTTGAAACTAAACTGATGGACTCTCAGGACCCACCTGGTGAAGATATGTTTGGGCAATTAAATGTCCAGGCCAGAGCCCAGTGGTGGACACCCTTTAAATAATGCTTGCATTCTTCCACTGCCCACACGACTGCCAAACCTTCCCTTTCACAGATCAAATAGTTAAGCTCTGGAGCCATGCAGAGATCTTAATGCATAGGCTATTATTTTTTCGTCTCCATCCTTTACCTGAATTAGGATGGCCATGAGGCCCACATTTCTGGAATAAGTATGCGCCTGAAAGGTGAGCAGTGGATTTGGCTGTGCCAGGAGAGGTGGATTAGCTTACTGGTGGTGGTGAAGGCTTCCTGGCATAGATAGATAGATAGATAGATAGATAGATAGATAGATAGATAGATAGATAGATAGATAGATAGATAGATAGATAGATAGATAGATAGATAGATAGATATCCCTGAATACACAACACAATGACTAAAAAGAAAGGAAAATTAAAGGATAGAAAAACTTCTAACTTGGCAATCACAGTGAGGCATTATGCAGGCATATTGCCATTGGCATAAAGGAGCCCCACGCTTGACACACTTCTGCTGAATAATTTGTTGACTGAAAATACCTCTTAATTAACTTCTTGATTTGGTGGACCTCTCTTGAAGTGGTGTTACCAGTCCAGTACACCACAGTGTGGAAAATCGCACTGGTCATCACAGAGTTATAGACGATCTGAAGGATGTCAATTCCCACATTAAACGAAAAAGAGTCTGCTCTGCCCTTTCTTATAGAATTCGTCTGATGGTGGCCCCCAAGTACATGTAGGAGTGCACCACCTCTGTTTCCGCTCCTTGAATAGTGACCAGACATAGAGATTCTTTGGTGCAGAGAAATTCTATAACCAGTTCCTTGGTTTTGCTAATGTTAAGATGCAGACAATTCTATTTGCACCAAGAAACAAACTTCTCCACCTGACTCCTTTACTCTGCCTCATCTCCTTTTTAATACAATACATAACTGCAGAATCATCTTTGAATTTCTGCCAGTGACATGATCTGCTGTTATATTTATAGTCTGAGGTGTACAGAGTGAAGAGAAAGGCAGACAGGACTGTTCCTTGTGGCGCTCCAGTGTTGCTCACATCCATATCAGAAGCACAGTCCTTGAACCTTACAAACTGTGGTTTGCCAGACAGATAGTCCATTATGGAGGACAGCATAGGCTCATCCACCTGCATATCTCTGAGCTTACCCCTTAACACAGATGGCTGTATAGTATTGAAGGCACAGGAGAAATTAAAAAACACAATCCTCACAGTGCTGTCAACTTTGTCCAGGTGAGAATAAGCCTTGTGAAGCAGATAAATATTTGCATCTTTCTCCAATAGACAAACTGCAATGGGCCCAGATGGTCTACCACAAGAGGACTCATATAGTCCAGGATCTCCCAAAGGTGTTCATGATGTGAGATGTAAATGCCACTGGTCTCTAGTCATTGGGTGAAGCGGAGCCTGCCTTGTTTGGAACAGGAACCATACAGGATGTTTTCCACAGCAGTGGCACTTTCTGAAGCCAGACAGAGGGACAGACTGAACAGGTGACAGAGGACACCACAAAGTTGGTCAGCACAGGCCTTAAGAACTCAAGGACTGGTCCCTCATCTTTTCCTGTGTGTAGCTTCCTCACTTGTCTCCTTACTTGGTCTTCAGTTAAGGTCAGTCCACACTGATGGTCAGAGGTGGACGTGTCACTGGCCATTCCAGTTGATGTGGTAAGAGTTGTTGATGCAATAAGGATGGTGTTGGGAGACTAATCATTGGAAGAAGGTGGCAGTAGGAGGGATAATTTATTAAAAAATTGTTTCAGGTTGTTAGCTTTGCCCACATTCCCTTCTAGCACCTGAGCCTGGATTGCTCGAGTTCAGTAATTATGCCCAGTCATTTCCAGACATCTTTCATGTTATTGTCATTTATTTTTTTGTTATTTTAGCTTTTTAAGCTTCCTTTCCTTCATTTAGTTTTTTCTTAAGCACTGGCTTAAGTCCTTCAGAGACTCTTTGTTACCAGATTTGAATGTCTTCTTTTTCTCATTCAGGAGACCTTAAAGCTCCTTAGTAATCCAGGGTTTGTTGTTTGGAAAGCAACACACTGTCTTTGAACGTTCCACAGAGTCAACACAAAAGTTTATATAGTCTGTGATGCAGTGACTGAGTCCCCTAAAGTCATCCCCATATGACTTACACATCCTTTACCAGTCTGTCATTTAGAGACAGTCATTCAGAGCCATTCCAGCCTCCAGGCTCCATTTCCTCACTATTCAGGTGGCAACAGAATGTCGTCTAATAAAAGGCATGTAGCTGGGAATAACATGAATCAGGTTGTGGTCAGATATGCCCAAAGGAACCAGTAGATTATGCTTAAAGACATCTTTAACATTTAAATAGAGCTCATCTAGCTTGTTATTTCCTCAAGTGGAACTGGTCACAGGCTAATAGAAATTAGACATAGTTCCTTCCAAAGTTACAGTGGTGTGAAAAACTATTTGCCCCCTTCCTGATTTCTTATTCTTTTGCATGTTTGTCACACAAAATGTTTCTGATCATCAAACACATTTAACCATTAGTCAAATATAACACAAGTAAACACAAAATGCAGTTTGTAAATGGTGGTTTTTATTATTTAGGGAGAAAAAAAAATCCAAACCTACATGGCCCTGTGTGAAAAAGTAATTGCCCCCTGAACCTAACAACTGGTTGGGCCACCCTTAACAGCAATAACTGCAATCAAGCGTTTGCAATAACTTGCAATGAGTCTTTTACAGCGCTCTGGAGGAATTTTGGCCCACTCATCTTTGCAAAATTGTTGTAATTCAGCTTTATTTGAGGGTTTTCTAGCATGAACCGCCTTTTTAAGGTCATGCCATAGCATCTCAATTGGATTCAGGTCAGGACTTTGACTAGGCCACTCCAAAGTCTTCATTTTGTTTTTCTTCAGCCATTCAGAGGTGGATTTGCTGGTGTGTTTTGGGTCATTGTCCTGTTGCAGCACCCAAGATCGCTTCAGCTTGAGTTGCCGAACAGATGGCCGGACATTCTCCTTCAGGATTTTTTGGTAGACAGTAGAATTCATGGTTCCATCTATCACAGCAAGCCTTCCAGGTCCTGAAGCAGCAAAACAACCCCAGACCATCACACTACCACCACCATATTTTACTGCTGGTATGATGTTCTTTTTCTGAAATGCTGTGTTCCTTTTACGCCAGATGTAACGGGACATTTGCCTTCCAAAAAGTTCAACTTTTGACTCATCAGTCCACAAGGTATTTTCCCAAAAGTCTTGGCAATCATTGAGATGTTTGTTAGCAAAATTGAGACGAGCCCTAATGTTCTTTTTGCTTAACAGTGGTTTGCGTCTTGGAAATCTGCCATGCAGGCCGTTTTTGCCCAGTCTCTTTCTTATGGTGGAGTCGTGAACACTGACCTTAATTGAGGCAAGTGAGGCCTGCAGTTCTTTAGACGTTGTCTTGGGGTCTTTTGTGACCTCTCGGATGAGTCGTCTCTGCGCTCTTGGGGTAATTTTGGTCGGCCGGCCACTCCTGGGAAGGATCACCACTGTTCCATGTTTTTGCCATTTGTGGATAATGGCTCTCACTGTGGTTCGCTGGAGTCCCAAAGCTTTAGAAATGGCTTTATAACCTTTACCAGACTGATAGATCTCAATTACTTCTGTTCTCATTTGTTCCTGAATTTCTTTGGATCTTGGCATGATGTCTAGCTTTTGAGGTGCTTTTGGTCTACTTCTCTGTGTCAGGCAGCTCCTATTTAAGTGATTTCTTGATTGAAACAGGTGTGGCAGTAATCAGGCCTGGGGGTGGCTACGGAAATTGAACTCAGGTGTGATACACCACAGTTAGGTTATTTTTTAACAAGGGGGCAATTACTTTTTCACACAGGGCCATGTAGGTTTGGATTTTTTTTCTCCCTAAATAATAAAAACCATCATTTTAAAAACTGCATTTTGTGTTTACTTGTGTTATATTTGACTAATGGTTAAATGTGTTTGATGATCAGAAACATTTTGTGTGACAAACATGCAAAAGAATAAGAAATCAGGAAGGGGGCAAATAGTTTTTCACACCACTGTATATGATTGAAGCCGCCAAGTATTATATTTGCAGGATCAGAATTAGTCATCATTAAAGTGTTGGTAACAGAATGAATCACTTCCATTGCTGAGTGCCCATTTCCAGAAGGAGGAATATAAACACTAATAAGGATGATTTAATTTATCTTCCTGAGCAAATAACATGGATGAATTACACAGTTCCAATGTCAGAATTACAAATTATAATTTTAACTATTTTATGTTCCCTTTCACACAGATGACCAGCCCCTGTCCTGTCTTTTTTTCCACACTGCACTATGTTTCTGTCTAATCGAATAAGATGACATCTGAAGAGCCATAAAACAGTGTCAGATATATCAGGTTTAACCCAGCTCTCCGTGTAGCACAAAAGACCACTGTATCTGTATGCTCCATGACCAGCTATGACAGCAGACAGTTCATCCATCTTATTTGAAAGCGATTGAACATTGTCCATTAAAACTGATGGCAGACCAGTTCTCAATCCTTTCTGCCCTGCTTTTATTCTTACGCCAGCTTGTTGCCCTCCCCATCTTTGCACAAACGGCTCTTGTAGTACAGTGAAACTAAGCTGCTTAGGCGCTCCCAATTACTTGGGCCTCATGTATAAACGGTGCGTATGTACAGAAATGTTGCGTACGAACGTTTCCACACTCAAATCGCGATGTATAAAACCTAAACTTAAACTTAAAGCCACGCACATTTCCACGGTACCTCATACCCTGGCGTACGCAAATTCTCCGCTCTGTTTTGCAGACTGGCGTCAAAGCAGTGCTACTGTTCCTGTGTGGTTACCCTTTCTTTTTCAGATCCACATCCCTGACGCGGCTTTATAAATACACTGAAATTAACTGCATATTGTTTATTAGTTTAATGCATCTGATTGTAATTAACCTGTAACAATATAATGGTCCACGGAATGGTCAAACTATTCCAAATACCATAACTGCTTTAGCGTTGTTACTCTCACTGCACCTTCTTTTACTTCCTTCAGCTGCTCCCGTTAGGGGTTGCCACAGCGGATCATCTTTTTCCATATTACTCTCACTGCACCTCTCGGAGCAGCTGATTGGAAAGAGAATTATCAGTATACAGAATCAAGCACACGCTGCCTCAGCCATGCTTCCTATTTGAACTGCTCTCATCTGACCAACGCTTCAAAGCCTTTCCTGTACGGACTTCACGGTTTAGAAACAGTTTCATCCCAAGAACTTTAAACGCACTCAATCAGTCCATCAAGTGCTCCTTGTAGAACTGTTTGGACTTATAAGTACAATCACCTCACTGTAAACTTGCACTACAGTTATAATATTGCACAACCTGAGCCACTTTATAAAGCGCGTATTTACATGTGATGACGATATCATTTTTAAGATGAAATGCAGCAAAATATGTTTATTATATTATACAGATAAAACTTTAACTTCATTTAAATAATCTATATTGTTAATAATTAAAGGACATGGTGTTGCTACGCTAGCAAGGATCTGGCACTCGTTCCAGCCTCGCACTGTATGCTTCACTGGGACTGGTGTGAAGGATAGAATAATTAAACATGTACTATGAAAATATTTCAGTGTTCCTTAAAAGTTTTGAAGAATCGGCGTTATAAGCTTACAGATGGCTTAACGTCTATTACGTCTATTCAAAGAGGTGTAATTCTGGGAGGAGTTGGGGTGGGTCAGCAGGCGCGTGCACGTGCGTTACTTTTCACGCTGATCGGGATTTATGTAGCGGAAGAATGTGGAAGTTTGCGTATGCACAGATTCCTGCATCTGGATTTTTCTGTGCGTACGCACATTCCCGCTTTTGTGCTTATAGATAGCTTTTGTGTTATAGTGCGAATTCTACGCACGGCGTTATACATGAGGCCCCTGGAGAGTATTCAATACACCCTGCTTTGATTTTCTCATTGTCTCTGTTTGTCATGTTTCCAAGAGTTGCAGACATAAGGTACCACTTGTCCTCTCCACAATCCCTCCCAAGTTAGCAGTTTGTTCAAAGGGCAGTAGAGATGAGCCAATGCCTGGGTTTAAGTGCATTGCAGGTCATCAGTAAATCTAAACTCTATTTAAAATCCATTTGTCCGATTTCAAGCGGCTACGATCAGTGACAAACCAGATGCCAAATCAATTCTAATCTTAATCATGACTGGTAACTAGTCAGACAAGTTCAGACAATTACATAAATCAAAAAAACAGAGAGGAAGGACATGAAGCTTCTGTAAAACGGCTGCACCTTGCACAGCGCCCAGTAGTATGACACAGTGTGTAGGGGGGACGATAATGTTGCTATGTCGTGTGGCAAAGGTGCTTTATTGGCGCAGACCCGACAGACTGACACCAGAGGCACAGGTAAAATAAACAAAAAGATTTTATTTTCTTCACCTGTGGGGCATGTTTCCCCATAATCCCCACAGGCACAACACAGTCCCCAAAAACACCACCAAAGAAACACCCAAAACACACTTCGTTTCCTCAACTCCTCCCAGAACAGCTTCGTCCTCCTCCTCCCGACTTCTGGTGCCCTGAGTAGTGGCTGCAGGCTCCTCTTATAGCCCACCCAGAAGTGCTGCAGGTGCTCTTTGACTTACTTCCGGGTGTGGCTGCGCTCCCACCCAGACAGGCTCGTTAAGCCGTGCAGCTCTATGCAGCTCCCCCTGGCGGAGGCCACGGAGCCCAACCAGGTGTTGCACGAAAGTGGCCCCAACGCAACCCTGGGGGGCTGCCAACAAAGCATCCGAGGGACGTAGTGTGGCTGCCAGGGCTGCTCCCCCGGATCCAGTAACAAAGGGGCGTCCCGGCCGTCCGCCACAGTGCTCCACCCTCAGCTGCAACATGTCCCGCGAGGGCTGATCCTCTCCAGGATGGGGAGTTGACATTCTCAAGTCCACAGCTCTGTCCTGTGGAGACAAAATAAACAGACTGACAGGTGTTGTCCGGGCGTCCTCCACGGACAATCTCTCCAGCCATGGCCAGAGCGGTTGCACTTGAAGCAATGCCGACCCTCTCCCAATCGACCTCCGTGGGAACAGAAGTAGGATGGGAATTCCTGCCCCTTCATCTGCTCAGCTAAGGGTACCTGCTGTCTCCTCCACTTCGCAGCACAGCCCTTCATTGTCTGCGAGCAGTTGGACTCACACTGCACTCTATTCGGAGGACCCTTCTTCTGGGGACTCCTCTTGTTCTGGGGCGCACTGACGGTCTGAGTCCCCTTATGGGAAGAAGCAGGACCCCTTATCGTCTACGCCCCTTTAGACGCCCGTGAGACCGACGCCAGCATGCGGGCTGATTATTTGGCAGCCAGCACTTCTCAGCCGGCTGCTGACATGCATCTTAGTCAGTCCATCCCCAGCCGCGCGATCCATCGTCACAGTGGCGTCATGTGTCGGAGGTGCGGCTACATAGCGTGCAGAACCAATCAATACCACAGCCCTTTCGTTTGCCCCTCCCATATGCTCTACGGCGCAGGCGTCATTCACCTGTACTGCCGTGTCAGGACGGCTGGAGAATCCAGTGTCGCGCCTCCTCAGCCATTGTGTTATAATCCATAGGGGCACACCGACCTTCCTCTCCAGCAACTCTAGCATCTCGTGGACCAGTCCCAGGGCCTGAAATAAAGGCTGTACGGGTTGGAGGAGCTCCTCCAGCTCCCATACAGCCAAATACAGGTTAGCCTCGTCCGCCGACAGAGGACTCTGACTCACCTTGTTCCACCTTGCCGACCGTGAGTCCTGCAGCTCCTGCTCCTTTTCCAGCGGTGCCCTTGGGTTTTCATTGGGTTTGGGGCGGAGGTTCGTCACTCCGGCTTGTACTTCTTTGCCTACGGAAAGACACCCATCATCCACCCCCTTACCTGCCACGAGGAACCAGCTTCGCTCCTCCACCGCCCCCTCTTCACCAGGGAAAGCTGTGTTGGGAAGATCATTCGGGCACTCATTCTCTGCTGGTTGTCCTGCCAAAAAAATGAGGGCCAGACCTACCTCGCTCATACTCGAGCTTGCCTCGTAGTTGTGCCATGGATCGCTGCCCCAGGGCCACCGACACAGATCCGTGCCCTTGGCACCCACAAGGTAGGCAAACAGAATTGCCATATAACAGCCCCAGGGCTGATCCTCCCTGGGCCCGGCACCTACCTCGTAGCAAATCTCATCCTCCGGACTACCTACCATCTGGGTGGCATCTCTTTGGGGCACGCCGACCCCGGCTACTTCTCCGACGGTGGGCGGGTGGCCGGCCGAAGACCTTGGACTTCGCCCAGCCTTTTTTCTCCCCATACCAGCTCTTACGGGGTTATGGAGCCTCTGGAGTGTTCTTGCCTTCCTGCCGCGGGTGCACGCTTCAGTGCGCTGTCTTGGGGCGCGCGCCTTGCTCTGCTGTGCCAGATCACCACACAAAAAAAATGCGCAGGTCCTTGCCCAAAGGACGGACAAGAATCCTGCCAACTACGCCAGTGTGGCAAAGGCGCTTTATTAGTGCCGACCTGACATAGACTGACACCAGAGGCACAGGTAAAATAAACAAAAAGATTATATTTTCTTCACCTGTGAGGCACATCTTCCCCGTAATCTCCACAGGCACAACACAGTCCCCAAAAACACCACCAAAGAAACACCCAAAACACGCTCTTCTTTTCCTCCACTCCTCCCAGGGCAGCTTTGTCCTCCTCCTCCTCCTCCCGACTCTGGTGCCCTGAGTAGTGGCTGCAGGCTCCTCTTATAGCCCACCCGGAAGTTCTACAGGTGCTCGCTGACCTACTTCCTGCAGCACTTCCGGGTGTGGCTGCGCTCCCGCCCAGACGGGCTTGTTAAGCCGTGTAGCTCTATGCAGCTCCCGCTGGCGGAGGTCACGGAGCCCAACCAGGATGAGCTCCGGTGTTCCACGAAAGTGGCCCCGACACAACCCAGGGGGGCTGCCAACAAAGGTTCCAAGGGACATAGCCTGGCTCCCATGACTTCTCCCCTGGATCCAGTGACAAAGGGGTGTCCCAGCTGGGCATGGGTCCCGGCTGTCTGCCACAGTAGATGTAACAGATATTCCTAATCAATCCCCTCAGTGCTTGCCCCATTGGATGCTGAAAAGATACATTAAAATGCATGACTTTGGAAAGTAACAAGCTGTCTAGGGGAAAACTACCGTCTTCTGGAGGCCGTCTTCTTACACACACGTGCAAATATCCACAAAGTAAGTCCAAAGTAGAAAATAATAGGAGGCTCAGTTATCCATGCAGAAGCGAAAGGTGTTGTCTCCTTTACGCATTAAAACCACTTGAAATGGCCAATGTTTGGTCTACCCAGTCCTTAATAACCATCCCCTTCATTGGAGATACCCCATATTCATGTTGATGGACAGGCACCTCATCAACCATATGGCTGTGATGTTTCACTACATCTGTCCATCCAAGTTTATCATTCCATGTCATGGGCCATCTCCTCAGAACGTCTACCACCTAACGTCCAGTAGAAATGTCACCTAAAAAGCCTTGCAAGAGAAGGTCCAATCATTGATGTTTTTATTTTCACCTGCCACCAGTGACATGCTGGTCCACTAAGTGACATGCTCAAGATACCCATTAATTCAATAGTAACGAGTGAAGATCAAGAAACGCTCACAAAGTGTAACAACTGTTCATACTTGTAGGCAGACTCAAGCCATGTATACTCCATATGCACTGTGGTGACATACATACCCAGCTACTATAGGGTAGGCTCTGACAACAAGACGGTAAGGCAGGGAGATGAAAATATGCCATCATGACATACATTCATACATCCTCCTCCCACAGTTAATCTTGCCACTGTAGGCATTCTACCAGCTTCTCTTTTAATATTTTAACCCTTGGTCTCGACCGCTAATTCATTGCTCAGTTGCTTCTACATAGCCATGGAGAGCTTCTTACTGGGTGATTGTACCCTCCGAAAGCACCTCCAGTTATGCACAAACCATATTAAGCTATTCTTGTGGATCAGTCCATTGTGGGGGCAGCACAACTGGAGAGGCAGTTTTGTGAGATTTTTCTACTCTTTGGTGTCAATACATATAAGGAGTCCAATAGGCTTGCTGCTTCATCCATCTCTTCATGTGTTCTGACTGTCGTGTGACATGCCAGCAGAACGCCATGTTCTGGCAAAGCTCTCAGGGCAGGTGATCACTGCTCATGGCCCTCAGTCAAAGTTATGTTTTTGCAAACGTGAAGAAGGTTTTTATGATGGTCCCTGTCCGGGCGCCAATAATCTGTAACAAGCTGAACCTCCTTTAAAAGATTATGTTATAACTCGTTAAGTCAAGCTCTTTTTAGTTTAAGGTCAATTGTTTTGTCTTGGTAGAATTCTATATTATTCAACTTTTCCCTTTTGTATTCTTAGCTTTGGTCAGAATGCCTCAAGTCCCATCAACTTACTACTGTTTAGAAGATATTGTACTTTATAATTCCTCCCTACCTTCTGTTGTACATCTATAAACTCAGGCAAATACATAAAGTAAAAGACAAGCAGGAGTTAAGTTCCAGCTTAATGTATTATTGATAATATTCATCAAATAATCAAACTATAAATGAATATTGGCAACCATACAACCTGATAAATGCTTAGGTGTAGTTTCAGGCGACACACAGGCTTGCACTTACTTTAATGTATCTAGTGAAGTCATCATTTTTAGTCAGCTTTCTTCAGGACAGGCCGCATGTCTGTCTCAATATGGCCGCTGAGCTGTGCTTTCTGCTTGTGTTCTTCTTTTCAGTCCATGATGTGAAAGACAGAGGATGGACAAAGCAAGCAAATGTATACATTTTCTGTCCAAACCCTTACAAAAATACAGCATTGTAGTACAGAATGGCCTCTCATTCAAACAGGGAACTTTCAACCAGTAGAATTCCGATACAACTCCAGTTACTTGCTTACAGGCTCTTGGAGGTCCAAACACAGTCACTCTTATCAAGCTGGTCTGATGCTCCATCCTCCACACTGCCTTTTCACATCTGCACCCAGGACCGTTTGTTGAGTTGAATGGTCTCCTTGCGGAGTTTGGTTGAAAGTATGTCCTGCAGAGAATCACTTGCCAAACTAGTTTGAGGCAAACCCTGCAAAAAAATGCACTTCCTAAGTCAGTTCTAAAGACAATATGAAGCATATTAATGAAATAAAACACTCATATTCCATTTGCTTTGTCTTACTTACTAAGAAAGACATACAAGATATTTATCAATTTATATACAAAATTTCGCACCACACCACTTTTACACACACACCTACATTTCCCACAATTAGATATGAAGAATATTAAATACTAGCCTGACGCCCGCTGTAGCATACGGTGGTGTAAGAACAGGAACGGAAAACGGTGAGAAAGGAATTCAGAAATCAAGAAGAAATAAATACTTCTTGAAAGACGCAGTTGTGAATAGGTGTTTTGGTGGAGACGACAGATAATGAGTCGAAAGATCTAACCCTAGAAAAAGCCACGTACAACTGACCGTGGCTGAAGACTGGTTGTTGTAGATTAACGCAAATCTTTGGAAACATTTGTCTTTGGGACTTGTTGATAGTCATGGAGAAGGTGATTCTGAGTGGGAATTGTGTGTGTTTAAATGTAAAAGGGAGATTGGTGTTGGAAGGAAGGAGAGAGATTCTGGGAATGAAGATTGTTTCAGAATTTTGGAAAGCGATCAGTTTGCACTTGATAATATTTGTATGTATTTGGGTAACAATGAGTTTTACTCCGTTGCAAAGACCTTTTGATGGCATAATATTCTGGAGGAGCATAACTACAGCTCCCACCTTCAGATGAAGGATATGGGGAGGCATGCCAGTTGGTGTGTAAAAACTCCTGTGGGTACGTTAGTTGATCATTAGGATCGTCACTGACTACTGTATCTACACTCTTGAAGGTCACTTTTTCACCCTGTATAAGATCAAGAAGTTTGGTTGTTAATATGTAGAGAATCTTCGTTTGTGACACTCAGTATTGCTCTTGCAGCAAGTTCTTGGGGAGTCACAGTCGAGAAATTAATATCACCATAAAGTTGAGCAACTGGGTCTTGTTGTTGTGGCAAACATTGAGAAGGTAGTTCTGCCGTTAGTTTTGTTGCATGTATCTTGGACTTTCTGGAAATGTGGATGGTAATGTGATCATTTTGCCTACACGTACGTTGTTATTTTCAGCATTTGCTTGCAGTGCGTCTGATAGTCCTTTGTATTGTTCCACGCGCAGATCTTGTTGATCTAATCTGAAATAGTTGAGACGTGCGCGCCCTGCTTTAACATACGCATCTACGACGTACTGTTGGAATAGTTTGTCACTGGATTGCAAAATACTAAATGTATTCCTCATTGCTAATCTGTACCCGCAAAATTGGCATTGAGTAAGCCTTATTCGCTTGGCGGTTCTTTTATTTTGAACATGTTGTAAATCTTTGTGCCAGCCAGTGTCTCCGTAAGGGAATAAAAGTGGGTAAACCATAAGATGACGTTGTACAAAAACCCATCGACAGAGAAGATACTGTCGTTCATTTTATAACAAAGGCTTAGGAAACAACCGTCGCAGTATAACAAAAATAGCAAGGTGTATGGGAGGCCACAGGCAGCATGGAGAAGGGTTTGGAAGAGGACGAATAGGAATTGAGAAATGCCATGTCGGCTGTGTGTGGGCGGGACCGGTTTTGAAGAGGAGCTGAAGGGTTTGGAAGAGGACGAATAGGAATCGAGAAATGCCGTGTGAGCTGTGTGTGGGCGGGACCGGTTTTGAAGTGGAAGCAGGATGAACCAGAAGAAAAATATATATAAGAGATATTAATGAGTGACAATCAAAATGGGCTTACAAAAACTTACAAAACCACTGCAGTGTACCTTCCCCAAGACACAAACCCCTTATCTACATAATAATATACACACGTTTAGAAAACACGATGACAAAAACAGATACAATGTGGACACAAACACAAGTCCAAATGAAAGCTCTGACTGCTTCAAGTGGAATAATGGCAGGAAGAATAGAGCAGAGGAGGACAACTACGTAAATGAATAAGCCTGGGTCTGTTCTGGTCTGGGTCCCCTGTCTCAGATTCTTCTGCCTGGCTAGGCTTTCCTTTTCTTTTCGTGAATGATGAAGCAAAGACCTGGATGAAGTGGTAATGAAGATGTATTTGACAGGAAATCTAAGATGGGAAATCTCTTCCTTGTACCTCGTTGTGACTCTTTTCTTTTTTACTCTTTTTTTCTCCACAGTTGATTCCATCTTGACCTGAAAGACCCTCCGTTAACCTGATTGTTCCTTATTCTAGTCTCAGAGAACCTTTATAGAAGCAGCGGAGTGATATACAAACTGACCGCATAAGGAACAAACAAACAAAGTGATGCCCAGGCCAGACATAATTCAATATTAACGGGTCCTATTGACAGCCTGCTTGGGCCTGCATAAATATTGAGATACATCAATGTGTGAGTTTCGAGACTGAGAACTTCAAGAACTTCGGTTTACAAGAATCTTCTTATAAATTGTGATGCTGACTAATTACTCTGCCAAAAGGTTTCTGTAGCTAGTGGTTGACTAGTATTCGTTCACACTGTGAAAATAAATACTGCTCTTAAAGAGATATTAGCATTACATCAAACCAGTAAGTTGTTTTTACATATATACCAAAACCAATTAATTTTAAACTCTGAAAAAATGCCAAGTCAGTTTTTCTCTTTGATTGCTGCCCAAACCTATTAAAAGTGGAATTGTGCTGCTCTGGTGATTTCTGTGACAGATAGAAGCAACAATGGCACATCCATGTTCTGTAGTTTCTTGCCTTCTCAGCTCCGAGTTCCCAGACTTTAGAATGTGAGCTTCATCTGCTGCACTCCTCTTGCTGCCATATTGGTGTTATAAGCCACATAAGACACACACACTACACAAAAAATGCATTTTCCACTTGGTGCTTCATTGAGCAGGTCAAACAATCTGCCAACCTGCTTGTCTGTTAACAAATTTTGCTCTTTTGGCTCATTTTCAAGAAAGTTTGGCAAATTCTTTACTGAGAGGACACAGTTCAAGTTTTCTAGGAAAGTACACACTGAAGTATTGTGAAAGCTCCATACACATTTACTAAGTGCAATTCCTGGCATTTTTTCTGATTCTGTTCTTACTGCTTTACTGGATGTCCCTTCAGCCGTCCTCCTGAACCCCACTGCTCTCTCTAGACAATAATATGAGAGCATAATTTAATAAGGAGACTTTAATAAGACCCAGAGGGCCTGAACGATTTTCTTGTATATTTGCTTACTTGAATACTCTTTGAGCTCTCCCATGCCTTGCATATTTTGTTACGGTTAAATAGAAACAGTTTTATTTTGAAGTGTTTTGACACTTCATCCTGGGACCAAACATTGCCTAGGTGGCGCTGTCCTATTACAGAAACAAGAGAAAAAACATCTACCAGCTGGAGCAAAGTAAGGAAAAATCTGTAACAGTCTGGTTTTTAGAGCAATACCTGAGAAGAAAACTGCTAAGGAGGAAGAACAACACAACATTTTGTAACCCCCTTGCAACACCCTTCCGTTATCGGTATGCAAGGTCCTGAGCTCTTTTATAATGGTGTCGCCACCTCTATGGTGGGAAGGTACACTATCACCAACCTTCACCCTTATAATCAATAATCAAATAAGTTACTCCAATATATAAACAAAAACCTCTCTTTACTAAATTGAAAGTGAACATCCATCCATCCATCCATTTTACAACCCGCTGAATCTGAACACAGGGTCACGGGGGTCTGCTGGAGCCAATCCCAGCCAACACAGGGCACAAGGCAGGAACCAATCCCGGGCAGGGTGCCAACCCACCGCAGGACACACACCAAGCACACACTAGGGCCAATTTAGAATCGCCAATCCACCTAACCTGCATGTCTTTGGACTGTGGGAGGAAACCCACGCAGACACGGGGAGAACATGCAAACTCCACGCAGGGAGGACCCGGGAAGCGAACCCAGGTCCCCAGGTCACCCAACTGCGAGGCAGCAGCGCTACCCACTGCGCCCCTTGAAAGTGAACAGTTTTTTCTTTTTTAAATTGATAATTTACAATATATACTCTATACATAAAATACAAGCAGTAACTTATTTATAACCCGATATATATATTTTGGTCCCGACACTATTGGTGAGCTCACCCGGACATATTTCCAGTCAATGAATATTACTCACTCTGTTGGGGGCCCCAAACGTAGCTCGGGTGCGTAGTGGCCAAACAAACAAAACAGAAACTGGCCCCTTCACTTGAGAATTTACTCAAGCCACTTGAAAACAAATAAACAAAAAAAAACACACCGACCTTGTTTTGTATATTCTTCCTTCTCCCTTTTTCTCAACCACTCTCTTTACTCACTGATCACCCTTTCTGCACTTGTGTCCTGCCTGCCGTCTTTCTCTTTATCCAACAACTCTTCTTTTTGTTTTATGTGCTTGCTACATTTAGTCCTTCTTTCTTTCTCTCTGTCTTGCATCGGCGTTTTGCTTCAACTGCGACTCTCTTTTCTCTTTCTGTCCATCTTGCTTCGGCGTGCTGCCTAAAACTTTCTTTCTTCTGTTCTCGGCGTTTTGCCTAAAGCTCTCTCTTTCTTCTCCTCTTCGTACCACGACTCTTCTGAACTATCTTACATCTCTTGTTTAACTATTTTACAAAATGGCGTCCCCCCCCCCCCCCCCTGACCAATCCGAGGACACCTACATATATCCTGAACTTCAATAAACTTTATTTACACAAAACTCGCAATTATATATATTCCTTTTGAAACCTGACCCAGGTTACAATTTGTTTTAGGAAGAATATCAGCAGTCTTGGAAGTGTACTCCCGTTATCATGTATATGTCCATCCATCCATCCATTTCCTAACCCGCTGAATCCAAACACAAGGTCACGGGGGGCTGGTGGAGCCAATCTCAGCCAACACAGGGCACAAGGCAGGAAACAATCCTGGGCAGGGTGCCAACCCACCGCAGTATCATGAATACAGTGGTGTGAAAAACTATTTGCCCCCTTCCTGATTTCTTATTCTTTTGCATGTTTGTCACACAAAATGTTTCTGATCATCAAACACATTTAACCATTAGTCAAATATAACACAAGTAAACACAAAATGCAGTTTTTAAATGATGGTTTTTATTATTTAGGGAGAAAAAAAATCCAAACCTACATGGCCCTGTGTGAAAAAGTAATTGCCCCCTTGTTAAAAAATAACCTAACTGTGGTGTATCACACCTGAGCTCAATTTCTGTAGCCACCCCCAGGCCTGATTACTGCCACACCTGTTTCAATCAAGAAATCACTTAAATAGGAGCTGCCTGACACAGAGAAGTAGACCAAAAGCACCTCAAAAGCTAGACATCATGCCAAGATCCAAAGAAATTCAGGAACAAATGAGAACAGAAGTAATTGAGATCTATCAGTCTGGTAAAGGTTATAAAGCCATTTCTAAAGCTTTGGGACTCCAGCGAACCACAGTGAGAGCCATTATCCACAAATGGCAAAAACATGGAACAGTGGTGAACCTTCCCAGGAGTGGCCGGCCGACCAAAATTACCCCAAGAGCGCAGAGACGACTCATCCGAGAGGTCACAAAAGACCCCAGGACAACGTCTAAAGAACTGCAGGCCTCACTTGCCTCAATTAAGGTCAGTGTTCACGACTCCACCATAAGAAAGAGACTGGGCAAAAACGGCCTGCATGGCAGATTTCCAAGACGCAAACCACTGTTAAGCAAAAAGAACATTAGGGCTCGTCTCAATTTTGCTAAGAAACATCTCAATGATTGCCAAGACTTTTGGGAAAATACCTTGTGGACTGATGAGACAAAAGTTGAACTTTTTGGAAGGCAAATGTCCCGTTACATCTGGCGTAAAAGGAACACAGCATTTCAGAAAAAGAACATCATACCAACAGTAAAATATGGTGGTGGTAGTGTGATGGTCTGGGGTTGTTTTGCTGCTTCAGGACCTGGAAGGCTTGCTGTGATAGATGGAACCATGAATTCTACTGTCTACCAAAAAATCCTGAAGGAGAATGTCCGGCCATCTGTTCGTCAACTCAAGCTGAAGCAATCTTGGGTGCTGCAACAGGACAATGACCCAAAACACACCAGCAAATCCACCTCTGAATGGCTGAAGAAAAACAAAATGAAGACTTTGGAGTGGCCTAGTCAAAGTCCTGACCTGAATCCAATTGAGATGCTATGGCATGACCTTAAAAAGGCGGTTCATGCTAGAAAACCCTCAAATAAAGCTGAATTACAACAATTTTGCAAAGATGAGTGGGCCAAAATTCCTCCAGAGCGCTGTAAAAGACTCATTGCAAGTTATCGCAAACGCTTGATTGCAGTTATTGCTGCTAAGGGTGGCCCAACCAGTTATTAGGTTCAGGGGGCAATTACTTTTTCACACAGGGCCATGTAGATTTGGATTTTTTTTTCTCCCTAAATAATAAAAACCACCATTTACAAACTGCATTTTGTGTTTACTTGTGTTATATTTGACTAATGGTTAAATGTGTTTGATGATCAGAAACATTTTGTGTGACAAACATGCAAAAGAATAAGAAATCAGGAAGGGGGCAAATAGTTTTTCACACCACTGTATGTGTAATATACATTTGAAATACCAGACTTGTGCAGACGGAGAACGAGAAACATCTTTCTGCGGCTGCTTCAGTTAAAGGAGAAAGGCCTCAAAGACAACAACATGGCATTGTTACAATAATCACAGTTAAGGTTTGGCAAAGGAAAGCTAATATAATACTGCAGTTACAAACAAGTACAAATCAGGAAAAGCCCAAAAAAGCAAAACACAACAACAGAAACTAATACATTGAATGACTTCACCTCTAATCTCTCTATTATATAAAAAATGATTTGACGCGACGAGACTTTTTGGAAGAGAGATTATTTCAAGTCACGCCCTCCTTTTTATTCCAACGTTTTCAAACAAGACCGCGGTCCTCTCACCTCTCATTTGTGTGAATGCTTTTGTCAGACACACTTCCTGCGCTCTCAGCTCTTATACATTTTAACGTTTTCCTCACTTTAAGGTCCCAATTAAAGAAGACATATTATGTCCAAATCTTATTGAAGAATTTCATCACAAAGGGTTATCAACATAAAAAATGAGTACACGCACATTCCTAGCAATGAGAAACGAGGAAGTCAAACAAATTAACGCCAAAAATGTCAATCGGTTAAACATCAAATTGGTTAAATGTGTCCAAAAATGTTGAACGGTTGCACGGCAAATTAGTTAAATGCGTATCAATAGACTTTGCTGAAACAGTTGGTGGTGATCGTACAGAAGATGAAAACAACAACTTACAATATCCTGAACCGTTAACACTGTACGGTCTTACAACACACGAATTACTGTAGAAAGAAGGATGTATCCAAGAAAGGTAATGTAGTACAACTTCCTCGGATAACATTAAACAACAAAGGAGATCTTGATATGCCATTCATATTAAAATGTTTACAGTTTCCTGTTAGAATAGCTTTTGCAAAGACAACAAATCTCAGAGCCAAACATTTGAAAAATTAATTTTATTTAATAGAGAGAAAGAAACTAAATTCAATAACGTGCAGTTATGCGTTGCATTGATGCATATGTAACAATTCCCATGAAAATAAAAATCTGTTTAAATTGTACATCTGCATCCCCATACATGAGCAGCAAATCCTCAAAGAGGCTAGTGCGTGGCGCAGGCCAGGGGGTTGACGAGCAAAGCAAGCAGGGGGCAAAGCCCCCTAGCATTAAGAAATGAAAACAGAGTTACAGTAGTTATTGATTCATGTGGAAAGTTGGAATTCACTTCAAAGGGGGGCCCAATGTCCATTGTAGAATATGTTTCTGATGAATGTTATTTTTTTAGTAATGGTAAATGTAATTAGCGCCATTTTCTTGTATAATGAAAAGGATTTACATTTCTGGAAGCAAAAGGTGGAAAAAAAGTACGAACAGGAGGTAAAAAAGAATCAGGACGGTGGTACATAGTAAAGAATCTGTAATGTTAATACTATTAGGTATGTCCATTGGAATTCTTAATTAGAGGAGGTTATAACTGGACTGTGGAATCAGACTGTTGGATTGGAAGCACAGGAGTGTCTCTCACACTCTGAACAAACGGACACAGTGTTTTACAGCAGCAGAGGAGAATAACCGATAACTTATCTGGAGCGAAACAGTAATCGAATTCATTAGTAAGACAAAATTACACTTGGAATGTAAGCAGACATCTGCCTAGAAGAAGAAACCAATGGCACAAAGTTGTTCATCCAACCATCAGTGAAAGTGGAGTGGTGGCTCTGAGGCTAAGGATCTGTGCTGGTATCCTGAAGGTTGTCGGTTCGAATCCCTGTCACTGCCAAAAGAGATCCTACTCTGCTGAGCCCTTGAGCAAGGCCCTTAACCTTCAATTGCTCCAGGGGTGCTGTACAATGGCTAACCCTGCACTCTGACCCCAAGGAGTATGCGAAAACTAACAAATTCCTAATACAAGAAATTGTATAAGGTGAAATAAAGAACAAAAAAAAGCTTGAACATGAGTGTCTTGCAGTTAACCAACTAAACTTTGAAGACATAGAACTCAGTTCTGAAAACACCTGGATAATGACGAACTCGGTGCTGAACAAAAGTTGGATTTTGTTTCTGCAAGTTGAGGGCATGTTAATATGTGGTGTGTCCTGACTCCAGCATCAGGGAGTGGTACAGACAGTATTTCCTGTCAAATATGCATAGTCAACTTAGAGTTGGTTGAGAAGTTATTTACTTTGGAGGACCGTGTTAGAAAACTGATAGCAATTAGGCAAACCGAAAACTGTATTGACTCAGTTTGTTTAGAGGATTCGGTCACTTTTATAATACAGCGAACAGCTGTACACCTCTGTGGAAATTCAAGTAGTGTCTGTTCCTGACTCTTCCTGTCACTGCTATCTCTGGTGAGAGAAGTTTTTCATCTTCAAAGCTGATTACATCTTACTTGAGATCTCGCACACGTCAGGAGAGACTTTCAGCCCTAGCTCTAATGTCAAAACAGCACAATGCTCAAAAGGCCACAGACGTGGAGGACATTGTGGCTGCACTTACTGTAGCCAG
Organism: Erpetoichthys calabaricus; assembly: GCF_900747795.2. NCBI lineage: Eukaryota > Metazoa > Chordata > Cladistia > Polypteriformes > Polypteridae > Erpetoichthys > Erpetoichthys calabaricus. The sequence goes on along the minus strand of NC_041411.2, from coordinate 60,975,200 downwards.
AGCCCACAAGCAGTGATTTTGAGAATTATAGTAATACCTTTACAATACATTTTTTAAAATTTCTTTTATATGCACTTTTTAATTTTTTTATATGTTACAACGTGCAATTTATATTTATTTTTTTACATTTGTTTTGCATATTTTTTACTTTTTTATTTATTTAGATTTTTAACATTTATTTTCTTCTATTATTGTTGTTTTTCTATTTTCTATACATATTTTGTATTAATTGTATTGTTTTATGTATATAATCTGTTTTTCATGAAATTAAAATAAAGGGTTTGTGTTTATTGAATTCTACCTGTTGATCCTATTAACTTGTTGGTGTGATGCCCGGGTTTCCTGCGGCTGGCATCATCTCCTCCTTAATCAATAGTCATGATCAAGATGGTGTAATGGACTAGAATTCAGTGTTTTAAAGAAAAGGCAGATTTCCTTGATGGCTACCTACAGGGCATAAATATTTACCTGTCTTGCCAAAGAGTCACCTGCTTTGAATAATCAGACTGCTGTGATTGGTGTCTTTTCTGCATACAATGTGGTGATACAGAACTGCCTGCTTCCTTTGAAAATAAATGAGTTCTGGGGACATTGGTTTCTAATCAAGTACTTCTAGATAGCTGACAACGATACTATTGTTGAACCAAAGTAAATGTGTTTAGACTATTGTTCCACAGAGGAAATTGGCATGCACCATTGTTTAGCTGATCGTTATGTCAATCTAGGCAGAGACTGAAGCATTTATATATTGCTGGGTAAATGAGAATAAAGTAGAACAGAGAAGTATGGTCTGGGACTTGTGACTGCTGCCTGCTTCTTTTATGCTTTTGACAACATATCACAGTGGCTGCACGCTGTAGCAACAGTGGCTTGTTCCTGGCTCAGGTTCTCTGAGGCTTGAGGATGGTAACAATGGCTTTGGCAATGATGATATATAAACAACAAAGGATGGTGCAAATGTACATTGTGCTATTTATTCAAGGAGCATCCAATGACATAAATGGTGCCAGACATATCAATCCTTTTTAAAACCATAATAAAAACATGGTGCTTGTTAAGAAAGGTAAAATCCAAAAAAACAGAATTAATTAAATAGCAGCACTCTATTGCTTCTGCTCTCAACTGTCCACTTCTGGAGTCCCTCTCCTTCACTGCCCTCTTTCTGTGCTGCATTCCTTTCCAATCCTCTCCTCTTGTTTCCCTTCATTTCACCAATTCTTCTGTTTTTCTTCCTCCCCTCTTGGCCCTCCTCAGGCTGTTTATATTTTGTGAGTCCAGGTACTTTACCTGACAACTTGTCGAGTGTCAATGAAGAAACCAGCTAAGCCAACCACATTTGAATGGAACTTTCCCATTTAAACCCCTGGGGGTTGCATGGCATCACAGCAGCATGAACTCCCCCCCCCCCCCCCACCAAGCCTCAGGTGCATTCTTTTTATTCACTAAAATCCTGCACCGCCATGGACCCCTTACTTGCTTTACCACAGTCTGCACTTGGGGTAGAGTGAGTTGGAGGCCCCCATGGAGTTTTTTTGCCTAGGATCCCCAGAGTCCCTAGAATTTCCTTGGGTTGACCACCCACAAATATTGAAACAATTGCTAGAAAGCAACATGAAAACCCTAAGCAGTTTCTGGAACAAACACTCTTCTTCTCCTTCTTCTTTCGGCTGCTCCCGTTAGGGGTTGCCACAGCGGATCATCTTCTTCCATATCTTTCTGTCTTCTGCATCTTGTTCTGTTACACCCATCACCTGCATGTCCTCTCTCACCAGATCCATAAACCTTTGCTTAGGCCTTCCTCTTTTCCTCTTCCCTGGCAGTTCTATCCTTAGCATCCTTCTCCCAGTATACCCAGCATCTCTCCTCTGCACATGTCCAAACCAACCCAATCTCGCCTCTCTGACTTTGTCTCCCAACCGTCCAAGTTGAGCTGACCCTCTGATGTACTCATTTCTAATCCTATCCATCCTCAGCACACCCAATGCAAATCTTTTTAACTCTGCCACCTCCAACTCTGTCTCCTGCTTTCTGGTCAGCGCCACCATCTCCAACCCATATAACATAGCTGGTCTCACTACTTTCACTCCTGCTGATACCCATCTGTCACAAATTACTCCTGACACTCTTCCCCACCCATTCCACCCTGCCTGCACTCTCTTTTTCACCTCTCTTCCACAATCCCCATTACTCTGTACTGTTGATCCCAAGTATTTAAACTCATCCACCTTCACCAACTCTACTCCCTTCATCCTCACCATTCCACTGACCTCCCTCTCATTTACACACGTCTTCTGTCTTGTTCCTACTGACCTTCATTCCTCTCCTCCCTAGAGCATATCTCCACCTCTTCGGGGTCTCCTCAACCTGCTCCTTACTATCGCTACAGATCACAGTGTCATCAGGAATCATCATAGTCCACTGGGACTCCTGTCCAATCTTGTCTGTCAACCTGTTCCTTACCATTGCAAATAAGAAAGGGCTCAGAGCCGATCCTTGATGTAATCCCACCTCCACGTTGAATGCATCTGTCACTCCTACCGCAAACCTCACCACTGTCACACTTCCCTCGTACATATCCTGTACAACTCTTATGTACTTCTCTGCCACTCCCGACTTCCTCATACAATACCACAGCTCCTCTCGAGGCACCCTGTCATATGCTTTCTCCAGGTCCACAAAGATGCAATGCAGCTCCTTCTGGCCTTCTCTAAACTTCTCCATCAACATCCTCAGAGCAAACGTTGCATCTGTGGTGCTCTTTCTTGGCATGAAACCATACTGCTGCTCACTAATCATCACCTCACTTCTTAACCTATTTTCCACTACTCTTTCCCATAACTTCATGCTGTGGCTCATCAATTTTATCCCCCTGCAGTTACTGCAGTCCTGCACATCCTCCTTATTCTTAAATATCGGCACCAGTACACTTCTTCTCCACTCCTCAGGCATCCTCTCACTTTCCAAGATTCTATTAAACAATCTGGTTAAAAATTCCACTGCCATCTCTCCTAAACACCTCCATGCTTCCATAGGTATGTCATCTGGACCAACGGCCTTTCCATTTTTCATTCTCTCCATAGCTGTCCTTACTTCCTCCTTGCTAATCCGTTGCACTTCCTGATTCACTATCTCCACATCATCCAACCTCTTCTCTCTCTCGTTCTCTTCATTCATCAGCCTCTCAAAGTACTCTTTCCATCTGCTAAACACACTCTCAAAGCTTGTGAGTATGTTTCCATCTTTATCCTTTATCACCCTAACCTGCTGCACATCTTTCCCAGCTCGGTCCCTCTGTCTAACCAATCGGTCCTTTTCTCCCTCCTTAGTGTCCAACCTCTCATACAACTCATCATACACCTTTTCTTTAGCCTTTGCACCTCTCTCTTCACCTTGCACCTTATCTCCTTGTACTCTTGTCTACTTTCTGCATCTCTTTGAATATCCCACTTCTTCGCCATCCTTTTCCTCTGTATACTCTCCTGTTCTTCCCCATTCCACCACCAGGTTTCCTTTTCCTCCTTCCTCTGTCCAGATGTCATGCCAAGCACCCTTCTTGCTGTCACCCTTACTACATCTGCTGCAGTTGCCCAGCTGTCTGGTAACTCTTCACTACCACCCAGTGCCTGTCTCACCTTTTCCCTAAACTCAACCAAGCTTTACTAAATTCATGAGTTTTCAGCCTATTTTAAAATGCAGAGAATGTTCAGAGTTTGTTGGCCTTGTAGGTACAAGCTCAGTTTCCTACACTATTTTTATTTTTCCTGGGAATTTTAACATGAACTGAATTTTCACATCACTGTGTTCAAGCATAAATGCATTCATTAATTTAAAGAGCAGGCATAAGTTCTTATTTATCACATTTATTATTTGAAAATTGGCTCTTAACTGGAAGCTAATGCAGTGATCCAAGAATATGAGTTATGCTGTCAATTTCAATTATCCTTTTATCTAAGAGGGCAGCACAGTGGTGCAGTGGTAGCACTGCTGCCTCACAGTTAGGAGACCCGGGTTCGCTTCGGGTCCTCCCTGCGTGGAGTTTGCATGTTCTCCCCGTGTCTGCGTGGATTTCCTCCGGGTGCGCCAGTGTCCTCCCACAGTCCAAAGACATGCAGGTTAAGTGCATTGGTGATTCTAAATTGGCCCTAGTGTGTGCTTGGTGTGTGTGTGTGTGTGTGTGCACCCTGCGGTGGGCTGGCGCCCTGCCCGGGGTTTGTTCCTGCCTTGTGCCCTGTGTTGGCTGGGATTGGCTCCAGCAGACCCCCTTGACCCTGTGTTAGGATATAGCAGGTTGGAGAATGACTGACTGACTGACTTTTATCTAAGTATCATTACTTTAGAGTTCACAAAATTGAATCGCATGATATACTCTTTTCCTAAGCAGCATATAGCATAAAGCTACTCAGAATGTGAAAAAGAATGTAGTAAGTATGTAGTCTAAAAGAGGGTCAAGAGGCAGAAAAAGGTTTGGGGTAACTACCCTGTATACTTGGTATAAAATATGCTATAATTAAAGCAGAGAGCAGTCACTCAGGACTGAGTCCAAACAGAACTGCAAGACTCTCTAGAGGGGCAGACAGGAAGTGATGTCAGGCTGATTCTTCTTTGGAGCATCTGGAGAAGAGGGAAGAGAAAGAGAGAGTTAGTACACATCGCCACCCCCTGGCCTGGCATAGAAGTACAATCATTTAAGCCCTTCAACTGCCTCCCATGTGCACGTGAATGACAGTAGATAGTAAAACAGTTTGGACAACTGGTGTAAAGAATACAGATGTCAAGGCTGATGCAGATGTGTGTGTTTATACATATCATTGCCTTTTGTTACACATGGCCAAACATGTGTTACTTGTTTTTGACCAAGTCCTGAGAGAAAAAGTTAAAGTAGAAGTTCTTGATACAGAAATGCAAGGAAAAGTAATGCCTACTGGAGGCAGACTGTTAACTTAAAATATTGTTTGTAAGGAAGAATGTTTTGCTTAAATATGTTACTTAATTCCATAAGGAGTCAAGTAAGCATACACCTCTGCATACAAGTTCCATGTATACACAGAAGCATGTACAAGTTTTTAAATCCATTTTCTAATCCTTCTATTGCACTTACAGTTGTAAGTGCTGTGCACCCGTCCAATATTTCAGTTTTCTTTCCATGGATGTGCTGCTACAATTTTACTTATGAGGACTATGCAAAGAACCCTGTGGTTATCAGGGGATCCCATGCTCCAGTGTTCGGTTAGCAGTTTAATCTTTCTGTAGTGCTATGGAGTATATAATGAATAAGCTATGGAGAATTGCACAAATTGTGATAAAGAATACCGTGAGACATGATAAAGGTTTGGGGCAGCCACCCGTATAATTTATCTTTTTGGCTGCATAAGTTGAAATTGTCGAAAAGAGATGTTTGTAGCGGTCCAGTGCTGCTAAGATTCACACCGTCAAGGTGACGGTGATTTATTTATTTTTATGGAGGAGATCCCAGGAGCTCTCATAGCCTTGGCCCGACCAACACACACTCACAACCAGAGACAAAATAATGCACACTGGATGAATCAAACAACAACTAAAGAATATAATGAAATTAAACGAAATAAATGGAAACAATACTACCGCTGTACCCCTATGACAAAATTACATTAAACACATAAACACAAACAACCCCCCACTGCAAACTCCATGTAAAACAGCACCGGATGTAATGAAATGAACACCTGCCTTCCTTTTAAGCCACTCTGACCACCTTTGACCCCAACAGCCCCTGCAGGGACATCTGGGAGAAAGTCCAGAGATCTGTACGTTGAAAGGGAATGAAAAAACAGTCCTACCGGTAGACACTGTAAAGGTGAAGATGAGTGGATGGTTCAGGAGCGCTCCTTTTCTTGCAGGAAAGCCATGAATCCACTATCAGTCCTCAGCACACAGGTAGACAGAAGATGATCAGGACCCCAACAACGAAACACTCCAGGACAGAACGACTAAATACGGTTAATTAACAGAAGGCAGCCAGACAGGTACATGGAACACATAATACAACAAAAACACACCTTTTTTTCTCTTCTTTGAACACCTGCCTTCCTTTTAAGCCACTCTGACCACCTTTGACCCCAACAGCCCCTGCAGGGACATCTGGGAGATGCGGTTTTAACTAATAGTAGCACTGCTACAACTGAGTCCAAAACAGAACTGGCTTAAGACAAGAAAGATGGCGGCTTTAAAGGCCCGCTCAGGAAGTGACATCATCTTTAGGGCTGGAACCAGAAGTGATGTCTGCGTGATGGGAAGTGACATCATCTCTGGGGTCGGAAGTGATGCCATTGGGACCGGAAGTAATATCATCTCTGGGGCCGGCGGACCCGGAAGTGATGTCATCGAGGGTACTGGAACCTGGCGGGATTTCACGGGAACAGTCTGCAAGTAACTGAGAAAGACAGCACATTCCGCCACCGCCTGGTCGGTGGTGGTATTACAGTTATTCAGGCCCTTTAGCTGTCTCCTATTCGCACATGTGTGACAAATATACATGTCAGACAAAACACATGACACATGAATACCCACTCTGCTCTCAAACATCATGTCACCTAGTACTTCTGACAAGCATTACACAGAGCATCAGCCTTTCATGAAGTAAACACACTTATGCGCAATGGTAAAATGGTATTTCATCTGGCAGAATAAGATAATTGCATGCTGTGAAATGATTCACCATCCCACCACAGACAAGTGCTGCAGCTCCAGGTTGTTAAGACCTTGGAAGGCAGAAGCTCACTATTTTGTACATAAAGTTCTCCTGCAATGGTGAACATCGGTGGTTTTTTATAGCATCAGCAATCTCTGTCACTCTGTTATCTGATGTCACACATTAAGCATCGAGTCCTTGACCCCCAGACACCCTGAATTTTACACCTTGCTTTTAAGCCCAGCCGGCTATGCAATAATTTTAAATGCAGTCATGCACAGACTTACGGCTCCATTTGAGTGCAGACATTTCACTGTATGTCGGTGACATAGTGTACATGTCATTGTGATTGAGGTTCTGTGAGTCATGTGAGGGTCTTTGAGTCAGGTCTGTGTAAGTGGGAGATGGCGTGGACCAAATGCATAAGACTTAGCCATATGGAGTGGCGCTGATCAAAACAAAGCTTAATGGGCCCTCCAGGAGTTAGAAAACATATGAGGCCTTGTGAAATAGTAATAATAAAAATTGTGAATGATTTATTACTATTTACAAGGCGTTTCTATCCTTTTAATGGAAGAAAAAAGTGCAACTCATCCGCCCAGATTGGAAACAAAAAAGACGTGCCAGCTGTAAGAACTGCAACTTCAAAAAATGCTGCGTGGCATGGCCCATCAGTGTCCTGAAGACTGGACCTCTTTGAGTGCAATGATATTTTGTTGCTTACTGTATTTCTAGTTGCTCCACTACCACTTTCTCCACTACTTCTGTGCAGAGTGCATCATTCTCTGGCTGGCAATGCTTCTGCAAGTACGTGACAAACAAAAGGCTGTCACAAGAAGTAGACCAAGAAGTCATAAAAAGGTTTGGGGCAGCCACCCGTATATTCTCCCTGGCTGCAAATGGGTTATGATAGAATCGCACAAAATGTGCACAAGTCAGAGTCCAACACAGAACTGATTCACTGGTTGTAAGATGGCGGCTTTAAACAGGATATGATGTCATCAAAGGGGCTGGAACCAGAAGGATCTTCCTCCATAGGTTCGGACCTGGATATGATGTCATCAAAAGGGCCGGAAATGGAAGGGTCCTCCTTCATGGGTTCGAGACCAGAAGTGACGTCATCAAAGGGACTGGAACCTGAAGCAATGTCCTCAAAAGGACCGGAACTGAAAATGACTTCATCAGGGCGAAATTTCCTATGAACGGTCTGGAGGAAAGTGAGAAAATGAGTAAGTGCACTCTGGCATGGGATTACTCTCTTTCAGGCCCTTTAGCTGCCTCCCATGTACACGTGTGTGACAAGGCTTTGCATTGTCTAGCGGCTGGTTTTGGCAATTTTTAGAACATTCTCAAGTCTTTGTTTTTCAAAGGCCCTCAGCCATAAGTACGAATTTCCTCAACCTGGTCATTCGTATGTCAGCACATGACTCTTCAATGTTAAACATTATTTGGAAAAGACAAGACAGAAAAGGTAGGGTTGCCGCCATTTTATGTAAAACAGTATTTGACTGTGTGTCTTCTTCAACTAGATGATGAGCCATAGCTAAGTGAGAAAGTTTACTCAACTAAGAAGCATTTTGGACAGTGGCCTGATATTGAGAGTGTAGTGTCAATATGTATCTCTTTAATAAAATTAAAAAGAAAGTCTTAGGGTTTATTATAATTACAGGGACTTAATTATCCAAGAATTAAGTTTTGAAAAACCTTATAAATAGAGGCGTAGAATATCGGGATTTCATATTCATAATCTGTGATTGTTTCTCATCCTAGATTAGTGGCAGATGAAATTTAATGTAAATAAATGTGAAGTATTACATGTAGGAAGAAAATATGTTAGATATGAATACACAATTAGGAGTCACAGTGTGCTCATCCCTACAAATTGAGTATCCCTAATCCGAAATTCCAAAATCTAAAATGTTCCAACATTCCAAAACGTTTTGAGCACTGACATGATGCCAACTATGTTGCCTCTAATATTTTTTTACTGCTGTGCAGATTGAAATGACATTCAGATTCTAAATGGATTTATTCATTCTGAGGAATGGGGCACCAGTCCCCTGTGAAGCATCAAATGAAACAAAGCTACAACACACTATTGATGACCAGGCTTGGAGGGGACAGTTGTTCCTCCATGAGGCATAACAATTAGAGATACATGATTGATGACCCCCAGTGAATCAGCAAACACCATGAAGCACCATCACTTGATCGACTATCGGGGAGGGGAATAATAACACCTGTGTGGCAGTTCAGAAATGGAGTGTGGCACTTATAAAAAAAATGTAGGATACTACAAGTAGTAAATTCCACACAAGGGGGCTCATTTATATAACTTTGGACTGGAGCATAAAAACACGCATTAGCCATAAAAAAAAGTGTAAATCACAATCATTTTGTAAGTGTGAATACATGAAGCACCTCAAAACTCATATTGACATTGCAGATGACTTTTGCATTAAAGAATGTGCGGAATGTGTTTCTGTCTTTTACAGTTTGTTTGAAATACATTTTTGAAATTTGCTCTTTCATTTTGATAGCCCAGTATAAAATTAAACGTAAGCACAAGCAGCTCTGATTCCTTTTTCTAAATTGACTCCAGGTTATATTGCTTCTTATACAATTTTAAGAAAGATCATAGGTCTCATACATAACACGGTGTGTAGAACTCACACTAAAACATGGCGTACGGATATAAGTGGAAATGTGTGTACGCACAAAAAAATCCAGATGCATAAATCTGTGTGAACGGTAACTTCCATGTTCTTCCGCTACACAAATCCCGCTCAACGTGAAAAGTAATGCACATGCACGTGCCTGCTGTCCCGCCCCAACTCCTCCCATGATTACACCTCTTTGAATATGCAATTCAATATAAATAGTCCTTAAGCTCAGCGTTCTGTGAAAACTCAATGGCAAAAGCATGGGGAAAACAGAAGAATTTCAGTGAATACCAAGTGGAGGCAAGGGAAAACGTACTATTTGTTGGTTTAAACAGTGGCATAAACAACAAAAGGAAGTTGATCGAAAGACATAGAGTGTCAGAGAAACTCTAAAGCTCAAGTTCACAAAGTTGCACAGTGCCCGAAATAAAAACAAAGTGGTCAGATATCAAAGTTGCTGTGAAAAGGCGAGTTGTAGTCCACCGTCGGAGAGTCATATGGAAGCTTATTAGAGTACAGAGGAAAGACAAAAAATAAGCTCACAGTGGGGAAGAAGCTTGAAATGTCAACTTTAATCTTGAAATTTCCACTTTAATCACGTAGTTTATTTTGTTATTAAAGTAGAACATCATAAAGTTTATCTTAAAATTGTTTAATTTACTAGTTTCTCAAATACCATTGTAACTAAAGTAGCACGTTAAATGCTTTGTTTTGTATATGTTCTTCTATGTGCTCTATGTGTGTGAATTACTATGTGCTTCTTAAATGGGCTTTCTCTTCCTCCGACAGGACAGAGAATCCATTACATTCGTGATATTACAGCTCTCTGAATAATTAAAATACTGAGATGTATACTTGATATCATTTTCATGATGATAGGAGTTAAAACATGTTATTAAACATGGGAACATGGTGGCGCAGTGATAGTGACGAGCTGGCACCCCGTCCACAGATTGTTCCTGCCTCACGCAACATGCTTGCTGCACAGTGCGTAACCTTCGATGAAATAATTTATTGCAGCAGTACTGTCTCTTTCAAATATACAAACCCCTAATTCCTGTCCTTCCTTTTCTTTCTCCAAATACCCAATCGCCACACAATCAGCTCTGTAATAGATGTTAAGCCATTTGTAAGCTGAGAACGCCAATTCTTCAAAACTTTTAATGAACATTGAAATATTTTCGAAGTACATGTTTAATTATTCTATCTATCTATCCTTCCAGTGTAACACTAGTCCCATCAAGGCAGGAACAATCCCTGAACAGTGCGCCAGATTGTTGCTAGCACTGCAACACCGTGTCCACACATGTTTAATTATTAACAATATAGATTATTTAAATAATATTAAAATTTTATCTGTATAATGTAAAAAAACATATTTTGCTGTATTTCATCTTAAAAATGATATTGCCATCATATGTAAATACGCACTTTATAAAGTGGCTCAGGTTGTGCAATATTATAACTATCACAAGTTCACAGTGAGGTAATTATACTAATAAGTACAAACAGTTCTACAAGGAGCACTTGATGGACTGATTGAGTGTGTTTAGAGCTCTTGGGATGAAACTGTTTCTGAACCGCAAGGTCCCTACAGGAAAGGCTTTGAAGCGTTTGCCATATGGGAGCAAATCAAATAGACAGCATGGCTGAGGCAGCATGTGCTTGATGCTGCATACCGATAATTCTCTTTCCGATCAGCTGCTTGAGAGCTGTGATTCCACACTCAGATACAGTGGGATAAATAGTCTGAGTGGTGCACTAAGAGTAACATTGCTAAAGCAGTTATGGTATTTGGAATAGTTTGGCCATTCCATGGACCATTATATTGTTACAGGTTAATTACAATCAGATGCCTTAAACTAATAAACAATATGTGGTTAATTTCAGTGTATCTGATAAAGCAGTCTGGGATGTGCATCTAAAAAGAAAGGGAAACCACACTGGAACAAAAGCACTGCTTTGACGCTAGGTGCCGCCAGTTTGCAAAACCAAGCGGAGAACTTGCGTACGCCAGGGATTGAGCTAGCGTGAAAATGTGTGTGGCTTTACGCCAAGTTTAGTTTTTATACATCGCTATGTGAGTGTGGAAATGGGCATATGCAACATTTTTGTGCGTATGCACCGTTTATACATGAGGTCACAGGTCAGCCTCTTATACATTTATAAGATTTGCCCAACCTAAGATTTTCTAGAGTAGAATCTGTTTCTTCATAGCTTATTGAAATGTGTTTCTTATCCTCTTCCTCTACTTTCTTTTGATGGTGATTTTTAAATATAACCTTTAAGAAATCGTGACTTCCCATTGTGACCTGTGGATGGGTCTTGGGTTTGTGATGTTCACATTTTTGGGGTTTTGAGAGCCTTTCTTTACTGGTTAGCTGGGGGGCTCTGCTATGATTCTATGCATCTCTGTGATAGTTATTGGTATTGTTAGCTTCCTTAATTTGTTTTGGGTTGGATGCATTTCTCTTTAGTTTGCATCTTTAGTTTTCCATTATTATTTTTTAATTTTGGTTATGAATTATGGGGAAATTCAATTTCATTCTGATTTTCTATGTACAACATACATTTAGGCAATTTATTTATTTTAAAGTTAAGGTTACTGCAACACCTTTTGGATTTCTTATGGGCACCGCCATTTACTTGTCCAGTTGCAATGGCTGATTGTTTCCAGAAGTTATGCCCATGTGGTGTCACAGCCACCTGTCATTCGTGATTGAAGATATTTTCTTAAACCTGTCTGTGCTAGTGCTTTGCTACAAACTCTAATTAATTCACTTAATAGTCTGACTTTTGAATTTGAATTTTGTTCAGAGAATTTTATGGTAATCACCGATGCTTTATTTACTTGACTACGTTATTCATCTCCTGATCAACTATACTTTCTAATCCTTGGAGTGGTACAAAAAAGAGTCATCAGAAATTTAAATGGCCACCTGAAGCTCCACAGTCTTTTGATTTATTGAAAGAATTGTTCACTAGTGCTGTTAAAATCTGCATACATTTTTCATACCATTTTATTATTTCTTCATTTACAACCAATCCTACAACTATGGGATTTTGAATATTAAGGATTCTTAATTTGAAGTCTATTTTTGTGTACAGTAATCCCTCCTCCATCGCGGGGGTTGCGTTCCAGAGCCATAAATAAGAAAATCCGCGAAGTAGAAACCATATGTTTATATGGTTATTTTTATATTGTCATGCTTGGGTCACAGATTTGCGCAGAAACACAGGAGGTTGTAGAGAGACAGGAACGTTATTCATACACTGCAAACAAACATTTGTCTCTTTTTCAAAAGTTTAAACTGTGCTCCATGACAAGACAGAGATGACAGTTCCGTCTCACAATTAAAAGAATGCAAACATATCTTCCTCTTCAAAGGAGTGCTCATCAGGAGCAGAGTCTGTCAGAAAGACAGAGGAAAGCAAACAAATCAACAGGGCTGTTTGCTTTTAAGTATGCGAAGCACCGCGGCACAAAGCTGTTGAAGGCGGCAGCTCACACCCCCTCCGTCAGGAGCAGACAAAGAGAGAGAGAGAGACAGAGTTTGTTTTTCAAACAAAAATCAATACGTGCCCTTCGAGCTTTTAAGTATGCGAAGCTCCGTGCAGCATGTCGTTTCAGGAAACAGCTGCACAAAAGATAGCAACGATAAAAAGATAATCTTTCAGCATTTTTAGACGAGCGTCCTTATCGTCTAGGTGTGCGAACAGCCCCCCTGCTCAATCCCCCTACGTCAGGATCAGAGAAAGTCAGTGCAAGAGAGACAGAAAAGTAAGCCGGGTAGCTTCTCAGCCATCTGCCAATAGCGTCCCTTGTATGAAATCAACTGGGCAAACCAACTGAGGAAGCATGTACCAGAAATTAAAAGACCCATTGTCCGCAGAAACCCGCGAAGCAGCAAAAAATCTGCGATATATATTTAAATATGCTTACATATAAAATCTGCGATGGAGTGAAGCCGCGAAAGGCGAAGCGCGATATAGCGAGGGATTACTGTATCTTGCTTTTATCAAAAGTTTGTTTTCGTTTTGCCACAATGACGGGGAACCGTCTTCTTGCAACATTTTGTTTTATTCATTGACATGGAAACCCAGAATTCTCTACAATGTATTCGTTTCTGACATTCAGGAGACAGTATAAAGATTGTCTACATTAGTCCCTCAGTATCTGAGCTCGACAGATATATCTCCTAATTGCTTTGCTAAAACATTTCTTTCCAGTTTCTGTATTGAATTGTTACTTTGAACTGTTGACATTGATATTTTGATTGCACTCTTGTTTGTTTGTTTCAAAGATGGTTTTGATTTGTGGTATTGACCTTGGCCTGTCCCCGGCCTCCACATCTTCATGTCATAATTATTTTCTTTTATTCTAAGTAAGAATAAGTGCCCCCTTTCTAAGACACCCGGATACGTCTTTACAGATCAAAGCCAAACTGGACACTTTAGCTTTATCACAAACATTTCCTGATACACGTACCTCTGTGTGCATTCTACACCAAAAAATATATGTTGACTAAAACAAATATAAAACACTGAAAAATATAACAGTTATGTTCCATTATATATTGGATCTTTATTTTAAAGCGATGCCTATTTGGATTTTTGCAGGCACCACAATTTTGTCTCTTTGGCTTCCCAGAGTGCTCAGCGAGTTGATAGGAACGTGACCTGTATTACATTATGTGTGATATCATTGTGGCATAAAGACATGGCGATGATGTTTAATGAATATCCTACTATTGTGCTATGTTATGATTCTTTCAAATGTCACTTTTTCAGTTCCAGTTTAGAGTGTTTTATCTGTTTTTCTTCTACTTTTAAGTTTCAGTTTTGGTTTCCGATTGTTTTGACCATTCTTTTGTAATTTCCCTCTATTCATCTCCTGGTCCACTTTGCCTATTGCCCTTTTAAAGATGATCTGCTATTTCTAGCTTGTCAGCAGGTTTCTGTAACTGTTTGTGTCAAAATGGTAGGAAGCATCCATCCTGCAGAGACCTGGGCTATCACACCTCTCTGTTGTACTAGGATGTGCACCCTGGAATGTGTCTGTCTTTACTAACCTCTGGCAGATGTCACTTGCCATGAATGACAAACTAAAATGTGTCCCCTGTCTGTCCCATTTTGGTTCCATCTTTGCATCCCGTTAACTTTTCACAATGTCTGTGGTAGAATTCAGAATTGTGCTGATAGCTTACAAATGACGTGTAACCTGAAATGCAAAAATAAAAGAAATAAAGTCAAACTTACAATGTGAATAGTAAAATATTTAAGTGATGTAATGTATGGCACACATGGACTGGCATCCTGGCTGACTGAAAAAAGATATTTACCGGGATCTTTACCCAGTTCAATGGAAGGACTGGGGGAGATGTGAACAGATGAATATTTTCTTCCCTAATGTGCTAGGTGGCAGCGTCCATGGGTTAGGATTAAGGACCTGTAGTCCTGTGAGGTAGCCCTGTGGAGTTCCATGGGGGCCGCCAGAGGGAGCTAATGGAATTCATAATTCCTACTTTTTGGGACTTCTGATTAACCTGGAAGTACGTCCATCGGGCTATGCCTGGGTCAAAGATAAAAGAGCTGTCCAGCCTCATCCAGGCAAGTTGGAGTCAGGTGTGGAGGATGGACTGATCTCACCTAGGAGGTATGGAGGAGAGAAAGAGAAGAGAAGAATTGTGTTTTGCTGCATTTATGCACTTTGGAAGCCTTTTGGCAAGATATTTTGTGTGACTAAGAGGTTATGTCTGACGTTTTGGTTGCTGTAACGCACCCTAGTGGTCACAATGTATATTTACTAATGAACCACAACATTATGACCACTCCCTTATGAAGTGAATGACATTGACTATTTCATAACAAAGGTACATATAAATGTCAGGTGTATATAAGATGGTGAGCTGACATTAGATACTCAGAGTATGTTGAATGCATAAGAAATGGACAGGTGTAAAGACCTGCGTGACTTTAATAAGGGCCAAATCGTTATGGCTAGACAACTGGCAAGGCCTATAGTGTGCTTACAGTCAGCCGTGGTTGTTCAAGAAGTGAAAAACCACAAACCCAACGACAGGGTGGCTAAGATTCATAGATGTGAAGGATTAAAGGAAGCTATCCCATTT
Organism: Erpetoichthys calabaricus; assembly: GCF_900747795.2. NCBI lineage: Eukaryota > Metazoa > Chordata > Cladistia > Polypteriformes > Polypteridae > Erpetoichthys > Erpetoichthys calabaricus. The sequence continues at coordinate 60,959,739 of NC_041411.2, read as the reverse complement.
GGTACACACCATCAGAAAAGCTACTGTGGTCACACATGCAGATAATTTTAATGATGGTTATGGGAGTAAAGGGTTATGACACACATTGTAGCAAACCTTGCTGTGTATGGGACTGGGTAGCCAAAGGCATGTCATAGTGCGCTGAAAGAGCCTAGAGTGGGCACGCAAGCTTTGGATCAGTGGAAGAAGGTCACCTGGTTTAAGCTAGCTCCATCTTTAGATTTGTATCCTCACCTTGTTCAGTACGTTAGGTCTAGTTTTTAATGACTGAAAAATATGTACTGCTCAGTACTCTCTAAGACAAAAGCTTTGATCAAATCCTTGTTTAAGGTTATGGAGAAAACAGGCATCTATGCAAACTAATCCTACAAAGAGATCTTTTACTGCAGATTATGCCTCATTGCCCAGTCTGGTCCTTACTCATCATCAAATAATGGCATCATTGTTAACATGGGTAGATAAAGATAATCTGTACTCAGAAATTATACAATACAATACAATACAATTTATTTTTGTATAGCCCAAAATCACACAAGGAGTGCTGTAATGGGCTTTAACAGGCCCTGCCTCTTGACAGCCCCCCAGCCTCGACTCTCTAAAAGGCAAGGAAAAACTCCCACAATAACCTTGTAGGGGAAAAAATCTCAAAGAGCGATCCCTTTCCAGGTAGGTTGGGCATGCAGTGGGTGTCAAGAAAAAGAGGGGTAAATACAATAAAATACACAGAACAGAACACAAGTAATCCTCAATACAATATAATAGTGCAATAGAAACATTACAAGTACAGAGCAGAATTCAACACTAGATGATATCACAGAATACAATTTGAATTTGTTTAGAGTCCTGGAGACCTCGATCATCAAGCCCCCACGTTGGCCAGATAATCTGATGAACGGACCCATCTACCCGACGATTCCTGCAATTCTCCATCAGAGATGACTTTTCCTTAGGCAGGCAAATCAACTTGGCAGGTGGGCAGTGGCACCAAGTGCCACATTTGAGTACCGAGAAAAGAAACAGAATTGGTGAGGGTTAGTAACAAATTATAACTATCATATAGCGTATGTTTTAGTGCTAATGACTAACAACAGAGATGCAGTCTGTACAGTTAATCAGCAGCTCTAGTCATGATATGCTAAACTGAAGTAGTGAGTCTTCAGCCAGGATTTGAAAGTTGAGACTGAAGGGGCATCTCTTATAGTAGCAGGCAGACCATTTAGAAATTAGTAAAGACATCTTTTTTGTTAAATTCCTAAAAGCTGCACCCCAGTGTTGATGGACACATTTGGCTGAATCAAGTATAATTTTGCTCTGAGCACTGAGTTGTTGCAGCAGCCTTCCATAAGATGCCTCACTGCTGTGACTCTGGACGTGCACTACTCAACCCCTGAGTCACCCACACTGCCTGACTGCAATACCTCTATCAGTCGTGTTGTTCAGGAGGCTGTCCTTAAACCTGGGGCACCATTTCTCATGGATCTATGGGTTTCCTCTGGGAGACAGTAAAATTTTTGTTGGATTCTGGCTGGATAAGCTCCCAAGAACTGAACTATCACATGTGAGTTCATGCTCCTGTCCATGAACCCTCCTAACTGTAACATCCATGTCAAAACTGAAGAACTGTTGAACGACTTACATTTTATTTACCGTATATACTCACTTATAAGTCGGGTCTTGAAACCCAAAAAATCGATCATAAAATCAGACCCCGACTTATTCGCCCATTTAAAAATGCAACGCTTACATTTTTTTTTTTTTTTTTTTTTTTTTACATCTTGTTGCCTCCTCCAATGTGGCATCAGTTTCTCAGGCACATCGAAGTTTGTTACAGCAGTGCAGTTACCAATTTGTTTCACTTCTTCAACAATATTTAATTTAAAATCAGATTCATAATTTCTTCTGATCGAATGCTCCATCATAGATAAGGGATGCTCTTACGATAAAGGTGTATGAGGGTGGGAGATACAAAAAACAGTGCAAATGTCGCTTCTGAATATTTTGTGTATTACCGTGAGGTCACGTAGGCACAATACACAGAAAACAAAAAGGCCGTGTGCTCCATGGTTACTCTCTCAGGTGGGCGTTAGCATATCATAATCTCTTGGACCAATAGCGTGCGTTTTCTGCATTCGACTTATATGACCGACATTATAAAATACCAGAAATTATACGTTAAAATCATCTCCTGACTTATCCAGAGAGCTTATATGATAGTTATATATGTGGCTTTCCATTAGATCTTCTGGATAAGGAGCATTTGAACTACAATCCATTGGAAACCCAGACAGATGATCTTCATTGAGCTAATGAATGGACTTTTAAAACCAATCAGATGCATCATTGATTGCTTAGGCATGTCATATTAATGGGGTGAATACTTACATGATCAATTATTTATTCTTTTTTGTTTGTAATTAATTTAGATCACTTTGAAGTGGTCTGGGTTCACTTCTACACTAAAGAGTCAGTACTGCCAGGGGAGACTCTGGCGCCCTGTAACCCTGAACTGGTCTAAGAGAGTCTCAAAATGTGATGTCAAGCACAGCTAGGGGTGATGTATGAATACATCTTTCAAACAGAATTTCAAAATAATTTTGCAAATAGAGAACTGTAAACACATCAGGCTAGTTAACTAGCAGCACTTTTTGGATTTCTAGATCACAACTAATTACTGTGGAAGGACTATCAAAAGAGATGTGTTCAGTGCTGTTGGTACTCACTCTATACTTCCAGAAATCCTGCAAAGGAATAAGCCACTTTGGAAAATGGATACAAGTTGAAAAATTGTCTTATACGCTTCTCACATTAAACATTACACTAAAAACATTTTGATTAGGAAGAAAACATATGCATTTTTAAAGTATGCTCGTCACCTGCAGAGCAGCACTCAGCCCTTCAAACAATTAATAATGGCTGTCAAGTTCTCCACATAAAGCAAACTATTCCCCTCCGGGACTCTGAACATGTGTGTGTGTGTGTGTGTTTGTGTGTACATTATGGAGCATTAATCAGAGGCTGAGCGCTTATTTGGTTTGAGGCAAAACAAAAACTAACATGCGTGTTACTGGCAAGAACAACTGCAATCACTTTGTAAATTGCACATTTTCCAAACAAGGCAGCCATAAGTGCGTAATAATTACTGTAAAGAGTTCTGCTCGTGCAACTAATGAGCAGTGACCAGTGGGGAGAGCAGTGGGCTCAAGGAATGGTGGTGACGTCCATGGCGAAAAAGACTGGAGGTGTACTTGATATTTCTAAAATGGAGTCCAGCTGATCAATCTTTATATACAGTATATCACAAATCATATTATGTGATATCATCTGTTAAATTCTGCTCTGTACTTTTAATATTTTTATACTGTATTGAGGATTATTTCTGTTCTGTGTATTGTATTGTATTGTATTGACCCCCTTCTTTTTGACACCCACTGCATGCCCAACCTACCTGGAAGGGGGTCGCTCTTTGAACTGCCTTTCCCGAGGTTTCTTCCACTTTTTCCCTACAAGGGTTTTTTTTGGGAGTTTTTTCTTGTCTTCTTAGAGAGTCGAGGCTGGGGGGCTGTCAAGAGGCAGGGCCTGTTAAAGCCCATTGCGGCACTTCAAAAATAAACTGTATTGTATTGTATTGTCTGTTAGCCACTGTTCTTCTTTAGGTTATAATTATCTATATTGTTCTTTTTGCCAGAACTGCCATATTTTCATCTTCTTTTGGTGCTGTTTTGTTTTCCCTAACACCTTACTTTGTCAATATCATGACCTAAATTGAGTTTTTCAGGCACTTCAGCCACTTGGTGTTGAAGGTAAATATAAGCATTTGTTTTAGAAATGTTATGAAGAGAACTAACTAACTGATATAATTAAGCAAATTTAAGACATAAATGTACTAGGAGAACAGTTGATGTATTACACAAAATATTGTAGGAGATGATTAAGAAATCAGCAATGTCTGGTAAACAACAAGACTGAACAGTTGTCACCCATTGCAGCACTTCTTGTGTGATTTTGGGCTATACAAAAATAAATTGTATTTTATTGTATTGTATATAGCGCATGCGGAGTGAAGAAGATACAAGGCACTGTATATGATGAACAGTCTTACACAGTATGCTGTTACTCAGTGTTAGACAGGAAAAAAAGCATCATAACACAGCATACAAAAAGTGCTTTATAGGATTTCATTTAATAGAATGAAATGTCAAAAACTTGGAAGACCCTACAAATAACAACTTCTGATTAAACACAAAACACTTTAGTGCTGGACACCTCCAGGAGATGGCAGTGCATGCAAGAGAAAGTTAAGAAAGGAAGGCAGGTGCAGGAAAAACTAAGTAAACAAAAAACTTCTCTAGATAGATAGATAGATAGATAGATAGATAGATAGATAGATAGCTAGATAGATAGATAGATAGATAGATAGATAGATAGATAGATAGATAGATAGATAGATAGATACTTTATTAATCCCAATGGGAAATTCACATTCTTCAGCAGCAGAATGCAAAACCATAAACCTCTAAACCATAGGAATAGGAAAGGAAGGTGTTTCAAATTTCTAATACCCTACTTGTGCCATCCTCCCAATTCAGGTGGCTGGATTTTCACGACAGAGCTGTTCACCCGCTTCTGAACCTGCTTTTACCTTTATAGGGCTGTAGGGAGCCATACTGTACTCGCCAGGGTCAGGAGTGAAGCACGAATCAGCCATGGATAAGCCCTTCACTACTAGGCCAACTTATAGTCACCTGCTAACCCAGGGGTGGCCAAATTCAGTCCTGGAGGGCCGCAGTGGTTGCAGGTTTTTGTTCCAACCCAGTTGCTTGATTAAAAACCAATCCTTGTCAATTATTTAATTTCATGGCTTGCTAGTGCTTTAACTCTGCCATGTCAGGTCATTCTCATATTCTAGATTTATTTTCCTTTCTAAGGATACCATCCAAATGATTTGAAGTCTAAAACAGACGAGTTATTCTCAGTGCTTCACTTTTTTCTCTTCACTTTCCTTCCAAGTATTTAATTAAACCCAATAGTGCATGATGAATACACACAGGTGTAAATGGTAACAAGCTAAATGGAGAAATGCTGGTCTCTTTTGTTATTTGCATGTTATTGCTAATTAGGAACAATTAAAAATCAAGACTACAGCTGTTTAAGACTAAAATAAGCAATAAGGGTTCAAAATCTTAACGAGCGAGACAACTAAAGTGAAGCTGAAGTGTTACTTGAGCAATAAGAGCTTCTTATTATGCAATTGGGTTGGAGCAAAAACCTGCAGCCACTGCGGCCCTCCAGGACTGAATCTGCCCACCCCTGTGCTAACCGAATGACACTTTCCTCCTAAAGCCCAGGTACCATTCCATTCCCACAGCATTTGTTTTAAATTTTCCAATAAAATTTACCAGTTTGATTTATTTCTGTTCAGCATGTGAAACCTGTACCAACTAAGGAGTGGAAAGACAGGTGAGTTATTTTCTTTTCTGCATTGCTGTTTTTTGTGTCAATGAACTTGGACTGGAATTACCTATTAAAACTATTAATTCTATTGCTTTTTCAATTGGACCCTCAACCCTGGTCTGGATTAAGTGGGTTAGAAATTGACATGACTTTTACTTTGCATTGCAGGTTTTATTACTTAGCTGTACACCAATCCTTTGCTATTTGTAATTGCTTTGTCTGAGGGTTGTTAGTTATATTTGTATCTAAAGTTCACTATCCACACTGAAACCCGCTATTCTGAACCTGCATCCAAAAAAAAGTTACAATAGCACAAACATGCTAGCGAGAAGTTTAAGTGGCCCGTCAGTCCAGAAAAGATAAAGAGTGTGGCACACTCTATCTCTGGGCTCTGTTTGGTGCTGAAATTGTTTATAAATGTTGTGCTTTGGTTTTTTCACCATTAGTTTAATTAGTATTTAAAAGTAACGGCGCACTGCACAATAACGTGCAGTGAATACACTTGACTTAAGCATTCCTAGTTATTCTTCATACTCTTTCTCTGTATGTTTAACATTTGTTTACTCAGAGGTTGATGCGCTTGTTGCTTCCTGAGCAGCTCTTCTTTCCTCCACCTTAGCGGCCTGGTTCTTCTCTTCTTTCGTCGGCATCTTTTCGCATTAAAACTGATTAAGTCAGTGTTTGTGTTGCAATTACTTAGTTCGTTTTCCTTACTTTTTCACTGAAGCTGACACTTAAGTCTTTAATCTGTCTCAAGAATGATTTAAAATATGAAGAGGTAGGGGAAGTGACGACAAAGGTGGTAGGGAATGAGAACGGCACCCATACGCATGTGCCGCAAGACCGCCCTGCTGGCCTCTGCGGAGAGTTGATTCTACAATAAAATAAAATAAAAATAAAAAGAGGAATAACCTTGGAGGTCAATCATAACCCGAACACAGATAGTAGACATCACGATGTATATGTGTACCAAATTTTTTTTTTTTTTTTGTTCTTTGTTTCTCCTTATACAATTTCTTGTATTAGGAATTTGGTAGTTTTCGCATACCCCTTGGGGTCAGAGCGCAGGGTCAGCCATTGTACAGCGCCCCTGGAGCAATTACAGGTTAAGGGCCTTGCTCAAGGGCCCAGCAGAGCAGGATCTCTTTTGGCAGTGACGGGGATTTGAACCGGCAACCTTCGGGATACCAGCACAGATCCTTAGCCTCAGAGCCACCACTCCGTTTCAGGTCAATAGATCAAACGGTTTGCGAGCTACAGGTGATTAAAAATCCTGGACAGACAAACGAACAGCCATGGTAGCGTATAATATAAGAAGATGTTATTAAATGAAAAATGTTTATCAGAAAAGTGGACTGGAGCTCTGAGGCTAAGGATCTGTGCTGGTATCTGGAGGTTGCTGGTTCAAATCCCTGTTACTGCCAAAAGAGTTCCTACTCTGCTGGGCCCTTAAGCAAGGCCCTTAACCTGTAATTGCTGTGCACTCTGGGACCCCAAGGAGTATGGGACAACTAACAAATTCCTAAAATAAGAAATTGTATAAGGTTTCTGGTAAGGAAACATTCTTATAAAATTTTATTTTGCTAAATATAAAATTCATTATGTGTTCAGAATTTTAATTTATATTACAGTAGTTGCCTCTTTCCATTGTAGGAGTAATTTGTTTATGAAAGTGAAAAAAATAGTTGTGTTTAACTCTGTACTACAACTAAACATACACACCATTGCTTAAACTAAACTGAACTGAACTGAACTTTTCTGTTTAAGCAAAAGCAGGTTAAGTGCAGATGTGATTGAAATGTTTATAATTATTAAGTGAATTAGTCCAGTGGATCGAGACTGTTATTTTAAAATGAGTTCATCAAGAACACGGGGACACAGTTGGAAACTTGTTAAGGGTAAATTTCACACAAACATTAGAAAGTTTTTCTTTACACAAAGAACGATAGACACTTGGGATAAGCTACCAAGTAGTGTGGTAGACAGTAAGACTTTAGGGACTTTTAAAACTCGACTTGATGTTTTTTAGAAGAATTAAGAGGATAGGACTGGTGAGCTTTGTTGGGCTGAATGGCCTGTTCTCGTCTAGAGTGTTCTAATGCTCATTGAGTCGATGAAGTGTTAAGCAAGTAAGTCATTAGTGGATTAGATTCTTTATGTTATGGTGGACTGTAATAGAGGTGTTTTTGTGTGTATTAACCTGGTAAATAACTGGCTTCTGAGGGCACTGAACTTCCTCAAACTTCATCCATGAAAAATGAAAGGCACGACTACTGTCTTCAGTTGGTTTTGACCCCTTTGTGACATATAAATATCAAACTTTGGACTTGCTACAGTACGCTGATTTTTCTTGATATTTGACAAGCCATTCTTATTTGTATAACATTTATACATAACAGAGTTTACAGATTAGAAAAGTCATGAAAAATGTGAAGACTTGGCTGAGAACAAGCACGTTACTTATGTGATTATTTGGGCGTGCAGGATGTGTTCACCTAATTAATATCCCTGAGCACAAGAAGGAACTATTAAAATTATGAATAAATTTGTACATAATCATCCTCAAGTGCAGTTATTTGTGGCTTGTTCAAAGTACTTATTCAATTAACTCTTATATATGTTTGGTGTAGTTTTCAGCACACGTTCTTTTGTTTCTATTTCCTTTTATTTTTTTTCTTTTCGCTGTGTCATTGGCTGTTTTTTTCTTTTGAATGACCATTAATTTTTGGCTGTGTTTGCAAATGCAGTGGAACCTTGGTTTGCGAGCATAATTCGTTCTGGAAACGTGCTTGTAATCCAAAGCACTCGTATATCAAAGCGATTTTCCCCATAAGAAATAATGGAAACTCAGATGATTCATTCTACAACTCAAAAATATTTATATAAAAATAATTAATACAAAATCTTCACTCTAACTAATGGAGTCACTGCTATCTGTTGGCTTACTGGAATCTTTTTCTTTTTTTGCGAGTTTAACAAGGAAACCTATCCAATGACAGTTGCTTTTGCCAGAAGAGTCACTACACTCGGACACAAAATACACTTTAGCCACTGTAAGGTTTCTAAACTCTTTTGGCATTCCCCCCCAAAGGGACAACATGCAGAAGAGCGTCCCGAAGTAACCGCAGGCTCCCAGCGCTGTAGCAGTTCGCCATAAAAGCGAATCCAAAAAGATTGCGGTCACTCAATAAGCACCTTCCATCAATGGGTGATGCAAGGAACATTATAAATGCAAGAGCACAGTATTACTTAGCCACTAACCTGGTCACGACCCTGCCTGATAGCTGTGTCTCGGTATAGGAGAGCGGTAGGTCCCGCTACAATAAATAACTGTGCTGTTCCTGTTTCACGCTGAATAAAGCTGGTTTTGCTAAAGTATTGATACTCAGCCTCGTGTTTTTGGGGTGCATGACAAGGACACGCACGTTACAGCACACACACACGTGGTCACCATGCTATAGTAAACAGTACACGCTCATACGGATGTTGACTATATGAGTGAGGCATGCCGACTGAGAACGAGCATGGGAGACGATTACCCACAATTCCCACATGATGCTTGGCGGACAAAGCGTATACATAGTACTCGAATTGCAAGACCTCACTCGTTTATCAAGTTAAAATTTATTAAACATTTTAGCTCATCTTGCAAACCACTCGCAGAACAAGTTACTTGTAATCCAAGGTTTCACTGTAATGTACAAAGCACCTATTGTGATAGAACATGTCTTTCTGTCTGTTCATCCTTCTGTCCGTATGAAACAACTCACTGTGGACCAATTTTTGTTCATATGTGGCATGCATGTTCTTCAAAGACATTTTTGAAAACAGTTCAACTTTCATTGACATATCTCAAACAGATTGCACTGTACCCAGTTTTACAATTTCAAAATCTCCCATTGAAAAGCACTGGTGAAATTTGCAGCACTGTGTCTCTTAAAATGAAGAAACTTTCTGTGCCACTCCAGCTACTAGTTTACTGCATCAATTTTATCTTGACAGCAGTTACACCAACTTATATATTTTGTATAGTTTGCCATTTTCACCTCCGATAGCTGCTACTGACTGCAAACAGACCCCCAATACAATTAAGTACCAGTGGACTGCATGCGCGGATAGGAAATCACTGTGGCTGGCTGACAAAGTGCGTATGGGACACTGCACAAACAGAAGAGAAACAATGCTTCAGCATCTCAGTCCTCCCGATACGGATCTTCCTAACATTAAACTTTTAAAATGCAAGCAGGGAAAACAAAACGCTATCTATCTATCTATCTATCTATCTATCTATCTATCTATCTATCTATCTATCTATCTATCTATCTATCTATCTATCTATCTATCTATCTATCTATCTGTCTGTCCTCTACAGCCCTCCTACACACCTGAATGCGCCATGTGTACATTTTCTAACTTGTTTCTTTTGTGGTTTTGTAAATCATGAAGGCCTATGCCCTGATATTGTGCTTGTCTTCTACCATCATTGTCCATAGCCATGAGCCAAATAACATGGTCAAAAATAGCCACACTTGTAAAATTCTCTTTTTGTTTTAATCCTTATACTCTGAATTTTCCAAATTGTTTTTAATTTTGAACAGGAGGCTGTAGCGAGCTATCCTGTTCATTATTTCAACTAACCAATTGTTATCAAAACTAAATGTATAGCCAAAATATTTATTTCAAGGTTATCTCAAGCTTATTATTCCTTTTTTCTTTACAAAACTCTGTGGTCTCCATCTTCTTCTTGTTGATGGTGTCACACACATGTGCATGGGAGGCAGCTAAAGGGCTTGAATCAGAGTAATTCTGAGCCAGACTGGGATGTAGTAGAGTGCACTGACTCTTTTTCTCGCTTTTCTACAGACCCTTCATGGGAAATTCCACCTGGCCCTGATGACATCAACTCTGACATCAACCCCTTTGACGTCACTTCTGGGTGCGAGCCTATGAATGAAGACCCTTCCGGTTCTGGCCCCTCTGATGTCATTTCCTATATTGGCCTTTAAAAGCCGCCATCCTTCCCCTTATCCCCTCAGTTCTATTCAGTACAAACCTTTAAACCATTTTTGCAGCCAGGAATTAATATATGGGTGGCTGCCCCAAACCTTTATGTGGCTTCTTTGATTTTTGTGACAATGGCCATTGCATACTTCTTGTTAGCATTTGTATCAAGCTCCATGCATTTTTGTAGTGTTTCTGCTTTTCTGTCATTTGAATTAATATCACTAGTGAATTTTAAGTTGATTAGAAATTTGCCCCTTGTTTTTTTTCTACTTCATGTTCAACCTTTGTTGATTTATCTAGAGCTTCAGTTATAATTCTTTCCAAGTAGAATTAAAACCAAGTTGAAGATAAAATACAAGCTGGTCTGTAGCCTACTGTTGTTCAGAAGAAATTGGCCAGCTCTTCTTCTACTAATACTAATTCTAATGCATTCTTGATTAGATTCATTGTGTTTATTGGCACTTTGTAAGATTTCAGAATTCCTCAAATACACATGTGGCTAATGCCGTCACATACCTTTGTAAATTCTATACAACAGTTGCAAAGCTTTGTTCATTTTCTGTAGTTTTGTGGCTTAACATTTGTTATGTTAAATATCTGCATTATGGTCGATCTCCTATCTCTGAAACCTGTTTGTTCTTCACTGATGAAACTGACCACCTACGGTATGAATCCAGCCTTCTTTTAGTGACTTTGAGTAGTACTTTGCTTGTGTGACTTATGAGAGATATTTGTAATTGATATAGATATGGTGATGTATAGACATGGACTGATAATGCAGTATTAACAGACATTTCACTGTTATCTTAATCTGTACAATTACCAGAACCATCAAGAAGAGAGTCAAACTATAAATACAGCCAATGAAAATGAAATTGTCTCAATGCTTAGAAAAGGAGCTTGACAGGCACACCAAGGCAGAGAATTCCAGACAATATGAGGCACAAAGCTAAGAAGCTGTTCACAGAGAGTTGTGCAATGAATTTGCCCCCTGTAGCGCCATGGCCAGTGACCAAGGATTTCAGGGGTCTATCCAGTAATCTGGGGTTAGTGGAATTACCAGCTTTGTAAATCTTTCCAGATTATGCAGTTTTATCATGCTCTCACCGTTTACCAGCCTATGACTTGTTTCATGCAGAAGACAGCTTACTGGTGGTCTGTTTTCCGGACTCACTACTAAAAAGCTTTGTGATTGGGTTGACAAAGGAGTCCAATCAGCTTGGTGCGCTACACAGTCCCATCTGGAACAGACTGCCAGCATCGCACCCTCCACTGCGGTTCTTACTGGTACCTGCTTAGAACCTGACAGGAAGGCAGTGTGTAGTAGCCCGCTGAACAAGAGGATAACATGGCAGCAGCAGCAAAGGCAAGGACCTTGCTTACATATTCTAAGGCCTAAGCAAAACACTTAATGTCGTCATTCAATGAAAAACACATCTGGCATAAACACTGAAGCTCAGTTTCCTTAATCCAAACCAGCCAGCCATCCTTAGTAGATTTTTGCTGGAGACCATTTTACAGCTCACTGAGAACCGACAAAGCCCCTTTTCCTGACACGTGGGAAATGGAAGCAGAAGAATCTGCAGTGGGCAGAGGCAGCAAAGAACAGACGAAGAAGATGTACAAGGGGAACCCAAGAAGGCATTTACTTCAAATTTCATTTTCATGAACTGGAAACGTGACAAGCGAACAGCTGATCACAGCGCTCACCCAAACTTACTGACTTGCCACTTCATTTCTGTGACCCTGTCTTTCCGCTGCACGTTGGGTGCAGATTGTGGCAGATGATGAAATGGCCAAAGTGCCCATTGCTCAAGTACGTCACCTAGAAAAGGAAGAAGATTTAAAAAGAAAAAAAAAATTGTCCCAACCAACTGCTCCCACCCCACACCCCCCATTCCCGAGTTTGGTTTCTGGAATGAGCTGCGCTCAGATGGCGCTGGGCTCAGCCCAAGTCCAATTACTATGTTTACATGCGGTAGTCAGAAAAGGAAATTGCTTTTGAAAGTGCTCTTTTAGGGACGGCATCCCAGTGCAGCGCGGAAGCCTAATGTTTATGCGTCTTTTACCAGGCGACTCAAAGCCACGCAATGCATCACAGGAAGCAGAGGGGCTCCTCCTCCTCCTCCCCTGCTGCCCCCAGTATTTCTCCCAATGCCCCCTTTATGCCTTTAACATCTTACTTTGCAACCCTGTTTAAGACGCATATGGCTGCCATACTCGGATATCATTTTTCTAAGCAGCAATGGACATGCCAAGAATGTAGCAAGGACAATTTCACATGAAGGGATTAAACCTAATTTGAGTCAAATTTCACAATTTAATCATTGAATGTTATTTTGTGTTGTTCAAGTCAGATTGCAGATTAATGCAAGGTCACCGCTGACATGGTCCTCCAAGGCACACAGCATTTGGGGTGGAGGAGCAAGGTGTTGGGGTGCGGGTTCATGCATACAATTGAGCACAAGCTGGCTGTGCACATGGGTGCATTTTTATAATTTAAGAAGAATCCTCATTTGTGCTTGATTCAGTCAGCACAGGAAGGGTGTAAGGGTGTGTGCATGTCTGAGGAGTGCAGAATAGAACCCTTCTGAGGTTGTTGGAGGATTCCTAATTAAATAGGAGACTTTAGGTTTGTAGAGCACCCCGCCCAAGTGCCCCAGACAAGCCCTGTTGGATGACCTGCTGGCACTGCCTACCCCATGTAAGAGAGGTGAGCCTCTCCTGCCTTGGCCACACATAGAGTCTGTTCATGCACGACTTATCAACAGGCAGAGGACAAGAAAGGAGGGAAATGAGAGGCCAGGCTGGAGGGCCACATCAGAGTGCTGAGGCAGGGGTCTGCTTTTCCTCTACAGTACTATGAGTTTACTTTGAAGTAAGCGATACACACCTAATCGCTTGCTGCATGTGCCCCATAACCTCAGAGGACAAGGAACTGAAAGACAAGCACTTCTACACAATGCCATTGGGTTGGCTGTGCAATCAAACTGCCAGTGTAGAGAAGTGAATTCATTGATTGCTGTGCCAGACTATGGACACCCGGGGATGCTTCTCAAGTGAATGCCACAATTCTGCATTTCTCCTCATATATGCTGGCTCCTTTTCTAACTATGTCCTTCATTTGTTTTAGTCATATCCTATAATTCAAAGCCTAATTTGTCCACTTGACTTAGAAAGTCTCAATGCCATGATATGTTTTGGGGAAAATCCACTCTCTCTGCTGTGGCCTGCTGACACAGACATGTATACAGAGCCCCGCAAACCAAATGTGAACAGCAGGCGATTGAGTGATGGTAAGAGAAATTAGTGACTATGATAAGTGGCTTTGCATGGGACCAACCCTCTGTGAAAATAAACCACCGAGAGTGTGTGGCTACAAGCCATTGCCAGGTGCACAGCCTCATGCCAGGCTGGCAGCTCCTCAGAGAGCACAGTAGATATTCTTTCCCTCTCTCCCTATCACTCTCACTCTCTTTGTCCTTGGCAGAATAACTTGCATGCAAACCTTTATGGAATATCAACTCTGCTGTTTCCTGAACAGCATGAGCAGCAGCCAGCGTGTGGAAGAAATCAAACACATCAACAGCTCCACCCAGGCTTGTGCGCCCACTCAGGGATTCCAAGCAGTTGACATCTGACCCCAAGAGTAGAATTAATCGGGGACCATTTTTCTTTTTTCAAGGGAGAAGTTCTGCCTCAGGCGAAATCCTGTCATCATCATTCAGCTTCCTCCTGCTTTCAGAGTCCAGCAGCTGGTCTGCCCCGGCCCTGGAAGCACTGGGGCTGGCGTGTAGCTTCGAAGGACACCTCAATAAAAGAAGTTAAGCTGAGTGTCCAAGTGGCAGGTGACTTTGAGTTTTTTATGTTCTTCTGCCCTGCTTGGGTCGTGGACACCTGGGGAAAAAGGCCAGCAACAGGTTCAGTGAGGACGTGTAGGGGTCGGGCACTTCAGAGGCTGTTTACTCCACGTATGCTATCCGTCTTCAATCAAGAAAACAGCCCTGGGCGAGGTTAAATGGAGCGTGCCTGCTGGTGCCTACAGTTATGGCGGGGGGAGGCCTTATCTCCTGATGTTTTTAATTAGAGACACCAAATCCAGGGATGCTTTCTCACACATGTGCAGTAGCACACACTTTCTTTGGCTGTGTGTTTAGCTACTCACTCACAAGTAATGGGAATAACATGAGCGGACTGAATGTCACCGGTCACTCACTATGACCTACTGCTTACACTCATTGATACACCCCTCACATTTACCACACTTTGCAGTGCACCCTTTCTCAGAACCAGTAGCCATGATGATGATCATGATGTTTCTTTTGAAATATGCTCATTACAAGTTACTTTTACTGACACACCTAAATTTACTTGCTTTTTTTATTTCTTTTTTCTAGAACTGAGGGGGGATAGGCCCACGACTCCAGAGGGTGGTCCTCACCAGGTGACAGCCATCAGCCCTAATAAATCATACTAGCTCACAAATTTGGCTTCATACTAATTTAACAGACAAAGATGGAATGAAAACGGCCAATTAATAGGGCAGGGCAAGGATGTGAATAACCACCCCATTATCAGTAATTTAAATGTCCAAACAATGCAGGGCGCCTCACTGATGACTGATGCCAACTGGCTCTGCCAGCATCCAAGATTCAGAGAGCAGACAGATACGACCTGTGGAGCTCTGTGTGTGTCAGGGGCTCCATGAGCAATGGGTGAGAAGAAACCCCAATCTGATCAAATGGTAAGTGGCCCACCACTATGTGTTAAGCTTTCTGTAATCATTTTAGAAAAGATGGAGGCAGTTGTTAAAAACCTGCTCAGGTATCCTGATACTTTAAACATTCTTATTTTCTGTCAAATTTTACATTTAGAGTTTTTGCAATGCCTTCTGGCAGACAGGCTTCTCAGCCAAGCCTGAAAAAGGTACAATACGAAAGCATTGAAATATGGACCTTAGCATTATGGGAATGAAATTCCTTTGTTAGAAGGTTCTAGAAATGCATGTGTAGGAGAAGCACAATCCCCACATGTGGGGGACAGCTGTCTTGGTCAGGATTTGCTTCAAAGTGACTCAGATGATTCTCCAAGTGTTGGATGTACACCTCAAAGGCTATGGTTGATTCTGCAGTAAAGGGAAACAGAAGCTATTTCTTTTCAGAGCTAATATTTAGATTTAAACTTGAAAGAAGAATTATTATCAAAGTTCATGTTGAAACATTGCCTTTACAGCATTTGGCATAAACATCCATCCATCAAGTAAAGAAGACAGAAGTTCCGAGGTGGGGGATTGAGCCAGTAATACTCACTGATAATGGTGAAGGAGTGTGGCGACGTATTGCAAGTAAATTAACCCACACAAGTAAGCATTTCACAGAACTCTGACTATTTCTGTATGTCTGTTCATATTATGTCCATAATTTCCTGCAGTTTTCCTCACAAGATGTTAGGTTTGCTTTGATTAGTCCGCCTCTTTTTCTTCTGGAGTTAGTAAAGTTATGTCTCATTTTGTTGGGTTGACTCATCTCACTGGCTGCTAAGAACACTATTTCTGTTGCCAAGGGTAGCTTATTGTGGAGATCAGATTTGTAACTTGTTTGAATTTTAAAATAAAAGATGAAAGACCTTTTGCTACATTTCTGAAACATATAAAATCAATTTACAAATTTCATATTTTAAGACTTTAATTTTTCTGATTTCAGTAACCCAATTTCAGATTAAACACATCTCCATTTACTTGTCACTGCCACTTGGAATGCTTTCTACTGTACTGTACTGTATATACTGAACATGTTGAAATGCTAGTTACAAAGCAAATTGGGACCTAACAGCATAAAGAAGGTTTTTTTTTAACCTCTAATTATGCAGGACAACTCATCCTATTTCTTCATTTCATTTCCTGCCTTGGACAATGGCAGATTCAAAATTTGTGGATTAATGTCATTGGCAACATTCAATTGTTGTTCTGGCAAGACTTGCATATACTGTATATTGAGTCCCTGTCTTGCACTCCAAAAACACGAGGCTGAGTCTCTGTACTTTAGCAAAACCAACTTTGTTCCGCTTGAAACAGGATCAGCACGATTAATTATTGTAGTGGGTCTACCACTCTCCTATACACAGACATAGCAATCAGGCAGGGCTGTGACCAGCTCAGTGGCCAAGTTATACTGTTCCCTGCACTTATAAAGTTCCTTGCATCACCCATAGATGGCAAGCGCTTATAGTGCTACTGCAATCATCTGTCATCTGTCATAGTTGCAGGCCACTGCTGCATTGGGAGCCTGTGGTTGCCCTAGCAACTGATAAACTGTCTTCCATAGACGCAACGATTGTGCTTCGGGACGCTCTTCTGCGTGTTGTCCCAAACGAGTTTAGAAACCTTACAATTGTCACACACTTGCAAATGGGAGGCAGCTAAAGGGCTTGAGTAAGGGCAATTCTGAATCAGACCAGGATGTGGCAGAGTGCACTGACTCTTTTTCTCCCTTCCCTGCAGACCATTCACAAGAGATTCCACCTGGCCCTCTTGACATCACTTCTGGGACCGAGCCTATGGAAGAAGACCTTGCCGGCTCCGGCCCCTGTGATGTCACGTCCGGGCTCGAACCTATGGTTGAAGACCCTCATGAGCCCGACCCCTTTGACCTCACTTCCTGTCTTCCCCTTTAAAAACCTCCACCTTTTCCCTATTCACTCAGTTCTGTTTTGGACTCAGTTTTGTGCACATCAGTGCTGTATTCATTTTTCAACTTTGCAGCCAGGATACCAATTATACGGTTGGCTGCCCCAAACCTTGCTATGGCTCTGTGTGGAGTTTGTGACATTGGCGTAGGCGGCAGGATGGAAAGGTCCCAGAAGAGAAGGGGACAGGACTTACACCGTACCCAGGTGGGAACGTACTGGAGCTAAGTTTTCAGGCGGGGATGGTGTCCCACGATTTGGAAAGACCCAGTGCAGGCTCCGCTCCCGGCGACACAGTGCAGGCTCCGCTCCCGGCCCACTTAACTGGACAACCCAAGCGGGCCAGAAAGTGTGCGGTAGGGGCTCACAGACTTGGGCTGCCCCAGATGAGGGAGGCGAAAGAGGCTTATTATGCTCTCCTGGGAGAGAATGCCCATTCCCCTGTGAAGGCAGAACCCCGGGTTTCACCTAGGGGTGCCCCAGACTGGCATGTGAATAAAATATGAAAGTGGAGGTTTGACCCAGAGCGGCCGACCCACAAACAAGCCTGGTCATTATGGGCTGTGGTAGGGCACTGGTTATGGTCAGGTGAAAACAAGCCCTATCAAATAATAGAGCAGGTGGCTTGCTACCTGCTCCTAAAGGCACTACCCTGCAGTTTTGCCCAGCCGGTCTGGGGTAAAGACTTTGAAAATATGAAAGGTTTGATAGACCTCATTGACACACAGGGGACGGCCTCGCAACCTGGGGGAGAAGAACCGTCCCTTAGTCGAGCTCAGCTGCTGTATGTCCCTAAACCTATACCCCCCCCCGTACAACCCAGAGCTTGTGCCAACGTTCCCGGAGTCGTGGGCGCGCAAACCGCTTGGGAGCGAGGAGGAATTCAGGTGGAGGGGGAGTAGGGGTTGGTGTCCTATGACTAACCCGTTGGCGGTCCCACACACAGGTGTGGTGATCATAAACGGGTACAAGACCTTGTTCGATTCTGGCAGCAACATTACCATTGCTGCCTGCCAATCTGTGCTACCGTGGCAGTGGTTAAAATTTAAGACCAGTATAACCTGTGTCCACAGAAAAATCTACTGGTACAGGTCCGCCATCTGTGTCATTAATTACAGAGGATCGGTTCAGAAATTAACAGTGGCGGTCCTCCCAGATCCACCACACCCGGTGATACTAGGGCGGGACTGGTCTAAAATTAAAAGTGGTGAGACACATGCCACTCCTGGTGTTAACTTAGGCCTAGTTATAAACAGAGATGAGCCGCCTCAAGCTGCTTCCACGCCGTGCAACCAGCCAGCGGAGAGAGACGAAGCAGACTCTCTGAGTGACGTGACAACTCCCGGACCGTCGCGTGCCGATATGTCATCCACCAACGCCGAGACGGAATGGGAGGAAACCACTCCCTTTGAGGTCGGCCCGGACCCTCTCTCCTTGTTGCAGTTTCAATTTAGAGAAACACCGGCTTCTTTTAAAAGGGAGCAGTGGAATGATGATTCCCTTAAGCTTGCCAAAAATGCAGTGGTCCTGGTCAACGGCCAACACACTCACCAGTTGATGCCACAGGGTCCTCACTTTGTGTTGGAAAACGACTTTCTGTATCATGCAGCACAGCATGAGGGGCAGGTGAGAAGGCTACTGCTAATCTCGCGGACCTTCCAGTGGCAGGTCTGTGAGTTAGCACACACCCACCTCCTAGGTGGCCATCTGGGCATCGAGAAAACCCTGGAGCGGATCAAGCTCCACTTTTACCGGGAATCAATGCCCGGAGTGTCAATTGCAACAAATTCATAGGAAGGACCGTGCTCCTCTCGTTCCTATTCCCCTAATTGATGTCCCATTTCACAGAATTGGGGTCGATTTAGTCGGACCCCTGGAGCCCTCAGCCCGAGGACACAAGTACATTTTAGTCCTCGTGGAATATGCTACCAAATACCCTGAAGGTGTTCTGTTGCGCTCAGCCACTTCTAAAGCCATCGCACAGGAATTAGTAGGTGTCTTTGCGCGTTTCGGCATCCCTAAGGAAGTTCTGATGGACCAAGGGATGCCTTTTACCTCGGAGACATTCAATGGGAGTGCCAAGTTACTGAAGATAAAGCATCTAAAGACCGCAGTATATCATCCTCAAACCGACAGTTTGGTAGAGAGATTCAATCAGACTCTCAAAGAAATGCTTCGTAAGATGGTCAAAAAGGATGGAAGGAACTGGGATCAGCTCCTCCCCCTCGTCCTTTTTTCCTATTAGGAAGTCCCCCAAGCCTCCACAGGGTTCTCCCCTTTTGAATTATTGTATGGGTGACAACCCTGGTGTATATTAGATATCTTAAAAGAAGGATGGGAAGAAGAGGCTCTTCCCTCTACAAATATATTGGAATATATTGCACAATTACACAATAGATTTGGTAAAATGCAGCCTCTCCTCAAAAGTCACATGGAAGAGGCACAAGCAGCACAGGTCCGATATTACGAACGTGGCATGTCTCTCTGGGAGTTTAGCCCGGGAGATTGCGTCATGGTCCTAGTACCTACCTCCCACTCTAAGTTACTTGCCCATTGGCAAGGTCCCTATGAAGTTAAGGAGAGGAAAGGACTCGTCGACTGTTTGGTGAGTCGACCCAATCGTCAGCCGAGGGAGTAGGTTTATCATGTAAATCTGCTGAAACCGTGAAAAGACAGGGATCCCAATCCCTTCTCCGGTCAGCCCCGCTCACTCTTTGCTCACACGGCTAGCCTTAACTTCGTTGCGAATTTAAGTCCTAGACAACGACGGGAGCTGGAAACAGTTATCCTGTCCGTCTTGGAGGTAATGAGTGAAAACCCCCGGAAGGACTTCTCTGATTGAGCACGACATTGTGACAGAGCCCGGGGTTATAGTCTGAGAACGTCCATATCGTCTTCCCGTGGCAAAAAGAGCTGAAGTGGAGCTTGAAATCAAGCACATGCTGGAAGTAGGAGTAATCGAGTAAAGTCATAGTCTCTGGTCCAGTCCCATTGTATTGGTCGCTAAGCCTGATGGGAGTTGGAGGTTTTGCAACGACTTCTGTCAAGTTAATCAAGTCTCCCAATGTGATGCTTATCCAATGCCACAAGTGGACGACCTCCTTGAGAGGCTTGGACAGGCTCAATATTTGACCACGCTGGACATGACAGAGAGGTACTGGCAGGTTCTTTTAATGGACTCCGCGAAGGTTAAGACCGCATTTAGCACGCCTAGCGGACACTGGCAGTATCGTGTCCTTCCATTTGGATTACACAGGGCTTCGGCAACCTTTCAGCATCTGGTGGACAAAGGGCTCAGGCCTCATAACTCATACAGTGCTGCCTATCTGGATGACGTGGTCATCCATTCCAGCACATGGATGGAACACCTACAGCAGATAAAAGCAGAACTGCAGACACTTGATGAGGCCGGGGTTCGGATTAATCCCAAGAAATGTTTCTTTGGATTGAGCGAAGCCAAGTATTTAGGCTACTTGGTGGGTTGGGATACTGTTAAGCCACAGTGCTCCAAAGTAAATGCTATTTTGAAATGGCCCTGTCCATGAACCAAGAGGCAGGTCCAAGCCTTTCTCGGGTTAGTGGGGTACTGCTGCCAGTTTGTGTCCCGGTTCTCGGAGAGAGTGGCGCCCTTGACTGATTTGACAAAGAAGAGGGCCCCAAACATTGTGGTATGGACTGAAAAGACAGGCACTGCATTTAGTGACTTGAAGCAGGCCCTTACATCCGCACCTATTTTGAAAGCACCTAACTTTTCTTTACCTTTATTCCTCCAGATGGACGCTTCGGACACAGGCCCGTGCTGAGCCAAAGCATCGATGGCGTGGAACACTCCATCATATTCCTGAGCCGGAAATTGTTGGACCGGGAGACCAGGTATGCGGCAGTGGAGAGGGAGGCTTTGGCAATTAAATGGGCGATTACTCAGCTGAGGTACTACCTGTTGGGCTGGGAATTCACCCTTGTCACAGACCATGCACCCTTACAGTGGATGGCCCTGCACAAGGAGTCGAATCCGCGGGTCATCCAGTGGTTTCTTGACCTCCAGCCATACAAGTTTTTGCTTATTCATTGTTGGGGCTCTCTTCATGCCAACGCCAATGCTCTTTCTCAGGTTCACAACCTCTCGGTTAGTGTCGCCCAACGGGGGGGGGGGGGGGGGGGGCTAGTCACACACATGCGCATGGGAGGCAGCTAAAGGGCTTGAATGAGAGCAATTCCGAATCAGACCAGGATGTGGCAGAGTGCACTGACTCTTTTTCTCCCTTCCCTGCAGACCATTCACAAGAGATTCCACCTGGCCCTCTTGACATCACTTCCGGAAGCGAGCCTATGGAAGAAGACCTTTCTGGGTCCGGCCCATTGAAGAAGACCTTGCTGGCTCCAGCCCCTGTGATGTCACGTCCAGGCTCGAGCCTATGGTGGAAGACCCTCATGAGCCTGACCCCTTTGACCTCACTTCCTGTCTTCTCCTTTAAAAGCCTCCACCTTTTCCCTATTCCCTCAGTTCTGTTTTGGACTTGATTTTGTTCAGATCAGTGCTGTATTCATTTCTCGACTTTGCAGCCAGGATACCAATTGTATGGGTGGCTGCCCCAAACCTTGCTATGGCTCTGTGTGGAGTTTGTGACACAATATATTTATTGTATATAATTGTATGTATGAAACTAGTGTGTTGCTGAGGTGTTACCCATTGTACGGCTGCACTTGGTTCCTAATTTGGGGTTCTGTGGTAGTTTGTTGTGTGGTGGGTGTATCAGTACATGCTCCTAACAGTATGTTGAAGTTTATATTTAATTTATATGTGTGTGTTCCTCTTGATGCTGTAGAATTTCATTGAACTAGGTACACATGGCAAAGAACTTCAGACTGTCAAATTCAACAAGGCAGATATGGAATGGATTGCAAAAAGTTAGTCAAAAAATATCAAGTACATAATCATCTATGGTGAGGCTATTACTGAACTGAAAAAAGAAAGAAGAAAAGGATACATTAGAAACACTGGGGTGGAGCCACTGAATTGCAGTCTCCAAGACGAGCCGACATTCTGACCACCACTTTATACTGCTCAGAATTTAAGAGCATCAATCGTGAGTTGCTCCTTTATTCTCATACTGTCCCCTATGACAAGGATACATTTTAATTCTGGTTCTAATGAGCACAACTAGTCCCAGGTCTCCCAGTGTGGTCTCATCAATAAGGCAAATTCTCTCTACTTTTCCTATTAACTTTCCATTTTAAGTTTATATCTCTCTATTATAAAAGAAAATCTTGGGACAAGACAAGACTTTTTTTCCTGTGACGAGATGTGATCTTTTGAAGAGAGACAGAGAAGAGAGACAGAGAGACACTTTCACGTCCCGTGAGACGGTCAAGCCACGCCATACTTACAACCTTTGGAAGCAAGTCCCGTGATACACATGCAGAGCAGGTTAGAGATAATGGAAGTAGGAAAATTCAAAAGTCTCAAAAAAATGACAGTAAAGATTGCATTAGCATAAACAAAGTGAAAATATTACTCGGTGAAATAACAGAACAGCAAGAAGAGATTGCAGAGTGTTTGAGGATGTCTGGGGCAGAAGAGAGACAAGGCAGTGAGACAAAAGGACAGCTGCTGTACAGGCTTTTAAACGTTTGAAGCACTGCACAAAATGCAGATCACGTGGCATGGCAGCAGCAGCAATCCAGCAGCTGATCAAGCAGAGGAGGTAAAAAAACAACTGTTATTTGTTTCCCATTGTATCACCGTTTAAGAGGGGTTTCAGAGGAGTGACCATGTCTCCTTGGGGTGTGTTCAGCCCCACTTTTTACAACGGCATGTAGCACTGGCCCTAAAGGGGTTGGCGAGAAAAGCTGAGAGAAGGTCATCCAGTACATCAAACCATCAGGTCATTTATTCTCATCATTATCTCTTGATAACTTGGTGTAGACTCCCACAACCATTTTGGTGAAGAATAGCTCCTGGTTTCTATTTTCAAGGAAATTCCACTTTGTTTCCACAAGGTGTTTTCAAGCATATTCATTGATTCACCCATCCATTTCTAAACCTACTTAATCTAATTCTGAACATGGACGCAAGAGCCTCTCATTTGCACCCATCCTCACAGAACTTCTCATTTGCACCCACCAGAGGCACATCCACACACTAATACTCATTCACATGGACACAGCTCAGTGTTGCCAATTACCCTAGCATGTATACCAACATGGTCATAGGGAGAATGTGCAGTTTCATACAGACAATGATCAGCATGGGATTCAAACCCAGAATGCTTCACAATATTTAACTGTGCTTGTCAAATTTATAGATACCTGTGAGAATTTTCAAGGTCTGGACTAAACACATTCAAACAGCCCTTTCCACTAGAGTCTGTCCTTTTCGCCCACCAGATGCAGTCGGTTGCTCTTCTTTGCCAAATATTCAATGTTTTTATGTTTTATTGTAGTGTAGATTACACACAGTAGTGCACATGCAGTCTTAGCAGTGCCTCATAATGTTTAAGCCTAACATCCCATGAATTACAGTATGATGAAAGGTTTTATGATGTAGACTCTTGCTTAATTTGTATCTTCTCATTTGAAGGATTGGAATGTTTTGTTAATGTAAACCTATAAATCCTTTTCAGTGCACTTCCTATAGGTCAGCTTGTAGAACTGCCACATAACATTAAGAAGTTTGGTTCATCCAAACAAAAAGAAGACATACGGAGGATTTTCCTTTCATAATTTATAACTCATATTTATACAATAACTTTTTAATTGGATTTATAAGTTGAATTGAAGATATTCTGCCGTCATTGCAGACAGAAGCTTTGGACAGTCTCAACTGCCTTTTTGGACGCACTGTGAACTTAAGAGGGTGTGAACTGTGGATGTAAAAGTAGCTTACGCCAACAACATTGGAGTATGTAAGAGACTCTGAAGAATTTCAACTGGGACTATTAAATATTCCTGTACTCGGCTGGTATCAGTGCGACCATTACTGCCACACCTTATCAGAGAAGCAGCATGCCAGCAGATGGAGATGGCTAAGCTTTGGAGTGAGAATAAACAAAAAGTGTAAGGGATTCAAAACATGGCCAACATCCATACAATGAGGAATGTTCAATCGCTTTTTAAGTTGAAGGAACTGTCTCATCTCATAGCAAGTTATCAAGAGTTGAGGTAGTGTGGCATTTTTGTTACTGTGGGAAAACTCCTTAAACCTTCTGTTTCAGATGCTATTTAAGGCTGGACAGATTTCATTTCAAATGGTCAGGTGGTGTGGAAAAAGCAGACTTGTGTCCCTGAGAAATTTAAGATGTGAGCACATTACAATTAAAGCTGATATGTGTGATCCAGTCTTGACTGAGTGACTGAATTCAACAATTTTGCTGTTATCTAACAGGTTGCAACATCCTGTTAATGTTTATTCTTAAACTGAAATGATTCTCTCTGACTTCAAGACTCTAACGGTGAGTCATTCTGCAGAAATTGCATGTTCCTTTTATGGACACAAAAAGCTGGACCTGATGTATTCAAATGCTCCGACCATCTTGCTGCTACAAGCTTGTTATTGAGGGTTTGTTGTTGTTTATATTTTTATGTACCGTATGTTTTCTCTCTGTCTATCTTCTGTAAAGTTTTAATTTCCCCCTGGGGATAAATAAAACTCTACCAATCTATCTATTGTAGATGCCACATGGGCTAGACAGGCATCTTAGAGAGAAAATCTGTGTGTTTGTGCTTATTGTGACATATTTGAGGTGATCTGGTTAATAAGTCAACCTTTAATTTAATCCGGGATTGTGCTTGTGTGTTTATGTCAATGTCAATGTCAATTTATTTATATAGCACATTTAAAACAACATAGGAATGCTGTGGCCAAAGTGCTTTACAATAATAGAATAAAAGAAAAAAAACAAACACATAACATAAATAGAAATAAAAATATATGAACATAAGTAAAAATAAAATAAATAATAAACAGAAGTGATGTTATATAATCACAATGAGGAAACCATCAGTATTACTGAAGGTCACGGAAAGCAAGTAAATAGAAATGAGTCTTTAATCTTGTTTTAAACAGTTTAATTGTAGACGACTCCTTTATGTAATGAGGTAAAGAGTTCCACAGGCGAGGAGCAGCAGCAGCAAAAGCCCTGTCCCTCTTAGTTTTACACTTGGTACGAGGGACAACAAGAGACAATTGACCAGAAGATCTAAGCACTCTAGATGGCTGGTGTAAAGCACACAATTCACATAAA
The DNA here is from genome assembly GCF_900747795.2 of Erpetoichthys calabaricus. Lineage (NCBI taxonomy): Eukaryota > Metazoa > Chordata > Cladistia > Polypteriformes > Polypteridae > Erpetoichthys > Erpetoichthys calabaricus. The sequence goes on along the minus strand of NC_041411.2, from coordinate 60,934,357 downwards.
TAGGCAGGAGCAAGCCCATGTAAAGATTTAAAAACTAGAGACAAGATTTTAAAATCAATTCGAAAACTGACAGGCAGCCAGTGTCTGTCTATCTATCTATCTATCTATCTATCTATCTATCTATCTATCTATCTATCTATCTATCTATCTAAAGAAGCTAAAATAGGAGAAACAAAGTCAGACTTTTTTGCCCCAACCAGAAAGCAAGAGGCAGCATTTTGGACCAACTGTAACCTGTGTATCAGGGATTTGCTAATCCCAGAATACAGCGAGTTGCAGTAATCAAGGCGAGAAAAAATAAAAGCATGAGTAGCTTTCTCAAGATCCCTAGAAGATAAAAAAAAGCTTGATCTTACCTAATAGACGAAGCTGGAAAAAGCGACTTTTGACTACAGAATTAACTTGTTTCTCAAAAGAGAGGTTACTGTCAAAGATTACACCAAGATTGCGTACTTGAGGTTTGCAAAAGACAGAGAAAGAGCCGAGAAGTCCAAGACCAAGTTGGGCTTTAGCTGATGGACCCACTATAAGCACCTCCGTTTTATTTTGATTCAGATCAAGAAAATTATTAGCCATCCAGGATCTTAGTTCAGAAAGAGAGTTGTGTAGTTGATTTATTGCAGAGTTGCAGACAGGAATATAAACCTGAGTATCATCAGCATAGCAGTGAAAAGCAATGTTAAATTTAATAAAAATAGCTCCAATAGGATGAAGGTACATAAAGAATAAAATAGGACCCAAAATGGATCCCTGAGGAACACCACATTTAAGAGGAGCAGTAGATGAAAAAGAGGAATTTAAAGTCACTGAAAAGTGTCTACCAGTTAGATATGACCTGAACCAGTTAAGAGCAGCCCCTTTAAGCCCCACAAGATGTTCAAGCCACATCAGCAATATCTCATGGTCAATAGTGTCAAAGGCAGCAGTCAGGTCAAGGAGGAGAAGGACGGCAGCGCCACCTGAGTCCGTTATAATAGAGATGTCGTTGAATACTTTCAGGAGGGCCGTTTCAACACCATGAAAACAGTTAAAGCCAGATTGGTAGATCTCAAATAAATTATTGGAGTTAAGGTGATAAACCAATTGATTATAAATAATTTTTTTTAGAATTTTAGCCAGAAATGGCAGTTGGGAAATTGGGCAAAAATTAGCTAAAACTCCCGGATCTAATTCTGCCTTTTTCAGACAGGGACGGACCGCAGAATGTTTAAAAAATGAAGGTACAACCCCCATACTTATAGAATCATTGATAATGGCAAGTAAAGATGGGCCCAAAACATCAAAGGCTTCCACTAAAACACATGGTGGAACAATATCGAGAGGGCTGGGAGCTGGTTTAAGGATGTCAATAGTTCTTTTTAACTGTGAAAGTGAGACTAGATCAAAGGATTCTAAGAAAATGCCCTGTTTAACAGTAGGAAGTTCATAGCCAGTCTGAACAATGCCACAGCGGATAGTATCAATTTTGCTGACAAAGAATGATAGAAACTGCTCACATGAATGAACAGTGCTATTTAATCCCATCACAGATTGAGGGTGAATGGCCGCTTTAATTGAATTAAATAAGACCCTAGGATTCTTAGAATGACAGGGTACTAAATCAGCAAAGAAATCATGTTTAGATTTCTTAACAGCTGCCTGGAAATTGAATAGAGAAGTCCTAAAAATCTGTTTAGAGACAATCAGTCCATCTTTTTTCCAACGCCGTTCAGCAGCTCGACAGGAGATCGTGTAGTATCATTTAGCCAGGGAGCAGGTCTTCCCTTATTACTGTGTATCTTGGGCAGAGCGATTGAGTCTAAAACTGTTTTACAAGAAGAATTAAAGTTTAAGACAGAATCATCGATACCATTATTTTGGAAATGCACATCAAGACTAGAGAATATGGTTTTAAATTCAGATATAATACAATAATTTAAAAAGCAAGCGCAGCGTGGAGCACAGCTAGTAAACGGGACATCAACAGTAATATTCATATCTATTATTATAGAAAAGTGATCAGTGAAAGAAACATCGCATAAATCAATATTATTAACTGAAATATCACGAGTAAGAACAAGATCAAGGGTATGACCGAGAGAGTGAGTTGGCGTATTAATATACCGGAAAAAGTCCTATAGTGATAAAAAGTCATTAACCAAAGGTTTCGATTGACAACAAATGTGAATGTTAAATCACCAACAATAAATACTTTGTCAATGGAGAGGGTGATATCAGCCAGGAGATCAGAGAATTCACAAATGAAGGTATCATTAAATACAGGAGGTCTATAAACCACAGCAAACAACAAAGAAGGATTCTGCACACTTCGAAAATTGCAGTTTGAAGCTACTGTTTATGTTTGGGTTTGGGCCGTTGATGCCCTGGTTTCTATCTATCTATCTATCTATCTATCTATCTATCTATCTATCTATCTATCTATCTATCTATCTATCTATCTATCTATCTATCTATCTATCTATCTATCTATCTATCTATCTAGAAGACACAATGAAGAGAGGATGGGAACATTTGTGATTGTCCATGAATCCTTCTCCTCTCGTGGGGGTTTTCTGGATATTCTGTGAAACATCTTCCATTGGTCAAACAGATAAGTGCAGATACTGTAAGAAGAAGAAGTAGACAGTATTTCAGAAGCAAAAACAAGTGCAGACCTGAGTGAACCAGAGAAGTGACCTCCTTTGAGGACTGTTTCCAAGTGAGATTCTGCAAAGGAGCAATTGATCACTCTGTTGGAAAACAATTGTTGAGAAACTAAGGTCCTTCAACTGTTGATGGCTGCCTGCTAAGATCATACTAGTTTATAATACTATTTCATTAGTACTGAATTACGTTACCATTTTACATCATTTTCAAACCAAACTGCAGTACTTAGATTGGTGCTCAGTAACCCACTGACTGCAGGAATGTTGCAGAGCTGTGCTCTGTCATTATTCTGTAGAAATATGATGTCTTTATGGAAATGTAAATATATGGAAAATTGAGGAATTTGAGCATGAATCATAAGTTACTTGATCTTATCATACTTTGTTTCTCTTTATTTGTTAATACAAATCCGTCTTTTATTTATAAGCCTTATCGTGTGTGATTTTATTTTATCTTTAATATTGGAGGTTTTGTGTACATGTCATAGTGCTGGCTCACTCTGAAATATCTACCACAGCCATAAACTGGCTTGTAAAGATTGTGTTGGGTCATGTTTTTTAACTAAGATGCATTAAACTACCATTTTCAAATATTACCTCCGTTTTTGTCTTTGATATTCCTGTAGTTTTGAAGTGGGAGTTCAGGGTGATATTTGTAGATGGGTGCAAAATTGGCAGAGACACAAGAAGCAGACGGTGATGGTGCAAGGAACCCCATCAAGATTGACTGACGCTAAGAGTGGTGTTCCACAGTGGTCAGTGCTAGGGCTCTGCTATTTTAATATATATTGTGAGGGTTTTGAGCACTTACTGTATGAGACACTTATGAGACCCTCCCCAATGGGGTGACATGCAGAAACGTGATTGACGCGTCTGTCGACGGCTGCTTGTCTGTCGGCAAGGCAACTGCAGGTTCACAGCGCCACGCAGGTTCATAGCGTCACAGAGGCAACTACAAGCTCTCTGCCACTGTGTGCAATGCGTCTGTCACCTGATGGATGTGATGGGTGATGCAGAGAAAATTAGATCTTGGCCACTGACCTTGCCTCTACCCTGCCAGTTTGCTGTGTCTGTGTGTAGTAGAATAGTAAATCCAACAATAATAAATAACTTTTATTTATTTCCCATTTTGAGTTGAATAAAGTTGGTTTTCCTGAAGTCCTTAGACTCAGCCTTGTCTTTTGGGTGCAAGGCAGTGACTCACGCATCACAATATAAATGATATGGATTGGAAAATAAGTAACAAGCTGGGTAGGCTTGATACCAAGCTATTTGGATTGACAACTATTATAGAATCCAATGAATCATTGCAGAGGGACATGGCTAGCATACAGGCTTGGGCAGACTTGTGGTAGTGGAAATTTGCAAGTAAATATAAAGTTTTAAAGGTAGGAAGTAAAAATGGCAGGTTTGAATGGGAGGTCTGAAAATCAAAAATACACCATATGAGGAGGATTTAGGAGTCGTTGTGTACTTAACACTATCAACTTCCAGACAGTGTTTAGAAGCCATTAAGAAGGCTAACAGAGTGTTAGGTTATATAGCATGGTGTGTGGAGTACCAGTCCAAGGAGGTTATGCTGAAGCTTTATAACACACTGATGAGGCCTTGTCTGGAGTACTGTGTGCAGTTTTGGTCTCCAGACTACAAAAAGGACTAGAAAAAGTCCAGAGAAAAGTGACTACGCTGATTCCAGGGCTACAGGGGATGCATTATGAGGAAAGATTAAAAGAGCTGAACCTATACGGTTTAAGGAAAAGAAGATTAAGACGTGACATGACTGAAGTGTTTAAAATTATGAAGGGAATTAGTCCAGTGGATCAAGACTGATACTTTAAAATGAGTTCATCAAGAACACGGGGACACAGTTGGAACTTGTTAAGGGTAAATTTGGCACAAACATTTAGAATTTTTTTTCATACTGAGAACCACAGACACATGGAATAAGCTATCAAGTAGTCTGGTAGACAGTAGGACCTTCATAACTGTACCTAATGTTATTTTGGAGAATTAAGTGGATAGGACTGGCGAGCTTTGTTGGGCTGAATGGCCTGTTCTCATCTAGAGTGTTCTAATGTTCTATAAGGATTTATTTCTTTACTGGAAGACACCGTCCGGCGTCTCAGGAGGGGGAAGCAGTGCAGTGTCAACACTGTATATGGTGGGGATGGTGCACTGCTGACCTCGACTCGGGACGTAGTGGGTCAGTGGGGGGAGTACTTCGAAGACCTCCTCAATCCCATTAACATGCCTTCCAATGAGGAAGCAGAGCCTTGGGACTCGGAGGTGGGCTCCCCCATCTCTGGGACTGAGGTCACCGAGGTGGTCAAAAAACTCCTTGGTGGCAGGGCCCCGGGGGTGGATGAGATACGCCCGGAGTTCCTCAAGGCTCTGGATGTTGTAGGGCTGTCTTGGTTGACTCGCCTCTGCAACATCGCATGGACATCAGAGACAGTGCCTCTGGATTGGCAGACCGGGGTGGTGGTCCCCCTCTTTAAGAAGGGGGACCGGAGGGTGTGTTCCAACTACAGAGGGATCACACTCCTCAGCTTCCCTGGAAAAGTCTATTCAGGGGTTCTGGAGAGGAGGGTCCATCGGATAGTCGAACCTCGGATTCAGGAGGAACAGTGTGGTTTTCGTCCTGGTCATGGACCAGCTCTACACCCTTAGCAGAGTCCTGGAGGGTGCATGGGAGTTTGCCCAACCAGTCTACATGTGTTTTGTGGACTTGGAAAAGGCGTTCGACTGTGTCCCTCGGGGAATCCTGTGGGGGGTGCTCCGGGAGTATGGGGTACCGGACCCCCTGATAAGGGCTGTTCGGTCCCTGTACAACCGGTGTCAGAGCTTGGTCCGCATTGCCGGCAGTAAGTCGAACCCGTTTCCAGTGAGAGTTGGACTCCGCCAGGGCTGCCCTTTGTCACCGATTCTGTTCATAATTTTTATGGACAGAATTTCTAGGCGCAGCCAGGGTGTTGAGGGGGTCCGGTTTGGTGGACTCAGGATTTGGTCACTGCTTTTTGCAGATGATGTTGTCCTGTTTGCTTCATCAGGCCGTGATCTTCAGCTCTCTCTGGATCGGTTTGCAGCTGAGTGTGAAGCGGCTGGGATGGGAATCAGCACCTCCAAATCCGAGACCATGGTCCTCAGCCGGAAAAGGGTAGAGTGCCCTCTCAGGGTTGGGAGCGAGATCCTGCCCCAAGTGGAGGAGTTCAGGTATCGGGGTCTTGTTCATGAGTGAGGGAAGAATGGAGCGTGAGATCGACAGGCGGATCGGTGCGGCGTCTGCAGTGATGCGGGCTCTGCATTGGTTGTCGTCGTGAAAAAGGAGCTGAGCCGTAAGGCAAAGTTCGCAATTTACCAGTCGATCTATGTTCCTACCCTCACCTATGGTCATGAGCTATGGGTAGTGACCGAAAGAACGAGATCGCGAATACAAGCAGCTGAAATGAGTTTCCTCCGCAGAGTGTCTGGGCTCTCCCTTAAAGATAGGGTGAGAAGCTCAGTCATCCGGGAGGGGCTCAGAGTAGAGCCGCTGCTCCTCCGCATTGAGAGGAGTCAGATGAGGTGGCTCGGGCATCTGATCAGGATGCCTCCTGGACGCCTCCCTGGTGAGGTGTTTCGGGCACATCCAACCGGGAGGAGGCCCCGGGGAAGACCCAGGACATGCTGGAGGGACTATGTCTCCCGGCTGGCCTGGGAACGCCTTGGGATTCTCCCGGAAGAGCTAGAAGAAGTGGCCGGGGAGAGGGAAGTCTGGGCATCTCTGCTCAAGCTGCTGCCCCCGCGACCCGACCTCGGATAAGCGGAAGAGGATGGATGGATGGATGGATGGATGGATGGAAGATTTTGAAAATGTCCCAAAACATAACTAGGAGCCAGGACGGTAGTTATATGGCCCTGTGAATGCATGATTGTAGTGGTTTTTGTTGCAAGTTGCCAGTTTAAGTGGGCAAAATAAAATGAAAGATCATTAAACAGAGGTGGAGTAAAAAGTAGCCCACTACTTAGTCCCAAAATGAATGTCAAAACAAAGAATTATTTCGCCTTGGCAAATAATTTCTTGAGTGTCTCTTCGATTTTTAAATTAACTCAAAATATAGCGTGACACCATCCCAAATAGCACACACATAATGATGTCACACATCATGTCGAAATGCAGACACAGGACTAGCAGTGAGAGATATTGGCAACAACATAATGGGCGTACATATTACAAAATCTATCAAAAATGGTGGCAATTATCAGAGAAAAACAAAAAGAATTTTACTGTGATGATGGCAGCAAAACAATGCTAAAATTGTAAAATCCATAAAAAATAACTTTAATAACCAAATTCATGAGTTAGGGGTTCAAATACAGTATATCATAATGATCAGTCAGTCAGTCAATTTCCAACCCGCTATATCCTAACTACAGGGTCACGGGGGTCTGTTGGAAGCAATCCCAGCCAACACAGGGTGCAAGTCAGGAACAAATCCCAGGCAGGGTGCCAGCTCACCGCAGGGCACACACACACACCAAGCACACACTAGGGATAATTTAGGATCGCCAATACACCTAACCTGCATGTCTTTGGACTGTGCGAGGAAACCGGAGCACACGGAGGAAACCCACGCAGACGTGGGGAGAAGATGCAAACTCCACGCAGGGAGGACCCGGGAAGCGAACCTGGGTCTCCTAACTGCGAGGCAGCAGTGCTACCACTGCGCTACCGTGCCGCCCTCATAATGATCATTTCAACTTAAAATTCAAATATGAGCAAACACTTCTGTGTCCTGTAAAGTAAGATTTTGTTTTATATTTCTTAGGTGGATAGTGAGAAGTCAAGCAAAATGACACCTTTTATTGGCTAACTAAAAAGATTACAATATGCAAGCTTTCGAGGCAACTCAGGCCCCTTCTTCAGGCCGTTTCAGAAAAATCTTCAGTTTTGTCATGATTTTTTCTTATATTTCTATCCAAACATTTTTGCTCCCGTAAGTGACTTATCAACAACGGTTTGTGCAGCCTGGGCAGGTCCAGGCATGGAATCAGGTCAGGTTGGAAGCTATTCTGTGGAAGTCGACATCCTGGGCAGGTCTGAACGAGCTTGACGTTGTCTCAGCATGCTATGAAGGTGGCTTGAACACACCGATCCTGCACATTTGGTTAATATAGATAGTCAGTGTGTATGTGTAGTATCAGTATAATAAAGTATAGTATCAATTGCAGCAATATAACACTAAGTAAGCTTGATGCTATAGACGTTTTGGTGTCGGGCGATATGTCTCGTCAATGTCGTAACAGCCGCAATACATTCTGCTAAATCTGTGTGTGGTGAATATACACTTGTGCCTCAGACACATTGGATGACTGCTCTTATGAAGAAAGCTTATCATCTGTATTTTGGCTGCAAAATCGGTGATCCAGACAAGGAATGGGCGCCTCACATTTGCTGTGCGACATGTGCTGTCAGTTTGAGAGCCTGGCTCAGAGGCACTCGAAAGACGATGCTGTTTGCTGTTCCGATGATATGGCGAGAACAGAAAGACCATGTGATGGACTGTTACTTCTGTTTGACTAATGTGTCTGGTTTCTCTACCAAAAACAAGAAGTCAATTGAATATCGTAATCTGCCTTCAGCAATGAGACCCATGCCACATGATGACAGTCTTCCAATTCCAAAACCACCAGAGGATTGGACCTTAGACGAACCAGATGAAGAAACTGCAATGCAGGGTACTGACAGTGACATTGACCCAGGCAATCCACATCTGATAACGCAGTCCGAATTGAACCATTTGGTCAGAGATTTGGGTCTGTCAAAAGCAAAAGCTAAGCTGCTGGGTTCGAGACTGCAGGAATGGTGTTTGCTGTCACCAGGTGTGAAAATTTCTGTATTTCAAGGCCGACTTCATGATATAACCAAATTTTTTGCACAAATCGACAGTCTCTGCAACACATTCATAAGCATGACATTGCAAAGTAGGTAACACATTAAACTACATTCAAATTTGGCACAAATAATCTTCCATGTGATGCTACATGACTGCTAGGCATGTGAGTTATGTACAATGTGACACTTAACTGGACTGCATATTTAAACCAGTGTCTGCACTTTGTTGGATAATAAAGAAAAGATTTCATTTTTGAGCACTGTATAAACTTCGTCATTCTTACAGCTTGGAGTTTTACTCTTTTCCTATAACTCTGACCAACATTTTCTTGACCTTTAGCGTCACTAAATTTGGCTACAACTCACTTCCCTTCTGCAGCATTCCCAAGAAATCTCTGCCACTTGATAAATACATTTGGCCTCTTGGGATTTTTGTTTAAAAATATAATCACAAAAAAGATATTCTGCTCTTTGCCCCTTAGTTTCCAAGCTGTGTATGTTTCATAAACCGATAACTCTGACATTATAGAAGTGGTGAGCTCATTCCCCAAACACAGTTTATTCCTGCCTTATGCCCAGTGCTCCCGAGACAGGCTGCAGGCTTCACTGACCCTGAACTGAAGGATCCACTTTGAAAATGGATTACTGGAGGTAAAATTCAAGTTCTCTGAAATTAGAGTTGACAGTGTCTTATTATCTGCAAAATCTCTCCCTAATCACAGAAATAACAGAAACACAACTTAAAGAGAACAAGTCACCTGCCACTTTACTGTTTTAACTTAGTGAAACAGCTACTAAAAACACCATAGAAACACCTGAAGAAACACTCTTAGGCCTGATTCATAATTATAACACAGAGGTAAGTGCAAATGAGTAAATGTATTACTTCTGTAATTAAAATATTATGGTAACGGGATCAAAAAGTACCAGTCTCAGCAGTGAGGATTAAAGGAGTACCACCATTAGATTTATGTATAATGAAAATTGTTGTGATTCTCCTGAAAGAGGAAAAGCCAAAAATCTTTCCAAAATCACCCAAAGATAACAGACTAATAAATTCTTTAATTTTATGTATTAAAGAATAATTAAATATAATTCACAGGCAATAACAAATGATGTAATTAATTAAATTAAACCAAACAAAAACAAGGCTTCCTAGATAAATAAATCAAGACATAAAACAAATGAAAATCAGAACAATATTAATGCAAATTATTTAACTCAATACTAGAGTCAGGAAAAATTAAGGAAGGCCAAAATAAAGTGTCCTGAAACACAAAACACATAATTAAAAAAAGCTAGTCCAAAAGCAAAACCAAGGGTCAGAAGCAAAAGAAGCCAAATTTAAAAGATCGCTGAGTCAGGGGCACAATAAACAAATTCAAAATGTTGCCAGAAAAGAGACAAATACCACTAAATAAGAACATTATGAGCCTTTATAAAGTTGCAAGACCCAAAATTCAATAAAAGCACCATATCAGAGCAAACTAAGGCTACATCAATGGGCTAGCCAGAGTGTTTTATAGTCCTTTCAAGTAACTGAAGACATATGCGATAGAAATTAAATTGGAAATGTTTTAAAGAACAAAATCTAGGACCTCTTAGTCAATTCAACGAAAGGACCAGGCAGGAGGAATCTTGTCCATTGTGCCCTTTATTTACTCTTCAGCAAATGCTTGAAGAGGAAGCACTCTGTACAACAATCTACATAGGAGGAGTTACCTGGCCAGACGTTGGCAATTAGTGGTCAAAGAATAAGAGTAGATGTGTATATTTATAATCAACTGAGCATATCTAATGGTGCTGAAGTAATGCATACACATCACCTGACATTTACTCTGCTTGGTTATCTAAATAAAAGTCTATTCTACTACTTTTGTTCTTCTCATATCTCTTAGGTTCAGGTCTTACCCTTGAAATCTCTGTGTATGTGACAACTGTTCAGTCTTGTTGTTTACCGGATAGTGCTGATTTCTTAATCATTTCCTACAATATTTTGTGTAATACATCAACCGTTCTCCTAGTACATTTTTTGTCTTAAATTTGCTTAACCATATCAGTTAGTTAGTTCTCTTCATAATATTTCTAAAACAAATGCTTATATTTACCTTCAAATAATTCTCTATAACCAAGTGGCTGAAGCACCTGAAAAACTCAATTTAGGTCATGATATTGACAAAGTAAGGTGTTAGGGAAAACAAAACAGCACCAAAAGAAGATGAAAATATGGCAGTTCTGGCAAAAAGAACAATATAGATAATTATAACCTAAAGAAGAACAGTGGCTAACAGACAATACAATACAATTTATTTTTGAAGTGCCTCAATGGGCTTTAACAGGCCCTGCCTCTTGACAGCCCCCCAGCCTTGACTCTCTAAGAAGACAAGAAAAAACTCCACAAAAAACCCAGGTAGGGAACAAAATGGAAGTAACCTCGGGAAAGGCAGTTCAAAAAGAGACCCCTTTCCAGGTAGGTTGGGCATGCAGTGGGTGTCAAATAAAAGGGGTAAATACTATAAAATGCACAGAACAGAACAAAAGTAATCCACAATACAATATAATAGTGGAATAGAAATATTACAAGTACAGAGCAGAATTTAACAGTAGATGATATCACAGAATATGATTTGGATTTGTTCAGAGTTCTGGAGACCTCAGCCATCAAGCTGCCTCCCCCTATTGGCCATTCCACAGCTGAGTCAGCACTGGGTCAGCCAATCCGATGAAAGGACCCCTCTACGTGATGATTCCTGTTATCCTCCATCAGACCAAACCAATTTTTAGCCTTATGGTTATGGTGCATCAAAATTCGTGCTTATGTATAAAAATGTATAAAAATGTAATGTACTGTAACTTAAACTATTAGAATAGCACTAACAGCATCAATCAAGGCTGTTTCTGTAACTTTTCAAGCAGGTTATAATTTTTAAGATGAATAATGAAAACTTTGTGGAAGATGTGGACTTCTACCATTTCCTTATATCAGTGTGGCTGGCATAGGTTTCAGCTCCCTGTGACACTCAACTGGAATTAGCAGGTTCATGAATTTCCCATTGGGATTAATAAAGTATCTATCTATCTATCTATCTATCTATCTATCTATCTATCTATCTATCTATCTATCTATCTATCTATCTATCTATCTATCTATCTATCTATCTATCTATCTATCTATCAAATAAAATGATTGATGGATGAATGGATAAACAAGCTTATGGTAAAGGAGAAATTGTTGCTATTGCAGTACTGCTTGCATAGGGCCACAGTAGTTTTGAGAGACAAAAATGGAATCAGGAGATAACATGGACAGACCAGAATTCACACATTTAAATAAACCAGGTTTAGTAAGAATTCTGGTCAAAGAACAGAAGGGTAAGTCATAAGCCAAAAAAAATACATGACGTAATTTGTAATGAGAGAGCAGAAAAAGTTGTTGTATTCAGTAACTCAGAAACTAACAATAAGAAAGACACTAAAGGTTATTCATTTGTGAACCCAGATCTTGGATGATGAGGAAAAGTAAGATCCTGGGCTTAATGCTGGTGTGGTAGTGATGTCATATGTTGCACACTTCTTGCCATCAAGCCTATCAATGGCATAGCAGCCACTAACAAAACTCTCCTAGGATGGCAGTGCCCATTAAAAATAAAAACGAAAAGAGCAGCAGGACAACATAAATGAACATACATGAACATACATGAACAAAAAATAAATACTTCCAATAGATTTCTTGACCTTTAAAACCAAGGAACGCTTGGAAAAAATAAATAAATAAAAATCCTAAATGTGATCATGACAAGTGCCAGACAGTGAGAGATGAAAGTCATACCAGACAGAGAAGATGTGCCCAACATACGTCAGAAAAAGTTGATGAACAGTACAGATAAACCAGCGACTACTAAAAGAAACAACTCATGGCTTGTTGCTTGTGTTGCCCCAAGTATGGATGCTTGGTACTAGGCTGATTAGAACAGACTAGAATCTGGTTAGAACAGATCAGAACAGGTCCAAACTGCTTCAGCCAATTTTGTGTAATATTCCAAGTGATTAAAGGATTTTGTGTTTAATGTTTTATCAAGTGATAGTAGTGAGCTGTTTTGTGACAAGAGGCAAAAATGTTGAAAGGAAGATAGTCTCTGATAGGCCTTGTGTATTCTCTTCTTTTTCATGTTTTCTGGTCACGCAGGAAGCACCAAAAGAAAGCACATGACAGATTCTGAAATGCAGAGATTGCATGCTGCAAACTTTAATGGCTGATTTTTTTTTGTAGAAAAGAATAACAATTTAGGATGAAGCCATACTCCTTCCAGTCTGCAGGTGTACTTTTCTAACTGCCATCTAATTGCTGCCGCTCCGTCATGCTGTCTGGCTTCTGATTGCAGACATATTGAAAAGATTGCCAAACAGATCTGGAGGTCTTCATTCAGGATGTGCCTGGAGCTGAGCTCCTGTTGTGCACTTGGAGAACATGTGAAAATCAGAGCGATGGAACAGATCAAGACTTTCAGGAAGGTGTGGATGTGACCAAAGGACTGCAGCCACATCAGTTGGCACACTCAGACAAGGTCACACTGTTCCAAACACTGAAATGCATATACAACAATGAGAGAAACTGTGAGTAACACTCAGACACATAGACACTTACCTCACACATGGAATTATACAGAAGTGAATCCAGCCTGTACACACATGGGTATCACAAAAATAACATTTAATTTATATAATTCCAATAAACTTTACAAGTATTAGATGTTTCCTCCATAAATCATGTGTATGAATGCAAATCAATAGTAGGGGACTATACTGTATAGTGTACAGTTTGGCCACTATTCCACAATCTTTATCACCACACTGTTTGGCATAAAATGATTTTTTGAATAAAACAACATTATTAATAACACAAAACATTCTGAATCGAAATTGTTCAGGTAAATATTATATATCGTGAAAGTGTCTATGAAAAGTACTTTAGCTTCCTGGGGGTCTTTTAAATTGGTTGGACTGGAAATTCCTAAAAAATGTTCCTGTGCTTACTAAACTCGTTTCAAGTGCACACCCATGCACACAATACTTACCCCTGCATGCTGCTAAGACTAATCTTGTTCCTAATTTTTTACCCTTCAAAGTCTTTAACACTGAATCTCTGAGTATCTTAACAAGGGCAAGCTGTGCAATGCTGGGACCAATCCAGTGTTCTACCTTTGCAAGGACTGAACCTCTGAATACCTCAACAATGGCAGACTGCGAGGACTATTCTTGTTCTCCAGTGTTTTCCACCACTGCAATGTGCTGAATCTGAATACCTTAAGAATGGAGGACACCAATCATGCTATCAGTTTCACCCATTGCAAGAGCTGAACTGTTCCTTCAAAGGAAAAGGAGTCTTCTCCTGTGGTGATCACAGACCAACATCTGGAGCAGTTTACTACTACTGAAAATTTTAGCCTGGATGAGCACAACTTTTTATATTGCTGAACCTTTCAACACTTATGGCCAGGGCTAGGATCCTTCATAACCTGGATAAGCATCTCAGTCTCTCATTCTATAGAACCATTGACTATCCGGTGATTGCTAGTGTCTACAGTAAACAACAAAGCAATTTCAGTGAGATAACAACAAACTTGATGTCACTGTAAACTGCAGAGAAACCAAGCATATCAAAAACAGGAAGTTAAAACAGAAGAAAACATACAACCTAAATAATTCAAAGCAAAGTTCATACACCAAGCTTCATGTCAGACAGCTCATTTGAAGTTTTAGCTGTCGCAGTCTTAATCTACTTAATCTATCTAAGGTGTTCCTTTAAAGTGCAAGACATTGCATCATTGTTTATCTCTTGGGCTAGCTGGGACACTATTGCATTTTGTTAGCCTGGCAAACACTTTGAAGAAATACTTCCAAATCCTATTTTTTATAGAGTGCCTTAGTAATTGATTATGCAATTTATCAATAGTTGTATCAGCTGAAATCGGACAACTGACAATTTCTAATGGTGTTGCTACTTGTCAATGAAGTTACCTTTAGCTAACTATAATAACATGTTGACTATGAGTCTCAGGCACCTATTTCATAACTTCGTACCTTGCTCAGCTCATCTGAGCAAAGCTTTTACAATCTAAAAGTTCTAATATTTTATTAGTGATCTTAATAGTCATTCAAACAAATATTATGAGTCTTACTCAACACACTGTAAAAAGTACTATTTTTCATTACCATAGAGACAATGAATAAGTATGAATTTTAGAGAATATTTTACTGGTGGGGGCGGCACGGTGGCGCAGTGGGTAGCTCTGCTGCCTCGCAGTTGGGAGATCTGGGGACCCGGGTTCGCTTCCCGGGTCCTCCCTGCGTGGAGTTTGCATGTTCTCCCCGTGTCTGCGTGGGTTTCCTCCGGGCGCTCCGGTTTCCTCCCACAGTCCAAAGACATGCAGGTTAGGTGGATTGGCGATTCTGAATTGGCCCTAGTGTGTGCTTGGAGTGTGGGTGTGTTTGTGTGTGTCCTGCGGTGGGTTGGCACCCTGCCCGGGATTGGTTCCTGCCTTGTGCCCTGTGTTGGCTGGGCTTGGCTCCAGCGGACCCCCGTGACCCTGTGTTCGGATTCAGCGGGTTGGAAAATGGATGGATTTTACTGGTGAACACCATTCATCTGTTATGTGGAGGACCACTGTCTCTTAAGTGCAGATAGGTGAGATACTTAATAACAGAATTCACAAGAGCTGTTCACTTTTTATTCAACTGTTTGCTTTGCATGTCTCTTTTCTCATCAGAGCCTCACAAATCCCTTTAAATACTTTTTGGCGACTCTTTTAGGTGCACCCATCTAGTAATGAGCAGGACCTGTGTCCAGATACACTGATATCATTCCTTAGTAATGCTGACTCTGTGTCATTATGTATTTACTGTAGGCATTTTGACCACACATTTATGTTGTAAGTCTTGTCTCACAGGTG
The DNA here is from genome assembly GCF_900747795.2 of Erpetoichthys calabaricus. Classification (NCBI taxonomy): domain Eukaryota; kingdom Metazoa; phylum Chordata; class Cladistia; order Polypteriformes; family Polypteridae; genus Erpetoichthys; species Erpetoichthys calabaricus. The sequence continues at coordinate 60,918,887 of NC_041411.2, read as the reverse complement.
TTCTGGTGGATTAAGATCTGAGGACTCTGCAAACCATTGGAGTAAACTAAGCAGTTTGTTGAACCAGCTAGAGGCTTTGTGAAGTGGCATATAATCCTACTAGAGGTACCAATCTGAAAAAAGTGCACTGTGGCCATAAAGGGATTCCTGAGGTCAGAACAATACTCAGGTGCACAGCGGCATTCAAATTCTGTTCATTTGCTATGAAAAAGCCTAATGAGAACATTTCACAGTAGCATTGCACAACACCACCACAACAACAACAACAACAATATTTATTTATATAGCACATTTTCATACAAATGATGTAGCTCAAAGTGCTTTACAGGATGAAGAAAGAGAAAAAAGACAAAATATAAAAATAAAATTAGGTAATACTAATTAACATAGAATAAGAGTAAGGTCCGATAGCCAGGGAGGACAGAAAAAAAAACACAATGCAGCTGGAGAAAAAAAAACCCAAAATCTGCAGGGGTTCTGAGGCCATGAGACCACCCAGCCCCCTCTAGGCATTCTACCTAACATAAATAACCTCAATCAGTCCTTATGGTTTTCAGGGTTCACATGGAAGAACTTGATGATGATGGTCATGTGGACCTCTGGCCTTTTATCCATCAATGTAGGGACATCACGGTGCTTTGATCGGGTGGTGGTGGTGCAGATCACCACCACAGAAAACCTGAAAAAGAACAGCAGAGAAAGTAGGGGTTAGTATGGATTTCAGAGCCACCAGGAATGATAATGATAATTAAATGCATATACAGAATATCAGGATTAAACTAAATAATGAGTTTTTAGCAGTTTCTAAAAATGCTCCACCGTATTAACCTGGTGAATTTCTGTTGGCAAACTACTCCAGATTTTAGGTGAATAACAGCAGATGGCCACCTCACCACTTCTTTTAACTTTAGCTCTTGGAATTATAAGCAGACATTCATTTGAAGATCTCAGGTTATGATTTGGAGTGTAAGGTGAAAGGCATTCTGAAATATAAAATGGAGTGAGATTATTTGAGGCTTTGTAAATCATAAGCAGTATTTTAAAGTCAGTTCTAAATGGCACGGGTAACCAATGTAGTGACATCAGAACTGAAGAGATGTGCTAGTTAAGATTCTGGCAGCTGCTTTCTGCACTCATTGCAATCGATTGATGTCTTTTGTGACGGATTGAGGTCTCCGTGACCCCTTGAACCCTCAGATCAGACGTCAGACACTAGGTAAAAGTCCAAATACAATATTTATTAATATAAATAAGTGCACAAAGCACCCTCCTCTCCACAATACTCAATAATAACAATAATCCTCCACACTCCCAGACACTTTGCCACCCTTCCTCCCAGCTCAGCTCAGTGTTCTGGGCTTCCCACAATCCTTTTATAGCCCCTGACCCCGAAGTGGTTCCTGGCCAAACCCACAAGTCCATTTTCCTTCCGGGTCAGGGCAAACAGTCCTCTTCTTCACCCCGGGAGCTCGTCGCTTCCTCCAGTCACGTGACTGTGACGCACTCCCGGGTTATAGGGCACACAAGAGCCCACTAGCCCCCCTACAGCGACTCCTGGTGGCCCCCAAGGTATCCAGCAGGGCTGTGTCACAACACTACAAAGTCCATGAGGCCCTGCTGGAACTCGGGGCACGAATATGCTGTTCGGAGGGCTCCTCCTAGCGGCCTGGGGGTTGCGACCGGAGTCCATAGCCGGTCGTCCGTCACACTTTCTTAGGTGGTCCTGAGAGGAATGCGTTGCAGTAATCTAGTTGACTAAAAACAGAAGCGTGAACTAATTTTTCAGCAATCTGAAAAGTTGTAAGGGATCTAACTTTTGCTATATTTCTTAAGCAAAAAAATACTAGTAATCTGATTAATATGTGATTTAAAATTTAGGTCAGAGTCGATAATTACCCCTAAATTCTTTACCTCTGCCTTGACTTTTAATCGTATTGGATCAGGTTTATTTCTAATATTCTCATTATTTCCATTTTTGCCATTTTTTTCTCCTTATTTAGTTTGAGAAAATTACTACTTATCCATTCAGAAACACAAGTAAGACATTGTGTCAGTGAGGGGTCATCAAGGGCTATTGATAAATACAATTGTGTGTCGTCAGCATAGCTGTGGTAGCTCACGTTATGCCTTGAGATAATCTGACCTAATGGAAACATGGAGATCGAAAAGAGCAGCGGACCCAGGATAGATCCTCATGGAACACCATATAGAATATCATGTGTCTTTGAAGTATAATTACCACAACTAACAAAGAATTTTCTCCGACGCTTGTTTAATTTTATATATTCACCAGAAAAATCAAACACGGCAGAGATATTACTATCATTAGACACAGAAAAGGCATTTGACATGATTGAATGGAATTACCTTTTCACTGCATTGGAGAAATTTGGGTTTGGCCCGAATATTTGTGCTTGGATCAAACTACTGTATACCAATCCAGAAGCTTCAGTTTGTATTAATAACATTTGCTCAGACTACTTTAAACTAGAACGTGGTACCAGACAAGGATGTCCCTTGTCACCACTGTTGTTTGCAATCGCTATTGAACCACTGGCGGTTCACTGCCGAAATTCTTATCAGATAAAGGGGATTGTCAGAGAAGGACTGGAAAAGAAAATTTCTCTATATGCAGATGATATGGTCTTATATATATCAGACCCAGAAAACACTGTCCCCTCTGTTTTAACAGCACTAACAGAATTTCAAAAGATACCTGGTCTTAGAATTAATCTGAATAAAAGTATACTCTTTCCAGTGAATTCACAAGCATATAATATTAAATTAGACACCCTACCTTTTACCATAGCAGATCAGTTTAAATACCATGGGGTAAATATCACAAGTAAACATAAAGCTCTTTATCAACAAAATTTTGGCGTCTGTATGGAAAAAATTAAGCAAGACTTACATAGATAGTCAACCCTTCATCTCACTCTAGCTGGAAGAATTAACATTGTTAAGATGAATATCCTTCCTAAACTTCTCTTTTTATTTCAAAACATTCCAATATATATCAATAAATCGTTTTTTAAACAGTTAGATTCAATAATAACCTCATTCATTTGGAACTCAAAACACCCACGTATCCGAAGAGCGACCCTACAAAGACCTCAGGCAGAAGGTGGCATGGCTAATTTTCAGTTTTATTACTGGGCAGCAAACATACAAGCCATAAAAACCTGGACACAAATAAATGAACGTACACAGGCTTGGTCCACAATAGAAGTAAAATCCTGTAGTACTTCTTTATACTCCCTGCTCTGCTCTCCAATAAATGAAAGTTATCACAAATATACTAATAACCCAATTGTGCTTTACTCACTCAGAATATGGAACCAAATTAGAAAGCATTTTAAGATGGAAAATCTTTTATCAGTGGCACCTCTGCAAGAGAACCACCTCTTTCAACCTTCGCAAGTATATCCAGTTTTTAATACCTGGAAAAGTTTTGGGATTTAAATGCTCAGAGATCTTTATATAGACAACATATTTACATCTTTTGAACAATTACGTTCAAAATTCAACCTCCCAGCTACACATTTCTTTTACTATCTTCAAATTAGAAATTTTGTTAAACAGAAATTGCCCGATTTCCCCCACCTTGCACCCTCCACAATGCTGGAAAAAATACTGCTCAATTCCGAGGAAACAAACACTATTTCTGCAATATATAAAATCTTATTAGAGTCCCTACCTTTCAAAGATCCAAGAGGACATTGGGAAGAAGATCTCTTAATCAATATATCAGAAAAGGAGTGGAAGGTAGCAAAGCAGAGAATTCACTCGAGTTCTATATGCGCAAAGCATAGAATTATTCAACTAAAAATGATATATCGAGCCCATCTGTCTCGCTTAAAACTGTCCAAAATGTTTCCAGGGCAGGATCCAACCTGCGAACGCTGCAACCAAGCTCCTGCCTCACTGGGTCACATGTTCTGGGCCTGCACCAAACTAACATCATTTTGGACAAATATTTTTAAGTGCCTTTCAGACAGCCTTGGTGTCCCAATCCCTCCTAACCCATTAACAGCTGTGTTCGGTGTTCTTCCAGATGGACTGGAATTGGAGAAGGACAAGCAAACGGTGATTGCATTCACTACACTCTTGGCACGCAGACTTATTTTGTTAAATTGGAAGAATCCTAATTCTCCTCTTATAAGTCAGTGGGAAACCGATGTTTTATATTATTTGAAATTGGAAAAAATCAAATTTTCAGTTAGAGGATCTGTATAACATTTTTTCAAAACATGGCAGGATTTAATCAATATTATTTTAGAATAAGAGAAATAACTATTACCGCATTTAACTCCCTTCTCCATCTCTTATTTACATAGATATTTACTTCTCCCTTTCTTTTGTTTAATGTTGCCTTATTAAAAAGCCTTAAGCAATTCTCCTTTAGCTAAGCTCTCCTTCTCAGGGGTGGAGTTTGATTTGTCTTCAAATTTGTTGGGTTATAAATTGATCTGTTTGTATGGAATGATTACAATGAAAATTAATAAAATAAAAATATTAAAGAATTTTCTACCTGCCAGGTAGGACTCAAAACCAGAGATGCCCACCCATTGACTTTATTACAAAATTATATTATAGACCTAAAAATATTGTCACCTTATTTATTACAGTAAAATTATGGCAACCCAGCTGCCAGTTTTTTATCGTAAAAATAAAATTTTTATAAACCTAAAAATACTGTCACCTTTATTTTTACGGTAAAATTCTGGCAACCCAGCTGCCAGTATTTTACTGTAAATTTAACATTATTTTTTTTACAGTGTACCATAGACCAAAAAATATTGTCACCTTTTTTTTTACGGTAAAATTCTGGCAACCCCAGCTGCCAGTATTTTACCGCAAATTTAACATTATTTTTTTTACAGTGTATAAAATTAAAAATAATAGGGAAGTTGGGCTGAATTGGAATTTTTATTCTTAAATTTATTTGGCGCAATGCAACACACACCTAAATTGTTCAGCTAGTCTTTATTATCATGAAAGAAAGTACAGCTTATTTTTAATTGCTTTTTATACTGACTGAATAACAAATCAATAGAGATTGTGCACTTCTCCTAAAAGATGGAGGCAACAAATTGGGTAGGTGAGATATTGCAGGTGGGAAAATTACTGTAACACGAGAGCACAGTGTATGTGCATTGACATTATCACTGAGATATGACCAGGTGACATATGAATGGAGGAAAACAAAAATTGTGCTCAATGGCATTCCTGTACTGGTCCTCCAGTGGTTTCAACAGACAAAGTATGTGCTGGTTAGAGTGGGCTAAATGGTTGAAGACATTTTGGTTTTTAATTCAAAAAGCTAATCAGTCAAAATATTGTGTTTACAAAGCTATTCAATAAAATAAATATAAATAGGACACCAGAGGGTGGGTGACTAGCGATGAGCGAAGGCTGAGGAGTACAGTTCACAGTGAGTTTGGCACAATCATAGAAATGTTTGGGAAATTCGCTGAACTCAGTGAAATCAAAAAGGAGGATTTGAATTAACTTTAAGTAGACTATAATGGAACAATAGTCTTTTTACTGTCCCTGGGGGCTAGAGGAGTGTCTGTCAACTATGGTGGACATGTCATTGTGGCCAAAAATGTGACCTGAGCTGTGAGGCATGAGTACTCACCACTGCGCCACTATGCCTCAAACAAATGAAGACGCAGATGGAATGATAAAAGTAGGTAAAATAAATGTCCAAAAACTAGGAATAAGTATATATATATATATATATATATATATATATATATATATATATATATATATATATTTATTTAAATATGCAGCATTGGCCCCCTTAAAAGGGGATTAAAATTAAGTTTGTACACAATACTCATCACTTTTGAGCTTTAATGTGTTTGTCATATCGATGCACATACTGTATAAGAATGGCTCAGGGATATGAATGATTATACATGTGAGACGTCATGTAGATAGTTTGGCTGCATTTCCCTAATTTATCAAGGGTGTCATCATTTCCCACTTTATATAGATAGATAGATAGATAGATAGATAGATAGATAGATAGATAGATAGATACTCCTAAAATAGTGAAAGATACCAAGTAGTGTGGTAGACAGTAGGACTTTAGGGACTTTCAAAATTAGACTTGATGTTTTTTTGGAAGAATTAAGTGGATAGGACTGGTGAGCTTGGTTGGTCTGAATGGCCTGTTCTCTTCGAGACTGTTTTAACGTTCTAATTTATCATTGTGCTCACAGAGTTCTAATATTCAGGACACTGATTGGCCTCTATGTACTGTAGGAGAGCATAATTATGATATTATAGCAATAACAGAAACAAAAACAGAATAACAGAAACTGAACAGAATAACAGAAAAAAATGGAAGAATGCACATTTTTAGGAAGGATAGACAACAGAAAAGGAGGCGAGGTTGCTGTTTATGTCAACTAGAATTTAAACACAAATTCCTTTCAATTGGACGATGAGCACTGCCACCATCTGACTTTGTCTGGAAAGCATTAGGGAAAGAGGCCTTATTTTAAGAGTGTGGTATAGATCACCCAATGCAGACAATAATTTCAATTCACATCTTTTTAGTAATATTAAAAGGGCACGTTTACAGGGGAATATTATAGTCCTTGGGGACTTTAATTACTCAAATATTAACTGGGATAACTTTACAAATACTGAAGTACAACAGCAGGGGTTTGTAGAAGTAATCAGAGTCTGTTTTTTTTAATACAGTATGTTAATGTAGCAACACGGGATGAAGCTTGTCTGGATTTAGTATTTTGTAATAATCAGGATAGAATTGAGGGTGTAGGGGTGATTGAACCACTAGGGTCAAGTGACTTTAATATAATACAATTCTCAGTTTTTAATAAAAGTGCAGATGCAAAGACTAAAATTGTTAAGTTAAACTTTGGTAGGGAAAATTTTAAGGAGATGTGGCTAGGTTTAAGGAGAATATACTGGGATAAGCTTTTAAGTGTGCAGACAGTCGAGGAGCGGTGTAACAGGTTTAAAAATGTTTTACATGTAATGCAGGAGAGGTACATACCTAAATTGGGAATTAATAGGAAATTTAGAAAGACTCCACAATGGATTCATAAAGATTTAAAAAAGAAGCTGTAAAGGGAAAAACTGCTTTATAAGGCATATAAGATTAATGACTGCAAAGTGAATCGTAGAGCGTATGAGAACATGAGAGTAGAGTTCTGATTCAGGGTTTTGGGCTTCTGTATGCTATCCAAGTACTTCTGTAATGATGTAACAGATTCCAAATTATCTGCCAATCCACATACCTTGGTATCATCTGCAAGCTTAACCAGCTTGTTACTTATATTCCTATCTAAATCTTTTATAAATATTAAAAACAGCAGCAGCCCTAAAACTGACCCCTGTGGAACACCACTCTTAACATCAGCCAATTCTGATGAGGTTCCTTGCACCATCACCCTCTGCTTCCTGTGTCTGAGCCAATTCTGCACCCATCTACAAACAACACCCTGAACTCCCACTTCTTTTTAAGTTTGATGCCCAACCTCTCATGTGTCATCTTTTCAAATGCTTTCTGAAAGTCAAGATAAATAATTTCATATGCTCCACTTTGATTATAACCTTTTGTTGCTTCCTCATAGAATTCCAGCATATTAGTAAAACATGGCCTCCCCTTTCTGAACCCATGTTAACTGTTCAGTAAACCTCCTGTTCTTACCATGTACTGCTCAATCTTATCCTTAATAATTCATTCCATTAATTTTACTGTGATGCGGTTTAACTTACTGGCCTATAGTGGCCCGGATCTTCCCAGTTGCCCTTTTTATATAAGGGGATAATATTTGCCATTTTCCATTCCGAAATCTCCCCAGTGCACAGTGACTTCCTAAAAATATGCGTCAAAGGTTTATATATGTACTCTCTAGCCTCTTTAAGAATTTGAGGGTAAATATTGTCTGGTCCAGGGGCCTCATGTATAAATGGTGCATATGCACAAAAATGTTGCATACGCCAGTTTCTACACTCATATTGTGATGCATAAAAACTAAACTTGCCGTAAAGCCACACACATTTATCACGCCTGCTCAAACCATTCCGTACGCAAGTTCTCCGCTTGGTTTTGCAAACTGGCAGCACCCAGCATCAAAGAGTGCTACTGTTCCTGTGTGGTTTCCTTTATTTTTTAGATTCACATCCCTAACGCGGCTTTATCAAATACCCTGAAATTAACCGCATATTGTTTTTTAGTTCTAGGTATCTGATTGTAATCAACCTGTAACTATATGCACACAGTCTATTTGACTTTCTCCCATTTGGCAAACGCTTCAGAGCATTTCCTATACTGACCTCACAGTTCAGAAACAGTTTCATCCTAAGCGCTATAAACCCACTCAATCAGTCCATCAAGTGCTTCAGGTAGAGCTGTTTGTACTTATAAGTACAATTACCTCACTGTAAACTTGCATTACAGTTGTAATATTGCACAACCTGAGCCACTTATGCTTTCATATTGTATATTGTTCACTGCTTTTAACCTATTATTATTATAGTTGTTGTTGTTATTTTACCATTTAATAGGAAAATAAGTTTATGGAGGATTTGCATGTTGAATCTCTTTGTACCATACAATAACAGTAAAGGAATTCAATTCAATTCAATAGAAGAGAGCACATACTTACAAATGATGATGACTGGCTTCTAAGTCGATTTAGATTTCCAGGCACTATCTTCTTGGAGCTCTTGATAATCATTTTCAAGATGAAATGCAGTAAAGTATGTGTATTACATTATACAGATACATTTTTAACTTCATTTAAATATATATATTGTTAATTATTAAATATCTGAGGACTCAGTGGCGCAGCGGTAGTGATGACCTGGCGCCCCATTCAGGTATTGTTCCTGCATTGTGCTGCATGCTTGCTGGGACTGGCATGTCCCTGGATGGAAAGATGGATGGAATAATTAAACATGTACTATGAAGATATTTCAATGTTCCTTAAAAGTTTTGAAGAATAGGTGTTCTAAGCTTACAGATGGCTTGACGTTTATTAAAGAGCTGATTGTGTGGCAATTGGTTATTTGGAGAAAGAAAAGACTGAACTGCTGTAATAAATTATTTTCTTGAGGGTCATGCATGGTGCAGCAAGCATCTTGCGGGAGGCAGGAAAAATCTATGGATGGGGCGCCAGCTCGTCACTACCACTGCACCAATGTGCCTCAATATTTTATACATGCTTTAATTTCTATCATCATGAAAATGATATCAAGTATACATCTTAGTATTTAAATTGTTCAGAGAGCTGTAACATTATGAAAGTAATGTATTCTGTGTCCTCTCTGCGTAAGAGAAAGCCTGTTTAAGAACCACGTAGTGATTGACACACATAAGAGTACATAGAAGAACACATAGAATATGAAGCATTAAACATGCTACTTTATTTACAATGGGACTTAAGAAACTATTAAATTAAAAGATTTTAAGATGAAGTGTATGATGTTCTATTTCAATGACAAAATAAACTACATAATTAAAGTGGAAATTTTGATCTTTCTTTCACACTGTGTCCCAGTTTTTTTTCTTTTTTCTGTACCCTAATAAGCTTCCATATGATACTCAGATGCTGGGCTCTGACCTGCCATTTCACGTTGACTTTGATATCTGACAACTTTTTATTTATTTCGAACACTGTGTGACTTTCTGAACTTTAACTTTCGAGTTACTCCACCACTCTGTCACTTGATCAACTTCCTTTTGTTGTTTATATCACTGCTTAAACCAACAAACAGTACATTTTTCCTTGCCTTCACTTGGTATTCACTGAAATTCTTCTTTTTCTCCATGCTTTTGCCATTTTCTTTTCACAGAACACAAAAAATAAGAGGCTATTTATATTGATTTGAATATTCAAAGAGGCATAGTTTTGGGAGGAGTCGGGATGGAGTGGCAGGCGTGTGCACGAGCTTTACTTTTCACACTGACGGGGATTTATGGAGCAGAAGAATGTGGAAGTTGGCGTTCGCACAGATTTATGCATCTGGATTTTTTTGTGCGTACACATATTTCCGCTTTTGTCCGTATGTCAAGTTTTAGTGTGAATTCTATGCACAGTGTTATGCATGAGGCCCCTGGTGATCTGTTTGATTTTAACCTATTTAATCTGAGCAGTACTTCTCCCACTACAATTTCCAAATCCTTCAGTACCACCTTAGTAATCCTGTTTACCACTGGGAGGTTATCCACTTCCTCACTTGTGAAGACCTCAGAAAAATGCAAGTTTAGAATGTTCACTATTTCACTGACTAATCTTTTAATTTCCCTTTACTATTTATGATGAACTTCACCTCCTCCTTGACTGTTCTTTTACTGCTAAAATACTGAAAGATACCAAGTAGTTTGGTAGACAGTAGGCTATGGTGGTGCAAACCGATCTTCAAGTCCAGGTGGCTGCACACTTCACGCTCACCAGTTTCATGCAGAGTATATAATAGTGAAGGGGGCATAGGCCAAGTGCATGCACAACAAACCTTAAACCCAGTGAAGTAATAATAACGAAAGATTTATTACTGTTTGCATGGTGTTTCTATCTGTTTGATGGAAGTAAATGGTGTGAAGGGTTTGCACAGGCACGTCTTTTTGAAGATCTGACACAGTATGTCTTTTTTGTTTCTGATCTATGACTTCTAAGTTGTAATAAATTGTTTATTATTATTTCACATTGTCTCACTCTTGTGTTTTCTGATTCAGGGTTTGGACTTTTAAGGTTTTTTTTGACTAGGTGCTGTGCAGCATGGTTAATTGTGTATGTATTTGGCCTGCACCCCTTTGTGTGCTGCGAGTTGGCTACAGCTCTGATTGCCAGGACTCAAAGATCGATTTGCACTACTCTTTACCGGCGCTTCACCATTTGCACTTTGGAGTACCAGCAGATATTATATGCAGACCGGTGCCTACATGCACACTTAGCGAGACAGTAATGTAAGGGATATAAGGTGGAGTGCACTTACAGTATGCATTGTGAAGCTTGGGTTTCCAATGAATATTAACTTTAACAAGCAGGAACAGACACAAGAGTTTATTCAATAGGAGTTTATCTTTGGCATATGAGCACACAGGTAGAAACTGGCAAATGACACGCTCCTCCTCCACCATTCAGCTTAAAAGAACATAAAGTCTTCTTTGTCAAGCAGGTTCACTGTCTTGGAAGCAGTAACTGGAGCAGACATGGTCTGGGAAGAGAGGACAGAAGAATGAGCAATTGGCTGGCCGGGGCTTAGTCTTTTAAATGTTCTAAGCATCGTGCGAGAGGAATGTTAAAAAAAGAGCAAAGCCGCAGCTTTGGTTTACTGTTTAACAGAGAGCTAGCTTGCAGCTAAGAAAGCATCAGCAGTATGCAGAAGCCATTGTTATATGATAGGAATACTGAGCAGAGAAGCCACTGTTTTGAGCAACCGATGCCACAAGGATGGCGAATCAGCCACGACACCGGTCACAGAATACGTGAAAGTTCTTCACATGTCACTCTGGTCTCACAAAGCATAAGGGGGCACTAGGATAAAAAAGATTGTCTAAGTTGGCTGCAGATAGGAAACTATTTGGTGAACAAGGTCACTGACAAACACAGCATATTCACTGCGAAAAAACACTAAAAAAAACTATAGGTGACACACAAAATGCTAAGGACACCTGATGTTCTAACCACAGAAAGGAACAGAGAGAGTGAGAGGCCTCCAAACCTCCTGGCTAACATGTGGCAGCAGATACAGTATGTCATAGCATGCACATTGGGGGGATTCTTCTGTCCAGGACAGAAATCAGGAGGCAAGATTATTTTATTCATCCAGCCATTAAAGTGCAAATGAGGACTTGAGTGCAGACACACCAGGGACCAGTAGAAGGAGTTCTGGTCTGATGCTTTTGTAACCAAAAAGGCTACCATTGACATTTGAATCCACCCAGAGAGTTGGTTACAACCATCTTATTCTAAAGAGATGGGGGTAGGGATTTTCCCATAATACTATTTATAACAATATTGTAAAGTGCCAGTTTCTAAAAGGTCTATTTATATTTTGCTTTATTTTATGTAGCATGTAGGCAAGAAGGTGGTACAGTGAAGTAATAGTGCGGCAGCCACAGCTCCTGAGTCCTATGTTTGATTCTTGGCCCAGTAAATTTGCCTGCTTTTTCCATTTCTATGTGGACTTTTCTTTTAGGGTGACTCCAGAAATTTACAGGTTATAGTAACTGGTAAACTGCTCTGATATGAGTGAGTGTGGATTGAAGATTTGCAATGCATTGGCCATAGTTTTGTGTTGATTCCTGCGTGGTGGCTAGTGTTTCCAGCATATTGTCTATCTGGCATGACAGCATTATAATATATTTTATTTCTTATATAATGCTTACTTCTGTATTCTATAAATCACACCAATCCCACTTTAACTTTACCTGCTTTCTTTTTTCAGACATGCCAGAAACCAAAAGCAGCCTGTCAAGGGAGACAGACATACTAGGAATAATTAAAAAGACCAAACAACCTGGAGGAAAGCGAAAGATCACTTGAGTATGGGAAGGACATGCAAAGTGCCCAAAGAAATCTTATCCACCAGGATTACATCAATACCTGCTGCTTCACCATACCACTCCAAGGTTATGGAAGGAAAGAGGCCTCTATTGTCACATTACCTTGAAATTCTCATAAGAAAACACACATCTGAATTACAGACAGTGCATAGTGATCTCTGAATAAACAAGAACTGGTCGTGGTTAAGTGGTAAGGACAATTTCACAAATGCCTGAGAACTGCAGGGGGCAGAGCTCAATCCCTATCATTACTAAACCATCCAGAGTTACATGCTGTCCCCACCACTGGCTTCGAACAATGGCCAAGATCTGAAACTGGTGGAGCCCAATCATCATTATAGCACACCAGAGCAATTTAAAAATAAGAAAATGAAAGAAATGAAATTGAGTCTAAAAATGCACAGCAAACTGGAGCACTCAGACAGAAAATATGTTTTTATGTTTTTACTGTTCCTCACTAAAGTGAAAAAATCTGATACGTATAGCACGTAACATCCATCCATCCATCCATTTTCCAACCCGCTGAATCCGAACACAGGGTCATGGGGGTCTGCTGGAGCCAATCCCAGCCAACACAGGGCACAAGGCAGGAACGAATCCCGGGCAGGGTGCCAACCCACCGCAGGACACACACAAACACACCCACACACCAAGCACACACTAGGGCCAATTTAGAATTGCCAATCCACCTAACCTGCATGTCTTTGGACTGTGGGAGGAAACCGGAGTGCCCAGAGGAAACCCACGCAGACACGGGGAGAACATGCAAACTCCACGCAGGGAGGACCCGGGAAGCGAACCCAGGTCCCCCCACTGCGCCACCATGCCGCCCAGCACATAACATTTCCCTACATAAAATTGTATTTTGTACATTGCAGGGAAATATTTTATTATGCGTAATGAAGAGGAAAGCTGGTGGGTTGGCACTCAACATGTCAATATGGGAGACTGTCCTGGAGTAGCACTAATTGTACCAAGCTTTGATTTTCAATGATTTCCTTAAGAAATTATTTCAGATACTGGGTCATGAGTACCTGTAGCTTTATTCAGGAAGCACTGACACAAGGAACCAAACCAGGACGGGTAAAATAATCAAACTGAGTAAATTAAGCATCTTTGTGATGTGGCTGGATAGCCATGTGAGTCCAAGCAATGCTGTGCTGTAGCTTAGAGTTAATTTGTGACTCTTGCAAGTCCTTTAAGCTTCTGTGGCCCATGTTTTGGTGCATATGCATATATTTCAAGAAGCACCTATTGCAACAGCCATATCTGTCAGTTTTTCTGTCTGTCTGCATGAACAAGCTTGGCTTTCAGTGGAGCAGTTTTTGTTGTAATGTGGCAGATGGTATGAGATACATCTTACAGATTCACTGGGATGCATTGTAAGGGTCTGACCTAGTGTCATTGGGTGTTTCAAGTCTTTAAAGTTTAGATACCCTCGCCCAGGTGACCCATTCAGGGTTGATCAATCCCCAATTTGCATCCCATCAGCAACTGACCACAGGTCTGGCCTCTTAATCTCTGCAGATTCAGTAACCAATCTGATGGCTTTTCTCTTCGCTTCACTTGTGATGCCTAGCAGCGTAACGGTTTTGCACAGTGAGTGTCCTGCAGACCCTCGACCACTCACCTCAACGGGCTTGCACTTTGTTTGCCATCCTTGCCTCTGACATTCTTCCACAAGCTTTCAATGTTTCTGCTTGTTTTCTTCCTCCATTCACAGTTCAATTTTTATTGAGATATTGCAGACAGACTGCATTCTACAAAGTTTTGAAATTTTAAAATCTCCTATTGTAAAGCAGTGGTGAATTTCCAACATCATTTGTCTTAACTGAGAGAAACATTCTATGCGACTTCTGTGATTGTGTCAACTTTGCTTTGAGAATAAGTTTGTATATTTGGTTGATTTCCATCTTTTACTCGTCTGACAGCTGCTCGGATTTCCAGTACAAGTTAGTCAAAACTCTGGGGAAGGTGTAAACGCAAGCTGCTCATACAGAGACACACACAAAAAAAATCACCTATTCGGAAACGAATGGAAGAAGAAAGAAATTCTGTAAGCGTTGATTTGTAAGCATAGCCTGAACTAACATGTCCTCAGGATTTATGTTACAATATAAACTACATCATGGCTGCATTATATGCACATATTATTGTAAAGAATGGACATTATCAACCTGCAGCTAAAAGGTGTCTGAAGTGATAAATTACACAGGAAAGGTTCAGCTCCCCTAAGAGATATAAAGATAGCATGGGGTTAGAAATGGAACTGCAATTTATATGAAGTCCGAAGATGGGGATTAGATTTCAGGTGGCCTTATTCTTTCATAGAATAATATTTCTTGTGATAATTTCACTTTATTGTTGATTTAAACAGCACGTTAATCAATGCCATTTTTGCATCATATGAATTGGAATCTTCTTTGTATGAAAACTATTAGGCCACCATAAGCTTATTTGTGCTTTGCTTTTAACTAAATGACTTTGTAAGGTGCTGTTAATAAGCAGGAAATTAATGCAATCCACTAATGCAAGTTGTCACACACGTGGGCATGGGAGGCAGCTAAAGGGCTCAAAAGAAGGTAATTCTCGATCAGACCTTGGGGGCAGAGTGGATTAATCCTTTCTCTTGTCTCCCTGCAGACCAAATGCGGGAAGTTCCACCCAGCTCCCATGAAGACATCACTTCTGGTTCCACCTCCCAAGAAGTCACAGCCCTATGACCTAATTTCCAGTTCCTGTCCCAAGATCCCTCCTCTTCCTGCCGCCATGTTTACTGACCTGTGCATTTCTGTTTTGGACTCTTGTCTGTAAAGAATTCAAAGAGGTCTCAACAGGACTAGCTGTATATACCTAAAATGAGAAATCTAAACTAGAAAAATAGAGCTGTATGACTAGAATGAGCCAGACATATTAGTAGCTGAGGCAGATAAGAGTGATAAAGAACGGGCGGATCAGGAACACTCCAGGAAGAATTAGACAAATTTAAAAAAACATAATTCTATACTTGTAACTTCATTACCTGTACCTCTCATTTGGTTCTCAAATGGAACATGGTTTTTAAAAAATGCCTTTTTTATGGCCTGAAGAGGGTAGAAAATACAGCATATTGCAGGGTGATAAAGATTCAGTGATACACGATTATCGCAAAGTGCCGCATTATGATTTGCTTATATGGTGTTGTTTTAAAAAGAGAAGCAACCAGCAGAACAATCCTTCAGTGACTGACATCCAGGAAGGAATCTTATCACAGAGAAAAAGACAAAAAGGCAAGTGGAGAAATGACATTACATTTAAAACCTTGACACTTCTAAGGTGATTGAATGAGCAGATCATTCTAATTGATCTCCTCTAATGTTTACACTTGTGGTGTTGCTCAGATGTTTTGAAGGAAGATCCATAAATCTGTGCTTCTATTTTCAGAACCCATTGGAAACCAGAGCCTATTCCAGCAGCTTTTTGTGTCAATCTTGGATGGTATGCAAGTCTACCATGGAGCACACCCACACACAGCTATAACCCGACAATTTAGTTGAAAAAATAACATGCACATATTTGGGTAGAGAGGAAAATGAGATACATCATCCATAAGATTCAATTTTGATTAAAAAATAAACACACACATGCATAAAAAACAAAAGGGAAATGTGAGGAGACCATGGCAAGAACATGCAAATTTGATATGTTCAGTATATATTGTAAATGCATGGCTGATTGGTAGCACTGTTGCTTACCTTTTTCCAACAGACAGACGCAGGACACGGGATAATATCACTAAGAATATATTTATTTTTCCTTCTTCTTCTTTGTGTTGTGCCCCAAAGCACCTGCACCACCATAAACAGAGCTTTGAGCTCCTTCCGTCAGGCAGACGCTTTAGGTCAATCCGTGTACGCACAAGTAGACTAAAAAATAGCTTTTTCCCATCTGCCATAAACTTTCTGAACTCTGAATCTCCTCAGTCTGAGATCATTTTTAATTGAACATGTGCAATAAGCTATATTGGTAATGTGCAATATACTAATGTAATACAATATAGAATATGTAATGTGCTATTCAGTAACAGGTGCAATAACAATTTATGCCGCTGTACTTTGAGCAATAATAATTTGCTCTGGTTACTTGATCACTTAACACTGTATACGACATACTGTATTTGGAATTATTTGACTTTTCTGTAAATGCTCCTTGGGGCTGTTACAAAAAGTAATTTAATTGTGTTACACAATGACAATAAAGTGTTTAACTTGAAAGTGCTTGAACATCTGCACCACCATAAACAGCAATAAATACACACAGTAAATCACTAAATTCTCCTCCACACCTCTAAGCAAGCTTAGTCACACTCCCTCCCAACTCCGGCTTGCCTGCTGGGTTCCCATCAGTCCTTTAAATAGTCTTTGACCCGGAAGTGCTTCTGTCCTTCCAACCACATGACTGGCTTGCACTTCCTGGTCTAATAAAGAACATGGATTTTCGTCAGCCTGGATGTACTTCGGGGCTTCCGTCCTCATGACTACCTCATACTTCCGGGCTACAATGAAAGAATATGTCCCCAGGTCCTTTGACAGCTCCTCCTGGCGGCACCCACGGCACCTAGCAGGGCTGTGTGTCCGAACTCCATGTCCCATAGTGCCCTGCGGGAATCCGGGGTATCACTGCACTTCAGGGAAGCTGCCATCTAGCGTTTTGGGGGGAAGCAGTGTCGGCAAGTAGCTGCCTTCCCACATCCTTCTATTCCAGGTGCATCCCGGCAGGGGTTGAGCTGCCGGCCGTCCATCACAATATACAGGCGGTCCCCGGGTTATGTACGAGATAGGGACTGTAGGTTTGTACTTAAGTTGAATTTGTATGTAAGTCGGAACAGGTACATAAATTTAATAAATGCTATTGTTGACCGACTGTAACCAAGCGCTCTGCCAATGAATGATGGAGTTTCACCTCTCTCTGACCTTTTTATTATTTCTACTTTATTTTCAATGGTGATGGTTTTTCTCTTCTTTACTGTATCACCAGCACTTGAATCAGATTTGTGTTTCAGAGACATTGTTGAAGGGTGAAGACAAAAAGTTAAGATGCGCTCTTCTGTACAGCACTGTACACGCTATCACAGCAGGAAGGCACCAGTTGTCAACATGTCTGGTGTACTGACAAGAGACAACTTCCTGCTATGTACGTAACAGTACAAGCAGGCTTGCTATTGAGAATGAATGGGGGCATCGGCAGGCAGTTCATCACCAGCCCACCTCACAGTCACCTCCACTACAGTATGCCTGCAGCATCCGCCCACCGAGAACAAACACGGTGCGGCCAAAGGCGGGTAGTGAATCGCCCCCATTCAATAGGCAGCCATCCGATGCACACTACAATGCTACCTCCCGCCATCCTGTTCACCCTCAATGGCCTCCATTCAGCCAACAACTTGCAGCATTACCAGCCACCAACCGAGAACGAGCAGGGCAGCCGTGTGTGGTGTCTGGGCAGTGAAACCGCTTGCCACCCGAGGGACACTACACTGCACGAACAGTGAAATCGCTCCCCTCCAGCCTTCATCCAGCCACCGCTTGCAGCATTACCAGCCGCCCACCGAGAATGAACGGGGCAGCTGTGTGTGGTGGGCGGGCAGTGAAACCGCTTGCCGCTGGGAGCTGCCCGAGGGACAGTACACTGTGCGGGCAGCGAAATTGCCCCCCTCCAGCCTCCTTCCAGCCACCGCTTACAGCGTCCCCAGGCTGAAGATGATGGAGCGGCAGTTACTGAGGCACATGCGTCGCAGCTGAGCCCGTTCGTAAGTCGTAGGTCGGATGTCCGTAATCTGGGGACTACCTGTACAGTATATATGTGACAAAGTAGGTCTGGGCCCCAAAAACCCAATTTGGAGTTTTTGTTAAACCAGACAGGATTTATTACAGAATATTCTCTTCCAGAAAACACACAAATTGTCATGGCCACAAGTAGGCCAATTAAAATACAAATGCATCATAAGAAAATGACTTTGTAAACCTGAGTTTACAACACATTCTCTTGGGCTGTAAGGCAGCACAAACTCAGAGTTGGTATGGTTGGCAAGATGGCCTGGTTCTTTGGAACCCACCTCTCCCCGATACGTTTGCCAAGAGTTCTGTTTGAAACTCAAAAGTGTGACCCTGTATGAAAGGGTTTCCGAGTTATGGCCTACTTTTATTTTACAGAAAAAATCAATTTAGCAATATTTTAGCAAAAAATGCATGCATTTCACACGTTTTGAGTATATGACTGGGGGACTTGATGTGCATTATTTTTTTCATGGACATTTTGATGTTGTTTGTGCTGTTGTCCAGCATTGGTCACCGCCTGCTTCCATTAAAGCATAAACTGTGTCAGCTCCATTCTACATGAAAACATGAGATTAACAATTTTTCTCAGCCATCACTATAAACCAAATGGGTTCAGATACATTTTAAACAAATCGTTTTTGGGTGGAGTATTCCTTTAAAAAGAGTTTTCACTTTAAAAGAAGGTATAAAGCAAAACTTATACTGTACCTGCTCACTCCTCTCCACCAAACACTTTATTTTATGTTTGGTATGGTATCAAATAAGGATCACATTAAGCCTTTTCAAGTAATTCTTTATTACCTTCTTTTCTAACTGATTACCTCCCCTCAGTTCTCTTTAACCCTTTAGTGAACACATTCTCCCCCTCATAGCCCCCCCCCCCCATCCCCAAAACTGACAGGTGTGCAGCTGTGCGCCAGTCAGCCGAGTTACCCATGAAACTCGAGAGTGTTTGTAAACAGTCTGCACTTTCTCAAAAGTACCCCAGAGATTCGTTAAAGGAAGTCAGTTTGCTGCAAAACTACCCAATCTGGCATGATATGCTGAATGCACGCTTGAGTGGTCATAATTGCAGCAGGTCCGGACTTCATTTCACTAACTCTCAGTGCACCTTTCCCAACAACTGCAGGCAAAATCCATTCCTTGCAATGATTAGCTCAAGAAGTGAGGCCCGATCTGCAATGTCTTATTTGCATTTGCTGGGGATTAGGCTTCTTTTGGGCTGGGCTCTGCCACAGAAGAGCGTGCCATTCGGCAAGGCTTTGCTCTTTTTCTGGCAGGCTTTGTGGAAAAGGAAAGTGTCCAACTCGGGATTTGTAGAGAGTAGCAGGTTTCTCAAGCTGCATACTTGTCAAGGCGTAGTTTTCTGCTGAGGTCAGGCTTGCTTGGTGGCCTGAGGGGGAGTCAGACGCTGACAACGTGGCGCTCTGATATGTGCACAGCAACCCTTCTCCACATCCTATAGGATCAGCAGCCAAACCCCCGCAGTCTATTGACCAGGCTACTTCCCAAGTGCAGCTCAGTCATGCAGATTGCATTTCTCTCCCTAACATTGTGTATGGTAGGGTCACTTGATGGCTTTTAAAATTTTAGCTCTACAGTGTTTCAAGACAGCAGAAAGTCCTTATTAGGTTGAGCTCATGGATGCAAGGTCCTTAAAGTCTGTGAGAGTGCATATCTGACGGTTTACTGCCAGTAGACACTCCCTGTTGTCAGAGGCAAATGTACACTCCAGCTGTCTTTCTGCATTAACAAAACTGACCTAAAACAAGGCGAATGGCACCAGAGAACAGGTGTCTAATTAAATAAATAAAAGATTCTGAAAAGTAGAAAAATAGTCTCTTTGTCAGAAACTTGGAGAGCTGTTAATATTAAAAAATTATTAATATGGAATAAGTAGACCCCACACTTGTCAGGTCAGGTCAGGTTGGGGAGCATGCACTGGTACAGCACATTGCTGCACCCACCATATGATGAAACACCTCAGGATCCTGTTTGGCAACTCCCAAGGCAGACACGAGGTCCAGTCCTACCTTCCGGAAATGACCATTTATCTGCCACAGCCAGGTGTTATGTGGGTATCCCCTTGGCCTGGTCCAACCACTTGGGTCCTCAACAATAAAGATCGTGTGAGCCGGATCACGGTTGGGGAATTACACCACATGGGCCCTCACAATGCAGGTAATGTGCCTCATTTGGGACTCCATGAGCAAACACTCATTTAACACAAAGTCAAACTAGTGGTACTCAAGGATTCTCCAAAGAGACACAGTAGCAAAGGAGTCCAGTCTTTGTCTCAGGTCACTGGATAGCATCCATGTGTTGCAACCATATAGAAAGACAGGAAGCACCAGGAATCTAAAGACTTGGACCTTTGTCCTTTTGCATAGATACCGGGAGCACCACACACTCCTTTCCAGTGACCTTATGAGCCCCCATGCTCTCCCAATAAGTCTACTGACTTAATAGGATGAATCACCAGAGACATGATGTAAGTAAACCTCTTGACAAGGTCGACACTCTCTCCGCAGACAGACACAATGCTGATGGGTGTGCCAAAGAGGCAATTAAAGGCCTGGATCTTGGTTTTTATTCAGGACATTCATAAGCCCAGACACTCAAACTCCACTCAGTCCCACAAGAGCTCCAATCAGAGCCTTGATTGACACCGTGAAGATCACAGCATCGCTGGCAAAGTCCAGATCAGTGAATCTTTCTTTGCCAACAGATACCCCACAGCTGCTGGACCCCATGACCATGTCCAACACCACCACCCATGCAAGCACTGAACAGATTAGGAGTAAAAACACACCCCTGATGAACCCCAGAATAAACTGGGAAAAACATAGAGGTTCTGCCTCCACTCTGAACAGCGCTCACGGTACCAGTGTGCAGGCCGGCCATGATATCCAGCAACTTTGTAAAAAGGTGTATATCCTACAATGGATTATGATTCAGGGTGATGCCTCAGTGGTTCCCATTGTCTATGGCCTTGATATTTAACTGAGAAGGACTGGAAACAGACAGAAGGTAGGACTTATAGAAGAATCTGAGGAATGTGACACAGGATGTCCCCTTTCGTTTTATTTTTTTTTAATATTTTTATTTTATTAATTTTCATTGTAATCATTCCATACAAACAGATCAATTTATAACCCAACAAATTTGAAGACAAATCAAACCCCACCCCTGAGAAGGAGAGCTTAGCTAAAGGAAAATTGCTTTAAGCTTTTTAATAAGGCAACATTAGACAAAAGAAGGGGAGAAGTAAATATCTATATAAATAAGAGATGGAGAAGGGAGTTAAATGCAATAATAGTTAATTCTCTTATTCTAAAATAATATTGATTAAATCCTACCATGTTTTGAAAAAATTTTGTACAGATCCTCTAACTGAAAATTTGATTTTTTCCAATTTCAAATAATATAAAACATCGGTTTCCCACTGACTTATCAGAGGAGAATTAGGATTCTTCCAATTTAACAAAATAAGTCTGCGTGCCAAAAGTGTAGTGAATGCAATCACCGTTTGCTTGTCCTTCTCCAATTCCAGTCCATCTGGAAGGACACCGAACACAGCTGTGAATGGGTTAGGAGGGATTGGGATACCAAGGCTGTCTGAGAGGCACTTAAAAATTTTTGTCCAAAATGATGTTAGTTTGGTGCAGGCCCAAAACATGTGACCCAGTGAGGCAGGAGCTTGGTTGCAGCACTCGCAGGTTGGATCCTGGCCTGGAAACATTTTGGACAGTTTTAAGCGAGACAGATGAGCTCGATATATAATTTTTAGTTGAATAATTCTATGCTTTGCGCATATGGAGCTCGAGTGAATTCTCTGCTTTGCTACCTTCCACTCCTTTTCTGATATATTGATTAAGAGAACTTCTTCCCAATGTCCTCTTGGATCTTTGAAAGGTAGGGACTCTAATAAGATTTTATATATTGCGGAAATAGTGTTTGTTTCCTCGGAATTGAGCAGTATTTTTTCCAGCATTGTGGAGGGTGCAAGGTGGGGGAAATCGGGCAATTTCTGTTTAACAAAATTTCTAATTTGAAGATAGTAAAAGAAATGTGTAGCTGGGAGGTTAATGATAACAGGCTTGGTAGCCTAGGATTTTGGACTATAAACTACAACACCAGATAGATAGATAGATAGATAGATAGATAGATAGATAGATAGATAGATAGATAGATAGATAGATATTTTATTAATCCCAGGGGGAAATTCACATATTCCAGCAGCAAAAAATATTAAATTAAAGAGTAATAAAAAAAAAATAAAAAATGCAGGTAAAAAAAAAACAAAAAAAAACAGACAATAACTTGAATAATGTTCAACGTTTACCCCCTCTGGTGGAATTGAAGAGTCGCATAGTTTGGGGGAGGAATGATCTTCTCAGTCTGTCAGTGGAGCAGGACAGTGACAGCAGTCTGTCACTGAAACTGCTCCTCTGTCTAGAGATGATACTATTAAGTGGATGCAGTGGATTCTCCATAATTGATAGGAGCCTGCTGAGCGCCCTTCGCTCTGCCACAGATGTCAGACTGTCCAGCTCTATGCCAACAATAGAGCCTGCCTTCCTCACCAGTTTGTCCAGGCGTGAGGCATCCTTCTTCTTAATGCTGCCTCCCCAGCACACCAATGCGTAGAAGATGGCACTTGCCACAACCATCTGATAGAACATCTGCAGCATCTTACTGCAGATGTTGAAGGATGCCAGTCTTCTAAGGAAGTACAGGCGGCTCTGTCCTTTCTTGCACAGAGAATCAGTATTGGCAGTCCAGTCTAATTTATCATTTTATTTGTCATTAATTTATAAATAATAAGTCGTGTCCAGATACACAATGATGCCTTTTAGTTTATTTGTGATGTTAAATCAGTAGTCACATTGACTTCATGCTTAAAAAGTCTCTTTTCTCTCTTGCATTTTAATCAAGTGTACTTGTAACTCCATCAGTTTTTCCATCCTGCCAACATTGGACACAAAGCACAAACCAACTCCGGACGAGACATATGAACATTAAATATGCTGCAGTATATGGAAACATTAACTAAATAGCCAGGCAATATACTGTACAATATATTTGCATTTTAGTACATTTCCTTTATATACCCTTGAAGTGCAATTAAGGACACATTGCAAATTATATACCTGGGAAAGTATATGCTTTGTTATTCTCTCTGCAGTTGAAGGTTCTTTTATGTTTGGATGTTATATGACTTTGAAAAAGTTAAAAAACATGAACAAAATTACAAATGATTATTTTCAATTTAGTTTTCACATTAAATATCAAGATCCAGTCTTGCCCATTATTGACCAAAATGTGCACAGGATGATTACTGCTACCCTTTATAGGACTTTAAATGATTGTATTTTGGTGAGATAATTAACATCTGTATTCTATTAGATACAATAGAGCTTCAATGATATTTCTTC
Source organism: Erpetoichthys calabaricus (assembly GCF_900747795.2). Lineage (NCBI taxonomy): Eukaryota > Metazoa > Chordata > Cladistia > Polypteriformes > Polypteridae > Erpetoichthys > Erpetoichthys calabaricus. Next base: position 60,895,077 of record NC_041411.2, on the reverse strand, counting down.
AGAAAACTGTGAATTTTGAATAAAACATTCAAACATTGTAAGCCATATAACGCTGTACAATAGCTTGAATACATCCATGTGTTTTTCTCATTAAATATTGTTTAGGAGTTTGCATGTTCTCCCCTTGTCTGCGTGGGTTTCCTCCCAAAGTCCAAAGACATGCAGGTTAGGTGCAGGATCCTAAATTGTCCCTAGTGTGGGTGTGTGTGCCCTGCGGTGGGCTGATACCCTTATTTCTGCCTTGCACCCTGTGTTAGAATATAGCGGATGGATATCGTTTAGGATTGAAAATGAAAAAATGTCCTTCAGCCGTTATATCAAAAAGTGAAATTTCAGTAAGGGTTTGTAGACTTTTGGTTTCCTCTGTATATAAGACATACCGAGGTAATGTCACATTCAGACACACACAGAGGGCCAATGTGAAGTTACCAAAGAGTCTAATCATCATATGTTTGAGTGAAAAACGTGCAAACACCATACAGAGGACAAGCAGTGGTGGGGTCAACCAAGGACTCACAATTTTTGAGGCAGCAGGGCTAACCACTGCACCTTACGTGTATTGAGATATCACAGCATATTTTTTAAGTTTATTTTTAAATATGTTGTTTGTAATACTTAAAGGATTAACTTACATTATATCAAATTTCCATATGGAACCAGCATGCTGGTAATTGTATTTCAAAAATTTGACTCTTTTGTATTGACATTTCCTTATCCCAACCTCATTTTATTGTAGTTTCAGTTTGCCCCATGTTGCTTCTTTTAATTTATTGCGGTTTTAAATGATCTTGTGATGTATCTTTGTAACACAGGAGCTGAGGGACTGAGAGTGATTCTGCACATACCATAATAAGCTGTCTCATCTATGGGGGCTAGTAAATTCTGACTGCTCTTTTCTCTGTGTCTTTGTAACCAGTAAGCCACTGGTTTACTTCTCAGGAGTAGTTATGAAGCAAATTCGTGGACCTAAGGTAATCTTATTAGTTTGAATAGTTTTATTTTGAAACTCATCTTGAGCTGATGTCCTCTTTGAAGAGCTAATAAAGCCCGATGGATTGGCTGGTGCAAGTGGGCAACGCTGAGGCCTCAAACCTAATTTAATTAATTTCACAGCTTGGTCAGCTTCTTTGTTTGAACTTTACATGTTCTTCCACTGTTCATGTCATTTTCTTCTCTTAGTGGTCAGGACTTCCACACGCCATAGGCAAACAAACTACAATTTTTATGTGGCACCTTTCTAGGTGCGAACCTATCTCAATATTTTTACAAATTCAGAGATATATTTTGTTTGTTTACATGTAGTTTTGTACACTTAGAAGGTAGGCAGTTCAACTGGCTTCCTTAAAGTAAATCTGAAACAAATAATGAACCAACAACCTTGAGTTATAAAGTCCAGTACCTAACCCTCTGCATCAGACATACATATTAGATTAAATGGTGTCTCGAATTTGACCCTGTGTGATGGCAATGGACTGGCAGCATATCCAGGTTGGATCCTGCCTTGTACCCACTGTTTCTGGGACAGACTGCAGCCTCATGCCACCCTGCAGGTGTACTATGCAGGACTAGTGAATGAAAAGATAAAACATCAGCAACAAAAATATTTAAAAACCCAAAGACTAATAATCCATGTTCCAACCTGCTTAATTTAAATCAGAGTCATGAAGGTCCTGATTATATCCTAGAACAGCATTAGGCATGAGGCAGGATGGGGTACTAGTCCATCACAGAAGATGTCTATTATGATCTAAAAACTGAAGAGCAAGGCTGAGTGTTAAGGGTAATGACTTGACAACACCATGTAGCAAATAGTTCAAGTTCTAATGTAGCCCTGGCCACTTTAAATTTGTGTGCATGCTAACAACGTCCTCGAAAGGAGCTACCATACGTAAAACAAAACAGCACTGACCAATTGATTAGGATTACAAGTGAGGCAGAATTTTGGCTGCGGTGCATCTCTGACAGACAGTCTTGCCATCCCTAATTCCTGTCTGCATACTCATTCTAGTGACATCATGATCTAAAAATCACCATGTCTAGAGATTCCCATTTCTTAGTGTCTCCCAGACACGGTAATGCCGGGGCATTGGATTAAAGAAGAAGCGATAAATCTTTTAACAGCCACTGAGCATTTGAACAGGAAGGTTGTTGTTTTGTGTTATAATGGCGGCTATCAGTTGTCAGCAAGTGTTCTTACACCAGAGCCTCCCTCCCCTCCTCTTGAGTGATGGCAGCTGTCACCAGCTGTGGGTGTTGCGTTGTGAAGTGCTCTGGCCATCTGTCTGCAGCTTTTGATGGCCTTGTGCTGCTGAGACAAAGGGCCAGAGTTCTTAAACAGAAAAGAAAACAAAGACGTTCTCTTGATTTTTATAAGCCCAGCTTTGCTTATAGATAATATGAGGGCTGTGCCAGTTGGATTGCAAGGCAGTGCAGCTCAGCTCAGGCATACAACTGTTGGAGGACCTGCCCACTCAGACCTCCCTCTGAAGAATGATGGCAGAAAGCTGCCAATGAATATATATATATAGCTCCTTTCACAGGATAACCTCTCTGATAGCAGGAGATGACCAATGCAACAATATTCAACAGTGAATGGATTTGATTTTGAATACAGTCGCCAACTTTGGGCGCACCTCCCAGCATGACCCAAGTCTAAGTCCATGTGCACAGAGATATGCAAGTCTGCACCCATAACACATCCCACTATAATTCTAGGCAGCTGACCTGTGCACAGGAGAAGCACAGCCTGAGAATGTGCCCACCGATGCACTGAAAATTAGTCCTAATGTTTTTAGATCACTGAGATGGACCTTTGGATTTTTTTTAGAACCCTCTGATTTAAAGAAAACACAAAGGTGCAAATCATTCGTGGACCTGTAAAAGTACTTGGATGTGGCAGGCACTCTTTAGCTCTTCTCCATGACTTGTTAGGGTACGAGCCGTTAGCCAGAGGGAGACACAGACAGAGAGAGGAGAGAAGTGCCTATCTGCGGTCGGCTGCACAACTACCTAATGAGTTTCTCCCAAAGGCAAACACCCATTAGTCTTTGACTCAGCGGCTGTTGAGCTCAGGGTCCTGACACTTCATTTAATGGACCTAGATATTATCTCTGTGTACCGCTTAAACAGTTAACACATAACTCACTACTCTGTTGCTCAGGGGATGCCAGAATGATGAAGCAGATTGTTTAGAGCAGAGACTGGACTCTAGCAGAAGCACAGCGATGAAAAACAGATCCCCACAATATAAATATTATCATTTTTTGAAGAAGCCCCCTTTTAAGGCATTTTATTAAATATGCTGCATCGCTTGTGTGCACTACAGTAGAGTACTGGCCGCCTCAAATGAGAAATGACACGGGCCAACACACTATGTGCGGGCAGTAATGAGTAAACAAAGTGCTTTTGCCTAATCACCCTTTACTTGAGACTTTTCAGTTAAAATAAAAATGAAATAAATTAAAGAGGACTGAAGTAATTCACTTGAACACAACACTTTCTCTGCAGTGTATTTGGAACTTGAGTGATTTCAGCGAGAGTAGCTGCATTCTTAACAGTTTACTCAGACTCTGGTTTCATTTAGCACATCTGTGATAAACATACAAGACATGAAGGCTTCTCAGAGAAGTGATCTGCCAGTCAGGATGGGCCAGCATGTAAAATAAAGACCTTGTGTCTTCCTGTGGCCTGCTTACTTTGACACAAGACCTACTGGCCCATTGGCCTTCAGCAGTGGATTTCCTTGTAGAGACTCACAGGACTCATTCATTACTTTTAGGTGGCATCAATTTAGCTTCTCACACACTTCCACACTTACCTTAGGTGTCACTCTGATTTGTTTAGTTTTGTGAGTTTTTAGCACTTCCATTTTATTTTATGACCACCACCACCTTGTGGTTTGTTTCCAATATTGTTTATAGCTGTAACCTGGGCTAGGTTTAAAAAAAAAAAAGAATATCAGAATGTGAGTTTGTGCTAATAAAGTTTATTGGCTGAAATGGGGCACATGTTACTAGGGTTGGGTAAGGTGAAGTCTGATAGTGTCCTCTGATTGGCCTATCGACAGTCCAGGTAAGCTAATTGTGAGACGGGATTGGAAAAAAGTTAGTTTCAGGCAAAACGGCGAAACAAGGAGGAAAGAAAGACAGTTTCAGGCAGAACGCCGAAACGAGATGGAAAAGGAAAGAGGAAATAATTTTAGCAAACCGCTAAAACATAAAAGAAGAAGATGGGAGAAGAGAAAACTTTAGCAGCGCACTAAACTGTTTAGACAGAAATAAATGATAGAAGAACACTAAAGGGAACATGAAGTATACAAAGTAGTGAAACGCCGTAACAAGTGAGAAGAACAGTCTAGCAAAACGCTGACGCGCAAAGCGTCGCACCGAAGCGATAGATACTTCAGAGAGGTGAAAGCAAGTGGAGAAATCACACAGAGGGTGTCTATAGCCAATGGAAGGGACAAGTAAGAGGGTCTGACACGTGGTCGACGGAGTGATTTGGTGACCTAAGTAAGAGACAGACGGCAGGACACGAGTTCAGCACTGGTAAACCGCGAGTGAGGAGGTTGTTCAAGAGAGAGGGAGACAAGAGGCCCAAAGGAGGTACCCGAGGATAAAGGAGAGTACATTCAAACAAGGTCTGTGTGTTTTTTTTTGTTTGTTTTAAGTGGCTTGAATTAAATCGTCAAGTGAAGGGGCCAGTTCTGTTTTGTTTGTTTGGCCACCACGTACCCGAGCTACAGTTTGGGGCTGCCAACGTAGTGAGTAAACTTCACTGACTGTGGTAATTAATAAAGGTGAGCTCCCCAGTAGTATCGGATGAACAATATATGTATAGCTGTAAATAATTTAGTGTTTGTGTTTTATTATGTATTGTATATATTTGTAAAATGCCAAGTTTGGAAACCTGTTCATTTTACATTTAAGTAAAGAGAGTTTTTTTTTACTTAAAATTTGAGTAACTGTGATTTGGTTAGGTGTTCAAAGGCTGAAGATGGCATATATTGTACATGCCAACCATAGAGGTGGTGACACCATTATAAAGATCTCAGGTCACGCTGATTAAAGGAAGGGTGGTGCAAGGGGGTTACATAGCAATGGCACACATTACTTGTTATTCAATGGTGAGACACAGAGGTGTGAATGAGTGATCAGAAGATGAGTGTATCCAGAAGATATGTGCTGTGATAGATGGCCAGGAACAATGCCCCGGCAGGATGCCTGGAGGAAGGAGGAACCAGGAGAGCGGTGCTTCTTTTCCCTGGGCACTCGGCTGGTCCTTGCTCCCTGGGGGACAGCACTTCCGGGACACCAGGAAGTGCTGACAGACCAGGGATGGCTTCTGCCCGGAGTACTTCCGGGTGCAAGGGCCGCACTTCCGCCACACTGGGGAGTGCTGCCGGAAGTACATCATCAGGCACCTGGAGCACATCTGGGACGAGATAAAAGGGGTCGCCTCACTCCAATCAGGGAGCCGGAGTCGGGTGGAAGAAGGACAGAGCTTACAAGACAGGAGTGGAGGCAGCCAGAAGAACCAAGGACTGCATATTTGTAAATATTGTAAATAGTGTTTGCTAAATAAACGTGTGTGTGTTGAACACTGCGTTGTTGTGTCTGTCTGTGGCCGGGCTTTTTACAGTGCCCATGATGTTAATTTTCTGTAACGTTATAATTGAATTATAAACCAAAGATCATAGTCAAAAAAACAGTAAACTAGAATTTGAAATGTTGAGAAAAACAAAAAGAAATGTGTTCACAAAAGCCTTTGGGAGCAGTCTGTTTGCATGCAGCACTGGTGTTAAGATTTTGTGTGCTTTAAAAAATTCCCGAGCACTCATTTCAGCTTCTTGTTGTTCATAGCTGGTTCCATTTTGGGTTATCTGAAGTGTTACATTATACTTTGAATTAATTTTTTACTATGAATATTATTTTCAGTTATTATTAAAATAATTGTGCTGTTTCTGTTGCCGTTTTTATTTTTTTACAGATGCCACAATGTTGAGATACCATCGATACAATATAATGTCAGTTTCTATGGAACGTGTCTCCACAAATACCGTGATATAATGCATCAGACACATCATTATCTGAATTTGTGGATATCATCAAAACTCTTTAATTAAAAAAGTCTTTCATGTATTTTAGTTCTTGTGCTCTAGATACCTTGGTTCCAGATTCCTTGCTTTTCTTTTCTTTTGATTCATTGATTCGTGTTCTGGTAGCAGTGAACAACAGGACAGAGGTCTGATTTTGAATTTGATCTTGGTTAATGTTTCCTTTCTTGGTGTCTCATTTATATAACTGTGTGGACTTGAACATGAAAGAATGAGTACGACAAAATACAGGAAAATAAGCACACCAAAAAATACAATTTATAAATCCTGACATATGCACATTTTCATGCAGTATAACCTTTATAAACCACAATCATCTTGTGCATAAGTGAATGTAACACAAACCCTGCCTGGTCACCACCCCAAAACAATCACAAATAGACGATGTTAATCAGTCTCGTACACATATGCAGTCATGAAAGAAAGGACCTCATTTGGCTGGAAAAGCAGCCCCCAAGCTTATGCATCCAGACACCCACGTTTGAGGTTTCCAATGGTGAATAATGCACCAGCATCTGAGAGGGTAGTCACTGTAGCCTGGCACATATAATGACATGATTGCTGTTAAAATGAATAGTATAGACCATACAATAAACTATGGGTTCAGCCACTTACCTCATCAACAAGCCAGCCATCATGCACAGAACCATGAGCAAGATGTCTGCCAATGCTATTTTGCCTTAAAATAAATTAATCATGGGCTGACTCAGGTCTCCAAGCCATGACATTTGTTAGTCTCATCTTGACATCATGGATTGTGTATTATTGGAATGTGTAGCATGCTAAATGCTTTGTTTTGTATGTGCTCTTCTATGTGCTCTATGTGTGTGAATCACTATGTGCTTCTTAAATGGGCTTTCTCTTCCTCCGACAGGACAGAATCCATTACATTCATGATATTACAGTTCTCTGAATAATTTAAATACTGAGATGTATACTTGATATAATTTTTATGATGATTGAAATTTAAGCATGTTATTAAACATGGGAACACGGTGGCACAGTAATTGTTCATGTCTCATGCAAGATGCTTGCTGCGCCATGCGCAACATTCGATGAAATACTTTATTGCAGCAGTACTGTCTCTTTCAAACGTACTAACCTCCAATTCCTGTCCTTCCTTTTCTTTCTCCAAATACCCAATTGCCACACAATCAGCTCTGTAATAGACATTAAGCCATCTGTAAGCTGAGAATGCAGATTCTTCAAAACATTTAAGGAACATTGAAATATCTCCATAGTACATGTTTAATTAGTGTCGCACTAGTCCCAGCAAGAATATAGCGCGAGGCAGGAACAATCCATGAATTGAGCGCCAACTCCTTGCTAGCGCTGCGACACATGTTTAGTTATTAACAATATAGATTATTTAAATGAAGTTAAAGTTTTATCTGTATAATATAATATACATATTTTGCTGCGTTTCATCTTAAAATGATATCATCATCATATATAAAAATGCGCTTTATAAAGTGGTTCAGGTTGTGCAATATTATAACTGTATCGCAAGTTTACAGTGAGGTAATTGTACTAATAAGTGCAAACAGTTCTACAAGGAGCACCTGATGGACTGATTGAGTGCGTTTATAGTTCTTGGAATGAAATTGTTTCTGAACCGCGAGGTCAGTACAGAAAAGGCTCTGAAACGTTTGCCGTTTGAGAGCAATTTAAATAGGCAGCATTGCTGAGGCAGCGTGTGCTTGATGCTGTATACCGATAATTCTCTTTCCAATCAGCTGCTGTAGAGCTGTGATTCCACACTCAGATACAGTGATATAAATACTCCGAATGGTGCAGTGAGAGTAATATGAAAAAAGATGATCCACTGTGGCAACCCCTAACGGGAGCAGTTGAAACAAGAAGAAGAAGGTACAGTGAGAGTCACAACGCTAAAGCAGCTATTGTATTTGGAACAGTTTGGCTATTCCGTGGACCATTATATTGTTACAGGTTAATTACAATCAGATGCCTTAAACTAATAAACAATATGCAGTTAATTTTAGTGTATATGATAAAGCCACGTCAGGGATGTGGATCTAATAAAGAAAGGGAAACCACACTGGAATGAAAGCACTGCTTTGACGCTAGGTGCCGCCAGTTTGCAAAACCAAACAGAGAACTTGTGTACGCCAGGGTTTGAGCTACCATGAAAATGTGCGTGGCTTTACATGAAGTTTAGGTTTTATACATCGCAATTTGAGTGTGGAAACAGAAGTACGCAACATTTTTGTGCGTACGAACCGTTTATACATGAGACCCCAGGTGACTACTCAACAGGCTGGCTTCAGCCTACACCAGGCCAAGTGGGTTTTAGGAAAGGAAAAGCTACGACTTAACCTTTGGCTTGAGATAAAGAATCCTTCAAATAATTTTTATAAATACAAATTATTGTACTTTAATTAGCAGGAAAATAACAAAGGTTTTAAAGGATCAAAAAGCATTACCTAAGAGAAAACCAGAACAAACAAATCCCAAAATTAAATCCACAGAATGTATCAATGAACAGAAGCAAAGATCTAAAAACAAGAAACCACTCACAGAAAATCCTCCAAGGTGTATTCGATTAATCACCGGGTGACGCATTCTCTCAACTTGTGTTTAATGGCTGAATGTGACTCCTTGTGGTGAGGTATATATAATATAAAACACAATACATAATACAAGAAACCTAGGTGAACACAAATGTGCACATACAAAATAATAAGAAAGAAATATAATAAAATTCACATGCAAAATATAACCATACAAACAATAAATAACAGCATTAACATAAACACAAAATAATTAAAGAATTAAAAATGATTAAAAAGATATAAAAAAGCAATTTAAACATAAGCCAGGGGAGGCTTGGGATTTGCACCGGCAATTGGAAGTTTGCCAGTTCGGATTCCATAAATGTCAGAAGTGACTCTACTCCATTGGACCCTTCAGCAAGGTCCTTAACACTAGAATTCCAGAAGCCTACGAAAAAAATACTCATAATCCCGGCCCACCTTAAATCCCTTCACACCTCTCCATTCAGCATGTTTTGTGTTGTAAATGTGTTGATTAGCACAAGCAGCAAGCAGCCTGCTATCCCATCCCCCCACTGCCACAGAAAGGGCAAAAAGCTCTCCCAGCTCAAGTCTTGTTTATCTGGTAGTGAGGTACCTGGAGCTGTAGAGGGTAAATAATATATCGTTATTTGGAACACATGCATTTCATGTGTGTTCCATGTCTACATCCTGTGTAGGATAACAGGAAATGCAAGAACTGTTGAACACATACCTAAAAGACAAACTTTTTTCACGTTTTAGTACGAACGACAAAATATTGACATAAAGTGTAGAATGTATGAAGACTGAAGTTCAAATATCAAATAAACACTTTCACAAAAGGTACAAGCATAACAAAACAAGTGCGCTTTTATCCAAGAATATAACCAAAGAAAAAGAAATCGAGTTAGTGTAGTTTGTTGACATGACTGCTTTGGTAGTGCAGCGGTAGGAACTGCTGACTCATAATCAACAGTTTGCGGGTTTGATCCTGGCCACTTCCCAAAATAAGTGTTTTAAGTAGTGAGCTGTTCTTATTGTTAGTCTTATACAATAAAAACATTCATTTGATTCAAGTCTGTAACAGCTGCTTTAAATGTATGGTACTTGTAAAGGTTAGCATTTTTTTTTTAATCAGTTTTATTCTCTTAGTCACATTCACGTTTTCCCTGATCTGACACTGCTATTTTCAAATAAAAACATGCTATAACAGAGGTGAACTCAGATAAGGATGAGAGTTCTACATTGGAGAAAAAGACCAGAAGCCCTCCCCTCAAGAAACGTCCACTCACATATAAAAACAACGCAGCTGCACCAATCATAAAGGCAAAAGATGGCACCATTTGGATGCAGCAGCAGGTCCAGCGTCATCCTGCCAATCAGTCTGCCCCACACCTGTCCTTCAATGAAACAGTATGGCTTACAGAGCTTACGAAGGTATCATGCAAAGTCCTGTTTGTGATTAACCCTCACCTATTCTGTTTCTCTTCTCGGTACTCAAATGTGGCACTTGGTGCCACGGCCCACCTGCCAAGTTGTTTTGCCTGCCTAAGGTAAAGTCATCCCTGATGGAGGATCGCAGGAATTGTGGGAAAGAGGGGTTCTTTCATTGGATTGGCTGGCCCAGCACTGTTTCAGCCGTGGAATGGCCAAATGGGGGAGGCAGCTTGAAGGATGAGGTCTCCAGGACTCTACACAAATCCAAATCTTATTTTTGTGATATCATCTACTGTTAAATTCTGCTCCGTACTTCTAAAATTTTTATTTTTTTTTAATTCTAAAAAATTTTTTATTTTATACTGCATTGAGGATTTGTTCTGTTCTGTGTGTTGTATTGACCCCCTTCTTTTGACACTCACTGCACGCCCAACCTACCTGGAAAGGGGTCTCTCTTTGAACTGCCTTTCCCATGGTTTCTTCCATTTTTCCCTACAAGGGTGTTTTTGGGAGTTTTTCCTCGTCTTCTTAGAGAGTCAAGGCTGGGGGGCTGTCAAGAGGCAGGGCCTGTTAAAGTCCATTGCGGCACTTCCTGTGTGATTTTGGGCTATACAAAAATAAACTGTATTGTATTGTATTGTATTATGTTTTGTGATGGTCTTTATAAAAAAACATTTATATGTTACTTATATAAAAGCTAGATCGAATGTTATTTACCTTGATTTATTTACTTATCGTCCTACAGCATAAAGTCATAAGTGAACTGCAGAGCTTCCTCTGGTTGATCAACACAGGCATGCTGATAAAGTACATGTGTACTGAAGTGAATTTAGCTGCAGGTGAAAACTCCTGTTGCACCCTACGCAACTGTGTTTGATCTTATTCAGGAAAAGATCTCAGTCACCCCATGGGAGAAAGACTTTTCGAGACTAATGTCATAAAGCTTATGAAATCGTTTCTGGACAAAGGCAGAACCATAACAACAGCTGTATGGATAAACAAGGCTTGAGCTGGGAGAGCTTTTTGCCCTTTCTGCAGTGGTGGGGGGATGGGACAGCAGGCTGCTTGTGCTGATCGACACATTTACAACACAAAAGATGCTCAATGGAGTGGTGTGAAGGGATTTAAGGTAGGCCGGGATTACGAGTATTTTCATAGGCTTCAGGAATTCTAGTGTTAACCTGCAATTGCTTCGTCCTGGGTATGATGTTAATCTGTATCCAGACCTGCAAACGGGTCCTCCAATTTACAGGGAAAACTTGGGGGATGGTAGCAGGATTGGCATTCCAGCCACTGGAAAAATACTCACACTCAGTGTGGTGCTGAGGTGTTACCCAGTGGACTCGGATCCCAATACAGGTGGTTCGTCGTATGGTGGGTGCAGCAACATGCTATCAGCGCATGCTCCCAACCTCCTCAGGGGAGGAATACTGGCTTAAACATTACACAATCATTGCATGTTGAGTAACAGATACAAAATGTATAATTTCTGAGTAGAATATTCCTTCAACTGCGGTGGGTTGGCACCCTGCCCAGGATTGTTTCCTGCCTTGTGCCCTGTGTTGGCTGGGATTGGCTCCAGCAGACCCCCGTGACCCTGTGTTCGGATTCAGCGGGTTGGAAAATGGATGGATGGATGGATATTCCTTCAAATTCCTTTGCACTTTCTGTTATTCCCCACTCCATTTTCCTTCAATTATCAATTAATTTTAGTTTCCTGTGAAGCCAAATGGGTAGAGTATTATAAAGATTCAGGATCTTCAGACGCTGAAGCTATTTGTCATACACTAAGGGTCTCAAAGCACATAGTTCCAAAAGCATTTCCAAAAATGCTCAATAGAGGGGCATATCACCTTCAAGCCCCAACTGGCAATAAGGACAAACATAAAGTCTTTATAAAGAAAAAAGTTTATGATTACAAAAATAGTATGTCTCACTGCAAAGTTCTGAAGAGACATAAATGAGTTTCAAGCAAGATAAACCAAGGTGAAGAAAGAAAGGCAAAAACAATCCAATGGTGAAGTCAATAACAGAGAAAGGAGTCAAAAAAAAAAAAAAAAGCACAGCAATACACAAGTAAACTCACTACTTCCAGGCAGATTCAAAGTGAACCATTAGGAACTGTGGGAGACCCTCCAGATTTATAGACCAGAGGGCAGTTCCTGACTGTGATTGGCAGGTTCCCCTGCCTCTTGAGGAACCACCCTCAAAATACAGGGAACATAATACAGGCAGCTCACACACATAAACAAAATGCAAGAATAATGTACATAATCAATAAAAAGAGGCATAGAACTTGAATTTGAACCCCCTGGCTGAGACATGACACTATTAGTGCTGCTGTCACTTGAGGGAAATTAAAGACTCCTGTTCGCCTCAACTCTTCACTCTGATGTTAGTTGGCTTGCAGTGCTTTTTTTGCCCTGACCACCTAGACTTTGTTTCTCATTGTGGTTTGACATTTATTGATTGTTTTGTTCCCAGAATTCTTTGTTTTCACCTTCAACAGTTTATGATTAAAGTTATAACACTTCCATAGTCTTGTTCAAGTTTTACTAGTGTGATGGATGGCCGGCAGCTCAACCCAGCCAGGACACCCAAAGACTGGAAGGATGGGGGAAGGCAGCTATGTTGGGACACTGCCTCTCCCACGAAGCTAGATGGCAACTTTCCTGCAGCATAGTGGTGCCCCAGATTCCCACAAAGCACCATGGGATCTGGAGTTCGGCTTCACAGCCCTGCTAGGTACCATTGGTGCTACCAGGAGACACTGCAGGGGGACCTGAGAGTTTTTATTGTCTGCATAGCCTGGAAGTACTCCAAAGTCACGGGGATGGAAGCCCGAAAGTACTTCCGGGGTGAAGAAAAAGCCAGTTCTCCATCTGACCCGAAAGTGCTAGCAAGTCACATGGATGGAAGGACAGAAGTACTTCTGAGTCAAGGACTATATAAAGGACTGCTGGAGAGCCAGCAAGAGAGACAGAGTTAGGAGGAGGTGGACAACACTTGCTGGGAGGTGTGGAGGAGAGTATTGTATTTATTGCGTTTATATAATTTCCTGTTTACTGTGGCTGTGGTGCTTGAGAGCACAAGTTCAAGAAGAAAAAGTATTAAAATACTTCTTGTTGCTTTTTTCTTATGTCCTGAATATCTGTCTGTTGGGGTTAAGGGGGCGACAGTAACCCCTAACATCTTACACTATTTAAAGTCGAATTTAATTGCAATGAGGAACTCTAGCTTTTTCACATGATGAAAATTATTCTAATTTCCTGATTCAGTAGGTTAGTCTTCAGGTATATTTTGTTTTCTGTTGTTATTCTTCCTTGCTCTGTCTTTATAGGTGTTTGTTTGATTGTTAACTTACTTTGGATAATCACATTTTCTTGTTTCCTCCTCATATAATTTACTTCTCCTTTAATTATAAAATATTGTGAGGAGTGTGAGGAGTTGGTCTCGTCTGTTATGGGAGATGGATGTCTGAAGTGGAATTCCATTAGCAGCTGTGATATTTTTTCTATTATTTTTATCATCCCGAGATATCCTGTATTTGCCCAACCCAAGGAGGTTCAATTACAGTATATGCAAGCATATATAAACATGAGTGGCAGGAAAAGGGCTCAGAAAGAAATGGAAAAGACAGCTAAAGCTTCATCCAAGCCTAGACAGGCAACAAGTCTAAGCTCAAGTTAAGGCCTGCCAGAGACTGACCTGCAACAGATAGGCAAAACCACAGATTTCCCGTGACCTGACACTGCTGCATCATCTCCAACCGAGAGCAAAAGTGGGAGCGAACGTGCAAACGAGTCAGGCCAAGAGAACTCGTTGATTCCAGAAGACTCACTGAAACTTAAAATAGTGTTACTACTCCACACAAGCCGGTAACATCGACTCCAACTGGGCCTGCCACTTTACCCATGGAGCACAGAGAAGACCAAAACGATCTGTCTGAACTGAAGGTAATGATTGGCGCAATGGCCACTGCTCAAGGCATAAAGGAGCTCAAGAATGATAAAGAAAGAAATAAATGATATAAGAAAAAGGGATATACAGTAAATGATATAAGGAAAGAAATAAAGGACATACACAAGACAAATGAGAAGCTGCATCAGGTTATTAAAGACCAGGAAAAATGTTTAAGTATTCTCTTTGAGGAAACCTTTAAAGGTATGCTACAAAAAATTTAGGAAAAAATACAAGAAAATGCGTCTAAGTTTGAGAATAAACTTAGAGCACTTGGCACTCAGTTGGAAGACATTAAGCAAATGTTCACAACTCATATTGAAACAGCTGAACAATTGGCATCTACCGCTGACGGAAAAGCAACGGCTGCAAATTCCGAATGCAAAAGACAGACTTGCTGCACTGTAAAACACATGCAGAAGGAATATTATTAGAACTTAAAGCCTCCCTGAGAATCGTGAATGTCCAATTCCAGTGAAATTCGTAGCTGAACTAGTCTCTAAAATAATCAGAGAGGACTTCAAATCAGACACCGAGATAGCAGCAGCTTACCGGATATGTGGATCAAATACCTCAAAACCTGGGACTCTCATTGTGCGTTTTGAAAAATTACAATTTAAATTACATATAATGTTATTTCTCAGACAGAAGCAAGAGATTATATTTGAAAATACCCATATTTGTATTTTCCCTGATTTCTCACCCTCAACAACTGCTAAACGTGCTGCATTTTTCAACATTAAAGAGCACTTGCTGAAAGCTGAGATCAGTTACAGGCTCTTGTATACTGCCAAAATGAAAGTGGGCATTTAAGGTAAGCTTCATATTTTTACTTCTATGGAGGAAGCAGAAAAAAAGCTAAAAAAAATTGATCCTGACACATTTTTGAAATACAATCGTGAGTCACATCCGGTCCTGGTATGGCAAAGAAGACCTTACCTACTGTTTGATCTGCTTGGAATGATACTGGTACCATAATTATACATCCTATTTCCTTCTCGGTCACTTCTTGTTTACATTTTAATTACAATTATATGCGTGTGTGTATGTATGTATGTGTAAATTTTTTTTTCCTTTTAGTGCACTGTTTAACATCATATCCTTAGCTTATTACAGTATATTATTGTTTACTATGCTTATCCAGGGCTAATGTTTAACATATTTTAACGTATATTTTAATCCTTATACGTCGCTGCTGGGTGCTTGTTTTGATGTGGACGTGCTCTGCCTCTAGGTATATCAAAGGACTGGGACTTTTTGAAGTTTGGTCTAGCCTCATGTGGGGAGGCAAAATGGGGGAATGGGGGAGTGGGGGGACTAGTGGCGGAGAGAGAGCAAGCTATTTCTAATCTATCCTTTTAATCCTTATAATTATAAGTGCCAACGTAACAATAGGCTTCATGGCAATAACTCCTGGGAAAATGGGAAATTAAGGTCAAAGCTGTCTTATCTTAAGCAATATCTCTATGACTAAATAGTTAACTTTGTAAGCTGGAATGTTATAGGTCTCAATCAAAAATTAGAGTGAAAGAAAATATTTTTTCACCTAACAGGTCTAAACGCTAAAATAGTATTTTTACAGGAGACCCACTTATTAAGCAAGGAGCACAGAGACTGGACTGGCCAAATATTCCATTCCAGCTTTACAAAGAAAACTAGAGGTGTGGAAATACTTATACATAGAACAGTTTAATTTGCAATATCAGATGCAGTGTCTGATCCTGAAGGGAGATATGTGACCGTCATGGGTAATTTATTTAACTGTAAAGTGATTTTGATAAATATCTACGCTCTCAATGTAGTTGATAGGGACTTATCCCACATTTCCAATGTGAACACTCATAAAATTAGAATGGCTGGGGGGGACTTTAATTGTGTTTTAAATCCAGACCTAGATAGGTCTTTTGCCACAGGGGCAATGAAATCTAACACTGCAAAAACAACTGGACAATTCGTAACTGATAACAACTTATCAGACCCCGGGAGATTTCTAAACCCAAACTCAAGAGCATATCCCTTCTACTCACCAGTGCATCACTGCTACTAAAGAATTGATTATTTCTTTATAGACTAGGGGGCTTCGCCCCCTGCTTGCTTCGCTCGCCAACCCCCGTGTTTGGTTTTCCGGATACACACTTTTAAGATTTTTTTTTTCTTTGAATTGTTGCTATTTTATTAGTTTCACTTTTATTTCAGAACTTCTGTAAAAACAATATTTGTAATCTTGTGAGTCCTAGTATGCTGAATCTTTTTAATGAGGTCAGGATAGGTTTCTCTGTTTGGAATTTCAGCACAGACAAAATGATCTACATCATCAGCAGTTAATATTTTTTTTACAAAGTAACCAATAAATGAATGTGTGGTAAACTCTGTTTTTGAAATTCTCAAGATTCTTTATTTGTCACATGCATAGTTATACAGGACAACACGCAGTGAAATGCATCCTGAGCCGCTTATCAAAAACTGCAAAGTTAGAAGAATATCAGTTAGATTAACAAAAAGTCATAGATTGAAAGATAACAGTATAGTAGAACATAATAAATAAGTAAAATTATGTGAATAAAGTAGAATTAAGTGTTAAGGTGCAATAGTGTAGTAATTATTGTGCAAAACCAAAGTTAGACTGGTGCATAGTTAAATGAGGCAGTTTGTTTGTTTGTGCTACTGCGATCTTTACTTTCTTTTTTAATATTTTCTAATTTTCCTACTTTCATTTCCTTTAACTTTCTCCACATGTGTATAGCGCAGTTTTTTGTTTTTTTTTGAGCCTTTCTAATTTCCCTGGTTTCATAGTCTCTAACCTGCTCTGCATGTGTTTAGCGCCAACGTTTGTAAACGTCTTTATGAAGTTCTACTTTCTTATACTCATTGTCTTTTAATTCTGAGCCGGATTGGATGTGCTTTTTTTTCAATTCCACTTGTTTCGGGCTGATAATTACTTTCCTTATTTTCTGAATTTGCATTTCGATTATTCTTTTTTGCTCTTTTTTCTCTCCAACGCTTTTGAGTCTCTTTTCTATGTGCTGCTTTCTTCCTCGCTTAGATGTCAACATTTCATTTATAACGTATTGTCCTTATACGCTTTATATGCGCTGAGAGCCCTGGATCTGTGTGTGCTCAAATCCTTCACAAGACTGAATGTTTTGCTGCCCCCTTGTCCTATTTGATAGATTGTAAGTAGGGCGTGTCTTGCAAGAATCTCATGTTCTACGTCATCGCGAGATGGTCCTGGGTCATTCTCTTGGCACAATGTCTCATGTTTATGGTCCCAGCGAGACGCACTGTGGCAAGTCTCTTTGGTTTCGCAGGTCTTTTAAATATCTTCCGAGAAGATCACATATCGTAGCCTTGTATTTGCTTTCCAGGACAGGATTTCTTTTTATAATAGAGAGATAACAATTTTTTGCAATGGATTAAATCTTGTAAGTACAACGCTATTGTTGCCTTCGACCATGGCCTTTTGATCATGGAACTCAAATCATTATGCCCCACATACTCACCTCACAGCTGGTGTCTTAACCCACTTTTATTAGCAGACGAGAACTACACAGAATGAATATCCAAACAAATCGATTTTTTTTACAGACTATACAGCCTCAGAGGTCTCTGCAGGAAGAAATTCTGAACGCTTCCTTAAGAGGAAAGATTATCTCATATCTTTCCCACAAAAATAAATTGGAAACCAAGAAGGTATCAGAGCTAATCAATGAAATTACCAGAATAGATCAAAAACAAGCCAGGTGTCCAAATGAGGCACTTCATAGGAAAAGACAGGCTCTGCATTCAGAACTCAACCTCATGGCAACTAAAGAAACAGAACAACTCATTTTTAAATCAAGGCATCATTACTATGAACACGGAGAGAAAGCTAATAAGATCTTATCTCAACAAATCCACAAGCAGGAAGTTTGCAATGCAATCCCAGCAATTACCAACACAAACGGAGACAAAGTCATTGACCATAACAATATAATTCATACATTTAGAGACTACTACAAGCCCTTATATTCTACTCAGTTTAAAGAAAACAAAACACAACCTAATGCATTTTTTGGATGCATTACAGATACCATAACTAGATACTCTTGTGCATAGGAATTGGATAAACCTCTGGGACTATCAGAATTAATAGATGCTATAAACTTGCTTCTGAATGGGAAAGCAGCCTGCCCTGATGGCTACCCTTTTATTATCAACATTTACAGAAGCTAGAGACAATAAAATTCTACCTCGAACCTTTCACCAAGCATTATTTACTGTCTTTCCAATGCAAAATAAGGACTTATTACAATGTGCTTCATAGAGACCAATCTCACTTCTGAATAATGATGTTACTATAACATATAATAATGAAGATACTCTCCAAAGTCCTGGTTAGAAGGATTGAGAAAGTGCTTCCTTCGGTAATATCACAAGACCAAACTGGATTTATTAAAGACAGACACAGCTTCCAGTCTTCGATGCCTGTTTAATGTAATATATTCACCCAGAAAGTCTAACACCCCGGAGATATTATTATCGTTGGATGCAGAAAAAGCATTTGATATGGTTGAATGGAACTACCTTTTCACTACTTTGGAGAAATTTGGGTTTGGCCCAAACATTTGTGCATGGATCAAACTACTGTATACCAGTCCAGAATCACCAGTTTGTAGCAACATTATCTCAGACTACTTCAAACTAGAACGTTGTACTAGACAAGGATGCCCTTTGTCACCACTGCTTTTTGCAATTGTCATTGAACCACTGGCAGTCCAATGTTGAAATGCTTATGAGATAAAGGGGATTATCAGAGAAGGACGTGAACATAAAATTTCACAATATGCAAATGATATGGTACGATACATATCAGATCCACAAAATACTGTACCTGCAGTCCTAACCACATTAACAGAATTTTAAAAGATTTCTGGTCTCTGCTCTTTCCAGTGACCTCTCAAGCACACAATATTAGATTGGACACCTTCCCTTTAATCATTGCAGATCAGTTTAAATACCTAGGGGTAAACATCACAAGTAAGCATAAAGCTCTTTATCAACAAAATTTTGCTGTCTAAATGGAAAAAATTAAGTGAGATTTGCATAGATGGTCTACCCTTCATCTCACTGTAGCTAGAAGAATTAACACTGTCAAGATGAATATCCTTCCTAAGCTTCTTTTTCTATTTCAAAACATCAATAAATCATTTTTAAGAAGTTAGATTCAATCATAACCTAATGTATTTGGAATTCAAAATATCCATGTATCCAAAGGGTGATCCTACAAAGACGTAATGCAGAAAGGTGGCATATTTCTCCCTAACTTTCAATTTTATTACTGGGCAGCAAAAATACAAGCTATAAAAACCTGGACATTGACACAAATAAATGAATATACACAGGCTTGTTCCGCAATAGAAGTAAAATCCTGCAGTACTTCTTTCTATTCCTTGCTTTGTAGTCCAATAAGTACAAGTTATTGCCAATACAGTAACAACCCAATTGTGCTTCATTCAATCAGAATATGGAACCAATGTAGGAAGTACTTCAAGATAGTGAAGCTTTTATCTGTGGCACCTCTGCACGATAACCACCCTTTTCCACCCTCTCAAATGTACACAGTTTTTAATGTCTGGAAAACATTCGGGACTAAATCACTTAGAGACCTGTACATAGACTACGTCTTCGCATCCTACGATCAATTACACTCCAAAGTGAACTTTCCAGCAACACATTTCTTTTACTACCTTCAAATTAGAAACTTTGCTAAAAACACCTGCCCAATTTTCCTCACCTCCTACCAACCTCTATTCCTGAAAAAATATTGGTCAGTCTTGAGACCTCAGACAGCATTTCTGTAATATATAAAACCTTTTTACAGTCCATCCCTTTCAAAGATCCCAGAGTACAGTGGGAAAAGGATGTCTCACTCAACATCTCGGAAATAGGTACATAATTCACTCGAGCTCCATATGCGCAAAGCATACAATTATTCAACTTAAAATCATTTATCATGTGCATTTGTGTCATTTCAAATTATCCAAAATGTTTCCAGGGCAAGATGCAACCTGCGAATGTTGCAATCAAGTTCCAGCCTCATTAGGCCATGTGTTTTGGACGTGTACCAAATTGACATCATTTTGGACCAATGCCTTTCAGACAGCCTTGGAATCACAGTTCCTCCTAATCTACTAACAACCGTTTTTGGTATACTTCCAGATGGGCTTAAAGTGGAGAAGGACAAACAAACTGTAATTGCCTTTACTTCACTATTGGCAAGTAGACTTATCTTGCTCAACTGAAGAATCCTATCTTTTCCCTTTTAAGTCAGTGGGTAACTGATGTTATATACCAGGGGTAGGCAACGTCGGTCCTGGAGTGCCACAGTATGTGCAGGTTTTTGTTCCAACCCAGTTATTTAACGAGAACTCAATTATTGCTGATGAAGCACATATTGCTTAAGTGACATTTTAATGCTTCATTTTAGTGGTCTCGCTTGTTAAGGTTCTCCAACCTTAATTGCTTATTTCAATCTTAAACTGCTGCATTCAGTGTTTTAATTGCTCCTTATTAGCAATAAGATGTAAAACAGGGGTAGGCAATGTCGGTCCTGGTGAGCCGCAGTGGCTACAGGTTTTCATTCCAACCCAATTGCTTAATTAGAAACCAATCATTGCCAATCTCAGACCTTATTTAATTTTATGGCTTGTTAGTCTGTGCAATGTAAGGCTTTTATATCGCAGATTTTTTTCCTTTCCAAGGATATCATCCAAATGATTTGAAGCCTAAAACAGATCATTTTCAGTCTGTCACATTTTTCTATTAAGTGTTTTATTAAATCAAATTGTGCATGATGAACACACACAGATGTAATTGGAAAAAAGCTAGCTGGAGAACTGCTGGCTGCTTTGTCTTTTACATCTTATTGCTAATAAGGAGCAATTAAAACACTGAATGCAGCAGTTTAAGATTGAAATAAGCAATTAAGGTTGGAGAACCTTAACAAGCGAGACCACTAAAATGAAGCATTAAAATGTCACTTAACCAATATGTGCTTCATCAGCAATAATTGAGTTCTCGTTAAGGAACTGGGTTGGAACAAAAACCTGCACATACTGTGGCACTCCAGGACCGACGTTGCCTACCCCTGGTATATACTATTTGAAATTGGAAAAAATCAAATTCTCAGTTAAAGGATCTATACAAAATTTTTTAAAAACTGGCAGGATCTAATCAATAACATTTTAGAATAAGCATTTAAACTGAGGAAGCAGATTCTCTTCCCTTTTTTATTCTATTTATTTACTTATTTTTTCTACTATTAAAGTTTTACTCTGTTGGCCTAACTCTCTTTCTCGTGGGTGGGGGTTAATTTGTTTCTAACCTAGTTTTGTAAAACTTGACTTGCTTGTATGGAATGTTATTTGGTTGTAAAATATATATTGTTGATTTTTCCTTTAGGTTTATTTAATTATTCTGCAGTACTTTTCATTAATGAATAAATGAGTGGTTTTTGAGTTTGTGTGTGTGTTTTTTTATGTTTCTGCATTTTATTTTTGGGGTCAATTACCACACATAGCAACCAAGTCCAAAATGACAGAGCGGTGGTATCATCAACATGCAAACAAACATGGGACAAAAAATATAAAATACATTTTTTTTTAAGAGTTATGACTTTTGAAGTAAATTTTGGCAATGAGTAATAGAACTAGAGCAGCATCAAAAAATAACCACATTTTGGACATAAATTGTCTTCTCTAAAATGGACCTTTATATGTAAGTTCTGTTGTAAGTGGATTTGATCGTCTGCTTCACTATTCCTTAATTTCTTCTTCCTTCCAGTCTGACCACAAACACCTAAATTTAAGCTCACTTACTTGAGTCTGTCTTCTTTTCAATAGATTGCATCCTTACAGCCATCAATCAGTGTTCTGTTAATGCTTTTCCATTACAGGACTGTGGGAATTTGGAATCTACATGGGCTAAAGTAAACACCAAGGGACTCCAGTTCATGTGAAGGCACACTCATGCACACAGTTTCCTTCAGTCATTCAGTTTTTATAAATGTTTTTTTTTAATGCATTAGATTTCAACAATGGACTGGGTGACAGTTCATTGGGGGGCAAACTCACACACAAGCAGTGTAGAGTCACCAAATTATCTAACTGCACATCTTTAGGGTGTGGGAGGAAAACAGATTGTCTGGAGAAGCTGAAATTGCTCAGTCCACGCAAATTGATACTGGACCAGAAATGAGTGACTAGAACTGAAGTAGGGACATTACACACTGTGCCATCAAGGAGCAGACATTTTTCTGGTAGGCGCTCTATCCTACGGTCTGCTGTCTTTGGAATAAGACAACTCACGCCCGAGAGCATCTCGCTTTTATAGTGGCTGGACTGGAAGGGACAGAGTCAGTTGGCCTCAATGGGCAGTTTCTCAGGACTGTGGGTGAAAGAAGAGATAATACTGTCAGTCAGCATCAGGGCTCCTTGTGTCCTGGAGTGGTAGTGCTTACCTCTGATGAGCCTGAAATGCAGGCCTCAGATGCGCATGCGTGACAACACGTACTGTGTAAAGATTTCCTCTAGTGTTTTGAAAGAATATTTTTATAGTGTCAGTTTGTTGCCTCAGTTAAACAGCGTTTAGTACAGGATTCTCAGCTAATATTCACGCCAAGTCACCTGTTGGAATAAGAAAATGCAACGCATTTTATTATTACATTTGTTATAAAACACATTCCAATGGATGGCACATGTCAAGGCTAAATACACCCAACAGACCGTAATTGATGGATGGACAGAAATTGGCTTAACTTGTGTAGATAAACTAAAATATATACAAATACAGAATGAGCAGAAACCCGTTATGTCTTATAACAGTAGATTTCTGTCAGGATCAGGCCAAGTTTAAGGATGTTGCAAAGTTGTTTATTTTTCTTATGTTCTTAGGTTCTTCTTAGCATTTTATAATACATTTTTTCACTGTAATGAAGTCTCATGGATTGTATGGGTGACCATTGATGCATAAAAAGTAGACAACACTGTGCATGGAAGTGTCAATGTGTGTCATCAAGGTGGCCTGCTTTTGAATGCCTGCCCTTCAAACAGAATGCTTCTTTATACTAAATTACATGAAAGAAAGCCTCTCAAACACAATTTAATATTATAAATTGTTTAGCCATCTTTGAGTTTTGGACCTCTAATTTTGGCGTTTGATATCATTTTTCTGGTTAAGGTCTCTGTTTTGTCCTATGCCACCACACAACAGTTAAAATGAGTGATCCAGACTTATAAAGAATGAAATCCCAAGTTACTGCTGAAATCTAATCTAAAAATTCTGCAACTACAAGTAAGTAAAATAACTACAACAATAAAACAGCTAGTAGCAACTGTGGTCAGCTAAAATGTGATCACTAGCATTATCGCCTCCTGTTGCCTTCAAACTATCCTTGATGATGATAAAGGTCAAAGGTAAGTTTAGAATGAACAACAACAATGTAAGCATTTCCCAAAAAAACCTGTTTTCTTTGGATGCAAGAAAATGAAGCCCCTCACTAAACCCCAAAAGGAAATAGGAATACAATAATTTGAATTTAATACAGACCTCAAAATATTAACTGCTTTCCGATGATACATTTTCTTCTGTGGTCTCAAATGGGCTATTCTAATAATTAAATGAAAATTTTATATTGAAAAAAGTACTTTTAGGAAACCCTCAAACAGTTTATCAAGTCCAAAAGTACAAGCAAAACTAATGGAATGGCTTTAATGAAACTGAGTGTATTTGTCATTGACCTTGAGGAATAGATGAGATTTATCAAAGAGAGCCTCTGGTTTTATAGCATATGCAAGTATTCATTATGAATACATTTAGGAATGAAATACCTTAATTTGGAGCAAAATCAAAAAGCTCACTGGTTGATCATTTCAGACTGGTGAGTGGAGCAATCCAACCTCACATGTGCAATAATTATTTTACATTATGAAACTAATCTCAAGTATAGTCATGAGTAGTGATGAGCAAAACAGTTCATGTGAAATCGAATTGTCAGCGAATCTCTGCTTTTGCCTTGAAAAAAAGTTACTAAAAAAATAGCATTATGCTTCCAGCAAAATTCATGTCATAGACACAAGAAGAAAGATGATTAGTCCTGTCTGGAAGCATTTAAATGCCTTAATTCCTCATGTATCTGTCTTTCATTTAATATTTAGGTAATGATCTGTATTTAAAAAAAATGACTGCACTCTGTTTGTGTTTTGCTGTTGAACAGTCAGATGTGTTCTGGTAGTACAATCCCCAACACTGGCAGTTATGAAGACTAAAAGAAACTTGAAGCGTCACGGTACTTGGAGAGTACATCCATGGTGATGTGAGCAAAAATGAAAAATAGAAGATTAATTCGACAGGTATGTGAAGGATTATGTACATGATGCATATACAGAAAAGGACACAAATAAACAAAGGAAGTGTGAACTAGGCTTTCAAGTTCAAGTTCAAGTTCAAGCACTTTACTGTCATTGTGTAACATAATTAAATTACTTTTTGTGACAGCCCCAAGGTGCATTTAAAGAAAAGTCAAATAATTCCAAATATGTCATATACAGTGTTATGTGATCAAGTAACCAGAGCAAATTATTATATGCTCAGAGTACAGAAGCATAAATTGTTATTGCACCTGTTTATGAATAGTACATTACATATTCTATATTGTATTACATTTGCATATTGCACATTACCAATATAGCTTATTGCACATGTTCAATTAAAAATGATCTCAGACTGAGCAGATTCAGAGTTCAGAAAGTTTATGGCAGATGTGAAAAAGCTGTTTTTTAGTCTGTTTGTGCATACATGGATTGACCTAAAGTGTCTGCCTGACGGGAGGAGCTCAAACAAAGATTTTTTTGGGGGGAATATTCCCTGTTTTCCACAACAAAAAACATTTAAACCTCCAAAAAAAATTCTAATTAGTGAGTTTAATGCTTTGCAATTATGAAACTGCCTGCAAAACAAATTTTTTTTATTTTTTTAAATATTTTTATTTTATTAATTTTCATTGTAATCATTCCATACAAACAGATCAATTTATAACCCAACAAATTTGAAGACTAATCAAACCCCACCCCTGAGAAGGAGAGCTTAGCTAAAGGAAAATTGCTTAAGGCATTTTAATAAGGCAACATTAAACAAAAGAAAGGGAGAAGTAAATATCTATGTAAATAAGAGATGGAGAAGGGAGTTAAATGCGGTAATAGTTATTTCTCTTATTCTAAAATAATATTGATTAAATCCTGCCATGTTTTGAAAAAATTTTGTACAGATCCTCTAACTGAAAATTTGACTTTTTCCAATTTCAAATAATATAAAACATCGGTTTCCCACTGACTTATAAGAGGAGAATTAGGATTCTTCCAATTTAACAAAATAAGTCTGCGTGCCAAAAGTGTAGTGAATGCAATCACCGTTTGCTTGTCCTTCTCCAATTCAAGTCCATCTGGAAGATCACTGAACACAGCTGTTAATGGGTTAGGAGGGATTGTGATACCAAGGCTGTCTGAGAGGCACTTAAAAATTTTTGTCCAAAATGATGTTAGTTTGGTGCAGGCCCAAAACATGTGACCCAGTGAGGCAGGGGCTTGGTTACAGCATTCGCAGGTTGGATCCTGCCCTGGAAACATTTTGGACAGTTTTAAGTGAGACAGATGAGCTCGATATATAATTTTTAGTTGAATAATTCTATGCTTTGCACATATAGAACTCGAGTGAATTCTCTGCTTTGCTACCTTCCACTCCTTTTCTGATATATTGATTAAGAGATCTTCTTCCCAATGTCCTCTTGGATCTTTAAAAGGTAGGGACTCTAATAAGATTTTATATATTGTGGAAATAGTGTTTATTTCCTTGAAATTGAGCAGTATTTTTTCCAGCATTGTGGAGGGTGCGAGGTGGGGGAAATCGGGAAATTTCTGTTTAACAAAATTTCTAATTTGAAGATAGTAAAAGAAATGTGTAGCTGGGAGGTTGAATTTTGAACGTAATTGTTCAAAAGATGTAAATATGTTGTCTATATAAAGATCTCTGAGCATTTTAATCCCAAAACTTTTCCAGGTATTAAAAACTGGATATACTTGCGAAGGTTGAAAGAGGTGGTTCTCTTGCAGAGGTGCCACTGATAAAAGATTTTCCATCTTAAAATGCTTTCTAATTTGGTTCCATATTCTGAGTGAGTAAAGCACAATTGGGTTATTAGTATATTTGTGATAACTTTCATTTATTGGAGAGCAGAGCAGGGAATATAAAGAAGTACTACAGGATTTTACTTCTATTGCGGACCAAGCCTGTGTACGTTCATTTATTTGTGTCCAGGTTTTTATGGCTTGTATGTTTGCTGCCCAGTAATAAAACTGAAAATTAGGTAAAGCCATGCCACCTTCTGCCTGAGGTCTTTGTAGGGTCGCTCTTCGGATACGTGGGTGTTTTGAGTTCCAAATGAATGAGGTTAGTATTGAATCTAACTGTTTAAAAAACGATTTATTGATATATATTGGAATGTTTTGAAATAAAAAGAGAAGTTTAGGAAGGATATTCATCTTAACAATGTTAATTCTTCCGGCTAAAGTGAGATGAAGGGTTGACCATCTATGCAAGTCTTGCTTAATTTTTTCCATACAGACGCCAAAATTTTGTTGATAAAGAGCTTTATGTTTACTTGTGATATTTACCCCTAGGTATTTAAACTGATCTGCTATGGTAAAAGGTAGGGTATCTAATCTAATATTATATGCTTGTGAATTCACTGGAAAGAGTATACTTTTATTCAGATTAATTCTAAGACCAGATATCTTTTGAAATTCTGTTAGTGCTGTTAAAACAGCGGGGACAGTGTTTTCTGGGTCTGATATATATAAGACCATATCATCTGCATATAGAGAAATTTTCTTTTCCAGTCCTTCTCTGACAATCCCCTTTATCTGATAAGAATTTCGGCAGTGAACCGCCAGTGGTTCAATAGCGATTGCAAACAACAGTGGCGACAGGGGACATCCTTGTCTGGTACCACGTTCTAGTTTAAAGTAGTCTGAGCAAATGTTATTAATACAAACTGAAGCTTCTGGATTGGTATACAGTAGTTTGATCCAAGCACAAATATTCGGGCCAAACCCAAATTTCTCCAGTGCAGTGAAAAGGTAATTCCATTCAATCATATCAAATGCTTTTTCTGCGTCTAATGATAGTAATATCTCTGGGGTGTTTGATTTTGCTGGTGAATATATAACATTAAACAAGTGTCGGAGATTTGAAGATAGGTGTCGGCCTTCAATAAATCCAGTTTGATCTTGTGATATTACCGAGGGCAGCACTTTCTCCATCCTTCTGGCTAGGATTTTTGAGAGTATCTTAACATCATTATTCAGGAGTGAAATTGGTCTGTATGATGCACATTGTAACAAGTCCTTATTTTGTTTAGGAAAGACGGTGATTAATGCTTGTCGAAATGTTTGAGGTAGTATTTGGTTGTCTCTAGCTCCTGTAAATGTTGCCAATAAGAGGGGAGCTAGCTGAGTGGAGAATTTCTTATAAAATTCTACGGGGTAACCATCAGGGCCTGATGATTTCCCGCTTTGTAGTGACTTTATAGCGTCTAGTAATTCTGTTAGCGTTAGAGGTTTATCCAGTTCCTCAGCACTTAAAGCATCTATTTGTGGTATCTGTGAAGTATCCAGAAATGCATTAGATTGTGTGTTATCTTCTTTGGGCTCAGTGGAATATAAAGACTTATAGTAATCTCTAAATGTGTGCATTATTTTATTATGGTCGATGATTTCTTCTCCATTCTTGTTGGTGATTACTGGTATTGCATTGTGAACTTCTTGTTTATGAATTTGTTGAGCTAAAAGCTTATTAGCTTTTTCTCCGTGTTCATAGTAATGCTGTCTAGACTTATAAATAAGTTGTTCAGTTTCTTTAGTTGTTAAGATGTTAAGTTCTGTATGTAGGGCCTGCCTTTTCCTGTGGAGAACTTCATTTGGACGCCTGGCTTGTTCTTCATCTATTCTAGTAATTTCATTTCTTAGCTCTGACACTTTCTTGGTTTCTCATTTATTTCTGTGGGAAAGATATGAAATAATCTGTCCTCTTAAGAAGGCCTTTAGAGTTTCCCAGAGTGTTCCTGCAGAAACCTCTGTGGACGTGTTTGTCTCTAGGAAGAAGCTGATTTGTTTGGATATAAATTCTGTGCAGTTCTCGTCTGCCAATAAAAGAGGGTTAAAACGCCATCTGCGAGGTGAGTGTGAGGGGCTTATTGATTTTAGCTCCAAGACTAGAGGGGCATGGCCGGAGATAACAATTGTGTCATATTTGCATGATTTAATTGTAGGCAGGAAATTATTATCTATAAAAAAATAATCAATTCTTGAGTAGCTATAATGCACTGGTGAGTAGAATGAATATGTTCTTGAGTTTGGGTTAAGAAACCTCCAGGAGTCTGATAAGTTGTGATCATTCAAAAACTGTGTAATTATTTTTGCAGTATTAGATGTCGTCCCCCCTGTCACAGGAGTCCTATCTAAGAGTGGATTTAAAACACAATTAAAGTCCCCAGCCATTATAATTTTATGAGTGTTCACATTGGGAATGGATGCAAATAGATTTTGCATGAATTCCTTATCATCAACATTGGGTGCATAAACATTTATCAAAATCATTTTACTGTTATATAAGTTGCCCATGACCATCACATATCTCCCTTCAGGGTTCGACACTACATCTGATGCGACAAATGGAACTGTTCTATGTATGAGAATTCCCACCCCTCTAGTTTTCTTTATAAAGCTAGAATGGAACATTTGGCCAGTCCAGTCTTTTTGTAGTCTGAACTGATCCTTGGTTAGTAAGTGGGTCTCCTGTAGAAATACTATTTTAGTGTTTAAGCCTGTTAGGTGAGAGCATACTTTCTTTCTCTTTAATTCGTGATTCAGGCCTTTAACATTCCAGCTCACAAAGTTAACTGTCCCATCATGGAGACATTGATTCTGAGTTTTTAATGTAATTTTATAGTTTTAATTGGTAATATGGCAGTTTTAATCTTAGTTTCAAGATTCCCCATGAGTTATTGCATTTTAGCCTATTGTTGCATTGATATTTATAATTATAAGAATTACAAGAATAGATTAGATATAACCTGCTCTCCTTCTCTCCCCCCTTTATCCCCCCACCCCCCCATTTTGCCTCCCCACATGAGGCTAGATCCCACTTCGCGATGTTCCAGTCCTCTGACATACGAAGAGACAGAGCACGTCCAAAACAAAACAAACCCCACCCTGCAGCAGCGTTAGAGAATTAAAACAGAGATATCTTTTGCAGTTAAATTCTTAATACTATCTGCCGAAGATGTTCTCATTAACAATATTTAAGCTTGAAATAATCTTCAGCGCTTTTAAGTTAAGATATTAAGATTAAAAAAAAAAAAAAAAAAGAAAAGAAACAACCCTGGGAATGATTTTAAAAACTAGTCTAGGATAAACCTGGTAATTCCTACTGTAATAGTATAATGGTAATAGTATAAATAGTAGAAAAAGCAATAAACCAAGGGTATGAAGTTAAACAGTCTACTTTAAGGTATAGTAAAATAAAAAACAAAAAGAAGAAGAAAAAACGAATCCTACTTTAATTATTTCCACATTTTCACACTCGCGTCTATAACTCTATAACTCTATAACTCTGATTAAAACATAAACATATAAAGTCCAGATAAAGAAAAGGAAAAAAAAGGGATGTATAATTATAATACCAGTCTCTTTAAACATGGATCCAGAGAGCAGATCATAGGTCCTTCCCGTGCCTTGATAGAATACGGCTCCTTATTAACTTTCAAAAAAGTGTCAGAAACAGCTTCTTTAGTTCCTTTTCAGCTTCTTCTTTGCTTAGGAAAATATAATGTTGATCTTGAACTTCCACTTTCAGTTTTGCGGGATACAAGAGGCTGTATTTGATATCGGCTTTCCGTAGCAACTTTTTAATGTCGATGTAGGATCTGCGTTTTGCAGCTGTTGATGGTGAGAAGTCGGGAAAAATACGAATAAGATTATTTTCGAATATAATCTCTTGCTTGCGTCTGAGAAGTGCCATCACATCAAGCTTACATCGTAGTCGCTCGAAGCGGACAATAAAAGACCTAGGTTTAAAGGCGCTTGGTATGTTTGTGCGATAAGCCGTGGCTATCTCAATGTCGAGTTTAAAGTCATCTCCAATTATTTTAGACAGTAATTCTACTGCAAATTTCACTGGGCTTGAGCTTGAGCTTTCTCATTTCTCAGGTATACCCTCAATTCTTATAATATTTCTTCTGCACCCATCCTCCAGGGCTGCAAGTCTGTCTCCAAGTTTTTTGCATTCCGAGTTCGCAGCTGTGGCTTTTTCATCGGCGTTAGACGCCAGTTGTTCCGCTGTTTCAACTCGAGGCGTGAGTCCCTGCTTAACGTCTTCCAGCTGATCTGAAACGTCATTAATATGGTCATCAAGCATTTTCAGTTTGGAATTAGTTTCTTCGATGTGTTCCACTAATTTCTCCAACATGCCTTTAAAGTTCACGTCAAAACGTTTAAATAGACGCGTTTCCTTATCTTTGTTATCCTTCTTGAGCTCAATGGTCACCTTCTTAAGATCATTCATGTTATCTTTCTTAAGCTCATTCTTAAGCTCATTCATGGCCGTAACCATGGCAGTGGCCAGTGTAGTGATCATCTCTTTCAGTTCGGACAGTTCGCTTTGGCTTTCGTGCTCCGTGAGTGGAAATGCAGCTCCTGTTACAGCAGGCGCTGCAGGCTCGCGATGAGTAGATGAGAGCACATCCTGCAGAGCCCTTTCTAGCCTCGAATGTTCCTCAGAAATCGGCGATCCATCGCGACCTGTATCACTAGCACCTTTGCTCCCATTTTCACTCTCGACTGGAGACGATACAATGGAGCGGGGTCCCAGGAAATCTGCGCATTCGTCTGCCTGTTCCAGGTCAGTCTCCGTGAGGCCATACCTTGCACTTGCACTCAGGCCAGAAGTCTGTCCAGACTTTGATACAGCTTTAAGTTTCTTTTCCGGTTCTTTCTGACTTTTCTTCTTGTTACTCATGCTTGTATATTGTAGTGGAAGTTCCTTGGTCGGGTTAAATACAGGATACTTCTAAATAATATGAAATACGTGGGAAGATAAAGCCGCTGCTAGCGGAGCTCTGCTTCAGACGTCCATCTCCTATAAACGGACGAAACCAAAAACCGCTTGCCAAACAAATTTTAATGTTAGTTTACAAAACTGTCTGTTTTGCTCATCACTAGTCACTGGTCCATAGCAAAATGTATTACTGTCCTTAGTTGAAAAATCCTAACCCCTCTTTTAAATGAAACTAACATGAACTTATTAAATGGGATCCTACGTTTATTTTATTTTTTTTTACCTTACTATTAAATTGGATGAAAAGGTTCACTTTAATTGAGACTCTCCAATAACTTAATTTAAATTAGATAACATGTGTCACACATGTGCGAATAGGAGACAGTTAAAGGGCCTGTGTAATAGTGTTTCCATACCAGACCAGGGGGCAGCGAGGTGCACTAACTGTCTTTCTCATTCCCTTGCTGACCATTCTCAGAAAATCCTGCCCGGTTCCAGCGCCTCTGATGACATCACTTCCGTTTCCGGTTCTACCAAATGATGTCACTTCCGGTTCCGATGAAGTTACTTATGCCACTGGCCTTTAAAGCTGCCATCTTACCTCCACATCATCAGTTCTTTTTTGGACTCTGTCTTGTGATCGTCTCACAATTATTCCTATTTGTAGCCAAGGAATATTGTATGGGGGCAACACGGTGGTGCAGTGGGTAACACTGCTGCCTTGCAATTAGGAGACCCAGGTTCGCTTCCCGGGTCCTCCCTTCGTGGAGTTTACATGTTCTCCCTGTGTCTGTGTGGGTTTCCTCCTGCAGTCCAAAGACATGCAGGTTAGGTGTATTGGCAATTCTAAATTGTTCTTGGTGTGTGTGTGTGTGTGGGCGCCCTGCCTAGTGCCCTGTTTGGTTTGTTTCCTGCCTAGTGCCCTGTGTTGGCTGGGATTGGCTCCAGCAGACCCCCGTGACCCTGTAGTTAGGATATAACGGATGGGTGGATGGACTATTATAGGGGTAGCTGTCCCAAACCTTTACAATGTTATTGTGTCATTCTTGAGACACATGATACGTACAAGAAAGTCTTTAATACTCGTTGATCACTATAATCATATATGGTATATGGTTATATGGTAACGTCTAGTAGATTAGTTAACACACCATCTGCATTCACTTCTCTACAAAAGAAATTTTCTACAATATTAATACATACTTTCATGTAATTTGACATCATTTTGATCATCATGAAAAGCATATATGTGTTAAGATAATTTAGAAATAATGGTAGAGCAAAGAAACCTATTGTTCAGATGAATGGCAGAGAAATGATTTTCCATTGAAGGGATTAAATGAAAAGGTCATCAGAAAAAGAGACAAAGTTTGAAGCACACAACTCATGATTTACTATTACACCAGAATGATGATAACCAAAAGTGATTCTCAAAATCAATTAAATGTTATAGCCAATCAAAAACGCAATAATTCTTCAATTTAATTACTATTTATTCTAAACACCTTTCCTAAGTTTTGATCCAAAGCTCAGACACCTCCCGGTCCGTGTACTTTTTGGTATTTGAAATTTCATTTTAGAAGCAAAAATGAAAAAACGAAAATGAAAGGAATTTTCAGATTTTGATTTTTGATCAAACAATGAAATGAGGGAAAATAAGGTATTTTTTAATTCTGTGGTAACAAATAGCAGTCATAAACTTAAAATTACACATACTTTTCTGGATTCATTTGTGATTCAAATGATGAAAGTGTAATAGCTCAAAAACAACAAAACAGACGCATTTTCGTTGTCTGGCACCAGAGGTACTTCTTTTTCTGCGCGATTTTTGATGACACATGCGAACAGTTCTCCTCACAATTCATCGACCGACGGCCTTGAAGTCTCACTGCATGGCATCAGCAGGGGATGGACCATTATGTTGTTTTTCAGAATTAAAAGAACATTTCAATGTTCACTCCGGGACGAGGACATGACTGTAGAAAAACAGTCGCATCTTTCAGGTAAAAATACAAGCTTTGCAAACTTTGCTTCATTGATGTAGCAGTTCTTTTATGAACGTTGTTGTTGTTACTTACTATGAAACAGCTAACATTTGGTGATTTCATTTACTAACACTAAGCCTGGCAAATTTTGTAGTGCTAGCATTTTGAATGTGTGTAAATGTGTGAATGGTTGATCATTGACAAGTGTAGCACATGTTAAGAAAACTTTCTGTAAATCATGTTGCTCTCCTAATGTGTTACACTTGTGCGCACTGTTAATACTCGAAACGATTACTCGCTATAGTAGCCAGTAAAAGTCAATGAGCGACCATTCAAAATGCTAGCACTATAAAAATTGCCAGACTTAGTGTTAGTAAATGAAATCGCCAAATGTTTGCTGTTTCACAGTAAGTAATAACAATAACGTTCATAAAAGAACTGCCACATCAATGAAGCAAAGCTTGTATTTTTACCTGAAAGATGCGACTCAGTTTTTCTGCAGTTATGTCCTCATCCCGGAGTGTCACTCTTTTACTGTTCCGAAAAACAATGTAATGATCCATCCTCTACTGATGCCATGCAGTGTAACTTCAAGGTCGTCGGTCGATGTGTTGTGAGGAGAAGGACTGTTCGCACGTGTCGTCAAAAATTGCACAGAAGAAGACCTCCGGTTTTAGACAACGAAAATGCGTCTGTTTTGTTGTTTTTGAGCTATAACACATTCATTATTTGAATCACAAATAAATCCAGAAAAGTATGTGTAATTTTAAGTTTATGACTGCTATTTGTTACCACAGAATTAAAAAATACCTTATTTTCCCTCATTTTATTCTTTGATCAAAAATTAAAATCTGAACTTTCCTTTCATTTTCTTTTTTCCGTTTTTGTTTCTAAAATTAAATTTCAAATACCAAAAAGTACACGGACCCCTCCCTAAGGGACTTGATGATATCAGACATTGTTGCCCTAAACTAGATGGCAGCGCCTGTCCAAATACATAAAATAACGAGATTTTGTTGATAAAAACATTTACAACAGAAATAACAATAAAGACAATTAAAAAAAAGCATATAGCACCATAATTAATAAGTTCCTGACAGTATGAGAAAGGTGAACGTGATTCTTGCAAGACAAACATTTTCCATTTTTAGAAAGATTTGTCTGTTATCTTCTTCTTTTAAACAGGTGCAGAGATTTCTTGGATTTTCTAAGATTCTGTAAAAAAATAATCTAATTTCTATTATGAATTACCTCCCTGAGGATGAAGTCAAATACAAAATTCAGATAAATAGCTGAGACTTAGAAAGATTTAAAGAAACTAAAAGAATAGTTAGTCTCTGTACCAATTTTGTGTTACCAAGAAGAACTATTACAGTCTGAGTTAGAAATGGCTGCATCTCAAATAGGGGTTTTCTCCTGTAAATTTACCTTTACAGAACAAAATAATGTATGAAATTGGAAACTATTACCAAATAGAATTTAATCTAGAAGAATACTGACATTGACTGGTTAGAGGTAAGTGTGATTTCACAATCTCTAAGAATCATAAAAACCTATATAAAAAAATGTACATTGATCAAACCCAAGACAAGCCAGATAAGAATAATTTTGAGTTGTTCTCATTCTCATGTCACTATATCCTATTGTCCTGCATAGGATAGGATAGGATAGGATAGGATAGATAGTGTGGAGTTTGACCCCTGGACACAGACCGATGGACTCAGAATGTACCCAAATGCACACAGTTTATTTTACTTTTCCTGCAACACACAATGCAAAGACAAATTTTCTCACAAACTCAGTCCTTAACTTTTATCTTTCTTTTCTTTTCTTCACCGCCTCCACTCCTCTCCTTGAAGCTCCGTCCTCTTCCACCCGACTCCGGCTCCCCGAGTGGAGTGAGGCAGCCCCTTTTATACCAAACCCAGAAGTACTCCAGGTGTTCCTCAGTTAAGTCCTGACAGCATTCTCGTGTGTAGCGGAAGTACTGCGTTTTAAATCCGGCTCCTCTTCTGGCAACACTTCTGGTTGAGGCGGAAGTGCTGCAGACCACGGCTCTGGAATTATCCTAGTGGCCTCTGGTGGTGGCCACGTAACCCAACAGACTTGAGCATTACAGTCCCATGATCGTGGCCCCGATGTAACCCAGTGTGGCTGTCCTTTCCTGTCCCGGGGAATGGCTTGCCCTTTTCTTGGTCACCTGCTCTCCCAGGCTTCCCAACAGGGCACGATCCCTGGCCATCAATCAAGATAGATAGATAGATAGATAGATAGATAGATAGATAGATAGATAGATAGATAGATAGATAGATAGGACTTGTCTCCTGGGGGATATTTTAACAAAACTTTTAACAGAAGCTCAATTAAATAAATTAATACTATTATATTATGGCAAAGAGTAAACCACTTATATTATGACAGAAAATAAGATCTACTCAATACATACCAGAATGACTTAAAGAAAACATCTGACTTGACAGTCCCAGTCTCAGTGATTTGTATTAAGGATCCACAGTAGCTTTTCTTGACACACTTCTGGTGAATAAATTCGTTGACTGAAAATCCTCAATGTTAGTGTGTCAGACAGAGAACGTATAGCATTGCTTCTAATGACACTCAGTTTTGAAATAAAATAAATTAAAAATGAAAAGATATCGGTTAGTCAATCATTTTCTATCCAGCTTAGTTCTAAACAGGGTCGTGGGGGTGCTGGAGCCTATCTCAAGCTAGCACAGAGAACAAGGCAGGAACAAACCCTGGGCAGGGTGCTGGTCCATTGTAGTGTGAACACACACACTCACAGTTTAGGTTTTTTTTATTTTTTTTTTTAGTTTGCTTCATAGGATGATTCAAGCACCAGTGTGACGTGTGATCAAATAATTCCACAGACCAAATATCTTCATTTTAAACGTTTTAGTAAAATTTCAAGGTAAAGTAGTTCACATAAAAATAGAGGAAAAAATTGGTACAGCAAAGAAAAAAAAATGCTCTTGTTTAAGAAAAGTTCTGTTTAAGGCTTATACATCTTGTTTAATTTCTCTAGGTTTGGTCATACATTTGTACTTGAGGCACATTAAGCAAGTTAATCACATAAACACAGTCAGAAAACTGTATGCCATCTCCTATTTGCAAACATATCTAACAGTCAATGTAGGAAGTAAGACTACAGTATGTTCTAACTGGCTTTATTAAGACTGTTCTTCACATATAGCTAAAAAAGTTTTATCTCATGTTAACTTACAGGGGGTGAAAGACTGTACCATATCCTAGTAACTATGAGAATCTGACATTTTACAGACAGCAAGCAAACACTGTATGAATTTAACATTAAACATTAACTTTCTA
Organism: Erpetoichthys calabaricus; assembly: GCF_900747795.2. Taxonomy (NCBI): domain Eukaryota; kingdom Metazoa; phylum Chordata; class Cladistia; order Polypteriformes; family Polypteridae; genus Erpetoichthys; species Erpetoichthys calabaricus. Next base: position 60,858,556 of record NC_041411.2, on the reverse strand, counting down.
AGATTGGCACCGTGTTTAGGACACTAATTGTGATTGCTGGTAGTCTCAGTAGATCTCCATCTTGTTTGTGAAGCCACCAAATATTCAGCCTAACCATTTGAAGTCTGAAATACACAGGATAGTAAAATATAACATTAATTTCTAACTTTATGTATTTTTCTGTGTCAGACAACAATGTATGTGAAATAGACACCAGATGTTGTTTTTTAAAGACCTGAAAAAGAGTCCGGTTAATCATTTTAAACTTTCAAAATAAAGGTAAAACATTGTATCAAGATTTTTATTCCTTTTTATCAATGCTGGTTAAAAACAAAGTTATGAATTGGGTTTTTTATTTCTTGCAATTAATATTGACACTGTCCTTACATGGACACTATCCAGTGACCTGAGACGAAGACTGCACTCCTTTGGTACGGTGTCTCTCTGGAAAATCCTTGGGTACCGTTGGTTTGACTTTGTGTCGAATGAGCGGTTGCTCAAGGAGTCCCGAATGAGGCACATTACCTGCATTGTGAGGGAGCGTCAGTTACGGCACTACGGCCATGTGGCGCGTTTCCCTGAGGGTTATCTGGCTCGTAAGATCCTCATTGTTGGGGACCCAAGTGGCTGGACCAGGCCAAGGGGTCACCCACGTAACACCTGGCTGCGGCAGATAGAGGGTCATTTCCGGAGGGTGGGACTGTACTGCATGTCTGCCTGGGGGGTTGCCAACCGGGATCCCGAATTGTTTTGTCATGTAGTGGGTGCGGCAACGCACTGTACCAGTGCATGCTCCCCAACTTGACTTGACTTGACTTACATGGTTATTTGTTTTATTTATCTCTTAATTGACTCTTTTTCAAGTGTGGAACCTGTGACAGTGAGCATGCCTTTGTAAACCACACACTTGAAATAAGCAAAATGCTGTTCATGGCTATATGTGGAGTGATGTAGATTCCTTACTGTGCCAGGGTTGGTGTTTTGTTGTGTTTTTTCCCCCATTTCCCAGTAATGTTACATTAAGTGATGACTCTCTGTTGGGCATTACATGAATCTTTGTGAGTTTGTGTATTGGCGTACCATGAGGTGGGCCTTCAAGGTGACGAATACTGGAGCAATAAGTCTCACCGCCAGCAAGCCAGGAGGAGAAAGCGGACAAACTGGTTGGTGTAATGCACCTGGCAATTCAACTTTTAAGGAGATATTTCCTAATGAATTGGAAACATGGACTATATGGCTTCAAAACTGCAACTAGATCATATACATTTCTGTCTTATTTGATAAATGTATATTAGTAACCAACAGCCACTGGTGTCACAAGTATTATCTTTAGCAAAATAAGGTTAGAAATCAACGTGGCACATTTGAGTAGCACTGGGATCTACAAATTGGAAGGGTGCCCACATAAAACTTCCCACTAGGATGCTCATATGTCCTATGGTACAAGATGGCAGTATTATTTTGTCTGTTGTTATATTGCATTTTAGTACTTGTAGTTTCTGCTTCTCCTAAAAAAACAATACTTTAATGTCTACTGTAAGATTTCATTACTAAGCTGGAATTTTAAAATCTCTGGAGCACTTGCCAATATTATTTTCTTTCACAAATGGGGACAAAAGGTTAGAAGTGTACCTAAGTAAACTGACAGGCCGCAGAGAAGGGAAAAAACCACAGGAAAAGAAAAGTCACCCCCAGAGCGAGAAGTGGGCGGGCAGGTGAGACACTCAGGCCGACTTTGAAGAAGGCCAAGCTGCTTAAGGAGAGCCTGACACTCTGTTTGTTGTGCAAGTGATGAATTGGCTGCGTAGTTTAACTCAAAAAGCTGGCAAATTAACAGTTAATTAGCGGGTGATAAATGACAGGAGTCCTGCTGAATGGGCCTGCTGCCCCGGCTCTTGTATCTCACGATGGCAAGTGTTTATGTGCTTGTAACAAGTGTCTGGCCAGATTGTTATGTCTGCACTTTGTCAAACATCTGGATCATTCTCACATGTCCGCTCCTCTGAGCCTTGCTGTTCTAGTTTGGGGGCAGCGCCTGTGTGACCCCCAACAGCAGACGTGCACACGTGCAAATATTCTCATTTTTACTTAATGAGTTAATACTACAAAAAAGTCAAAGTAAATCTGAAATACATGTACTGCATGTTGCGTAAGAAGTGTTAATGGAAAGAATCTTAAATAATGAAGGACCAAAAAGTGAATCATTTTGTAAATGTACAGAGAATTGAACTGTAGTGACTTACTGATACCGCAAACTCAATCCTCAGAGTAGTGCTATATTGCCTCCTGGTGAAGAACATGCCAGGCTAGCTGGGACCTTAGTGCCAACCTGGTGTGGAATCAAAGTGCCTACTGCTGCATCCTGAGCATCTTCCAGTGTCTCCTTTACCCGTCTTATGCCCTGCTCTCTCATTTTAAATAGAGCAACTGTTAATCCCCCACATATCATACGAACAGCCAGAACAGTCTTATGGGACATGCCAGATACAAGCTTTTTATTCAGAGTGAGGGATGATGCAGCTGGAAGATAAATCCAGACAGCACTCTGAGAAGCAACTTTCTGACTGCATGGTCTCATGTGATGTCTCACTTTTTCTTCTGGCTGTCTTTAAATCCTTACTTCACTCAGTCTGTTTACATGTACTACATATTTCTTGAACGCATTTTTTCTGTTTCTTCCATCAAGTTGTAAAGACTACTTTGATCCTTCCAGTTGCTTTTATAACAACCAATATCTCACTCTGAACATTGGGATTCAGAGCAAAAAAAAATAAGCTTTATATTCAAGCTAAAGGAATGTTCCCCTAGTTTGAGTGGATGTTCTGTGTTTTGACATCAGTGATTGTCACATTGCTCTCTACAAAACTTTACCTTCCTCCACCTGCTGCTTGCTTTTCTAATGAAGCAGAACAGAACAGAAGCCATCACAGCATCGTTCTACTACTGGGATGAGAATATGAGATCTGCGCTTCCTGTTGACCATACCAAGCAAGCTTTATCTGCTTGAATAATATAACATTCACAAACCTGCTTAATCCAATTCAGGGTCATGGCAGGCTAGAACCCATTCACCCACTGCAAGGCAGGAAACATCTTGGACAAGGGCCCAGTCTGTCATGGCGTTCATTCATGCCACAGTAAACTGACACTCAGGCCTTTTTTGGAATGGTCACTTCACCTGTCCTACACATCTTTGGGCATAGCAGCAAAGCCAAATGACGGATCTGAATTTTGTCTGCAGGGTCTGTGCTGCCACTATTATGTAATAGCACCCTTAAATACTTCAACAGAATGATGTTTATGTTAAGCATTTTATTTTATGCATAGATATATATATATATTGCATAGTTTACTGTCAAAATAATGCAATGAGTACGTGACACGTGTTTCGCCCTCATTTGGGCTCATCAGGTGTACACACTCTACTGCTCCCCTCTCAGGGATCGAACCTTGGACGTCAGCATCAGAGATGAAGCCCCTTTACGCTGTGCCATGGCGTGTGGTTTCTCCTGTGTCGAATAGGTTCCAACACCCATGTGACACTGCTCAGGATTAAGCAGGCTTAGAAAACGGTGCGGTGTGTTCAAGAGTAAGGAGCTCCATAATAAGAATGTTAGCTCAAGGAAAAGAAAATACAATAAATATTTTATACAGAAAAGTACTCAGTTACTTACATCTTTATTGCAAAATTGCAATCTATATAAAGAAGGTGAAAACAAATCAGAACACTTCAGTGTAAAAAGGAAAATAAAATCATACAAAAACCAATTTGCATTAGTGTGCACACCCCCACTAAGCTAATACTAATTTGAGGCACCTTTTGATTTCATTACAGCACTTAGTCTATTTGAGTAAGAGCCTATCAGTTTGACAAATGTGGAGTGGGCGATTTTTGCCCACTGCTCCTTGCAAAAAATGTCCAGATCTGTCAAATTACAAGGGTCTCACCTGTGCTCAGCTGTCTTCAGGTCACCCCACAGAATTTCAACTGGCTTAAGGTCTGGGCTCTGGCTGGGCCATTCCACAGCATTGATCCTCCTTTGATGAAGTTGTTGATGTTGATGTATGATCTGGGTTATTGTTATGCGGAAAGGTGAAGTTTGTCCTCATCTTTAGTTTCCTAGCAGATGCTTGAATGTTTTGTGCCAAAACAGACTGAATCTTGGAGTCATTCATGATTCCATCCACCCTGATTAAAGCAAAGATCCAGCTGAAGAAAAGCAGCCCCAAAGCATGTTGCTCCCTCCACCAGGCTTGTGGGTATGGTGTTCTTTAGATGAGTCGCTGTGTCATTTTTGGACCAAGCATACCGTTTGGAATCATGGCCAAATGTTTTAACCTTTGTCTCATCAGACCATAGTACATTTTTCCACATGGTTGTGAGAGATTGGGTATACCTTTTTGCAAAGTTTATCCAGTTTTGGATGTTTCTCTTTATGAGAAAAGGCTTTTGTCTTGCTACCCTACCCCACAACCCAGACATATGAAGAATACAACTGATTGTTGTCACATGTAGTGAGCAACCAGTACTTTTCAGAAAATCCTGCAGCTCCTTTAATGTTTCTGTAGACCATTTTGTGGCCTCCCTGACCAGTTTTCTTCTTGTGTTCTCATCAATCTTAGAGGGACGTCCTGATCTTGGTAGAGTCACTGTTGAGCCGTATTTTCTACACTTATTCATGTCTCTCTTCAGCATGCTTCATGGGATGTTTAATGCTTTGGATAGTTTTTGTATCCATGTCCTGATTGATACCTTTCAATAATGAGATCCTGTTCATGTTTTAAAAGCTCTTTGAGAACCATGGCTTTTGGAGTATGTCGCAACCAAGAGGATATCAGAATAATCCGACAAGAACAGCCAAACTTTATCTGAGTTCAATCCGAGCCACTTTAATTGTTTACTAACTACTATTTGAGGTGAGAGTTATTGTGATTGGTTGATTCTGAATACAGTCAGGTTTTTGTATGATTTTTTTTTTCCTTTTTTCACTAAACAGTTTGTAATTTGTTTTCATCTTCTTTGTCTAAATTACAATTTTCCAATAAAGGTGGAATACGTTCAGTCTGGATTTGTCTTGGTTTTATTTTTTAATTACACAAAATCTGTCATTTTGGCAGGGGTGTTAAGACTTTTTATATCCACTGTACATCTGATACATCCAGTTGACCCTTGACACTATAACCAAGACCCACTGTCTTAAGAAATTTCTTGGGAGAAGCTAAGTAACTTAGCTAGTATAGGTATATGAACCAGAAAATCATTCAAGGAATTATAAACTCCTGTACAACAATGGAATGAGACAAACGTAGTGCTGAATCACAGAGCAGGCTGTCTGAATCGAATAGCTATTAGTTAATACAGAAACTCTTTAAAAACTACCTCATGAAGCTCAAAAACAGTCCCTGAGTAGAGTCAATGCGTCCTTATTCTCTTATTCATTCTTTGTTGTCATGCAGAGGTAGATGTGTCTCCTCTTGATCTTTTTCTTTAGTAAAGAGCACCACTTTATGCTGTAGTAATCACATTTGCATTAGAAAAATCAAATTTTCATTACATCAGTTTTGTGGAATGGAGTGCTTTGTTGATATTCATTTCTAATTAATTTGAGATTTATTGCAGGTGCATATTATGTGATTATTCTGGAATCTTTTCAAATGTGTATGTCATTCTCCTTTTTATTTAATGTATATTACATGCCAAAAATTGTGATACTGGTCTGTAATGCACATGTGCTGCATATTGCCATTGTAGATCTGTCCTTTCTGACTTCCCTTTTGCCTTATAGACAGATAGATAGATAGATAGATAGATAGATAGATAGATAGATAGATAGATAGATAGATAGATAGATAGATAGATAGATAGATAGATAGATAGATAGATAGATACTTTATTAATCCCAAGGGAAAATTCACATACTCCAGCAGCAGCATACTGATAAAAACAATATTAAATTAAAGAGTGATAACAATGCAGGTAAAAAAGACAGTAACTTTGTATAATGTTAACGTTTACCCCCCCCCGGGTGGAATTGAAGAGGTGCATAGTGTGGGGGAGGAACGATCTCCTCAGTCTGTCACTGAAGCTGCTCCTCTGTCTGGAGATGATACTGTTTAGTGGATGCAGTGGATTCTCCATTATTGGCAGGAGCCTGCTCTATTGTAGGCACAGATGTCAAACTGTCCAGCTCCGTGCCTACAATAGAGCCTGCCTTCTTCACCAGTTTGTCCAGGCATGAGGCGTCCTTCTTCTTAATGCTGCCTCCCCAGCACACCACCACGTAGAAGAAGGTGCTCGCCACAACCATCTGATAGAACATCTGCAGCATCTTATTGCAGATATTGAAGGACGCCAGCCTTCTAAGGAAGTATAGTTGGCTCTGTCCTCTCTTGCACAGAGCATCAGTATTGGCAGTCCAGTCTATTTTATCATCCAGCTGGTATTTATAGGTCTGCACCCTCTGCACACAGTCACCTCTGATGATCACGGGGTCCATGAGGGGCCTGGGTCTCCTAAAATCCACCACCAGCTCCTTGGTTTTGCTGGCGTTCAGGTGTAGGTGGTTTGAGTCTCACCATTTAACAAAGTCCTTGATGAGGTTTCTATACTCCTCCTCCTGCCCACTCCTGATCCAGCCCATGATAGCAGTGTCGTCAGCAAACTTTTGCACATGGCAGGACTCCGAGTTATATTGGAAGTCCGATGTATATAGGCTGAACAGGACCGGAGAAAGTACAGTCCCCTGCAGTGCTCCTGTGTTACTGACCACAATGTCAGACATGCAGTTCCCGAGACGCACATACTGAGGTCTGTCTGTAAGATAGTCCACGATCCATGCCACCAGGTATGAATCTACTCCCATCTCTGTTAGCTTGTCCCTAAGGAGCAAAGGTTTGATGGTGTTGAAGGTGCTAGAGAAGTCCAGAAACATAATTCTTACAGCACCACTGCCTCTGTCCAAGTGGGAGAGGGATCGGTGCAACATATAGATGATGGCATCCTCCGCTCCCACCTTCTCCTGGTATGCGAACTGCAGAGGGTCGAAGGTGTGGCGGACCTGTGGCTTCAGGTGGTGAAGCAGCAGCTGCTCCATGGTCTTCATCACATGTGACGTCAGAGCAACAGGCCGGAAGTCATTCAGCTCACTAGGTCATGATACCTTTGGGACTGGGGTGATACAAGATGTTTTCCAAAGCTTTGGGACTCTCCCCTGTGCAGGCTAAGATTGAAGATGTGCTGTAGAGGACTCCCCAGCTCCAGCGCACAGGCCTTCAGCAGTCGTGGCGATACTCCATCTGGACCCACTGCTTTGCTGGCACAAAGTCTCCTCAGCTCTCTGCTTACCTGGGCTGCTGTAATTGTGGGTGGGGATGTCTCTCCTATGCTGGTATCAGCAGAAGGATGGGTGGAGGGTGCAGTACTCTGAGGTGAGAGTGGGTTAGGGTGGTCAAACCTGTTAAAGAAGTTGTTCATTTGGTTTGCTCTCTTCACGTCTCTCTCGATGGTGGCACCCCGCTTCGAGCTGCAGCCCATCCCACACTTCCTTCATGCTGTTATTCTGCAACTTCTGCTCCAGCTTTCTCCTGTACTGCTCCTTCTCCGCCCTTATCTGTATTATGATCTGTAATAAAAAGATACCTGCATGCTTAAGGAATATTTGTATATTTATTTCAGTTTATATTTTAAAAATATTATTATTAGTAGTAGTACTACTGCATTGTATTTTACATGTTTCTATTCAAAGGAGATCTAGCTATAAAGCTTTAGTTTGCTACAGTTTAAAGTAATATGCTCACAGAAGTGGATGAAGGTAAACCTGAACACTTCCGAAACTGGATATAACATGGTAAAAAATGAATTGTGGTAAGAAAGGCATATCGATGCCAGAAAAAGCAGGGTAAGCAGACACATGAACACATTACCCATGGGAATCACTACATGTGATAAATCAAATGAAGGATGACACACAGAAGTGATGTACACATGACAGAGTCCAAAATAATCCCATACTATGTGTCTGAGATGAAATTAACTCTAAACCCTATGGGAATCTGATATTAAGATAATACCGGCACTAAATCATTTTAAGAAAAAATGTCCAAATAATGTATCCTGTTAAAGGAGGTGTTCCCCAAGAAATGCTTTAAAATTGTCCCTTTAGGCTTTGCATCAAACATTCTGGCATCTAATGCTACATTGCTACCAGCACAAGGAAAGAGATGGAACCAGGCTAAACCTATTTTTTTCCCCCATCACACTCATTTTCTGAAAGCTTTGGAACTACTAGCAACATTTTGTTGCTTGTCAAGCTCCTGCTCCTTACGATAAACAGCCTGTTGGAATCCCTTAACTCCATGAAGACATCACAGACACTGGCTTCACTCTCATTATCACACAACTCACTTATCTCAAACCAAAATAAGACTATGTCCACCGAAAACACAACGCCATACAGAGCAAATGGAGCATTCAGTTATACCATCTTCTAGTTTTAGGCTTATCAGCAGAACCATCACAAGCACGACTTGATCTTCATAGGGTTCTGGTCAGGCAGCCTAACTAAGTGTAATAAAAATATATGTTAAATTTATAAATACACTTAAGATGTTTACAAACAAGATGGTGTTCAATTATCTCTTTAACTTCTCAAGTGCTGAAATTGCTATTATAGCCCATCATCAATTCCCTCACAAGGATTACTGTCCAACAAATCACTGTTTTTTTCAGTCTTACCATATCAACTTGCCTTTGCCTGTCAGTTTGGTATGAGAAGCTCACTGATGTCCATTGTTCATGAGTGCCTGATGATTTATAGCTGTCCTCCCTGGTTATGCCCTCATTCACTTGTTTATGCTTGAAAATCCTTCAAGTTTAAATAATGCCTGTGTCAAATAATGGACTTTTCTTTCACTTCCAGTGAATCATAGAGAGTGTACAGATGGGTGATGAAGTGAGAGGAAGTTCAGGAAGTGTGGATATGGCAGCTCTGGACATCCACATATTAACAAGTGTTTCATGAGGCTGAGAGGACCTGAGAGGCAGACAGATAGATAACTAGAACTTCATTTGTCCCCAAGGGGAAATTTGGTTTCACTTACTACAGTATTTCAAACTGCTAAGTAAAGTTATGGTGGAGTGACAGCAAACTGTTTACTCTCCTCAGGGCTTACTTAACAAAAATAAAATATGCTATACTGAGGGTGACGTGTGCATGTAAATACCTGTCCAATGTACCATATTATCAATAAACCAGTGTGAAACATGAAGGACTAATCTGTAGAAACCAGTATTCAACACAGTATGCCTCTGTCATGTATAATAATATCGTTTTCAACAAAATGTTGGGACACATTGTGGTAAAGCCTTCCTCCAGCTCATTTAGCTGCCTGTCTGTAAGCTTGTTACTTCCCTCCTTCCAGATGAGGGCCAAGTGGTTGCATTTAGCCAAGTAGTTTAGATTCCTAATTTGAGTGAAGGAAGCAATAATGGGGGCCATAATTACAGAAATTACAAGCGTTACCATGAATCTGACATGTGTGTAATGCCTCCAGAGAAGGAAACGTGACCTTTAACAGCACTGGGCCTCAGAGTGGCCTGACAGTCTCAAATTAGGTGCAGCATTATTGAAAAGTCCACATTTCAAGGTCACGCAGTTTAGATACTTAAATCCATTTTGGCAATAGTGAAAAGTAAAGAGATGACTCCATTGAACAAAAAGAAAAAAAAAAGGCCAGAAATGTTATAGTCTAATCTCATAGAGACAACTTCTTACATAATCAGCCAACAGAGTGCTTGCAAAAGGATAAGCCTTCATGTTCCACACTGGTTTATTTTGAATATGTACGTTGGGCAGGTTTTAACACATATACTGTGCCCACAGCATAATATTTTCATTTTTGTCGACTCTGCCCTGTGAAATGTACATAGTTTGCTATCACTCCACCATAACTACTGTGCAGTGTGCAATAGTAGAAGATCACATTAGCAATCTGAACCAAGTATCTATCTCTCAGGTCTCCTCAGCATCATGCGTACTTCACATAGAGCTTTTCATTTTGAACATCATCATAAACCAACTAGGAATATATCCATCCATCCATTTTCCAACCCGCTGAATCCGAACACAGGGTCACGGGGGTCTGCTGGAGCCAATCCCAGCCAACACAGGGCACAAGGCAGGAACCAATCCCGGGCAGGGTGCCAACCCACCACAGGATACACACAAACACACCCACACACCAAGCACACACTAGGGCCAATTTAGAATCGCCAATCCACCTAACCAGCATGTCTTTGGACTGTGGGAGGAAACCGGAGCGCCCGGAGGAAACCCACGCAGACACGGGGAGAACATGCAAACTCCACGCAGGGAGGACCCGGGAAGCGAACCCGGGTCCCCAGGTCTCCCAACTGCGAGGCAGCAGCGCTACCCACTGTGCCACCGTGCCGCCCAACTAGGAATATATGTAAGACAAAATAATAAAATGAAATATCATCAGGGATAATTGCAGTCAATTTGAAAATCTAATGTAAAAATATGTACTCATTTTAAACTTTTTTTTTCTGTACAGAGTAAAAGTGGTAAGTAACTAACTGTTTCCTCACAGATTTCAATGTCTTAGATTCAGTTATCTATCAGGGTGATCACTTCATATGTGGACTATGCCTGCTCTTCTTGTATTCATATTCTGCATTCCAAAGATGTATCAGACAGGCTAACTGGCACCTGGAAATGAGGGCAAGTGCACATACAGTGTCTATGCAAAAATATTCAAGACCTCCTTGGAGGGTTTCACAATTTATTATTGATCAACTTTGAATCACAGTCGATTTAATTTAGATAAACTCTTTAATATCTAAGTAAAACAGACATCTGCAAAGTGATCTAAATTAATTATGAAAATGAAACACAATAATAATTGATAACATACACATTTACCCATCTGTAAAGATAGTCTGTAAGACTGTAAGATAGTCCACGATCCATGCCACCAGGTATGAATCTACTCCCATCTCTGTTAGCTTGTCCCTAAGGAGCAAAGGTTGGATGGTGTTGAAGGTGCTAGAGAAGTCCAGAAACATAATTCTTATAGCACCACTGCCTCTGTCCAAGTGGGAGAGGGATCGGTGCAACATATAGATGATGGCATCCTCCGCTCCCACCTTCTCCTGGTATGCGAACTGCAGAGGGTCGAAGGTGTGGCATACCTGTGGCTTCAGGTGGTGAAGCAGCAGCCGCTCCATGGTCTTCATCACATGTGATGTCAGAGCGACAGGCCGGAAGTAATTCAGCTCACTAGGTCATGATACCTTTGGGACTGAGGTGATACAAGATGTTTTCCAAAGCCTCGGGACTCTCCTCTGTTCCAGGCTCAGGTTGAAGATGTGCTGTAGAGGACTCCCCAGCTCCAGCGCACAGGCCTTCAGCAGTCGTGGTGATACTCCATCTGGACCCACTGCTTCGCTGGCACAAAGTCTTCTCAGCTCTCTGCTTACCTGGGCTGCTGTAATTGTGGGTGGGGTGAAACTCTCTCCTATGCTGGTATCAGCAGAAGGATGGGTGAAGGGTACAGTACTCCGAGGTGAGAATGCGTTAGGGCGGTCAAACCTGGTAAAGAAGATGTTCATCTGGTTTGCTCTCTCCATGTCTCTCTCGATGGTGGCACCCCGCTTCGAGCTGCAGCCAGTGATGATCTTCATCCCATCCCACACTTCCTTCATGCTGTTATTCTGCAACTTCTGCTCCAGCTTTCTCCTATACTGCTCATTCTCTGCCCTTATCTGCTTTTTATAAGTATATGCTATCCATGATTAGCACGTGTATAAACAAGGCAACAAGTGTGCTGTTGTGAACGGGCATTTTGGCTGATGAATTCTTGTGCCCAATTGTGGGCCACTATCTGTATGCATTTGTATGTACTTTCATTTTTGGAGAATATCTTTTTGAAGTTGCCATAAACATACATCCATCCATCCATTTTCAAACCCGCTGAATCCGAACACAGGGTCACGGGGGTCTGCTGGAGCCAATCCCAGCCAACACAGGGCACAAGGCAGGAACCAATCCCAGGCAGGGTGCCAACCCACCGCAGGACACACACAAACACACCCACACACCAAGCACACACTAGGGCCAATTTAGAATCGCCAATCCACCTAACCTGCATGTCTTTGGACTGTGGGAGGAAACCGGAGCACCCGGAGGAAACCCACGTAGACACGGGGAGAACATGCAAACTCCACGCAGGGAGGACCCGGGAAGCAAACCCAGGTCTCCTAACTGCTACCACTGCGCCACTGTGCCGCCCCTGCCATAAATACAATTTGCAAAATACTTTCTTATACATGGTTAAATTTGATTTTATTTAAAATAGAAAATGTTTACTTTTGATCTAATCTGTCTAGTTGTGAACATATGCAATAGTGGAGATGAGAGCTGTGACGCTGAATATGTTTGTCATTATGGGCTTATGTATTGAGCATGAAAGAGTACATTCATTAAAGACTATATATCCCAAAGAAAAGCCCTGAAATAAATAAACACAAAGATAACTAGGCCATCATTATTTACATTGTGCCGTTCACATTTACTAGCATTTCCCTACAACATAAATTAAACAGTGCATTGAAATGACATAAGCGATACAGATGCAGAGTACTGAAACCATAATCTTTCATTGACAGGTCATGCCATCATAAACAAGATCTTTTTTTTTTACTGGAAGATAAAAGGAAAATATGTGCATTGTCTTCTTAAATTAATGCAACACTATGAAAAAGGACAACTGGTGCACAAATCCAGGCACACATGACAAATGTGCAGTGTTCACACTTTCAGAAGTAAAGAAATTACAGAAAATCCGCATACAAATCCTGAAAGTGTGAGGCAGGCGTTCACTTGTCCATTAAACCGCAAACTTCACTTAAACTGCCAGCTTCAAAAAAGTCTGAAAATGATAATTACAAGAAGCACCACTGAAAGAATAATAAGATGATCATTAATCTAGATTTTACTGTCAAGTTACAAATCCAGCATACCTTTTATGGAATCCCAGATAAGCATTATTTACAAATGCTGTTGAAACTTTTATCTGAAGCACCCGAAAAGTTTGAGTGGCATCAATTAGGTCTGACTTTTAGGGATGAGGATAAAGACAATGCTGAATGCCTCCTTAGAGGAGCACACTCTGCCCAAGTATTATGGAGTCATTGACTGTTACAAGTTGTGACCCAATGGCTAAGAGGAAGCAAGACAAATGAATGTTTAAAAAAAAAATTGTAATCTGAAAATTCAAAATTAGTTTTAAGTAAAACTTAATTAGGTATTCAACAGGCAGGGATTGGGAAATCCCAGTAAAAGCCAAAGTTACCATAGTGTAGCACTCCGATTTCAGAGCCCAGGTAAAAGTGGTCATCCCATTTGGTGTATTTTACAGGTCTGGGTAGTGTTGTAAGTCTGGTGAGATATGGAAGTGAACGTGAAGTAACTGCAGAGGCCTGTTGCTAACCTGTTGTTGTTCTTTAACAGGAAATCTTTTCCCACAGATGGTATGGCTTTTGCTTTCATGAGCAGCTCCCCTGTCATTAATTGGTATACTCTCCTATTCACATCGAATTTAGTACCTGGACACCTACAAAATTTGAAAGGATTGTTTATGACATTTTTTTCTGAGTTGTTTCTGTTCAGGGAGGCCTTTTTGAAGTGAAGATTTTAGGAAATCATAAAAAACAATTCTGAAATTCATTTGTCTGAATTCCTTTTCAAAGTTTGAGGTAGAAATTTTGTTTCAGCTGTCTTGGGTTACTCATTCATCCAAAATGACTAGCCCATGAGAACTGTTGCTAGAGGTTACATAGCAGCTTTATTGACATAAAGCAATGGAATTATTGTCCTCAGTAAAATAGTCAATCATATTATTCATATTGTTAACCAAGAATGGTAAACCAGATGGCATGGACGCAGGTACACGGCGATGGGACCATGAGACGTACTGCGCAGGCGCGTACAGTGCACGTCTCATAAACCACAAGCGAAGTTGTATCCACCGCGCATGAAGGAGTCACGGCCCAAAAACGAAAGAGCTCAACTGACGTGAATGAGAAATGAAGCAACAACGTGCCCATAGCTAACGACTAATGACACAGCCACACAAAAAAGAGGATTCTGCGCTGCAGCCCAGATTCAAACGGAAGAGGCTATGGAGGCCCCACAGGTCCACAAAGATAGTACGGAAGGCGCGGGAAAGTACGAAAGGCAAAGGCGCCTACACAGCATAGTGAAACCTGACATAGTACGGAAGGCGCAGGTGTCACCGCCATATTGTGAGTGGCACTACTGCGGAGTGAAGGCGCAGGCGTCACCGCCATATTGTGAGTGGCACTACTGCGGAGTGAAGTTAGGAATAATGTGCTGCTTGGGATTGTACAAACTGCTGAACGCTTTACACCAAATTCAAACACAATACAGCTCAACGATACAAACACGAGCCCACCTGGATAAGATCAATGAATGCAGGCGCCTACAACACGCGTCTGAAACTGCGGAAGCAAAGCAGGCACGGGTTCAAAATGAACCAGCTCGACTGACGGATATACAAACATGAGCCCGCCTGGATAAAATCAATGAACGCAAGCGCCTACAACGCGCGTCTGAAATGCCGCGGGCAAAGCGGGCACAGCTCCAAAACGAACGAGCTCGACTAATGTATTTCAGGATACCCAACGCCGGGGGTAGGCGAGCGAAGCGAGCAGGGGGCGGAGCCCCCTTGTACATTTAGAACATCTAAATATAGATTCCATGTTAACAGCACAACATAACTGAATCATAAATGACCTCTTGGGCACAGCCATCTGCAGTGTGTCTGTCTGCAGAGAGAGTGTCGACCTTGTCGAGAGGTTTACTTACTTTGGCAGTGACATTCATGTCTCTGGTGACTCTTCCTATGAAGTCAGTAGACGGATTGGGAGAGCATTGGGGGTCATGAGGTCGCTGGAAAGGGGTGTATGGCGCTCCTGGTATCTCTGCAAAAGGACGAAGGTTCAAGTCTTTAGAGTCCTGGTGCTGCCTGTCTTGCTATATGGTTGCGAGACATGGATGCTATTCAGTGACCTGAGACGAAGACTGGACTCCTTTGGTATGGTGTCTCTCCGGAAAATCCTTGGGTACTGTTGGTTTAACTTTGTGACAAATGAGCGGTTGTTTATGGAGTCCCGAATGAGGCACATTACCTGCATTGTGAGGGAGCGTCAGTTACAGCACTATGGCCATGTGGCGCGTTTCCCCAAGGGGGATCCAGCTCATAGGATCCTCATTGTTGGGGACCCGAGTGGCTGGACCAGGCTAAGGGTGTTGCCCATGTAACACCTAGCTGTGGCAGATAGAGGGTCATTTCTGGAGGGTGGGACTGGACCGCATGTCTGCCTGGGGGCTTCCCAACTGGGATCCTGAGTTGTTTCGTTATGTGGTGGGTGTAGCAACGCACTGTACCAGTGCATGCTCCCCAACTTGACTTAACATGATAACTGAATTCAATATAGTAATAAATGCATCATACATTATTCAGTAAGGCCTAATGTCCTGATGTAAAAGTTCTGTAAGGTCTATTGGTGGAGTACATGCCACAATAAGAGTCTAATTCACTAGAAATTATCTATTCATGCAGTCCAAAAGCAGCTATGTGCCTCTACTGATCCTGGAGATATTATATTCTAGTATTCCTGGACTCCTGAGCTGTATGAAGCCCTTATGTGAATGGGTATTTTGGGAAGCTTCTGGGCTACTGGCCTTAAAAACTCAGCTCATTCTTAGTCTTCCCACTATTTGACTTGACCTGCTACTTTATAAGCTACTGTCAATCCTCACAGATCTCAGACACCTGAAGGACCAAGTGCTGTCCTTGAAGCCACCAAGAAGGAGAGGCATCTATGGTTGTCAGGAAATCATTGTCAAGAAAGGTACCAACAAGGTTACCTCTAATCTCTTACCTGTCTCACTGTCCATATTGTACTCCATGAATTCAACCTTAGGGGTATTTGTGGTGTGCTGCTTGCTGCGGCTGATTTTACTTCCAAACCTTTACTTCAACATAGTTTTACCACCAATAGAGGGCTTCACAAGAGTACCCTTAAGAGAGCGAGACTAGTAATGGACCATCTAGATGCTCGGCTATTTCAATGTCAATCAGATAAAAACATTGGTTAAAGCTTTCACATAAAAAATATATTTATCTTCAACAAAACCAACACAACAGAATATGAAGACTTATACAACCTGGGTTGGATCCTGCAGACTTCATTCAGTCCAATTAGTAAAAAAATGAAAAGAAAAACATTTCTTGTTGGAGACACAGCTCTGTGGAAAGTGTTCAGCACCTAAACAAGAAGGTTGCATGCTCCATATTTTTTCCCCAAATAGCAACTGAGCTGAGTTCTTTGATAGAAACGTGAGAAAAATACCAACTGCACCGAGGGAAAGCTTCAATTTTGCATGAAGCATCAACTGAAAGAAAACATTCCACATGCATGACACAATCTACTTATGTGTTTTCTTCTCCCTTAGCTGAGAGCTTAAAGGTTTCTCAAAACACACAATAAATGTTACTAAATCATTATTACAAGCTCAAGGTTATTTTCTCAGGTGAACCAAAACCTACACTTTCTAACTAGGCAAAATACTCTAAATCCTGCTTTACCTTCATCTTTTCCAGAATACACTGCACTTCTGCTCAGCATGACAAAGATTACCTAAAACCTATCATCTGAAAAGGTTAATTATTGCCCATACAGGAAGAAATAAATCACTTTTGAGGTAAAGTGGTAATTTCTTGAGGTCTATCTCTTTCTCTAAGGCTCTTGCCTTGTCTATTCTTTTGTCCTGTGCCACCATTTCCTTCCACACATTACAAGGCTGAAAATACCAGAATAAAGTGTCTTAGCGTGAAGCTATTAGGCTGTAAAGTTAGAAATGATGGAAACATGTGTAGTCTTTCTGCATATACTAAAAATCTTCATAAATTATGAGAAATACTACATTTTCACTTCCATGTTTGGAAAAACAATTTGCTATCCTCCTAATAAGAATGGGTTGCAAGAAACCCATGGATTGTGTAAGTTATTCATTCATCTGCTTCTAGTTACAGTACTTCCCTTTGAGTTTTTAAAGAGCCTCGATATATGCACTTTCAAAACAGCAAAATGACACTCTAGATCTTCCCACAGAGTTTAAAAGCACTTTTACCTTAGTATTGAATATTTTAAAGGCAGAACCTCCACTTTTGTTTAAGGATGTTTGTAGATTACTTAAATGAAATAAACTTTGAATTAAATTTATATGCTGAACCTGAATGCTAATATTGCATACATATTCATGATAGCAGAGATGATTTGTCTTACATTTGATACATAAGATTGCATCACTTTTACAATAACCTGAGAGTGAATTCAGGTAGTTGGGGAAGTCCATAAAAAGATGAGTGACATGTATTAACACCATCCACCTGTCCATTTAGTTTTTAACTCTCTTATTTCAGTATAGGATAATGGGGAGTTAGAGTCTATCCCAAATGCATTGCATTATATGTGGAACCAATCCGGGATAGGATGTATGTCTCTTACATGGTACACTCATTATATTTTTAAGGACTATTTTAACATAAAAAAGTATTCAGTATATTCAAATTTGTAACAGATTTAAAGAACTAATGATAAATGCTGAACCGGGCTCTGTCCATAGCTCCTTAATTCATGTGTTTCTGGACAGAAAATCTGTTTGTGTTGCCTAGCATCTTTAATTATTCATTAATTACATGTTTTGACATAAACAGGGAGAATGTACCCTTAAGAGTGGCTCTAGTATTGTGGCCCAAAGCCCTTGAGAAAACTATTCAATGTTTTGCTGTAGACCTTTTGGGTTTTTATGCATTGATTTAAAATGTTTCTGTCTTTAGGAATGTTTGCTATGCCTTTATTTTTTGAGTAACACTACTTTGCTTTTCTGTTTTTGGGTAACACTGACTGCCTTATTCAATTGCTCATTTCTTCTCAATCATTTTCTTACTTTACAGTTAATAAACCTTAAATATTGTTTACCTTACCCCATCCAGAGATGTTTTCTGCCTTTTCTCTAATCTCCATGACTGGAAAATGGATTCAAAGAGTTTCACAATGGATGGGAGGATACTTTGTCTTCTCTTTTCACAGCTCTTCAAAACATGAGACTATACATCTACAATACATCCTCCTCCTTGTCCAAGTCATTAGCTCTCTTGCCTGGCTGTGATAATAATAATAATACATTTTATTTATATAGCAGCTTTTCCATGCTCAAGGCGCTTTGCAGAGTCTTAGAAAAAAAAATAGCAGAAGATCTGTCTGTAGAGTAAAGCTGATTTCACTCTGTGTTTACAAAAAAGGTCTTCAACCAGGTTTAGATAGTGGAGTTATTTGTCTACTTTTCGCTAAAATAAGACAGTTTAAGCACTCTTTCTCACTACAACAATCTCATTCTGTCTTTCAAGCCAGACCTGTCCTCCTTCCATTCTCCTCAACAGTAAATTTCTTGACTTGATCACTTCCTAGTTCCAAAATCAACAGCTTTATTCCCTAGGCTACTTTCTACAAATCCACTTCCTTGGGGTCAGGATTCAACTTTGGACGCTCTGGGATCATCCTAACAGAGCTCCATCTTTCTCTCCAGTTGTTCCAGCACCTGTTGTGAGTCACAACTCCATTTCAAAGCAATATGACCTTCCAATACAAAACAAGAGACAATCCATAATACACAGGGAGACCCTTGGCTGACATTTAATATATTGAGGATTTGTAGCCCACGAGCTAATGCTTGTGTTTCTTTCATTTAAGAAATCTCTCAAAACTAAGAAATGTTTCAAAATCAGAATTGGAGATGTTTGTTCATTCTGTTATTTCCTCACGGCTTGATTACTGTAATGGTCTCTTTACAGGTTTGAGCAAGTCCTCTCTCTCACGCCATCAGTTAGTTCAAAATGCAGCTGCCAGGCTCCTACCTCGCGCTAGTCGGAGTGATCTTATCACCCCCATTTTGAACACACTGCACTGGCTCCCAGTGTTTTATAGAATTCATTTTAAAGTTTTGGTACTTATTTTCAGAGCTTTGCATGGACAAGCTCCTGAGTACCTAACCAGCCTGCTCCAACGTCATACAGCTTGCCGGACTCTAAGATCTGGGCAACAGGGTCTTCTTGTGGTCCCACGCACTCAGCTAAAAAACCTGTGGGGATCGTGCCTTTCAGTCTTTGGTACCAAGACTATGGAATAGCCTGTCTTGTGGTCTGTGTGGCGTTGAGTCTGTTGATTCTTTTAAAAAACAACTAAAAACATTTCTTTTTAAACAAGCTTTTAATCCGTGCTGAATAGTTCCAGTTTGTTTATTTATTGCTTTTATTGGTTTTGTTTATCCATCCATCCATCCATCCATCCTCTTCCGCTTATCCGAGGTCGGGTCGCGGGGGCAGCAGCTTGAGCAGAGATGCCCAGAATTCCCTCTCCCCGGCCACTTTTTCTAGCTCTTCCAGGGGAATCCCAAGGCGTTCCCAGGCCAGCCGGGAGACATAGTCCCTCCAGCGTGTCCTGGGTCTTCCCCGGGGCCTCCTCCTGGTTGGACGTGCCCGGAACACCTCACCAGGGAGGCATCCTAATCAGATGCCCGAGCCACCTCATCTGACTCCTCTCGATGTGGAGGAGCAGCGGCTCTACTCTGAGCCCCTCCCAGATGACTGAACTTCTCACCCTATCTTTAAGGGAGAGCCCAGACACCCTGCGGAGAAAACTCATTTCAGCCGCTTGTATTCGCGATCTCATTCGGTCACTACCCATAGCTCATGACCATAAGTGAGGGTAGGAACATAGATCGACTGGTAAATTGAGAGCTTTGCCTTATAGCTCAGCTCCTTTTTCACCACGACAGACCGATGCAGCGCCCGCATCACCGCAGACGCCGCACCGATCCGCCTGTCGATCTCACGCTCCATTCTTCCCTCACTTGTGAACAAGACCCCGAGATACTTGAACTCCTCCACTTGGGGTAGGATCTCGCTCCCAACCCTGAGAGGGCACTCCACCCTTTTCCGGCTGAGGACCATGGTCTCGGATTTGGAGGTGCTGATTCCCATCCCAGCCGCTTCACACTCAGCTGCGAACCGATCCAGAAAGAGCTGAAGATCACGGCCTGATGAAGCAAACAGGACAACATCATCTGCAAAAAGCAGTGACCCAATCCTGAGTCCACCAAACTGGACCCCCTCAACGCCCTGGCTGCGCCTAGAAATTCTGTCCATAAAAGTTATGAACAGAATCAGTGACAAAGGGTAGCCCTGGCGGAGTCCAACTCTCACTGGAAATGGGTTCGACTTACTGCCGGCAATGCGGACCAAGCTCTGACACCGATCGTACAGGGACTGAACAGCTCTTATCAGGGGGTCCGGTACCCCATACTCTCGGAGCACCCCCCACAGGATTCCCCGAGGGACACGGTCGAACGCCTTTTCCAAGTTCACAAAACACATGTAGACTAGTTGGGCGAACTCCCATGCACCCTCCAGGACCCTGCTAAGGGTGTAGAGCTGGTCCACTGTTCCGCGACCAGGACGAAAACCACACTGTTCCTCCTGAATCTGAGGTTTGACTATCCGACGGACCCTCCTCTCCAGAACCCCCGAATAGACTTTTCCAGGGAGTCTGAGGAGTGTGATCCCTCTGTAGTTGGAACACACCCTCCGGTCCCCCTTCTTAAAGAGGGGGACCACCACCCCAGTCTGCCAATCCAGAGGCACTGTCCCTGATGTCCATGCGATGTTGTAGAGACGTGTCAACCAAGACAGCCCTACAACATCCAGAGCCTTGAGGAACTCCGGGCGTATCTCATCCACCCCCGGGGCCCTGCCACCAAGGAGTTTTTTGACCACCTCGGTGACCTCAGTCCCAGAGATGGAGGAGCCCACCTCCGAGTCCCCAGGCTCTGCTTCCTCATTGGAAGGCATGTTAGTGGGATTGAGGAGGTCTTCGAAGTACTCCCCCCACCGACCCACAATGTCCCGAGTCGAGGTCAGCAGCGCACCATCCCCACCATACACAGTGTTGACACTGCACTGCTTCCCCCTCCTGAGACGCCGGACGGTGGACCAGAATCTCCTCGAAGCTGTCCGAAAGTCGTTCTCCATGGCCTCCCCAAACTCCTCCCATGCCCGAGTTTTTGCCTCAGCAACCACCGAAGCCGCATTCCGCTTGGCCTGCCGGTACCTATCAGCTGCCTCCAAAGTCCCACAGTACAAAAGGGACCAGTAGGACTCCTTCTTCAGCTTGACGGCATCCTTCACCACTTGTGTCCACCAACGGGTTCGGGGATTGCCGCCACGACAGGCACCGACCACCTTACGGCCACAGCTCCAGTCCGCTGCCTGAACAATAGAGGCACGGAACATGGCCCATTCGGACTCAATGTCCCCTACTTCCCTCGGGATGTGGTCGAAGTTCTGCCGGAGGTGGGAGTTGAAGCTACTTCTGACAGGGGGCTCTGCCAGATGTTCCCAGCCGACCCTCACAACACGTTTGGGCCTACCAGGCCTGACCGGCATCCTCCCCCACCATCGGAGTCAAATCACCACCAGGTGGTGATCAGTTGACAGCTCTGCCCCTCTCTTCACCCGACTGTCCAAGACATGTGGCCGCAAGTCCGACGACACGACCACAAAGTTGATCATCGAACTGAGGCCTAGGGTGTTCTGGTGCCAAGTGCACATATGAACACCCCTATGCTTGAACATGGTGTTTGTTATGGACAATCCGTGACGAGCACAGAAGTCCAATAACAAAACCACTCGGGTTCAGATCGGGGGGGGGGCCATTCCTCCCAATCACACCCTTCCAGGTCTCACTGTCATTGCCCACGTGAGCATTGAAGTCTCCCAGCAGTACGAGGGAGTCCCCAGAAGGTGTGCCCTCTAGCACCCCCTCCAGGGACTCCAAAAAGGGTGGGTACTCCGAACTGCTGTTCAGTGCATACGCACAAACAACAGTTAGGACCCGTCCCCCCACCCGAAGGCGGAGGGAGGCTACCCTCTCGTCCACCGGGGTAAACCCCAATGTACAGGCTCCAAGTTGGGGGGCAATAAATATGCCCACACCCGCTCTGCGCCTCTCACCGGGGGCAACTCCAGAGTGGTACAGAGTCCAGCCCCTCTCAAGGAGGTTGGTTCCAGAGTCCAAGCTGTGCGTCGAGGTGAACCCGACTATATCTAGCCGGAACCTCTCGACCTCGCGCACTAGCTCAGACTCCTTCCCCTTCAGAGAGGTGACATTCCACGTCCCAAGAGCCAGCTTCTGTAGCCGAGGATCGGACCATCAAGGTCCCCGCCTTCGGCCACTACCCAACTCACACTGCACCCGACCTCCTTGGCCCCTCCCATAGGTGGTGAGCTCATGGGAAGGGGGACCCACGTTGCCTCTTCGGGCTGTGCCCGGCCGAACCCCATGGGTGCAAGCCTGGCCACCAGGCACTCGCCATCGAGCCCCACCTCCAGGCCTGGCTCCAGAGGGGGGCCCCGGGGACCCGCCTCCGGGCGAGGGAAAACGCTGTCCAAATTTTGTATTCATCATGGAGGTTTTGTTGAGTCGCACTTTGTCTCATCCCTCACCTAGGACCAGTTTGCCTTGGGTGACCCTACCAGGGGCATAAAGCCCCGGACAACAGAGCTCCTAGGATCATTGGGACACGTAAACCCCTCCACCACGATAAGGTGGCGGTTTGAGGAGGGGTGGTTTTGTTTATGTTTTGTTTTAACTGTTGTATTTGTATTGTATTTGCTGTTCAGCGCTCTGTGACCTTTTGTCTGTGAAGGGCGCTATATAAATAATCAACAACTACTACTACAATCCTATTTGTATATCTGAACTCCTAGATTAAATAGTTCTTGGGGTACTTCTATCTCTTAACAGCGTACTACATACAGTATGTTCTGGAGTAACAATACTCATTAGTATTGCTAGAATCTGTTAATTCTTTTTTGCCAGGACCTCTATAAGGTCTTACTTCTATTATGTTGCCTAGCACCCAGCCACCCAAGTTCTGACTGGATACACCTCTTTAGTGTATACTGGCAAAAAACTTTCTTTCAGGCATTTTGCATGCTACTCCTTGTTTAGGCTTACCAATCCCATTTTATTCTAAATGTTTTTTTTATCTAATGGTTACACTGGATCTGTTCCAGCTTTATTATCTTCTGGCATTTCTATGTTTGTAGGAAACCCTACCCTTTGTCACAAAAATATCTAGCCATTTTGAAGTAAATAACTGAAAGGTGATCTCCTCTCTGCCCTATTTCCACGTGCAATTCTAAGTAATCCATTTCAAACTCATCTTCATTTCAACAAAAAATATTGAAAAAAAAATAAACTTCCTTTCTCAGTGAAACACAAGACCAGTTGATGTTGTCACTCACCCCCACACTGACAGAGAAACACTGAGAGACTCCCACCTCTACCTCACCCCTGATCAGATCGAAACCAGTTTCGAATTAAACCCCTGCTTTTATCTAACTACTTCACAGTATCTTTCAATCACTTCCAGAGAAATGTCTTATGCTTTGGTTTGGAAAGTTGATCAATATTCTGCACTGGTTTTATTTTTTATTTAACCCACCTGGAGCTATCATGTGCCAGAGTTAACAATGCATCTGTGAGATCACTCAGGCTTCAGATGAATGAAACCATCTCTTTGAAGTCTGCTACTGTTTGATCGATTTATTAGTTCAACTATTTTCTCTCCCATTATTATTTCAGAACTGCCTGTTTTGCTATATGCTGAAAATGTAGGGGTTCGGTGTGTATTTGGAGGGAAGAGAAAGGCTGTTGAAGTGAAGTTAGGAATCAAAAACTGAGCACCTGACAAGTGGTTGCTTCAAGAAAGTCTCCCTTATTTGTACTGTTTATCTTTTTCCTGAATATATCATCACAAATTCAGAATGGTTGTTTCCAGCAGTCCTATTTTCTGTATATTTCAAGGATTTTTTAATCCAGATCCTGCCTTGTTAGCATCATTCACAAGGCTTGAACCAACACTCTTCATTGTGACAATTAAACTGAGAAACATACCTTTGGGATATGGGAAGAAAGTCTCACAGACACAGGGGAATATGAAGAATTTGAAGATACTGACAGTAAGTTAACCCAGGTCCCTGTTATTACGAGGCACTAACCACTGTGTCATCAAGGTGAATGTAAATTATCCTTGCATTCATCCAACAATTAATTAATCCACTGTGTATTCTGCTTGCTCACTTCAGGGTTATGGGGCTCAGAGCAAATCCTGACACCATTCCTCCTTGCTGGCCATCATAGGACACATTCACTGAAAAAGTCTAACACTTATACTATTACTACATTATATTTACATTATATTTATTCACTTAGGAGACACTTTTATCTAAAGCAATTTAGAGAAGAAGTCAGCATAATCGGGTAAACATTAGTCTGGGGAACTGTTTGGCGACGTGTTACTGGAAAAGTGTTATGATGACAAAATTGGTCATCATAAGTGAAGATCTTTAAAACCAAGAATAAAATAGAATACAAAACTAGGTAATCTTTCCTTAGTTATAAGAATGCTATCAAAGCCATCATAAAGCAGAAATTCACAGAATAAGGGAGTCTACAGACCCTTCTTAAAAACATTGGGTGAGTCAGCAGTTTGGATGGAGGTGTGCAGCTCAATCCACTAACTAGAAACTACATATGAAAAGAGTCTGGATTGAGATTTGATGCCACTTAGAGGTGCCATCAGCAGCCTCTGTTCACTAGAGGACCTGACTGGGTGTAAAGGAGCATAGCACCTCATGGGTGTCTCCAGATACATACAGTAGGTGCTCACCTATTGACTACTCTGTAGGCAAGCATCAAAAATGTGAACTTAATGAATTCTGCTACAGGGAGCCAGTGTAGCAACAGTATAAACAAGAGTTACTTATGTCCTTCTCGCTGGTTGAACACAAGATATGCAGCTGCATTTTGAATCACCTTTGGTTTATGGAGGAAAATTGGAGTACCCGGTGGTGAGGTACACAGTTATAGGGGAATGTACAAACTTGACATGATGGGAAATTGGGCTTAGGGCCCTGTTAACATGAGGCAACCACTGTGTCAACATGGCAGACTTAAAGTAATACATTATAAATATGTGCTGTGGTGTTATGAAGAAACTACAACTGTGCAAGGATCCCATTGTGCTAAGACACTAAAATAACTTTTACAGCATGGGAACAAAACATATGATGTGAACCCATTATCCAAGAGGATATAGTAGGCATTAAACAGGAAATGTCAGGTGTGTAAGAAGGCATAGCATATCATGGAACTCAAATAAGGTTGTGGCTTTACAGTTGGGTCAAAGTGTTGTTGTGGCCAAGAGGAGCCGTTTAATGGCGTGAAGTTGGAGATGGGTGCAGCGAGTCAGTGGCTGTGAGTGTAAGCCTCAGTCCTTGAAATGAAACATCTGAAATCAGCTAATTTAGATCACAAAGCAAACAACCCAAGACACCTGCAGGTGGTTCCAAAAGCAAGGAGGAGGTGAGTGTTCTGCTTTTATTTGCTAACTTCCTGTCCAAATGAGAGCCCATTATATTTACATTAGAGGCCACAAGTGAAGTTGGGTGAGCTTTTAGCAGGCGTTCCAGGGTAAATTCTCACATTATGACTGTCTCACGGCTTAACATACAAAATCCAGATTAATGGAACAAGCAGGGAGCTCACTTATTGCACCCTGCAGCAAAGTCTCTGCAGTGTTTTAAAGTCGTTATATAAATTCATTTCTGCATATGATTTATAGAAGTTTTCTAATAACATTTTAGGGCCATGTTATCTGCAAGTTCATGGAATGTTTTGTAAAAGCAGGCTTAATGGAAGTCAATCAATCATCACCGCTTCTTTTTTTCAAACTGCTATGATTGCTTCCTTTCTAGACAGAGTTTTGGCAAAATGGCAGGACAGCAGGGATTCACAACCCAGTGTTTTGACGGATGTCACTCACTGTATTGCACTGAAAATACCGCCTGTACCAACCTCACTGCTGAAATGAAACTGGCCCTTTGCAGTCCAGATGCTTCTCTTTCTGAGCAGCTCAATATATTTCCATCCAAAAGCAGCTGCTTCTGTTTATTAAGGATTTTCATAGTTTTGGAAACTTGTCTGAAGGTCGGAAGTGAAGCATTAGGGCCCTCTGCTAATGGTTGTACTGCTCAGGTTCTGTTGAATTCAAATGACTGCACTGATACCTTGTGGAATGTGCCCAGATATTCACACAAGGCCTTTAGAATGGAACTGTGGCTCCAAAATAACACAAAGTAAGCTAATGATCCTTATTCAAAACTCAGCTGCAAGAGTCCTTACTCGAACCAGCAGCAGCGAGCACATCACACCCATCCTGCTCCGTCTCCACTGGCTCCCTGTGTCTTACAGAATCGAATATAAAATCCTACTAATAACTTACAAAGCCTTAAATAACCTCGCGCCAAACTACATCAGTGACCTTCTCCATCACTATGTGCCTGTCCACCCACTAAGGTCCTCTGATTCTGGTAATCTTGTTGTGCCCGTCACTAATCTACACTCCATGGGTGACAGGGCCTTCAGCTGTATAGCGCCCAGACTCTGGAATGACCTACCAAAATTAATCAGGTCAGCTGACTCCATGAATTTTTTTAAAAAACAACTCAAAACTCATCTGTTCAGGAAGGCTTTTAGCTCTACTTGACTTTATTACCTTTCTCTCAGTTTACCTCTCTGTCAAGATGCTCATGTAACCTGTGTGTGTGCGCTAGACCATCAATTATGTTGTCTGTTTCTTTTTTTTTTTCAGAATTCACTGTCTTAATCTTCTTTATTTATTTATCTGGTTTGTACAATGCTATATACTGTATACGCTGCCGTTCTTTATTATATTCTGTAAGTGCCTTGAGCATGGGAAAGGCGCTATATAAATAAAATGTATTATTATTATTATTATTAATGTACAGATTCTATGGCCTTTATTCAATGCAGCATATACTGACATGTGTTAACAACTCTAGGGAAGACTTAAGAGATGGTCTGTGGAATGGGCAGTGTTAGGGGGTCACTACATTATAAATACCATCATAAATTAGATAAACAGCCCTTATGTCCCACATGCCTGAGTTCCATTGTCATCAGTAAAAATGTCTCCATTGACTTTGCATTTTACAGTAAACCTCGGAAGTTCTCCTTAATCCATCCTGCCTACAGGACTAGGCTTTTAATGGCCCAGAAAATAGTTGATGCATATTTCACTTCATCAGTTCAAGCAGATCATAGATAGGTCTGGTCAAATGAAAGAATTGGTGGACAATGAGAAAGAGAGGGGCGAGTGATGCAGAACCTAAGAGTCAGCCACACCTGACCAAGGACAGCTTCTACATGATTACATGATGTCAGTGCTAAAGGCTGCATAAAGACAGCTGGCATCATGCTAGGCAGCACCAAACAGTCCATCTCTAATCAGATTTAGCTTTCAGTTGGTGAATTTGTCTCAATTACAATGCTGCAATTTTAGCACAGAACAGGACCACAAACACTAAAAGTGAAGCACACAATGCTAAATGATTCCAGTAACGATGTCCAGCATGTTTTACTTTGAGCATTACCGTCAGTTTGACGGCATCCTGAACATCAGCCTCGTGGAGCTTTCAGTTTGAATGTGCTGGCCACTGATCAAATAGAAATTACGTAAAAACAAATCTAAATGTACAATAATGAGTGCAACTGCTTTCTGCAGAATGATCCCATTTCAGGCTTTTTACTAAGTAGAAACAGCTGACCCTCTTGCGTGCTGAAGAGATTCCTGGACCGGGGTTACAAGTGTGAACCACAGAGTGTTTCAAGTCTTACTAACAGCTTTTGATGGTTGAACACTAGCACACATGTAACCGATGCCCACCATGTGCTTAGAATGACACTTCCCACACGTGAGCTGAATATACCACAGCTCAGGTCACAGATACAGCAGAAGCTCACTTGCTTCACATTCACATGTGAGATCAGACTAAGAGGCCTCTGCATCTTTTCATCTTTCTGTTTTGCAGCCTTAAGGCACCTGGAGACAATCACTTTCAATGGAGATTTCTAGTGATGGTAGTAAAAAGACAGTGTGCGAGATGCTGAAGGAAGGTGGAAAGAGCCTGTGCTTGGTCTAAAAATGATATTCTACTTGCTTTTGCTGATGGGGGGCTGTAGATGTGCAAATCACAAATTCTTCATGTGGGAAGCAGCATAAATTTAGAAAAGAGTTTAAACAGTCTTCAGCATGGTGGCGCAGTGGTTTTCACATGTGCTTAAAGAGAAACAAACTCTCTGATATTTGTCTTGTTTTTCTTCAGATAATTTAGTTTACTGATCGACATCGCAAACAAGTGTGGTTAACTTTAAGTGACAGGGTATAAACTGGCCTGAGCTGAGTGGGTGTTGTTTTTTGGATGAATGTGTCCTGCAATGGTCAAGTGCCCTATTCAGTGCTGGTATAGACTCCAGTTCCCTCAAAATCCTGAACAAGGTTAAATGGGGTTAACTAATCTACTGTAAAATGAAACACAAAGGTCTGCATGTCCAATCCCTCCGATTGGTCAGTTTGGCTGTAGTGACACAATCAAAAGAGGAAGTGCGAGTGTGAGATGCACAAGGAAGAATAAAGGCATATTAGGCAAAGATGGCATGTAAGAAACTGGACAGAATGTGAGAAAGGCACCTCAAAAATAAAGACAGAGTCTGAGAAGCAGGTTTTAAGGGAACAAGCTGAAGAGAAGGAGTTCACATATACAGAGGAAAGGCGCTGAGAGACAAGAGATAACAAATATTTTTTAATTATTATTTTACCAGTCTTTGACTGGTACCATGGCTAGTTTTTAATAACTAGACTAGTCATTGAGCAGATCACTTTGTAATAAGGCTTAAAATGGCCTCAAATTAAGGTGATGTAATTGCTGTTCACCAGCAACAGCATATGAAATTGCCAGGTAGATTCATTGCTGAGATAAGAGTATGATTAAGTGTAATAAATAACAGAAACATCTGATATAGTGCACAAACACTATACCTTTTGTTTGTTTATTGTTGTGTATTCTTGTCTGTTGCTGTGAATTCTTGTTTATTGCTAAAGGACTCGCAGAATAAGATTTTCATTGTACTTGAGTACATATGACAATAATGTTCAAGTTGAAGTTGAAACCAGTCCTGATCCCAAAGCCTTTACCTGCAGCTGTCTACATACAGTGGTATGAAAAACTATTTGCCCCCTTCCTGATTTCTTATTCTTTTGCATGTTTGTCACACAAAATGTTTCTGATCATCAAACACATTTAACCATTAGTCAAATATAACACAAGTAAACACAAAATGCAGTTTGTAAATGGTGGTTTTTATTATTTAGGGAGAAAAAAAAATCCAAACCTGTGTGAAAAAGTAATTGCCCCCTGAACCTAATAACTGGTTGGGCCACCCTTAGCAGCAATAACTGCAATCAAGCGTTTGCGATAACTTGCAATGAGTCTTTTACAGCGCTCTGGAGGAATTTTGGCCCACTCATCTTTGCAAAATTGTTGTAATTCAGCTTTATTTGAGGGTTTTCTAGCATGAACCCGCCTTTTTAAGGTCATGCCATAGCATCTCAATTGGATTCAGGTCAGGACTTTGACTAGGCCACTCCAAAGTCTTCATTTTGTTTTTCTTCAGCCATTCAGAGGTGGATTTGCTGGTGTGTTTTGGGTCATTGTCCTGTTGCAGCACCCAAGATCGCTTCAGCTTGAGTTGACGAACAGATGGCCGGACATTCTCCTTCAGGATTTTTTGGTAGACAGTAGAATTCATGGTTCCATCTATCACAGCAAGCCTTCCAGGTCCTGAAGCAGCAAAACAACCCCAGACCATCACACTACCACCACCATATTTTACTGTTGGTATGATGTTCTTTTTCTGAAATGTTGTGTTCCTTTTACGCCAGATGTAACAGGACATTTGCCTTCCAAAAAGTTCAACTTTTGTCTCATCAGTCCACAAGGTATTTTCCCAAAAGTCTTGGCAATCATTGAGATGTTTCTTAGCAAAATTGAGACGAGCCCTAATGTTCTTTTTGCTTAACAGTGGTTTGCGTCTTGGAAATCTGCCATGCAGGCCGTTTTTGCCCAGTCTCTTTCTTATGGTGGAGTCGTGAACACTGACCTTAATTGAGGCAAGTGAGGCCTGCAGTTCTTTAGACATTGTCCTGGGGTCTTTTGTGACCTCTCGGATGAGTCGTCTCTGCGCTCTTGGGGTAATTTTGGTCGGCCGGCCACTCCTGGGAAGGTTCACCACTGTTCCATGTTTTTGCCATTTGTGGATAATGGCTCTCACTGTGGTTCGCTGGAGTCCCAAAGCTTTAGAAAGGGCTTTATAACCTTTACCAGACTGATAGATCTCAATTACTTCTGTTCTCATTTGTTCCTGAATTTCTTTGGATCTTGGCATGATGTCTAGCTTTTGAGGTGCTTTTGGTCTACTTCTCTGTGTCAGGCAGCTCCTATTTAAGTGATTTCTTGATTGAAACAGGTGTGGCAGTAATCAGGCCTGGGGGTGGCTACGGAAATTGAACTCAGGTGTGATACACCACAGTTAGGTTATTTTTTAACAAGGGGGCAATTACTTTTTCACACAGGGCCATGTAGGTTTGGATTTTTTTTCTCCCTAAATAATAAAAACCATCATTTAAAAACTGCATTTTGTGTTTACTTGTGTTATATTTGACTAATGGTTAAATGTGTTTGATGATCAGAAACATTTTGTGTGACAAACATGCAAAAGAATAAGAAATCAGGAAGGGGGCAAATAGTTTTTCACACCACTGTATAAGGTCTAATTCTGAAGTCTACATTATTCAATGAGGGAATAGTTTAAAATTCACAATAATAAAATGGGCCAGATTAGCCTATATTCGTCACTCATCTGTTTACTTTCCAACCCACCAGTTTAGTCATGGAGTGGTCTGAATCTCTCATTCTTTTAACATTATGACACTATGGCCTGGAAAAGTGTTTCATGCAAAACCACAAATTTGCAGTAAACCATTTTTCAATTTATGCAAAAGAACATTTTGCTTGGACTGTGATTTTGTAAATATAGATGATGTATCTTTCAATCTAACATAACCAAATACAGTCTGTGAGAACAAACATACAAACAAATAAAAAAACACACTTATTTTTGGGATGCAGCAGATCCACAACCCTGATTTACAGTAAGGGGGTTTCCTATAGGAACACCCAGTGGTGGAGAGCAGTGCTGTATGCCTGAATGACTATTTTTAGAATGGCTGTCCCTGCTTTTAAATGACCATGGCTACTATAATTATTTGTATTTCCATACAAATTTCATAGAAGTAATGAAGAATAGCAATTTTTAAAAAGGCTTCCTGGTATCAAAAGTGAGGTGAGTGTGAATGATGCTTTAGGTGGGACACTCTTTTGCTGCAGCACTCACTAATTCCTCTTTTGATGCCATTGACTGCACATAACAAAGCACTTCAACAACTCACGAGCACATCTGGTGGAGGCCTCAGCTTGTCCTGCTCCAGCAACTCCACCTTGGCTGGCCACGTGCAGATGTAATTCCATTACAGTTTCTGAACCCATTTTCAAACAGATCCTAGCCAACCAGGTTGGAAAAAGCCTGATTTCTTTGGCAAGCTCTCTAGTATGTTATCTGATTGAACATGACAAAATGTGAATTTTATTCTCTTCATCTAACAATGAATAAGGGAATATAAAAAGATCTGTGAGCAGCTGCCATGAGGCGCTGCCAAGCACAAGTTGCACTTTGTAAGGATTAGCCAGGCGCAGTCTGGAAGGAGGTTAATTTGTTCTGACAACACAGATGAAGGTGACTGATGCAGCAGATTAGGGACAGTGCGTCTGAAAACAGATCCATAATTAAGTTAGTGTTCATTTGTACTCTCTGCTAACTGCAGAGTCTTTTTATAGCAACGTGGTAATTAGGTGAACCATTAGGCCTAATGGCTTCTAATTGTCAGTTAGAAGTTATTTGGTAAAACAACACTCTAAAGCCTTCAAGTGTTTTATTACATGTATATAATAAGCAAAATCCAGGAAGGTAAAGAATGTTTCCAGATCTTTGCTGTAATTGGCTTTAAGCAATTTCATTTCCCACATCAGGCTGAGGAATGGCCACCCACTCTGAGGAGCTCAGTTACCAGTACTGCTTTGATTGTCCAGCTCCCAGGACACGGGATGCTCATTCCATATTTTGCTGTTTCTCACATCAACCATCTGAGATCTTTTTCCTGTATGGAGCCAAGCCATACTCTACCTGTGGTGGCAGGAGTAGCTCTGTATCCACTACCTGTTGTCTGCAATGTGGTATAATAAAAAATTGGCTTACTCACCAATACAATATGTCCGTGGTCCCAAGCTGTGACCAATCTATAGGATGAGATGTTGGATACCTATTAACCAGTCTTATTGACAAAAGGAATTCTCTTATGTTCAGCTCATGAGATGCACAGAAATGATTGCTTGATCAGTTAAAATGTGCACTTTCTTCAAGTCAAATCAAGTCAAGCTTTATTGTCATGCCATCCATGCACAGTATTGAAGCCTACTGATGTGCAACTGGAGAGAAGCATTTCTTTTGTCTTGGTATTCTAGCTAGCTAGCTAGCTAGCTAGCTAGCTAGCTAGCTAGCTAGATAGATAGATAGATAGATAGATAGATAGATAGATAGATAGATAGATAGATAGATAGATAGATAGATAGATAGATACTTTATTAATCCCAATGGGAAATTCACATTATCCAGCAGCAGTATACTGATACAATAAATAATATTAAATTAAAGATTGATAATAATAATAATGCAGGTGAAAAACAGACAATAACTTTGTATAATGTTAAATGTTAACGTTTACCCCCCGGGTGGAATTGAAGAGTCGCATAGTTTGGTGGAGGAACGATCTCCTCAATCTGTCAGTGGAGCAGGACAGTGACACCAGTCTGTCGCTGAAGCTGCTCGTCTGTCTGGAGATGATACTATTTAGTGGATGCAGTGGATTCTCCATAATGGGCTACTTCACAATTTAAGATACTGTATTCATTATCTGACAATGGCAAACACCACAGTCTTCTATCCTTGGCACTGTACTGCATATCTTTTGTCTGTTTCAAATACAAAAGCATTTGTAGACATTTTGGAAGACCTGCAAATGTAGGTCTGTTATCTTTCATCTTGGATGTCAAATTCTTCATATTGTCCTCTCAGTTGTATGTCAGCTGCCACTAACAAAGTGGCCCTAGCCATGCTAATCATATGACACTAATAGAGTGTCAGCTGGATGTGTACCAATCTGGAAGATAAAGGACAGACAGACAGACAGACAGACAGACAGACAGATAGACAGACAGACAGACAGACAGATAGATAGATATGAAAGACACTATATGATAGATAGATAGATAGATAGATAGATAGATAGATAGATAGATAGATAGATAGATAGATAGATAGATAGATAGATAGATAGATACTTTATTAATCCCAAGGGGAAATTCACATTATCCAGCAGCAGCATACTGATACAAAAAAACAATATTAAATTAAAGAGTAATAAAAATGCAGGTAAAAACAGACCGTAACTTTGAATAATGTTAACGTTTACCCCCCCCGGGTGAAATTGAAGGGTTGCATAGTTTGGGGGAGGAACGATCTCCTCAGTCTGTCAGTGGAGCAGGACGGTGACAGCAGTTTGTCGCTGAAGCTGCTCCTCTGTCTGGAAATGATACTGTTTAGTGGATGCAGTGGATTCTCCATCATTGACAGGAGCCTGCTGAGCGCCCGTCGCTCCGCTACAGATGTCAAACTGTCCAGCTCCATGCCTACAATAGAGCCTGCATTCCTCACCAGTTTGTCCAGGCGTGAGGCATCCTTCTTCTTAATGCTACCTCTCCAGCACACCACTGCGTAGAAGAGGGCACTCGCCACAACCACCTGATAGAATATCTGCAGCATCTTATTGCAGATGTTGAAGGACGGCAGTCTTCTAAGGAAGTACAGCCGGCTCTGTCCTCTCTTGCACAGAGAATCAATATTGGCAGTCCAGTCCAATTTATCATCCAGCTGCACTCCCAGGTATTTATAGGTCTGCACCCTCTGCACACAGTCACCTCTGATGATCACGGGGTCCATGAGGGGTCTGGGCCTCCTAAAATCCACCACAAGCTCCTTGGTTTTGCTGGTGTTCAGGTGTAGGTGGTTTGAGTCTCACTATTTAACAAAGTCCTTGATGAGGTTCCTATACTCCTCCTCTTGCTCACTCCTGATGCAGCCCACGATAGCAGTGTTGTCAGCGAACTTTTGCATGTGGCAGGACTCCGAGTTGTATTGGAAGTCAATGTATATAGGCTGAACAGGACCGGAGAAAGTACAGTCCCCTGCGGCACTCCTATGTTGCTGACCACAATGTCAGATCTGCAGTTCCCAAGACGCACATACTGAGATCTGTTTGTAAGATAGTCCATGATCCATGCCACTAGGTATGAATCTCCTCCCATCTCTGTCAGCTTGTCCCTAAGGAGCAGAGGTTGGATGGTGTTGAAGGCACTAGAGAAGTCTAGAAACATAATTCATACAGCGCCACTGCCTCTGTCCAAGTGGGAGAGGGATCGGTGTAGCATATAGATGATGGCATCCTCCGCTCCCACCTTCTCCTGGTATGCGAACTGCAGAGAGTCGAGGGCGTGTTGGACCTGTGGCCTCAGGTGGTGAAGCAGCAGCCTCTCCATGGTCTTCATCAATGTGACGTCAGAGTGACAGGCCGAAGTCGTTCAGCTCACTAGGACGTGATACCTTTGGGACTGGGGTGATGCAAGATGTTTTCCAAAGCCTCGGGACTCTCTCCTGTTCCAGGCTTAGGTTGAAGATGCGCTGTAGAGGACTCCCCAGCTCTGACGCACAGACCTTCAGCAGTCGTGGCGATACTCCATCTGGACCCGCTGCTTTGCTGGCACGAAGTCTCTTCAGCTCTCTGCTCACCTGCGCTGCTGTAATTGTGGGTGGGGATGTCTCTCCTATGCTGGTATCAGCAGAAGGATGGGTGGAGGGTGCAGTACTCCGAGGTGAGAGAGGGTTAGGGTGGTCAAACCTGTTAAAGAAGTTGTTCATCTGGTTTGCTCTCTTCACGTCTCTCTCAATGGTGGCACCCCGCTTTGAGCTGCAGCCAGTGATGATCTTCATCCCATCCCACACTTCCTTCATGCTGTTATTCTGCAACTTCTGTTCCAGCTTTCTCCTGTACTGCTCATTCACTTCCCTGAGCTAGACTCTGAGTTCCTTCTTCACGCCTTTAAGCTCATGCTGATCACCGCCTTTAAAAGCTCTTTTCTTCTGGTTCAAAAGGCCCTTGATGTCACATGTAATCCATGGCTTGTTGTTAGCATAGCAGCGTACAGTTCTTACTGAAACTACAATGTCCTTACAGAAGTTGATGTAGTCAGTAGTGCAGTCAACAACCTCCTCAATGTTCTCACTATGTGATCCCTGCAGGATATCCCAGTCTGTAGTTCCAAAGCAGTCTCTCAGAGCCTGCTCTGCCTCAGGGGACCACTTCCTGAATGAGCGTGTGGTTGTAGGTAGGACCCTCACTCTTGGTTTGTAGTGAGGCTGAAGTAGAACCAGGTTATGATCTGCTTTCCCAAGCTCAGGCAGCGGGGTGGCGCTGTATGCGTCTTTAACGTTTGCATACAGTAAGTCAATAGTCTTATTTCCCCGGGTGTTACAGTCCACATACTGGGAGAAGACAGGTAATATTTTGTCCAGCATCACATGGTTAAAATCTCCAGCGATTAGCACAAGCGCCTCAGGGTGCTGCGTTTGTAACTTAGCAACAGCAGAATGGATGATGTCACCCGCTATCTCCACGTCCGCCCAAGGAGGGATGTACACAATAACAACAATGACGTGTCCAAACTCTCTGGGCAAGTAATAGGAATGTAAACTTACGGCCAACAGTTCGATGTCCCTGCAACAAGTGGAGACTTTGACGTTAACATGTCCAGAGTTACACCACCGTGTATTAACATAGAGAGTGAGTCCTCCTCCTTTGTGCTTCCCACAGGTACTTGCGTCTCTGTCCGCTCTAACTGTGCTAAACCCGGGTAGCTCCACGTTAGCATCTGGGATGGTGGTAGTCAGCCACGTTTCGCAAAAACACAACAAACTGCATTCTCTGTAGGTTTTGACATTTTTCACCAGCGCAGCCAGTTCGTCGATCTTATTTGATTCGCATTCCCCAGAATCACAGAAGGCACCAAAGGCTTAAAACGGCACTTTCTCACAAGCCGCTTCATTTTTAGTTTGGTGCCAGCTCTGCTGCCATGATACCGCCTTCTTACCTCGTCGGGTAAATAGGGAACCACACCGGCACTGGCATTTGTTGTCAGCGCTTGAAGTTGACTACTTGAATAGACAAGTCTCAGCGTGTAAAAATCCATGTCCACGCTGTAAAAGTAAGAGTGTCCAGGGAACGAGTCCACAGAAAAGAAAGTGATAGGAGTGATCAATAAAAAATAATAAAAAAGAGAAAAATAAAAGGTAGAAAAATAAAGTCGTACACGGAGCTGCTGAAAAGGCTGCCACTCTCGGCGGCGCCTGAGTCAAATAGCCCTGGAAATATTACAAATAATTATTTGATTAAATTAATCATACAGAGAAATTAACCAGTAGTGTTTTAGGGATAAAAAATACTGGTAGATGTTATGTGTTTGAAGACTGGCCGGCAGTATGGTGTAGTGGTTAAGGCACTGGACTTCAAACCCTCAGGTTGTGAGTTCAGATCTCGCTACTGACACTGTGTGACCATGAGCAAGTCGCTTGACCTTTCTGAAAACCAAAAGAAATGTAACCATTTGTATCATAAATGTTGTAAGTCACCTTGGATAAAAGGCATCAGCCAAATATGTGACTGTCAAAGGGTGTGGGGCCATCTAGAGAAGCCAGTCATAAAAGGAGTCCTCAAATGTGTATGTATGATAGTGAGCGTGACTGACAGTGTGTGTGAGAAAGATAGCGTGAGTAATGTATAGAAAGTTGTTACAACGTTTACGAGATCTGCACCACTGGTTAAATCCATTGGACTGGATACATAGCCACCAGAAAGTCTTGGAAGGTATCCTGGTTTGAATTGCCTCACAGAGGCAGGGAAAGTTAATGCAGATGGTGTTACCTCTGACCCAAAATGAGCGGTATGAGGTGACACTGAATGTGCAGGCAATGGACATGGTGGAGAAAAGATTATTAGACTGCATGGTAGGAACTATGGAAAACTGAAAACACTGTTGGAGGGCATCCAATCAAGGAGATGACATGAGGGAGTGAGGTAGAGAATCTGTAATGCACAATGTATTAGACTGCCAGCACCAGTGATGATAAAATGTCAGCTGAGTAATGCTATAAAGAAATCACAACAAAGGAAGATCTATCGAGATATAGTCATAATTTACAACCAACAAACTACAGTATGTATAAACATACATCACATAATCAACACTGAAAGCAGAAATGCAAATCAATATTCAATTAGTAAAATGCACACTCTGCACTAATACATAACAGTCAACACTCAATACATCCACAATTTCAATCCCATAATGTAGGGTCATAAGGGAATAACTTACTGTAGGAATCTTAAAGTGCTTGAAACTGTACCTGCCTGTTTAACTACATCATTCTGAAACATTTGTACTAGCGCATCATTATACTGTAAAAATAAGATCATATAACATTTTTGTTCTCTAACAATAATTTACATATTAGTAGTCTTATTCTGGAAGGCATGATTGCACAGTAGTAGTAAGGTGACCAGGGTGCGTGGAGTTTGCATCTTCTTGAAGTGTCTATGTGGGATTCTTTCATGTCCTCCAGTTTTCTCCCAAAGTCCAAAGACATGCAGGTTAGGTGAATTTGTGATACTAAATTGATCCTAATATGTATTTGCTGTTGCTGTGATTGGCCTGTCCCGGGATTGTTTCTGCATTCTGCCCTATACTTGCTGGGAAAGACTGTAGCTCTGCTCAGGATAAAAAGGGTTTTGCTTGTCCTATACAATGATCCAGGTATTTACTCAAGACTTTTAATTTGGTCCACTGTTTTGGCACCTAAAGAGTAACACAGAGGCATTCAAAGATCATTCCATTTTTTTGTTCTCTGATTGGTGTAATTAAAATGCTTTCTATGTTATGTAAATGACCCTAATTTATAAAAGGCACTGTTCTGTTAAGATTAATTGGTGTGCCATGCTCCACTAAGTAAGAGCAAATGATGGATCCACCAGCCTGGTGTAAATAAAAGACATCCATCTTGGATTTAATTGCAATGGAAACTCACAGCTATTCTTTATTTACAGACTATTTTTCCTTAACAAGCATATCTAATCCCAAATGTTTAATGGACAAAGAGTTAAATCGTATCGTACTTAAATAATTAACATAACTCATGATTATGTTAATGATGACTATCCAAATACAGCAAGATTTACAAGTCTGAACTGCAGTACAGAAGATTCAGACAGTGGTCACTTGAAAGGAGTGTACCCTTCATGTCCCAAGGTCAAGGAGAAACGTTCAGGTTGCACATATGCACATGTATAAAGGTATGTTGAAACACAGTGGGATCAAAGGTCCTGTACAAGCAACCAAATGTAAAAGAACCTAACAAGACAAGACACGGAGTTGTGATTTCTCCACAGTAAAATCCTGTCTAATAACAAAAAGAAAAAGTCAGGAGAATTCATTAGAACAAAATTAGGGGACTGTTGCTGTCCTTATGCAATGTCAAGGCATTAACTTTGTCAATTCTGCAGTGGAGTTCTGTGGGTTTATGACTGAATGCTGAATTCCAGTCCTGCAAGTTCTTAAATGCAAGTGGAGGGTAGGATTGCCAAGCTCACAGGACGAGGTGATGTCAGTTGTCTTCTGGTCAAGTATCTCATGTTCTACAGGCAAGAATGGAGAAGGAACTAGCAGCTGTGCCACCACTCGCTCTGAAGTCACTGTTCATACCTCTGTAGAGCCCTGAAAACGTCCCCTAATTGTATGTGTCTGACACCAGAAACAGGTTAGCAGCACCAGGCAAAAGGAAAATTTCTCCATTCCAAAAATAAATATTTTACTACATAAGAAATTACACTGAGAATACCATGGAAAATGGAAAAAAATCATTATGACTAAGTGGAGTTTGCTAACAAACATTTTAGCAAGACATTAAATTATTGAAATAAATGTATTACGTATTCATTTTTGGAAAACAGTGCCATCTGCTAAGAATGGGGGTGGGGAGTGGGGGGGGCAGTGTCTATCTTGCCCCTAAGGTAGATATGCCACTGAAGTTAACAAAAAGATTCAGCTTTCCCCCTACTACTACCTGTTGACTTTGGCTTGGTTAAATTCAAAACGGGGAAAACTGACTTAACAGTTAAAAATATCAAGAACGCCCCACAAGAGGCGATATGCCCTTAAACCCTCGGCTTTACTCAAAAGTTTTTATTAAATAAAAAACAGAAAATATTACCAATAAGCTCAATAGAGCAAAAAAAAGAGGGAAAAAGCAGTTACAGAAAAGACAGTTCTACACCAAACAAGTCCCAGTATGTAATCCAATTCAAGCAAAATCCAGACAGAGCAGAAAATAATCAAAACTAGAGAATCTGAACATAAAATAGCAATACCTTGAAACAAAGAATTCCAGATACAAACACAACGATCTCCTGATCGGAGTCATATCTGCTCTCACTTTAAATAGTTATAGAGAAGACTCAAATTTGGTGATATCTGAGGGGCCCTACCTCTTGTGCCTCCACCCACAAAACTGAAAGAACAGAGGCACATTTAAAAGAACAATGCATTTTACAAACATAACAGAAAATACATAAAAATATAAAAAATAATAATTCAAAAATAACAATAAAGCACAAATACATGTGTAACACCATTGGGGTCCAGCACAAACTGAAGATGGCATTCAAAAAGAAACTTATCTTTAGCGTAGTTCAGGGAAGGAAACCCAAGCCAGTATTAGGAGTTAATGATATTTGACTTTTCTTTTGTCCGATTTTTTCTAGATAATGATATGTGTATTTTATGTTTTATTATTGTTTCGGTTTATATTATGTTATTGTTTTTCATGTCTTTGTTATATTAATTGGTTTCATACTGTATGTTATTATGTATTGGTGTACTGTTTCTTTAAATGTGAGTATATTCCATGTTCTTTGTGGGTGCAGCCCCAAGAGGTGGGGCCACCTGTCCATCTCTGTTTAGGATCTGCCCCCAGCCCTATAAAGTCTGTGGAGACAGGCAGTTCAGAGGCAATTATTGTGAAGTCCTGTGGAGTGTGAGAATTATTGCTTATGGTTGCATTTTCTGGCTTTTTAATAATTTCACTCTGTCTTAGGGTTGTTATTTGCTGGATTGTGCTTTTTGGAACTTGTTCACTTTCTTTGATGCTTCTATTTGCTCTGTGGAGCATCTATTACATTTTTGGTATTTTTCAAAAAAAGCTTTATTTTATAAAGATTCTTTTGTTAGCCCATCTTTGCACTAGCTGAGAATTACAGTTACCCTCTGTGGTACCCGGCTGGGGTTCATGCCCAGCCGGTATGCCCAGGAGGACCAGAGGAGGGCTTGTGCCTCCTCCAGAACATGAGGGGGTGCCCGCCCTGGTTGCTTTGGGGGCCACAGGTACAGAGCTTGGAAGCTCAACCCTGTAGGGGCCTGTGGTCACCGCCAGGGGGCGTCCCGATGCCTTGGGAGCCCTGGACCTCAGCACTTCCGCCACACCTGGAAGTGCTGGGGGGAAGAGGATTGGGGACACCCGGAGGACTTCTGGATACACTGCCAGAGCTTCCGCCACACAGGGGTGTGGCTACAGAAGCTCCTCAGGATGCACCTGGAGTCCATCCGGGGTGTATAAAAGGGGCCACCTCCCTCCAGTCATTGGCAAGATTCGGGTGGAAGAAGGACGGAGCTCAGAGGAGAGGAGTGGAGGCGGACCAAGAGACTGAAGGCATTGTGAGTGTGGCCAAGGACTTAAGGGGTGATTGGTGCTGCGGCACTGGGATTGTGCACCTTGAACTTGTAAATAATGTACAATAAACGTGTGTGTGGTGAAACCAACATGTCTATCTGTCTGTGTCCGGGCTGTTCCCCACACCCTCTTATAGTGGGGCTTTTTGTGATACTGAAGACATTTCATGGTTATTTTGAGGATTCATTCCTTTTAGGTTTAGGCCTGCAAAGCCTGAGTGGGATTTAAGCCCATTGAGGTGAGGCTTTTTCCAGGCAGGCAAAAGGGGTCTGGCCTGGCCAGCAAAGCAAAGCATTTGTAAGTTAGT
Organism: Erpetoichthys calabaricus; assembly: GCF_900747795.2. Lineage (NCBI taxonomy): Eukaryota > Metazoa > Chordata > Cladistia > Polypteriformes > Polypteridae > Erpetoichthys > Erpetoichthys calabaricus. The sequence goes on along the minus strand of NC_041411.2, from coordinate 60,817,118 downwards.
ATTGATGCACCTTTGGTTTTGTGACTTGGAATTTGATTTGCCCTTTGTTTTTTTAATGATCCTTTGCTCTTATCAGTTCCACCCATGCCTTTATTTTTTGATCATACAGTGTCAGTCCATTCTGCTCAGTTTATTTCCCAGTCACAATGCACAGAGCAGCACGTCTGTAACATTTGGATGTGGTGCACTGTTATCAAAGATTTAACAGTGGGTGAGATTTTCTGAATTGACAATTGACAGGCTGTCATCTGTGATACTCACGGACTTGACTTCTGTTATAATACACAGATGTGTTATATAGGAGGCAGTGGGACCAGAACAAGCTTTAAACTACATGGGGAGTGGAAGGGAATAAACAACTGTTCCTTTCAAACCCTGAACTGTGTTATGAATCTGGAGGTCGCCTGTAGTTTACTTATAATGTTTTCTCTCATATAATACAACACAATATAATTTATTTTTGTATAGCCCAAAATCACACAAGAAGTGCCGCAATTGGCTTTAACAGGCCCTGCCTCTTGACAGCCCCCCAGCCTTGACTCCCTAAGAAGACAAGGAAAACTCCCAAAAAAACCCTTGTAGGGAAAAAATAGAAGAAACCCTGGGAAAGACAGTTTAAAAACAGACCCCTTTCCAGGTAGGTTGGGTGTGCACTGGGTGTCAAAAAGAAGGGGGTCAATACAATACAATACAATATACAGAACAGAACACAAGTAATCCCCATTGGGATTAATAAAGTATCTATCTATCTATCTATCTATCTATCTATCTATCTATCTATCTATCTATCTATCTATCTATCTATCTATCTATCTATCTATCTATCTATCTATCTAATCCTCAGTACAGTATAAAAATAAAAATATTACAAGTACGGAGCAGAATTTAACACTAGATGATATCACATAATATGATTTGGATTTGTTTAGAGTCCTGGAGACCTCAGCCATCAAGCTGCCTCCCCCAATTGGCCATTTCGTGACATCCGGCGCTGCCGAGAGTGGCAGCCTTTTCAGCAGCTCCGTGTATGACTGTATATATATGTGTATTTTTCTACTTTTATTTTTCTATTAATAAAGTATCTATCTATCTATCTATCTATCTATCTATCTATCTATCTATCTATCTATCTATCTATCTATCTATCTATCTATCTATCTATCTATCTATCTATCTATCTATCTATCTATCTATTTCACAGCTGAAACAGCGCTGGGACAGCCAATCTGATGAAAGAACCCCTCTACCCCACAATTCCTGCGATCCTCCATCAGGGATGACTTTACCTTAGGCAGGCAAAACAACTTGGCAGGTGGGCCATGGCACCAAGTGCCACATTTGAGTATCGAGAAAAGAAACAGAATAGGTGAGGGTTAGTAACAAATTATAACTATCATGGCAAAACAACTTGGCAGGTGGGCCATGGCACCAAGTGCCACATTTGAGTATCGAGAAAAGAAACAGAATAGTTGAGGGTTAGTAACAAATTATAACTATCATGTTACTTATGTTTTAGTGCTAATGACTAACAACAGAGATGCAGTCTGTACAGTTAATCAGAAGCTCTAGTCAGGATATGCTAAACTGAAGTAGTGAGTCTTCAGCCGGGATTTGAAAGCTGAGACCAAAGGGGCATCTCTTATAGTAGCAGGCAGACCATTCCACAGTTTAGGGGCCCTGTAACTAAAAGCTCGACCTCCCATTGTTATTTTATTAATTCTTGGAATCATAAGCAGTCCGGCATTTTGAGATCTTAATGTGCGCTCTGGTTTGTAAGTCATGATAAGTTCAGACAAGTAAGTTGGACTTTGGCCATTTAATGCTTTATATGTTAAAAGGAGGATTTTGAAATCTGCCCTAAACTTCACCGTCAGCCAGTGTAAGGATTTAAGAACTGGAGTTATGTGTTCGTATTTTCTTGTTCTTGTAATAATTCTTGCAGCAGCATTTTGGATTAGCTGAAGGCTGTATAAAGAACAATTTGAACATCCAATGAACACCACATTGCAGTAGTCGATCCTACTAGAAATAAATGCATGAATTAATTTCTCAGAATCGTTTTAATTTAGAAAGCACCTTAATTTACCAACAATTTTAAGATGGAAGAAACATGATTTGGACAACTTTGTAATGTGCCCTTTAAATGACATGCTAGAGTCAAAGACAACCCCTAGATTGCAGGCTGATTCAGTAAAATTAATGGTGATTCCAACTGAGTTAAATGATGACAAAATATCGTTGCGATCAGCATCATACCCTCCAATACTTATCATCTCTGTTTTATCTGTGTTTGAAGACAAGTAGTTCTCACCCATCCACTCCTTTAATTCATTAACACAACTAATTAAAGACAACATTGGAGAAACTTCATTTGGTCTAAATGAAAGGTATAACTAGGTGTCATCTGCATATGAGTGAAAATTAACATTATGTTTCCTAATCATAGATTCCAGTGGAAACATGTAAAGTGAAAACAGTAAAGGTCCCAGTACTGAGCCCTGCGAGACACCATATTTCAGTTCTGTGTATAATGATGGAATACTGTCAGCACATTTCTGTACATATTGGAATCGATTTGATAAATAAGAACTAAACCAAGTGAGCACGGTGCCTGTAAGCCCAACATCATTTTCTAGCCTGTGCAGTAAAATAGAATGGTCGATGGTGTCAAATGCTACGCTTAAGTCTAACAACATAATTACATTGGAGTTTCCTTCATCAGAGGATATCAGAATGTCGTTTACAACCCGCGTTAGTGCCATTTCTGTACTATGACCAGAGCGGAAACCAGACTGGAATTTCTCAAATAAATTGTAATGCGTAAGGTGTGACTGAAGCTGATTGGCGACTACTTTTTCTAGTATTTTAGAGAGAAAGGGTAAATTTGAAATAGGCCTATAATTATTTAGTATGTGTGGGTTTAGGTCTGACTTTTAAAGTAATGGTTTAATGACTGTACTGGAACTGTGGCATGCAGTAAAGAACTATTGATAATGTTTAGAACAGGTGCTGCAAGAAAATCCATTGCACTTTTTACTGGTTTTGTTGGCACTGGATCTAGGGAGCAAGTAGTGGGTTTCATTTTAGAAATTAAAGTTAAGACTTCCTGCTCAGTTACAGGATTAAAATTACCAAAGTGCTGAATGCAATGTGAGACAGGGTCTGCTAAGCTAGTATGCAGTTTGTACTGTGATGCTGAGATCTGGAATTTTATATTTTTAATTTTCTCATTGAAGAAGTTCATAAAGTCTATACTGCTAATATCTGTTGGTATTTTGCACTGTAGATCTGAATTCCCATTTGTTAATTTAGCAACTGTTCTAAACAGTACCCGAGGATTTTTATTATTGCTATTGTGATGGACGGCCGGCATTTCAGTCCGGCTGGGATGTCCCTCAACTGAAGAAACCAGCCTGTTCAGGGCTCTACATCCTCCGGGACGCTAGATGGCAGCTTCCTTGGACGGAAATGGTTCCCCGAATTCCCGCAGGACAGCATGGAACATGGAGTCCACTTCTTCAGCCCTGTTGGGTACCGTGGGTGCCGCCAGGGGGAGCTCAACAATAACCCGAGGACGGAAACTCGCAGTACTTCCAGGATATTTGAAGAAGGCATTTGACCCGGAGAAGGAATTTAAGAACTTGAGTGTTTTCATTAAACCAGGGAGAGTTTCTATGTGCTTTGATCACTTTTGTTTTAAGGAGAGCCACTGTGTCCAGAGCATCTCTCAAGGTCACATTATAATGTGATGTTAGCTGATCTAAATTGTTTTCCACATTTACATTTGATGTTAACTGATCTAAATGGTTTTCCACAATTACACTCGACTTACTCAAAGTATCTATAAATTTTCTGTGAGTGCGTTGGCAAGGGCAGGACTAAATCAAATGTGATTAAGTAGTGATCATAAATAACTTCATTTAATGGAGTAATATTTAAATTTTGAATTTCAACTTTGTAAGTTATAATTAAATCTAATGTGTGTTTATGATTATGAGTTGGACCTTTGACAATCTGACAAAATCCTATTGAATTTAACAAATAAGTAAAACATTTGCTAAAAGTGTCAGTTTCCACATCAATGTGTACATTAAAATCCCCCATCAATACTACATGATCATAATTTATAGCCATTACATTTTTTTCATAGACAGTTTAATTTTTCACACAGTCTTAGTGCTATGGGATTTATTATTTTTCTTTTATTAATTAAAATGTTATGTATACTTTATCTCTCACATTTATACTGGTCAATTTGTTATCGTTTATGATTGTGGAACAATAGTCGGCTCTGTCCTTTCTTACACAGAGCATCAGTATTGGCAGTCCAGTCCAATTTATCATCCAGCTGCACTCCCAGGTATTTTTGCAGAGGGTGCAAACCTATAAATACCTGGGAGTGCAGCTGGATGATAAATTGGACTGGACTGCCAATACTGATGCTCTGTGTAAGAAAGGACAGAGCTGACTATACTTCCTTAGAAGGCTGGCGTCCTTCAACATCTGCAATAAGATGCTGCAGATGTTCTATCAGATGGTTGTGGCGAGCGCCCTCTTCTATGCAGTGGTGTGCTGGGAAAGCAGCATAAAGAAGAGGGACGCCTCATGCCTGGACAAACTGGTGAGGAAGGCAGGCTCTATTGTAGGCACAGAGCTGGACAGTTTCACATCCGTGGCAGAGCGACGGGCGCTCAGCAGGCTCCTGTCAATCATGGAGAATCCACTGCATCCACTAAACAGTATCATCTCCAGACAGGAACAGCTTCAGTGACAGACTGCTGTCACTGTCCTGCTCCACTGACAGACTGAGGAGATCGTTCCTCCCCCACACTATGCAACTCTTCAATTCCACCCGGGGGTGTAAACGTTAACATTATACAAAGTTATTGTCTGTCTGTATACCTGCATTGTTATTACTCTTTAATTTAATATTGTTCTTTATCAGTATGCTGCTGCTGGAGTATGTAAATTTCCCCTTGGGATTAATAAAGTATCTATCTATCTATCTATCTATCTATCTATCTATCTATCTATCTATCTATCTATCTATCTATCTATCTATCTATCTATCTATCTATCTATCTATCTATCTATCTATCTATCTATCTATCTATCTATCTATCTATCTATCGCTGCAATGGCATTCTTGTTTTGATATGCACACCGCCATTTTGAGTGACTGTATTCACACCTGTATGATGTCAGTAGGTGTGCCAGTATTTAACCTAAGGCTTGTTTACGTAGGCAGTGTCCAAATTGTTGGAAATAATATTAGCAAACGAATCACCACTAATTATTAAGAGTTACTAAATTTCTGCCAACAAACTTTGCATAATGTTCATTTCAATTTTTACAGCTAATGTTTGAGCTTTGGTACTTGATCCTCTGATTCTCCTGTTTCAGACTCCTGCTATCTTTTAACTATGTCTTGTAATTGTTTTTCCTTTTCATGTCCTGACCTCCTGTTTCCTGTCTGCCTTGGCGGACAGTACACGGTGTAGACATTTGAATCCTAAGTGAATAGATTGAGGTGGAACGATCACACAATGGCCAACCAGTGTACGAAATGAGGTGGTCTTGAGCTCCTTAATCAGCCCAATTGAGATCACCATTAGCTTTTGTTGGTTGCTCTACTTTTTCCAATGTCTCAATTAAAGTTGTTCTTTTAAATTCTGTAGTTGATATGTGCACAGCCATAAATAAATGAAAACAAAATGATCCCAGGTCTGTTTCCATCCTTGTACCTAGCACTGTCAGCATAGGCACCAGCCCCATGACAACCTGAATGTGAGTTTGAGAATATAATGTTATGTTTAAGCTTATAATTTTCAGATAGCCACACATTTTATTATGTGGCAGCTTCACTTCTAAAACTTATCTGGATAAATGGGCATTTTCTCAATTTGTACTAAATACAACTGGTTTTGAGCTTGAGAGCGCCATTTTACCATTAAAACCCAATTGACTCTGTAATGAATTGATATTCTCATTGGTGCTGCCCTCACATGGAACACTGCAGTCTGTTTGTTGTCCCCTTAGTTAATTGCTGTGCTGAATTTGTGCAGTTAAAAGAAACTGTATGACCAGAAATCTGGTGATGCAAATAAGGATGGACTTGGTGTGCTAGCTTCACCAGGCCACAGCACCAGACCAACAACCCAGCACCCAAGGCTATCGCTCTTTCACAACCAGCTGAGCAACTCCTGTGCTTGTTGGATACAGTTAAGTTTTCCTAAAGAAGTAACATGATGCTAAGGAAGGTGACCTTTGCTCCTGGAAATCAAACCGAACCAAATCTTGAGTTCTTTTGACTGTGTTTAACCAATTCAGCAAAGAGTACTAAATACCCTCTCAGCTCAAGCAGCAAAGCAAACGCCATTGTAAACCGCAGTGCTATAAAAGAGTCATTATGCACCTGACAGGTGTTGAAATAATGATAAAAATCTTTGGGCTCATCTCAGAAACTCACAAGTAAAAGAAAAATATGTCCAGGGTGTCTGAATTGCTAATCGTGCGTGTCTCTGTAATAGCATCTGTTTAACTTGGGCTTTTGTCCTCTTTCAGAAAGTTGACATGAAGAGTCTTGCTTAAAGGACAGAAACGGCATGCAGACTTATAATGTGTCGCTGATGATTAATACTCAGCCATTTGGGCTCATTGTCGCTTGAACTGTAAGCCTAATAATCTCAGGGTTAGCAAAGGAGTTCTCTTCAAATGAGGGGTGCTAAATGGAAAGGAAAAACTAAAAAGAGCTGTTATAAAAATAAGTCACGCTTTTGCTCATGTAAAGAAAAAAGAAAAACATGCAATCAGAGCTTGTTGTAATTTCCCACAAGTCAGTCTGCACAAACACTGTGAAGCAATAGAAAGGGCAGCAGAAGATGTCACTCCAAAAATTCTTTACCGACGAAACACCAAGCTTTACTGCTGGCAATAGATGAAAACAACAATTGACTTTAGTGAATTAATTGTCAGACATTTAAAAAATAGTTTAATAATGTTGCTCGACTGTGAGAAATGCTTTGCAAAATGGCCTGTAGGGAGGGGCCCTATTTGAGCAAGGAGAGGAAGAAAGTAATTGAATATTTAAATGGTATACTGCCAAAAACCTTTCTATTCATTATTATAATGAAGAGCGCACTCACACATCCACTCTCACATGGAAAAATTACAGCTGTCAATTACTGGACCACTCACTTTATAAATTAATTATTATGTGGAGGTCATTCTTAGCACAGACAACATGCAGGACAGAGAGAAAGACAGAGAACCACATTAGCAGAAGTTGAACAGGACCTACTGTACATATGCCAGTTTAGAAATCCTGGGGTCACCAGAGAACAGAAAGTCCTGCATGTCTGCTGTATGCTCTGGATGTACAACAGGCAAGGGCAACATGACCTGAGGGAGGCAGAAGCAGACCAAAAAGGAAAAGTATGATCATTTCTAGAGGACACTGGAGACAGATGGTGCAGTGGTGAGCATGGACTCCAGAACCTGGCATTGGACAGAGAGTGATGTCAAGGAGGGAAGGAACATCAGGGCTGGCAATGACTCCTTACCACCAGAAGGGAATGCACAAGAATTTACTGTCCATCAAATAGTGCAGTATGCTGAGATGCTGATGTGGTCTCTGTTTTCCATTGTTAAGTCTGTTTATATTATTTTCTGTTAGTAATGTTTTTATTTGGTCCTGCCATTTGATATTTCCATGCAATATATTTTGTTTCTGAAATTATTTTGTTGTTTGAAAAAATGTTCATGTACTTTAGAATTATTAAGAAATGATTTTATGTTCTCTAGGTCAAGGGTTTTTTGGTTCTTCTCTTCCTTTTAAGAAATAACAGAGCTGGTATTTTTGAGGATGTAGGCCATAAGTCTGGATTTGAGTTTCAGGGCCAGGTTTGGTTTGTGTTTTGAAACCTTTTTTGAATTTTGTTGGTCTAGACATCACAAAAGACAATAATTCTGAGCAAGGTCACAGGGTAATAGTACCCTGATCCAAATTAGCTACACTTTTCACACTAATTGCTTCTGCCATGCTCCTGATTTTTTCTTTATTTGTTGGCTTTGTTTCTAAGCCTATAATCCGATTCTTTTTGAATTATGGCATTCAAAATGTATGTCATATGAAATGAGATGCTTTACATGTTTATCTCCAAATTGCTTCATGATTTGAAATGAGTCTGTGGTGTTCAATGATGTTTTGTTTCAAGCATTTTCATAATGGTTTTATTAAATTTGACTTTTACATAAAAGGATAAATATTGTATCTAGGTGCTAGTGAGCTTTCTTTGTAAAGGACACATCCAGCTTTACTCAGCTAGAAATTTTGATTTGGTATCCCAGTACAAGGTCAACAAGGAATGTGAGCAGTGCCGGATTAACCAATAGGCACATGTAGCATATGCTACGGGCCCCGCAATTTCGGGGGCCCCCAAATGGTGGACCCAATATTTAATGATAAAGTGTAGAATTGAAAAACTGGTCTTTAAAAATATTATCTTTACGTTTTTAAACTGTAAATTTCTTACACAACAAAACTTTAGGGGCCCAACACATAAAATTCACATAAATATTATAAGATTCTTATTATAATCGAGAGTAAAATAATTATTTAGTCCGGTTTGAACTGTTCAGAATCTAAACTTCAGATGATGCAGACCAAAAGGGCCCCCAAATTTGAAATGTGCTACGGGCCCCCAAAGCTCTTAATCCGGCCCTGAATGTGAGCTCAACTTGATTATTGCAAATGGCTACACACTTATATGAAACGTAATTTGGGGATGTTGACACACCTTCCCTGTAAAAGAAGGGAGTCCTTTGTTGGGCACCATTACTTTCCATTGACTGCTACTACTCCAAAATCTAAGGAAATGAATGGATACAAGTTTAACATCATCATCAGGACAGCAGAGAGAACAACTGGCTGTACCCTCCCCACTCTGGAACAAATCTACACCTCCCGATGCCGCAAAAAAGCAGTAGACATTTCACAGGATTCATCACATCCCGGTCATTGCCTCTTCCAGCTTTTGCCATCTGGCAAGAGATACAGAGCAATGGAAACCAAAACAAACCGCCTTAAAAACAGTTTTTATCTAAAAGCAATCATGGCTCTGAACTCAGAATAAACTGCTCCATATCATTCTCCCAATGTGCAATATAGACCTTAAGTCAACCAGTGCAATTTGTACATTTAACAAGTGCAATTTGTATATTTTGTAAAGTACTTTTATTACTATTCGCTTTGCTATTATTTTCTCTCTTCTTGTCTTTTTAACTCTTATGCCTCACACTGAGTCGACTGCACCTTCAATTTCGATGTTCCTTAGTAAAAGTGACAATGACAATAAAGATCTATCTATCTATCTATCTATCTATCTATCTATCTATCTATCTATCTATCTATCTATCTATCTATCTATCTATCTATCTATCTATCTATCTATCTATCTATCTATCTATCTTGGTAACTGTTTTTCTTGCCAATGCTTGATCGTTGATTTCCACCTTTAGGTCAGATTCTTAACTCTTTGAAACACAAAAGAGCAACATCCAAAGTAATGGTACTAATAGACCAGTACCAGCTCCTTACCTGTAAAATCAAGAAAAACCAAGCCATTTGCTTAGTCATTAACCAAGCAAATAAGTGGATTAATCTCAGGTAGGCAGCAATGATCAGCAGGTGCTCTATCTGTTCAGTTCAGTGTCACAGTATGGTGCACAATATCTTCTTTTAAAAGAGATGAATTTTGAAGTGTACAATTTAGATTTATCTATCCTTGTACAGTATTGATATATTCTTTCATTTTATAAACCCATTTTCCCAAAACAAAGTAATAAGAAGCTGAAGCCCATGAAGATTATGTTATTGGCAGGACTCAGCAACCCAAACTCATGCAGAATCAAGTGAATACTGCAAATCAGATGGAAGAGAAGAGTCAAAAAATAGGTTGAGTACCCTGTCTGTCACATGAACACGTCTCCATCTCTCAGAGATGCTTAAAAACCATTTATTGCAATTATCCAGCAATTACTCGCAAAGCATTCTCCACCTGGATCAGTGTCTGCAAAAATAACATTTAGAATCTTTAGAAAAGATGACAGCGTGACGGAAAACAAAACAGCAGGGAGGTGGCAGCCAGGGCCGCACACATTTTTTCATTTTAACACCCCATTGTGAGCTTGTTTGCACAAATAACTGAGGAGTGATTCCTGAGCGTGTGTGCAAGCATTGATAACACTCTGACAGGCCACCTTTGTCTCCAGATAGGTGTTAAAATGTCTTCAGGTAAAAGCAATTAGGGAGCAAACATGTTGCCTGATCTGCAGTAGTGTCCACGCAGTAGTATATACTGCTAAGCCCCATTACATGCTCTAATTTAACAACGTTTTACAAATTCACATTCCAGCTGTCTTTCATCATTTCATTGTCATTCTTTTTGAATGTATACAGATACCTGGACCACCACAGCTGACAATGTTGTAACTGTATCCATAGCTTTCACACATTTTTTTGAGGTTTATTGAATTTAGTATCCTTTACAGCACCACAAAGCAGACAATACTAGAAACCTGGTGTGCGCATACACCAGATGAGTCTGCTCTCTAATTAATGCAGCAAAACTCCTGCAGGTCAGGAGACTTGATTGCTCAGCTCTGCACCAAGAATATTGCATATTAGTCAAGGTATAGCTGCAATTCTTGAGAGATGATCTAACAGAAATTATTGCAGGGATCTGGGTTTCGAATCCCGCTCATGGCACATTGCTGAATGGAAGAATATATCTCTAAAATATATATTTTTTAAACTTTCTCTTCAACGAACGGTGCTTTGAATTCTGCTTTGCAGATTTAGTTGTTTATTTTTCCTTTTTGATTAAACAAAAACTGTTTAATGAATGATTGATTTGTTAAGGAACACATGGACAACAAGCATAGTTAAAATCACAATTAAACAAACTGCCTGCAAATTCTATTGAATCATAATTATAACAAATAATAACGCATTTCACTTACTTATATAGCACCTTTACCATGGTCTCAGACGGCCGCACAGATAATCAAGAGGGGTACAATAAAAATGAAAGCACAATAAGAATGAATAAATAATAGTTCACAGCCTTGTGTTTGTATGTATTTATAAAATTTGGGAAGCAATATATTGTAGTTGATGCTGACATTTAATTAATCTGAAGTAGGTAAAAATAAATATTTGGAAATATTGCAAAGGGAAATGTTTATATACTTATAGTAAACAGCACACACACCATTTAGTTAATTTTATATATATATATATATATATATATATATATATCTATATCTTGTCACACATGACAAGATAGGCAGCTAAAGGGCAGCTAAAGGGCTTGAGTGACGGCAGTTCTGAAACAGGCCGGGAGGTAGCAGAGTGCACTGACTCTTTTTCTCTCTTCCCTGTAGACCATTCCCGGGAGATCCCATCTGCTTCTCTTGACGTCACTTCCGGGACCGAACCAATGGAAGGAGACCTTACTGGCTCCGGCCCCTGTGATATCATGTCCGGGCTCGAACCAATGGCTAACAAATATGGGCCCGATCCTTATGAGCTCACTTCCTATCTTCCCCTTTAAAAGCCTTCCCCTTTCCCCTGTTTGTCAGTCTTGTTTTGGGCTCAGTTGTGTGCACATCAGTGCTGTTATTGAATAAGAAAACGACTTTTCAGCCAGGATACCAGAATATACGGGTGGCTGCCCTAAACCTTTTTCTGTGTATGTCTCAGTTTTGTGACAATATATATATATATATATATATATATATATATATATATCTTCTTCTTCTTCTTCTTCTTCATTCGGCTGTTCCCGTTAGGGGTTGCCACAGCGGATCATCTTATATATATATATATATATATATATATATATATATATATATATATATATACTGTGTATATATATATATATATATATATATATATATATATATATATATATATACAGTATATATATATATATATATATATATATATATATATATATATATATATATATGTGCTGTTCTACAGCACGATTACAATCATCTGAGTATTAGTGTAGGTCTTTTTTATAAGCATATTTTATAACATCAATGTTAATATAGAGTATAACTATAATTATTATTATTTTGTATTAGCATTGATATGAACGATTTGTGAAATTAGTGTTAAGTATAAAAAATGAACATTTTGCACACATATTTAATAAATGTAATAAACTGCACCAAGAATGGTTAAAAAATCATTCAAAAAATGTGTACGTGAATGTAAATATATCTGCACAAACCGACACTCATGAGTAACATTTTTAGAAAGTTCAAAATGAAACGCAAATCGCATAGCGTCTGTGTGCAGACTCGAACGAGTTTTTGCAGAATACATTAACCGACAAGAGGCTGGCCACCATTTCTGAGTTTTGGTAGCCAACACGAGCTGTGAATCGCCAATTCTTGGTAGCCGACCGAGCCGTCATTGGCCAATTCTTGGTAGCCGATACGGGCTGCGATTGGCCCGAGCTTTCAATTCTTGGTAGAATCTTGGTAGCAGAAAGCGATCTGATTGGTTTTCGTTACCAAGAATTACTTCGACTCATGGCTGCTCGGGGGGGCTTCCCTATTCATTCAAAAGAGAAGATACCGTTGCTTGCTTCAGAATGAAGAGCGTAAATATATCCTTGAGATGTCAGTTATGAATTCAGGGCCTCTACTCACACAATTGCAAACAGTTCTGGCTTGTTTTTCACATTTAGTCTATATAGGTGCTCCTCACCAGACCTGTCTAAGAATGTCACCTTAACTGGTCCTACATCTTGCGTCTTCAGTGACAGCTGGCTCAAGCATCTTTCTGCTACTAAGAGCAGAGCAGTAAAGATAAACGGGACCCAGCTCCTGCTTCCATGCCCATCACGCATGCATTTAAATGCCCATTAGATGAAAGACTCCAATTTCTGGATGTAGAGGTCCCAGTTTTTCACAACCATCAGCACCACCAGACATGAATACTCTTTAAATACTTCAAATCTGACTTTGTGAATTATCAGGTGAAAGAGGGTTAGTGTTTGTATGCTGCAATGTTTAAATGTCATTATACAGTTTAGAGTAATTATAGACTGGATAGAAACACATTTCTAAAAAATGTATGCTTTCCATTTTTAAAGTACTTACTGTATGATGACTCTAAGATTTCTTCAGATTTCACATAGTGAGATTATATTGCTGAGTATCAGTTTGTGGAATGAACACACAAAATATCCATTCCTGGGTGAAGCAGAAGCACCATCACACAAAATGAGTTACAGGAGCAATATTTATGAGTTGCAAATCCACTGGATGACATGCCACCTACTGTACATCATCATGAAAGGACTACCTGTGGTATTTTTGCAGCCTTTATAGTGGTGCACCTTTCAAGCATCCTCCATGCTACCTGCTTTAAAAAGGACATCCAATTCTGATCTTCCCTTTCATGGACTATATGCTTCCAGCTACTAGGCCAGAAGTTCTTGACTAGACTCCTACCATTCCACATCTTTAAGAACAGAACAAAGTTTAATCTTTGGACCATGTGCTACTTAATATTGAAGTATACTTTACTGCTGCCAAACCTCCATTACCTTAGTCTTACTGTAATCTCTTGAGTCTTCTGCCCTCAGACTCCTTCAGGAAGCATGCTATCCAGCTATCATCTATTTTTCAGTTCTCTCTTGTATGCTGTTGCCCCTGCCTATTGCCCTTCTAGGGAACCCAGCACATACATAGGGCTTATTATCATCTGATATCCTATTCAATAGTTATTACCTTTAAATATTTCAAAAATATGTCTAACAATAAATGCCCTGTGTGAAAATGTTATTGAGCCCTTGAACCTAATAATTGGTCACACGACTTTTAGCAGCAATAGCTGTGTTATTAGTGATCAGTCTCTCATAGGTCCTTTCCTCCTCCTTACAGGAGGAGTGACATTTGTGGGTTTCAAGCAGTAACTGGTACGCCAAAACATCATAATGATGTTTAGTTGTGAACTTTGACTAAGCAATTTAATTCACTTCAGCTCAGTTGATTTTATGTATTGTGTTCTTATATGAGCACAGGCTTACTCATATTTACTAAATTGCAATATAGGTAAAAAAGTGATTAAACCATACAAGGTATATATATACATTAAGACACAGATTACATTTAACACAGTAAAACATGACAAATTCAAATGGTTAAAATAAACAAATCATAACAATGTAATGTCCCCTAACACAGTAATTGGGATATGGCCTGCTGACAGAGGAAGAGGAGGGATGGGAGGGAGTGTTAGCTCTATGAATGGAGCTGGGTCATTGCTGGGAAGTTCACGGTCAGAAGGTTGTCCTGCTTACAGTGCCGCCTCAAAGCCACAGTGGTGACAATATAACAGTCATGACACAAATTATAATTTGATAGTATATCTAGTTATTGAAGAATCGTTCAGAACAATCCACATTAGGCTCTACTGGGAGACTCCCATTTGAATGCTGCTGGAGTGGTCAGAATGCTCTCTCGCTCTTTCTCTCATTCTCTCTTGGTGCACTGGCTGTTACCTATGCTGATTCTGACAGAATCTGCAGAGAAGTTTAGAGGGTGCAAAGTTATGGAGCGATGCTATTCAAAAGTCCTGCCAAGGTGCATGTCAGCTGTTGTGGTGCTCCAGCACACCTGGGTTCCAGCGGTTGTGGGGTTCACAGACGCCACGGTGTGGCAACATTTTTTTGTAACTTGAAGACAATATTATTTTGGTACAATAAATCAGTCAGTGTCTAACTAGGAGTGTTACAACCTGCTAGACATCATTGCAAACAAAGAACTTTCTCAGCCTTTATCCCAAAGAATGATACAGCGTAATAATGAAAATAAAAAACATAAATGCATAATAAAAAAGACAAGCAAGCAACAACAACAACAACAACAACATTTATTTATATCGCACATTTTCATACAAAAAGTAGCTCAAAGTGCTTTACATAATGAAGAGAAGAAAAATAAAAGACAAAATAAGAAATTAAAATAAGGCAACATTAATTAACATAGAAAGGAGTAAGGTCCAATGGCCAGGGTGGACAGAAAAAACAAAAAAAAAACTCCAGAAGGCTGGAGAAAAAAATAAAATCTGTAGGGGTTCCAGGCCACGAGACCGCCCAGTCCCCTTTGGGCATTCTACCTAACATAAATGAAATAGTCCTCTTTGTAGTTCGGGCTTTTCACGGAGTCACTTGATGCTGATGGTCATACAGACTTCTGGCTTTTAATCCATCCATCAAGCAATGTAACTTAATAACAGTGAGTAAAAATAAAGTATATATTAGACATGAAAGAATGATATTTAATAAACTAGCTATTTGTAAGATGTCACACACGTGTGAGTAGGAGGCAGCTAAAGGGCCTGAGTAATTGTAATTCCACGACAGACCGCGGGGCGGCGGGGTGTGCTGACTGTCTCTCTCTGTTCCTTGCAGACCATTCTCGGTTCCGGTGCCTCTGAAGACATCACTTCCAGTTTCGGCACCTTTGCTGCTGTCACGTGTGGTCCCGATGACATCACTTCTGGTTCTGGCCCCAGTGATGACGTCACTTCCTGCACTGGCCTTTAAAGCCACTATCTTGCCTCCATACAATCAGTTCTGCTTTAGACTCAGATCAGTGAACACATTTAAACCTACAGTAGTTTGCACCTGTGGAACAATATATGGGTGGTTGCCCCAAACCTTTATGATGTCTTTGCCTCATCATTGTTACAAAGACTTCAAAGTTTATCAAACATACACACCACTATGATGCAATGAATACTGATTGATTTTTACTGCTAGCTGAAAGAGAAACACAAACATTCTAGTTAAAAGTGTTGACTGATGGCATACTGTCTAGGTCCTGATGTAACATTAGTACTATGTATAAATATGGTTATCCCTCAGTGAATACAGAAACCCTTTCCTGTTTAGTGGTAATTAGATTCCAAACAAGTAGGCCCTACTGGCAAGTTTTGATCTTCTGGTGTTGAAGTCTTTCTTCTTTGACTCTCAGCCTTTCATTGCTCAATTTCATTTGGCTTCACAGTATTTTCATCCTTGCCATCCGTTTTTGACTACGATAATTGTCTCTCATCATCTCTCAGTCCTTTTTCTCACAATAATCTTCAATACCTAGCATGTCATAGCACATACCACACCATCCATCCATCCATTTTCCAACCCGCTGAATCCGAACACAGGGTTACGGGGGTCTGCTGGAGCCAATCCCAGCCAACACAGGGCACAAGGCAGGAACCAATCTCGGGCAGGGTGCCAACCCATCGCAGCATACCATACCAACTGACCATTATTATGAGTTTCACCCTGTGTTAACTGTTTTCCAGATTAGCTGCTCTAAAAGTTATACCTTTGACTCATTTGGTCATATAAAATTGTCACATAACTTTTAAGAATTTATTTTGGAGAGGAAATATTTTTGCCTTGGTACTCTAACACATTATTCTATTTTTACCAATGCATTTCTAATGACGGAGTCATGATCACTAACCATAACCAGAACAAGAGAGGCCTATAGACCCTTAGATGTCATTCTTGAGCTTTTTGTGAATCAATACAAATTTTTATGCATTAGCCTTGGAAATCTTTTAGAAGGACAGGTATTTCTATGAAGTTTGAATTGTATAATTTGGTTTGACTATGGGTCATGATGCCTCAGATACTTAGAAATTGGTTTGCACCTCTTCTTAGATTGATAAGACACCATGGCGGTTGATAAAATTTAAAGGCATGATGTGCCTCTTGAAACTGTCATGATGTGGTTTTCTATGCTCAATAACTTATTTCTTATTGTTCTGTAATAATTTTGAATAGTTTTTTTAATTATTATTTAATCGTAGTATTCTAATGGTCAGTCAGTCATTGTCCAACCCGCTATATTCTAACACAGGGTCACGGGGGTCTGCTGGAGACAATCCCAGCCAACATAGGGCGCAAGGCAGGAACAAACCCTGGGCAGGGCGCCAACACACACTACGGACAATTTAGGATCGCCAATGCACCTAACCTGCATGTATTTGGACTGTGGGAGGAAACTGCAGCACCTGGAGGAAACCCACGCAGACACGGGGAGAAAATGCAAACTCCACACAGGGAGGACTTAGGAAGCAAACCCAGGTCTCCTTAGTGCGAGGCAGCAGCACTTATTCTAATTGTAAAGTCCTCAAATTGCTATTTTATTTTTTGTGCAAAATAAAGTTGTTTGTGGAAACAAAACACCATTTACAGTATTGTGCTTTTAGTAACAGGTGATGTCAAATGCTAACACTTTAAAAGATGGTTGCACTCATTGGATTGTACCTAAGTTTTGGATAAAAACTGTCAAAAGTTATGATTACCACAGCAAATGTAGGTTTATCTAAGGAAAGATACTTAATTTTGCTTTATGACTGTGATTTTTGTGTGCTTTTTGACAATGGTGACTGATCTAGGCAGTGTGGTGTAGTCTTAAGTTAAGTCTTTACACTTCAAACCCTAAGGCTGTGGGTTCAAATCCAACTAATGATACTGTATGACCATCATCCAGTCATGTGACCTGCCTGTGCTCTAATTGGAAAACCAAAAGAAATGTAACCAATTGTACCATAAATGTTGTAATTCACCTTAGATTAAGATGTCAGCCAAATAAGTAAACAATCTTGTGTTAATTTTGATAATGACTGTGGGTTCTTTTTCTGACTTTTATTTTTGACACACCAGTCATGGCATACTGTCTTTTGCAGATATTTTACCAATTCTTTCTTTGAATTTTTACAGTGGTCATGGCAGTGTGAATTTCACTCTGATGTGAGAGCCAATATTGGTCACAAGTAACTTGAGCATGGTTGGTCGAAATCAGTTCTGATGGTGTGCTGACTGCACTAGACAACAGCAGAATTTATTTATAAAATGAACCAGGAGATGATTGTAACTAAAGGAGCAGAGGTGGGGTGTAACCGAGAAGTCAAAAAACAAAATTCCAAGGCTTGATATGTGTGACACAAATTAGAGTCAAATAAACAGGAAAGGAAAATTAAAACAAATGTAACCATAGCCAAAACATTTACCTTAAATCATACTTAAAAAGGCAGAGCTAGAATTTGTTAACCAAAATTATATCAAAACAACAAACAAAATGAAAGTTTAAAGGTTTGGTTTGGTTCCAATTGTCATAATAGACAGTACTGTTCAGTAGTTTTGCTGTTTGGGAACATCCAACCAACCATTATCCATCCATCCATCCATCCATCCATTATCCAACCCGCTATATCCTAACTACAGGGTCACGGGGGTCTGCTGGAGCCAATCCAGCCAACACAGGGCAGAAGGCAGGAAACAAACCCCCGGCCCACTGCAGGGCACACACACACACACACCAAGCACACACTAGGGCCAATTTAGAATCTCCAATGCACCTAAACTACATGTCTTTGGACTGTAGGAGGAAACCGGAGACACGGGGAGAACATGCAAACTCCATGCAGGGAGGAAGTGAACTCAGGTGTCCTTACTGCGAGGCAGCAGCGCTACCACTGCGCCACCGTGCTGCCCTGTTTGGGAACATTTTGAATTAAATTAATTTTTTTTATTATTTACACAAATTATAAGTCACATGACTGTGGTTGTCACACCTGCAATATAACAGGAAATTCTGCTATAAATATGACTACTGCCCCATTTATTTTCAGCATCATTAAAAACGTATCAAGCAAGATTACTTGACCTCTAAAGCAACTACAATAAGAACTAAATATTTTTAGAGGTTAAGGAGAATTTATAAAAAATCTGAAACAAGTTATTAAAGAATGCATTTAAACAACTCTAATTTTCCATCAATTTGTTTTAAGTTAATTTTATATACCTGAAGATCAGCTGTCTGGTTACTTTGTAACCAAACAAATGACTAGAGGATCAAACTTTTGTGTCTTTTTTCTCTTATTAATTTACCATACATACCATTCAATGCCCCTCCAAATCTGACCAAATTCATTACGAAAAATATAAAACTACTCAAAAACTAGACAGGGTAAATTCTTTTTCACTCCATATTTACATACCCCTACCAGGGCATTTTCTAACAGTGCCTCACTGTGCCCATTTTTATGTTGGACTACAGTAAGTCAAATGTCTGCTGTTAGGTCTTTTGTTGCTAATGTCTCCCATGCACTTTGAGGGCTGACTTTGCAAAAGCACCTTGGCCAGTGGCTAAAGCACCAGAGAGCAAAGCAGAAAGCCACTGGTTCATATCTTGCTACCCTAAGCAATTAAGCGCTGCCATATGCTAAGAGGAGCAAGTATTTATTTTTAGTGTACTTAACATGTAGATGTAATGTAATACTGAATAGCATTCACTCTCAAAGATGCCATTTAAGCAAAGATCAATTATTTCATGAAGCAGGGATCACTAGCCCCTTGGCTTACCAATAGTGAGATAAAATATAGAAGTGAACACAGCAGCTTTATTGTCCTTACCTGCTGCAGGAACTGTTCTTGAAAAGAGCAATGCAAGGTATCCAGTGACTAGAGTATTTTATCAAATGCTAAATTAATCGTTCTATCTATTCATTTTCTGAAACTACATTTTCTGTTATTGGGTTGTAAGAATGCAAAACTTCGCTAAATGTTAAATGTTATTCATAAAACAAGAGTAAGAGAAAAAGTGGTTCAAACTATTGGTGAATAGTAAATGTGTGTCAAGACTGGCAAAGTGGTTCTAATCTAAACCGTTTGCTGCTTGATCATCGGCAAGTCACTTGAGCTGGACATGCTCAGACTATATTAATGCACTTTTCATTGCATATATAATCTTCACCGTGACATGCGCTATATACAATTTTTTATTTATTTTATGACTGTCCAGATTGATTGCCTTTCCCCTCTTTGGCAATGCAGTCTGACAGAACACATGCTGGCCGGTACTCTACAGCCTGGCTTCTCATTTAATTCAAACAGCTCTTAGTCCCTGCGATATTCTCTGTATACAGCATGGAAAATAATGCAATCCACATGCAGTAATTGTTTGCCTGTGCTTGTCACAAGAGTGTCAGGCTGCAGGGAACAGGAAATATGGTAATATGCAATTGAAATATGTAAGGTTTTCAAAGCCGCTCAAGATAACAAGCCCATAGGCTTTAAGTCAAATAAATTAGCTGCTACATTACTATAAACATGGACCAGTGAGGAATTTGCATTAGCTGGAAATACCTCAGGCAGAGAGAAAGGGGAAGGATTTGTAAAACGACTAAGTAATAAAAATTTCTTACATACACAATGCATATTTCACCAAGCTCTCTGTACTTCCTCATGCTGAACCATTTCAAAAGCTGTTCCATCCATCATCAAAGGAAAGGAAAAGCTCAGGATAATTATTTTCGAGGACATCTTAGAGTAAAGGAAGGTTCCTGTGCTTTAGCTTCCAGTGGAATGAGTACTAGAACTCTGTTGGAAGTTACCTGGATAGCCTTGCTTACTGAAAGCGATACTTCTTTTCCTTTTTCTAACATGTGTTAAAGATGTGCACTGGTCCATTGTAGGGCCTCCACAGCTGGTAACATGAACATGTGGGAGTAATGTTGCAATTAAACCATCAGAGTGGTCTCAGTTTTGTTAGAGATGTGACAAACACTCACATGTCATGGTGATATCAGAGGCTTCACTCAAGCATTATTGACAGCATGCTGAGGACAAGGCGAAGAACGGGGAGGAAGAGAAGGAGGAGGAAGGGACCAGAAAAAAACAGGATTTTCAGCTTCTCTTTTTCCAAGTTACTGGATCTATATGCATGTAAAGAAAACATGCAGTGGATACTTCTTATCTTGTAGAAAGCAGAATACGGCCTGTCTGAATGACAATTTATCATTATTGGCTATAAGCTGTAAAAAGATGGTATCTTGTTATCATCTTTCTTGCTGATTCTCTGAAATAGACACTATTAGCCACACAACTAAAGGGTTTCAGGTTCAAATTACACCACTTCTTCACTTTTTATGTTCATGCAAGTCACTTAATCTATTCTGTCTCCAACTATATGAGCATTCATCTCCATGAGCAGGAGTTTGACCAGCAATGGTTCAGTGACTTTTCCCTGTCAGATTAGATTCAGTCAAGGAACATGATCAGCACCATTTTTTTTCTGTAATGCAGAGGGTACATCTTTGGAAGTTCCAGGTCAAGATCAACGCTTAATAATAATAATTTCTATTCCCAATCAGCGTAAAATATGATAGCAACGTTTGGAACAGTCCTGTCTTATTTTAAGTTTTGTCTATAGTTACTTTTGTACTGTACGTAGAAATCACTTTGAGCCTGTAAGGCAGTATATAATAAGAAATAGAGCTGTTTAAGTATAAGCAAGCCTTTTAACTTTGCTGTACCACTATGAGTATATTTTGTTAATAACCAGCACTGAGCAGGGTGTGACCAGGAACAAGTCCCTTAACCTGCATGCACTCCTACAGGATGAATGTGCATATTTCTAATACATGGATTTGTACAGAATATTGAAACATCTTTACAGGTATGCTAAGCATGAAAGGCACCATATGTAATAAACTATGATGATATTAAATATTTCATATATTTATATTTATTCATATCATGTATCTGTACTTAGTGATCAGTGTTCATATGTATATAGAGTACTGTTCCTTGTCTTTATATATAATACACTACCATGGCTGTCCGTTTGTCTGTCCAGCTGTAGATCGCAAACCGCTTGAACTATTGACCTGAAATTTGGTACACATATACTACGTGACGTCTACCACTTCTAGGGTGATGATTGACCTCCAAGGTTATTCCTCTTTTTATTGTTATGTTATTTTATTGTAGAATCAACTCTTGGCAGCGGCCAGCATGCGTACAGGCGCCATTCTCATCCCTACCACCTTCGCTGTCACTTCTCCTACCTCTTCATATCTTAAATCATTCTCGAGGTAGATTGAAGACTGAAGTGCCAGCTGAAGTGAAAAATTAAAGAAAACGTACTAAGTAATTGTAACACAAACACTGACTTAATCAGTTTTAATGCAAAAAGATGCCGACGAAAGAAAAGAAGAAGCGGACTGATAGGGTGGAGAAAAGAAGAGCTGCTCAGGAGGCAGCAAGTGCATTAACCTCTGAGCAAATGAATGCTAAACGTACAGAGAAAGAGGATGAAAACTAGGAATGCTCAAGTCAAGTGTATTCACTGCATGTTACTGTGCAGTGTGCCATTACTGGTATTACCTGTAAATTCATTTATCATATGAATATATATTTTCATTTTTTTGCTGCCTTATTTCACCTTACTCTACTTTCTGGTTAGACAATAAACTGCATTTCGTTATACCTTTACAATGACAATAAAGTTGAATCTAATTAAATCTAATCTAATGGTCGCTAACAAGATTCTTAATCTGCATATGTTGTGGCTAACATATTTAATATAAATTGTGATGGGTCGGGGAGCATTTAGACAATTAAACACAAAGTCTTTGAATAAGACCTTTAAATAAGACTTCTCAACAAGATTTGTGAGAAGGCTTTAATAATTACTAAGAGGGAAGAACACAAATTGGCAGAGTCCACAAATGACAGAATTAGACTTTCTTACTTTTCAGAAATGTGTACTCTTATTACAAATTAAATATGTCTTTTACTTGAACTAGACCCCTCTCTAGTCTGTGCCCTAGTTACCACAGTAGGCTCCCTGGATAGTGGATCAGTATTATGTCTCAGGCCAGTCACATATGGAGTTCCGGTGCACTTGGCAGCCTCATTTCTTTGGTCATGTGACTAGAAGGACTGACCCATTGACATCTGGATTTGAATTCACTGAGCTGTGCAGGGGACCTCTGCTCTTCTGGTGATCTCCTGAGAAGAGAGAAGAACGTGCTTTGAGGTATCTGTGGCTTTCCTTGTGCTCCTGGCACTTTCTTCTCAGGGAAGCAGGGTAAACTGCAGCAGTATGCTGTATATTACACATTAAGGTCACTACTGCCGTGTCCCATAACCCAGGATAAAGACAAGGATGCCAAAGTATATCACAAATAAGAGTTTTGTGTTTAAATAAAAAACATAGAGTACTAAATATAATGGTAGCAAGCAAAAAAAGCTGCTACATCTCTGGGAATACCTCACTGTGTGTTAAACCCTTGTCTAACAGGTGGGATGGCTTGCTAGCTTAACTACATAAAAAATCCAAACCCACCCCAACACTCATCGACTGCTTTCCTTTAACCTCTTCCCACCTCACTCACACCTAGTGAGCCACTGAGATAGAACATGTTTTAAACCCATACCCAGTATCTTAACACCTTGAACTACTGCTAGCATCAAGATGGCTTACTTTTGCCTCAGTAACACCAGACTAGAAAACCCTCTAGTGACTCCTGATTACTGTGCACCCCTGTAACCTTCTGCATTCTCAGAAATTATATATGTAAACTTTGCAATCAGTTTTCCCTTCAGGGCACCTGGTACACATACTCACAAGGCAAACTGAAAGCTCAGTATATCTGTCTTCATGCACTTACCTACCGACAAGCCTTGAAAGTGCCAACACCTGCTGATAGCACCGGCCAAGGCCTTGGGGAGTATTGTCATGTCCTGCACTGCTCTTTCCTCATCACTATATATACTGTATATCATATACTATACAATATATATATGAAATCAGTGGTATTGTACAATATACTGAAAAACACTTTAGGAATGTGTTTAGACAGAGCATTTTCTAAAATAAATGACAATCACTTATTATTAGGGGAAAAACAATAATCAGTTTATACTGTGAATAATAATAAATATGAATATCTATAAATAGTATGATATAAGCATAAATGCCCAACATAAATAAAAATGTCATAGATTTGTTCCATTTCAGTATTTTTGCCTTGGTTAAACTGACCACAGAGAGCAACCACAACTATTATTATTATTATTATTATTAGTATTCTTTAAAGCTTTCAATATTTTAGATGACAATGAAAGCATTTTAATAGTTTCCTCTGTCATTGTAAGTGCCGTTGGGATGTTATTTATTGCAGAGCACTTGTAAACTCTGCTGTGGAATGAAAACCTCGTGAACCTCTATTGAAAACGTTAAGTGTACTTTTCCATTAATCACTGCAAATGGTGCAGTCTCCAGATGTGGAGCAAGGCAGCTGGTGCCAAGTCTTTTAAGAGATGTTAATGTTAAACAGTGAGATAGCACACTCATTGCTTAGAAATTCAATGGTGCAACTAATTGCTAATCTGCTTATCATCTTAACAGAGTCCAGATTGGATGGCTGTTTCAGTAAATGTTGTCCGCCATCCCCACAAATGATGCATATGGAAAGGTTAAACAACTCTGGGACAACTGAAAGGTCTTTGGTCATTGGGCATGTGTTCCCCGGGCTGGACAGAGGCTTTGCACAAACTATATAAATGCTTGGAATTGGTCTTTGTTGCAGAATACTATTTGTTTTTGTGAACATGCCACAGATTGGCAGGTGGCACAGAGTCAGTCACCTGATAAGAAAAACACAGCACATTCATGTGTAGTCATAAAAATCATCACATATAGTAAGGATCTCCTCACATAGTATCAGGCAAAGTGCTGCCAATAGTGCAATTTCATTTTTAATCTTGCAGGGTCATTTATTTTTTTTTCTGATTTTTTCTTGTTCCCACCCAAAGCTGCTTTAAGCATTAAAGCTGTTAAGTCTGTATCCATAGTTTTAAGCAGATATAGCATAATTCTATTACTGTTATCGAAAGCGTGACATTTCTAGGAATAAGGAATTCTGTAGGGAAATATTAATATATTCAGAGTTCAAACTACGAATGACATGTTATCAGTTCAGACTCACATTTAGTGTTATCACTTCAATTTAAGGAACAGACTTGTATGTATGTCAAACACTGCTGACAGTTCTAACATGTGCCTATAACATGTAACTATAGTACATTTGAGGAACTTGACCGGACATCTTAGAACTGTACATGTTAATTCTGTTGCCCTGGAAGAACAAGCGACGTGGTAGCAGGTGTTGTATTTATGCATTGTGACAGTTTAAGGTCTCCGTGACTCCTTGAACCCTCAGACCACACGTCAGACACCAGGTAAAAGTCCAAAGATGACTATTTATTATAATAATGAAGTGCACAAAGCACCACCACTCCACTATACTCAATAACAAATCAATACTCAATAATAAATCAATAAACAATCCTCCACACTCCCAGACACATTTCCACCCTTCCACCCAGCTCAGCTCAGTGTTTGGGCTTTCCCACAGTCCTTTTATACCCCCTGACCCGGAGGTGTTCCTGTCCAACAATCTACAAGTCCTTATGACTTCTGGGTCAGGGTAAAAGTCCTTTTCCTCAACCTGGAAGCACATCGTTTCTTTTTGTCATGTGATCATGACGCACTTCCGGGTTATAGGGCACGTAAGAGTCCTTGAGCCTCCCTGCAGCGTCCTCTGGTGGGCTCCACGGTGTCCAGCAGGGTTGGGAATAAAAACTCCATTGTCCATAATTCCCTGCTGGTCTTCAGGGCACTTCCATGCTACAGGGAGGGCTCCATCTAGCGGCCTGGGGGTATTGGCCGGGGTAAATGGCCGGCCAACCCTCACAGCATGTTTGTCAATATTCTCTGCAATGACCTGGCGTCCTATTCAGGTTGGTTTCTGCTTTACACCCAGTCCTGCTATGATGAGCTCTGACTCCCCTGCAATTGAATATGCAGGCTGAGAAAAAGTGTGGCCTAATGAATGAATACAGCAGGCATGTACTCTGTGGTCAAACTACACTTTGGTGTGTTCAAATAGCAATTACAGTACGCAAACTTACAAGTTATTTAAAAAATTTTCTTAAACTGAAATCAACGGTTGTAACAAAGAAGATGGCCAGAAATGTTACCCTCAGATACACATACAGAGCCCCATATTCTTTATGAAGTCTCTAGTTTTTTTCTTAGTCAAGTTTGTGTTAATAAGAATTGCTTGTGAACATTTTGAATTCACTTCCATTTTTTTGGCCTGGCACCTCCTGAGAAAACCCCCACATGTGATCGACCACTCGACTTGTTTTGATGTCTAGTTATAAAAGATGTAATCTTTATGGCGTTACCTTTTATTTTTGGCCTCCTAGACCCCACCTCAGTTTGGTCCATTTTGGACCATGCATTGTGCAAGAAACTACACCTTTATGATAAAGAGCAATAGGTGTCTTCAGCAAAAATGATCAGAGTAGGACTTGAAGTTGTGCATGCTGAATTTACTGAACCCAGGGATCCACTCCTAACGGGATAGAAGGGATCAAAGTTACTCCTTTTCACAAAACTTTGAAAAAATGGGGATCTGTACTATAGGCACATGGACTGTCATTTTATGCTATTTCCTGATCACAAATATGATAACATTTTTGAAATTTGATTCTTTAATGGTGATCTTAGTCCTCTAAGAAGTACTCCCAGAATGTAGGAAATGACACATTTCAAACTTAAGGGGTATTATTTTAGATTTTTTCAAGGTCAATGATTACGGATATGATGTTATTTTTGATCCATTACTATGGATCTAACCGGCTGTGTACTGATATCAGTTGGCCAAAAGTATCAATTTTCTATCACATTCGAGAATATTTGGACTTTAAACATTAAACTGAAGCACATGTTTCAATATTTCAAATATTTGATGCAGCTATACTTGTTTATTATGCACTTCTACCTTATTAAGTAAATCATTACATTTTTTAAGAACAGAAATTAAGGTGGCTTACATTCATTTAGAATTTTTCATCATGTTATAACTTTGTCAAAATTAGAGAACAAAGCTGGCAAACATTCATGCAGCTTTGCAGTGTTGTCTGCCTCATTGTAAACTGGGATGCTCCATAGCCTGGAATTATAGTATTAGTTACCCTATGATTGCTTTCAGCTGCTCATTTCAAAGTACACTCTTGGAAAAAGCACTCTTCTAGTAAATTGATTGATTGGCTATGTATATATTAAGTACTGGAAGAAAAATAGTTTCAAAACACACAGTTTTCTGCCTTTAGGTAAGAAGATTCACCATTGCCAGTAAGATAGTGTAGCAGTAGGGGCGCTAGAGCTCCCTTGAACCCTCAGGTACCACTCCAAACACCAGGTAAAATTCCAATTATTATTTATTTTATAATAATAGTGTGCACAAAGCACCCTCCACTCCACACTACTCATACAAATCAATACTCAATACAATAATCAATTCACCAATCCTCCTCTCCCAGATGTGTTGCCACCCTTCCACCCAGCTCAGCTCAGTGTCTGGGCTTTCCCACAGTCCTTTTATATTCCCTGACCCGGAAGTGGTTCCAATCCTACAGTCCATGATTCCTTATCAATTCCGGGTCAGATTAAAAGTCCTTTTCTTCAACCCGGACGCACGTCGTTCCTTCCGGTCTTGTGATTATGACGCACTTCCGGGTTATAGGGCATGTAGCACTCTGTAAGCCTCCATACAGTGGCTCCTGGTGGCCCCCATGGTATCCAGGAGGGTTGTTTATAAAAACTACACCGTCCATAATGCCCTGCTGGAATTTGGGTACCTTCCATGCTGCTGGGAGGACTCCATCTAGCGGCCTGGAGGTGTGAACCGGAATATTCGGCCGGCAATCCCTCACAATAAGTAAACAGGAACTACAACCTGTTGCTTGGAGAAAAAATATGGCACCACTTCACTGAGACTGTGATATAGGTTTTAAAACGTTCCACTGTTTTACCTTTCGGGTTACATTTTCATCCTCATCTAGAGTAAGTTCATGAACTCTGCGTAGTGACCAAAAGAATGAGTCTCAGGTTGGACAGAGAGCACCTTTGAATTTCTCTGAAGATGCTGCAGACAGGTCTCTGCAATTCAACATTTTGTCACTGTGACTCTTGCAAGGCAATTGAAGAGAAAAATATTTGCATTTAAAATGTATCAAAATTTTCATGGGACACAAATTGCTTACAATCACACATAAATAAAGAGAAGCACAAAGATGCTCTGACACTTTCACACAGTTAAAGTTAACACTAAGAATTGTAACAAACAAGATGGAAAGCTTTCAACAAAATTAGAAGATTGAACTAAATCTTCTAAAGTTCTAAAACTCTATTTACTTTAATAGAAATAAAAGAGATAACCTCTATTTTTTTCCCTCAGAAACCTTATTCATTCTCTATTTCTCCACATAATTGTGGCTGATCTCAATTCAATTTTAAAATCTGTGGATGCATTTTTCAAAACACTCCTGCAAATCATCTTTGTTTCAGCTTTGCCAGCTCTTTATTCATTGATTTGCTCATGTCTTCTTAATCCTCATAGCGTTTTTCCTGTAGGGAAGAGCCAGAAATTGCAAGGAGCTAGGTAAGGTAAGTAGAGTAGGACATCCTTAAGGCACCAATGAAGAGGATACTCTTGGTACCATGATGTGATGTCCTTCACCTTTGTTATGCTAAAGGAACCAGTCACTCAACATACACTTGAGGTGACCTCTTTTGAGATCTTGGTTAACTTCAGACAAACATTTGTTCGTGTAGACATCTGAAACCAGGCAAGCTGCTTCCGGATGGTTCTTTGCCAAGAAGAGCTTCAAACTTCTTGAAGCTTTCAGATAAACCGTAATTTGTTCTCATTGGGGAAATTCACTTTGAGCACACACCAGGTTTATGTCTACCTTCATTTCTTGTGTCCATAATGACCTATGTACCTGAAAATTTTAGTAAGTTTTTTGTAAATATTTGAATAAGGTTCCCTGAAAAAATCAACCACAGGGAACAAATTTAACAGTTCACAGAAAAGGAACTTTGGAACTCCCCTCATATTAATCTACTATATAATAAAATGCTATGATCTGTGAGTGTGTCCGGTTCCTCCAAGAAATCTGATTAGTTAGTTTGGCCTTGATGAGGTTAGTCGGTTTAGCTCTGGTGACTTCATTGATAGAGGAAGTGCAAATGTGAGACACATGAGTAGGAGTAAACGTGTAGTAGGCCTGCTGAGAATCGCCTTCAAAGATGGGAAGTATAAAAGTGCAAAGGAGGCAAGCAAAGTGCTTTGAAATGAGAGAGTCTGAGAAGAAGGCTTTACAGGAATGCACTTGAAAGATGAAGAGCTGGGTAAGAGAGGTTTAGACACGAGATTAGACACATGAGGACACCAAGGAAATGTGCTGAAAGTACACGTAAGACAAGACATATCAGATATTGTAATATTTATTCTAGTACCTGTCTTTGACCATGACCAGGGGCTCATGTATAATTTACCATGAGTTCATAGAGGCCAAGACAACTACAACTGTCAGGATAAGCTCCAAGCCTTGGTCTTAATATAACAGAACAGACATGCTTTGGGTAGAGTCCCCAGAAACACATTAAAAAAACTTAATTAATCCTCAAATGAAGGAACTCAATGGCACAGTGTAGTTGCCTTTGAACCTCTCACTTTCATCATCTTCCAAAAGACATCATGTACATGTACACAGAGTTGGCAAACTCCTATCGCCCCTCAAGTTTCCATGAAAAGAAAAACAATTGGTCTATAGTTCCATGGCTAGGACAGAATTTGGTGTACCTACAAGACAATATTTCAAATAAAGGTTAATATTTCTCTGTTCTTGCGGTGAACAGCCTGGCCAATGTAAAGGTGTGCCAGAAATTTTTTAAAGGCTGTCTGAAAATGTACTGTTTAACTGAAAGTCATACTGAGGTGACCCTCTTGTCTGTAGATGCAAGTGCCAACTGTATAGCTTGCAGCAAAATGGAGAGTTGCCAGTGCAGTGTTTAGAGGAGGGCGCAATGATATACAGCAAGGATTTTTCAAACTCAAACATAAACTGGATCTCATTAACCACTACAGAAGTTATACCACAATCTTAAAATCATAAAATCATAAAATCAAATCAAAATAGGAAAACAAAGATTGGTTAATTAAAACTAAATAATCAAGTTTTGCTGCCATGGAAATCTGGCACTTATAAAGTGTCTTTTTAGGCATGTTGTTAAATCTAATGGATAAGGCCATCCGCACATTGATTACTGAACCTGCTTAATAGAATTCAGACTCATAAAGGAGCTGAAGCCTATCCCATTAGAACTGGGTGCACGGCAGGAACTAGACCTGGACTGGGGGACACCACATTGCAGTGCACACATGTAGACCAAATTTCAAGTTGACAGTTAACCTAACATACATGTCTATGGGATGAATATCTGAATATCCAGACATAAACCCCATGCATATGTGGATATTCTTGCTAACTCAACAGAGATGTGGGGTGGGATTAGCACCCAGGACTCTACAGCTATGAAGCACCAGTGCTTATTACCAAATGTTTCTAGTTTGATAATGCTTTGCAAAACTGAACAATTATCCAATGTCAGTCATGTCTGAACAGAGAGGGAGCATTGTTGTTGAATTTATCTCCTTTCTTCTCTACAATTTAGATGGAAACCAGCTGGGTGAAGACTAACATTACTTCCTCTCCATCCCATGACGCCTCACCTCTTCTAGAAAGCACTATAACAACCTGGCGACTACTGGAACCAGGCGTTGATTTTGGACATGTGTCTGGTAGAGACACAGCTGCTGTCCAGAAGCATTCTCTAACCAATACAGTAGATGAAAACAGCTCTTATTCAGCCCCCTTATTGTGTTTTGACCTTTTCCCAAATTTTTCTTTTCCTTCCATCATTAAACAGGGTCTGCCAGGTTGGCACCTCCAATCTTTGTGCTCTCTTGCTAACTGAATAGGTATTCATTATAAAACAGTCATTATAACCAGTCTTTAAACATTTTATTAGCTGTGCTATTAATGATAATAAATTATTATTAAAATAATCATGCTTTTGAAATGTTATCTTCATTATTTGTTTTATGTGAAGTGAAAATTGATATAGTATGTTTTAAAACATATAGATTTTTATTAATTGCTTATAATGGATGCCTAAACTAAAGTATTACAATTATTGTTAGTCTCCAAACTATAGCCTACATTCTGCAAAAGCATTTTATTTGTCACCAGCAGAAACAATTCTGGTTGGATATTTTCCTACTCAAATGGTATTAGCCTGTGCCTTAAACAAAAAAAAAATGAATGATAAGAAATTAAAAATGATCATGCATCAAATAGCTAAAAATGAAGAAGAAATCTGAATTTTACTGCCATTGGTAGATTTTATACAATTGCTTCTCTATTTGCCACTTAACAGCCTAGTACACTACATTACATTTTCTTACAATTATTTTTTACCACTGGAGGACGGGCAGGTTAAGTGACTTGCTCAGGATTACATAATGAGAAATGTTTCTTAGGTGGGATGAGATCTCTGTAGAGTGGCAGGTGAAGAGTATTTTGAACAAAACCAGATATTCTAACTTATTTTTAAAGAGAAGAACTTTAAAGAGAGCTAGTCAAAGTCCCAAAACTGACAATGAAGTTGATGAGTGTAACTAAAAACAAGTGGCACTTTGAAAAAGAAATTAGATAAAGATTGGACAATACTGACAGCTATGAGCTGCAATAGTAAAAAGACAATGTCTTAATCTAAAGACACTGCACGGAAGCAGCAGTAATCTGACTTATTTGGAACATGATTTTCATTCCATTATTTGTAGTACTAGGATATTGTACCGTGTTAGCGATTATGGATATAATGAAAAGTCAAGCAAAATGATACCTTTTATTGGCTAACTAAAAGATTACAATATGCAAGCTTTTGAGGCAATTTAGGCCCCTTCTTCAGGCAAGAATAAAAGGTGTCATTTTGCTTGACTTCTCATTACATTCCATTATTTGTCAGAGAATTAGAATTTTCACCAGTTTAGAAAAACCTGACAACAGGAGAACCATTCACCAAATGTGGGGTTGGCTGCTGCATATAGTTATTGCCAGAGATGGCTGCTTGGATCAAATTTATTATCAGAACAGAAACCTGGCAAAAAGTATGTGTGGGAATAGAGGAGTGCTTCAATACGTGCTCACTCGTATTTATTTACCTGAGGATTTTTTTCCACTGTTTTTATGTCTAACAGAAACAGAGTGCTAATTGGAATGTGGCCTCCCAGTAATTGCAAGAGAGAGTGCAGATACACTCTTGTGTGCTGAAAACTCTTAGCTTGTGTTATTGCTGCAGCCTGCTTTTACATGACAGACACTACTAATTTGGTGTAGAGTTGACCTCTGCCCCTATGTCATCCCCCCTGGGATCCACCAATCAGTCTGCAGACTTCACGTTTCTCTTTACCTTCTTTGCTACCAGAGAACCTGAGGCCGCCTTTCTGAAATGCTTCTGCTAATTCCCATTTCCTTTATAATCATAAGCTTTCATGCGACTGGCTGGCCCAGGCTATTTTTTGGGGGGAGAGCCATAATTACCTTGGGGTTTAAACATTAACCTTGCCAGGTGTCACTAAATGAACTGTTTACCAATGTGATTAATGACGCTGCCTGAGAAAAATTGTTTTTTAATTGGTGGATGTAACCGCCCAAAAACATATTTCAGGAAAATAGTCTTCTGAAAACATTTCTCTCGAGTTGTATAGTGATATTTGAAGAAATGCATGATCTGTGATGACTCCTAGTCAATTCAGTGCTGGGTCTCAAAATGTTGGGAAGGTGAAGATCTGTTTTCTCATCAACTTCCAGAAAGAAACTTGTCATCACAGACAACAAGAGGTCCACTAGAGGTTTCATGTGTTTCTATAGTAAAGTGCATACATTACCACACATTTACAGTAAGTCACCTTGACATGTTGGGCCTTTAGAGTCTCATATGTGAGGCTTCACTGTGAGGCATTTTATGGCAATAAATGCACACATGGATTTCTGATTTAACAGATTTTAGTCAATTTTTGGTATTCTAACATGAAAAACATTATAACTTCCTGAGCAAATGTTTATTTTAGCTCATGGGCAAGAGGCTTTACGGCATTGGTTGTTTCTTTTTTGGAAATTGAATAATATTCAGAATGGAAAAAAAAACCAAAGAGGTGACATTCTGGCACCAAAAGCCATGTAACTAAACAAGACTGACATTAATTATTTCTGCTGGCTCTGCTGCGAAAATAATATTAGAAGCTACTGTATACTCCTATCAGTGAGTGCAATGCCCTTTAGCCAAAGGACGTCCATGACTTCAATGAAAATGGGATGAAAAGTTTTTATATAAAAGTGATATCATGGTATAGCCTCACCATGTAAGCCATTTAACCCATAAAAAATGTATTTCATCCTCTTCAGGTAAGAGAATGCATTGCAGATGTCTCCTCACAAAGACCTCTGGCAATATTGGTCTAAGATAACCACATACCATTCTCATTCATTGTATGAGATCAGAGATTAAAGACCTTCCTAATCTTTCTCCAGTACTCAACTGTCTTCTTGTAAATTTTAAAAATGTGCCCTATTTCTCATAAATGAACTTTATGACCTTATATGTTCTCATATGATGGTTAGCACCAAGAGAATAATAGTACAATTGTGTCTCTCTTAAAGATGGCATATGGTTCTGACCAGAGCGTTGTTAGTCAATTTCATCATTAAGCAGTATGTATGGACAAATGGAATACACCTGACAGGACCAGACCTGATGTAACCTACCCTAGGCCACCTAACCTAACATTAGCATAATACATATATGTCACGCATGTGCACCTTGGGGACAGCTTAAAGGCTCTGGTGGTCTTAATTCTTCACCAATCTACAGGATGGCAATATGTACTAACCTACCTCTTCTTCTCACTCTAAAGACCGAATGATTGACAACCCAACCACCTCTGACATCACTTCTGGTATCTATCAACTCCTGGACCCGCCTTTTCCTGCCTGGCCTGTACTTAACCAGAATTGTCACCATCTTAGTCAGTCTAATCTGAAACTCACATCCTTAGTGGTGTTTCTTTTGCTGAAAAGCTACATGTTTTGGCTTTATAATTTATAGGGTCACAGTTTTGTTCCAACTCTTTGTCTCTGTCTTGTCCTCTTACTTTGGCCTAGTCTGCAGGATCAACAACAATTCGAAACATGAACAAGTCCCAGAATGCTGTGACAACACTGTGGACCATGTCACCCTACCCTGTAATACTACAGTGAGACTGGTCGCAAAGCAAAAGCAAAGAAGCATGAACCACTCCAGAAAAAACATTGGGTCTCATTATAGATGTCTCCATGCCGTGTTCCCAACCAGTTACACAAGGACATGAGCTAAGCATTATGATGTAGGCATCTATTGAGGCCACTGCTGATCCTCTATCTAATTTACATTTTTAATTTTGGCAAACTCCGGCTTCCTTTAAAAGGGAGCAGTGAAATGATGATTCCCTAAATTTTACCAAGAATGAAGTTGTTCTAGTTGATGGCTAACGCATGTCTTATCCCATGCCACCCAGTCCACACTTTGTATTAAAGAATAATTTATTGTATTGCATAGCAGAACATGAGGTTGAAGTCAGGACCTAGCTTCTAGTTCCCTGCACCTTCTGGCGACAGGTCTGTGTACTGGCTCACACCCACCTCCTAGGCACTCATTTTGGGGCCGAGAAGACATTAGAGCGAATTTAACTCCAAATATCGCAGGGCATTGGTAGGGCTCTTTGTGCGTGTAGGCATCCCTAAGGAAGTCTTAATAGACCAGCAGGCCAGAGAATGCCATTCACCTTAGCAACGTTTAGGGAGGTTGCCAAATTACTCAAAATTAAGCACTTGAAGAATTCAGTGTATCATCCTCAAACTGGTGGTCTAGTAGACCAGTCCAATCAAATGCACAAACAGATGTTACAATATGTAAGATGGTCAGCGAGGATGGGAGGAACTGGGATCAGTTACTTCCTCTTGCTCTGTTTACTTACAAGAAGGTCCCACAGGCCTCTATGGGGTTCTCCCCTTTCGAGTTGTTATACAGACGACAACCCAGAGGATTATTGGACATTCTCAAAGAAGGTTGGGAACAGGAGGCACTCCATAATGGCAATTACACAATAGATTTGCTGAAATTTGGCCTACATTAAAGGAAAATTTGGAACATGCACAATTAGCACAGGCCTGCTATTACAACCATGGCATGATGCTCTGAGAGTTCTGTCCCAGTGATCATGTCATGGTACTCATTCCCACTTCCCATTCTAAATTATTGGCCCAACCAGATGGAAGTTGCTGCTCCTGCATCGACTTCCACCAACTTAATCAAGTCTCCCAATTTGATGCTTATCCAATGCCATGCATGGATAAACTACTAGAGCAGCTTGGTAAAGCATAGTACTTGATCACTCTTGAAATAATTAAAGGGTATTGGAAATTTTTTTTAACGGAATCTGCTAAAGAAAAACTGAGATTAGTACCTCTAGTGGTCACTGCCAGTATCACGTCCTTCCATTCATATTGCATGGGGCCCCAACAACTTTCCAGCATCTGGTGGGTAGAGTGCTATGCCCCCACAATTCCTACGTCATTATCTATTTTGGCACCTGGGAGAAACATGTGCAGCATGTTTGTGCTGTGCTTCTGGCAGTAAGTGAAGTCGGTCTTCCTATCAATCTACGGAAATGTTATTTTAGATTGACGGAGGCCAAATATTTAGGCTACTTGTTGGATAGAGGCAATTTGCGTCTGCAGTGCACCAAGGTTGATGCCATCATGAAAGGGCCCCGTCTGAAAACCAAGCAGCAAGTTCAAACCTTTTAGTGATTAGTGGGGTTCTACCACAGTTTGTTCTGTGTTTCTCTGAATGTGCTGCAGCCTTGACAGACTTGATAAAGAAGTGAGTTCCTAATATGGTGGCATGGGATACTAAAACAGAAGCTGCATTTTGTGACTTGAAACTGGCCCTTATCTCTATACCTATTATGTCTGCTCCTGATTTTTCTCTGTCTTTCATTCTCCAAGCCAAGAGTTCGGACACAGGCCTTGGCACCATGTTGAGCCAAAGTGTTGGTGGTGTATGTACCTAAGCCATAAATTGCTGGACTGGGAGACTAGCTATGCAGTGGTGGAATGTGAAGTCTTGGAGATCAATTGGGCTATTAGCCAATTGAGGTACTACTTTCTTGGTTGTGAGTTCACTTTGGTTATAGACCATTCACCCCTACAGTGGATGGCTTTGCATAAGGAGTCAAAATCTGCGTGTGACCAGGTGGTTTTTGGACCGCCAGCCTATCACTTTTAAAGTCGTTCATTGCTGGGGATCTCTCCATGCTAACATCAATGCTTTGTCTCGGGTTCATGACCTCCCAGTTCGGGATGCCTGACCTGATGGGTCTGGGCTGGGGGAGGGATACTGTCACATATATGCGCTTTTTACAATATATCACATAAATGAATAATAATTATTTAAATACAGTAATAATAATACATTAATAATAATATTAATATTGAAATAATAATAAAACTGTAATGTACTGTACTTAACAACTGCATCACGGAGTTGAAATTTTCTATCTTCTCTTATCTTGTGAAGTGCGGCAGAGAGGCTGCTTAAGAAAACTCAATGCCATCATAATAGAGGATGTCCTCAAAATCATTTATAGAAATTTAATACAGTAGTGTGTTACACTACACAATTTCTTTTCTCATTTTCATATTTTTAATTTGATATCATTTTTTTATATTTTCATACTGTATTTACAAATGATGTTAATTTTTAACGTTAATGACTTTAACACATAAATTTAATACACACTGAACAATTTGTTATACAATTTTAGAGCACTTGTTCACCTTTTCATATTTGCAAATGATTTTCACTTTTAACTTTTTGCAGTTTTAACTTAAAGACAATGTATGGTACAGTAAAACAGAGAATACACTGCTGGATGGAAGGAGGATCATCAATATTGCTATCCTCAGTGTTTACATCTTGTCCTGTCTCAATTTCAATTTCTAGTTCTATGTTCTCACTATCTCATTATCAATACCATAAGGACCTAGTTGAGAATCATCAGAAAGACCTGCCTGAGGATCAGATTTTTTATGAATATATTCAAAGTGGTCTTTCATTTTTATTTACTTTTTTTCTTCCTTAACTAGGGGGCTGCGCCCCCTGCTCACTTCGCTCGCCCACCCCCGGGTTTGGTCAACCGGATATACAATTTAAAGAGGTTGTTATTTTCATGGGAATTGTTACATATGCATTATTTTGACTTTTACTTTAAAACTTTAGCAAAAACAATATTTGGAATTAGCTTTTCTTCAGGATCGCATTGAATTTTGATTCCATGTTTGGACTTACATTGTGACAACACAACTTATAACTGCCTGTGAGTGAATATGTTTCTTTCTCTATAATAAATAAAATGACTTTTTTGAATGTTTGTCCATGCTCTTTCTTCTTCGCTTAGTCGTTGACATGTCATCTGGAGTGTATAAAATTGCTGTCCTGATAAAATTTATAAGAGCTGAGAGTGCAGGAAGTGTCTCTGACAAAAGCATTCACACAACTGAGGGTAGATGACCGTAGTCTTGTTTGAAAATAGTTGTATGGAGGGCATGACTAGAAAGAATATAATGGCAAAAGTCACTGTCTCGCAGGACTTGCTTCCAAAGGTGGTTCCTTGATCTGCAATCTTAGAAGTTCTCGCTCGTTCATTGGAAGGGTTCTCTCCACACCAGCGTGGATGCTCTCTCCCACATTCACGACCTTTCGGTGCAGGACGCCCGACCCGACGGGTCTGGGATGAGGTGGGGGGCCCTGTCACACACGTGTGTTTAAGAGACAACTAAAGGGCTTGAGTACATGCAATTCCATGCCAGACCTGGGGGTGGCGAGGTGCACTAATTCTCCCTCTTGATCTTTTGCAGACCATTCTAGGGAAATCCTGCCCAGCTCTGGGGCAGCCAACAACATCACTTCTGGTTCCGGTCCTAATGACATCACTTCCTCTACGGGCCTTTAAAGCTGCCATCTTGTGTAGAATGAATCAGTTCTGTTTTGGACTCTGTTGTATGAACATGTCTGTGCTTTGGCATCAGTTTTGCAGTTGGGAAAAATTATACGGGTGGCTGCCCCAACCCTTCACAATGTCTTATGGTCATTCTTCTTACACCAGGTACTCTGCATTTTTTCCATCTCAGGTATTGGTCTGTCTCGCTGCCTGGTAATTCTTATTAATTTCAAAGGAGCATCCCTTTCAGTTCCTTTCACAGCTTCACCAGTCCTATGTTTATCCTTTAAAATGGTGGAGACTCAAATGTGAAAAACCTAGATCACGGCAAATGTTAATAACACTTTTTCCTTTCTTGTGTTGCTCTACCACTTTTGCCTTGTTTTTTTGGTCTCTTACCTTCCTTTGCTTGATTGCTGCTATCTGGGGGCCATATTGAATGAAAATAGGGCGTATTTAAAACTACTTTCAAGAGAATGTTATCCTGACCTTGTTTGTTAACATGTTGAAGTATTATGACTGCTTATGACTGTTTTGATGCTATTCAATTTCATTTATTGTATCTCAATATCCATTTATTGAAGCTCCATCGTTAAAGCATGACGTTGTTAGTCAGAATTTCATTGCTTTGTTCTTCTGCTCAGATGCCCACTCATGGCTATAAGGTAAATTTGTCTAGAAGATGTTTAAAAAAGTTCACTTAGAAGGGCAGTGGAGAGAGCAAGGGATTTTACAAAGTGAAATCCTTACTTGATCATTTTATGTATAGAGTTTGCATGTCGTCCTCGTGCCTTTTGATACTCCAGGTTTCCTTCCCACAGTGCAATAATGTGCTTGTTATGCTAGCAAGTAACCTTAGATTTACTTGGTATGACTATCTGTGGTTGTGTAAAAGGTTGGGTTCTGTGAGGGACTGCAACCCTCATCCTTGCTGATTTCTACTTTGCTCCCAATTCTCCTAGAACAGCTGGGATTATCCTCTGTCCTGCCACCCGACACTAACACTGATTGAAACAGGATTATTTAATGGATGAAACTGCCCATTTGAGAAGTGTATGGTGGTACAAGCAAAATGTGCCTTAAAGAAAAGTTAAGAAACATTTCAAATTTTCATAATTGTTTTCTTAGCTTGGACATTATCTATGGGTAATATGAAAGCATAGTTTCCAATCTGATTAAACTGTTTCACTTTAAATTGGTTTCTACTGATGCTTTTAAAATTGAAGCAGATTGTCCTGGATTATCACCCCCTAAACAAAATATGGAAATCATCACTGAGTACTTCCAAAGCCAAGACGCTAAGCAAAGTAAACATGCCGAAAGCTGTGAAGTCAGAATTACACTTTACTGTAGCCCTTATTATTATTGTTCATTTTTTCACAGGTTCAAGCAAAATGAGATATTATTTGAAGTGAATAACTAGGCCAAGGACTTTGCTTGTTTACTGATATTACTCCCAGTATGGAAAAAGGATGAAACGTCTTTACAAATTAATAAAATATCAGCATATGTATAACTTTGTATTATTTTACTTTCCTGAATGACTTGGTTTTGAAGGTTCTATGAAGATACTTTGGAATTCTTTTTACAAGAAACAAAATTAACAGTAGCCTACACCGTACCGAGAAATAATTTAACTAACTGCCGGTTCCCAGGAAGGAAATGACCTTGAAATTTGGAAATTTATCTTATTCCCATTCAGTTTTGGTTGATTCCTTGTGCTTATTGTTGCTGTGTTATATAAATTCAACTCCCCCAACTCCCACAAAAGTATAAATTGTCCTCTGCACCACAAAGTAAATGGGCTCGTAAAATTGACAAATTAACATTTCTGTTACATTAAAATGTGGAAACAGAAGAGCATCACATAGGCAAAGTCTAGGGCAGGGCTATTTAGTTACATATTCAGTTGGGCCAGATTTTCAGACAAATAAATTTAGCTGGGCCAGACATGTTCAGTAGCTGCTAAGCAGCAGGTAATGACAAATTTTACACCAACACAAATGAATACATTGAAAAACAAGTAATGTTTATTTATTGTTTCACTTTTAAATTTGGTCACATCCGATACGGGCACATCAAAAAGTGCATAAAAAACAATGCATAAGCTATAACTGGACAGAATATGAGGTAGTAGCAATGCTTTTTTCCACTTTTAAAATAAAAAATAAACACTTTAATCATGTTTGAACCAGGCACATCTCAAAGTGCATAAAATCAAAAAAGTGCACAGTATTAGCAATAAGGTAGAAACAGGCATTTAGACTTCAACACACATTTTAAATGTATTTCAGTGATAATGTATACATAACCAGTAATGGCGCACTGCACAATAACATGCAGTGAATACACTTAACTTGAGCATTCCTAGTTACTCTTCATCCTCTTTCTCTGTACGTTTTGCATTCGTTTGCTCAGAGGTTGATGCGCTTGCTGCTTCCTGATCAGCTCTTCTTTTCTCTACCTTAGCGGCCCGCTTCTTCTCTTCTTTCCCCGGCATCTTTTCGCATTAAAACTGATTAAGTCAATGTTTGTGTTTCAATTACTTAGTATGTTTTACTTAATTTTGCACTTAAGCTGGCACTTGAGGCAGATTAAGACTTAAGAATGATTTAAGATATGAAGAGGTAGGGGAAGTGACGATGAAGGTGGTAGGGATGAGAACGGCGCCCATACCTTGGTGGTCAATCATCACCCGGAAAGCAGAGTGTTATTGGCTGTTAGAATGTGGCAAGCTCACAATGCTTTGAAAATATGAAACTGTGCTGAAAAATTCATCACTATTGTGTAATCTGTCATTCATTACAATGTCTGATATTCTAATCTGATATCCTTAAGGCAACGAGTCCATCAACTGTAGTCATTAAGTCTGACATCCCCTCTGATTAAAGGTTGTGTAATGTGCTGCTTAATTCAAGCTGATGTTGCACGGTGTGTTGCTGCACATGATGCCCTGCTACGGCTGGTTCACCAATATACTGAGTTTGACTGCCAATCACATGACTTCCAGTCAAAACAGACACAATTTCACCAAACAAATATCCTGTGATTGTGAAGTCTGTGGGTTTTATAATGGCACTGATCCTTGTTCAAAATGCCTGCAGTTCAGATAACTTAATTTAGCCATGGATGCACCAATGTGTATTGCTTCAAGTTTAAATAAATATAATAGCATTCAAGACAGAGAACAAGCAGCAAAACACGTCCAGCTCTGTAATAACATTTTAAAATGCTGAGTTTTTGTAAATTATAGTGCAGCTGTCAGTGACTGGGTTAATACTTTTGCTGACTGCTTTAAATATAAGATTTGCCTCTCATGAGGTGGTCTGTTTCCTTTTTATTTGTAATTGTTGGCTTAGCCCGCATAATGAGTTGCCTAAAGCACATTAATAACATTGTCAATATGATTTGCATGGCTATGCAGGGATTCCTACTTTTGTGGAGTCGTGTGTTTGAAGAGCATTAACATACGCAGAAAATACACATTCTCGTATTAACATATTAGAGAATTAGAGAAAAAAAATAAAATAAATGCACATATGAATCATTACTAACCCCATATGCACTGAGGGATTTTTGGAAATGGTGCACCTAAATGACATACCCAAAAATAAATAGCTATTACTGCTTTTGTAATAAAGGAACCTCAAATAGCTGAGGAGAAGCAACTACAACACTCCAAATATTTTAAAAGAAATTATTTATATGATTAAAAACCTTTGTTTACACAAATATCGTAACCACGACATGTTATGATGCATTGCTCGAAATACATTTATTTTGTGCCTCAATTTGTCAGTTATCATTTTACCAATTTTAGATGTCATATCCCATAGCATTGCAAAGTTACACTGTTTGGCACAAGGTGTCCCCCAGTTTGGAAACATTTAATATCTTGTACCTAAACATTCTTTCAAAGCAAGCATTGCAGTAGCAATTATATATTTTTTATTTTTTAGAGCAAAAATATATACTCACAAACACATAAATACTATATGTACAGTATATCACTCTGAAGCAACAAGCAAACAATTTGTAACTATAAATGTATAAGTACATACTCATCCAAACCTTTATGTTCAAAATTATTTTTCATTTCAGTCCTTGCAATGATTTTGTTTACCACAAGACCTAGAGGAGGCTTACATTTTGTATACTAGACTGGGGTTTTTGTGCTGCAGTTCACACATCTTCTCCTAACTTTGGTCCAGTTGCCCCACACAAGTTTGGTATGTATTTATTTTTCTTGGAATAAACTAAGTACATAGATAGATAGATAGATAGATAGATAGATAGATAGATAGATAGATAGATAGATAGATAGATAGATAGATAGATAATTTTCATACCAGCTTCATCCAGTGCTTGGTTAGGAGGGTGGGGACAATGCTTTTTCTAGATATCCTGGGATCAGTGCTGGTCATATAGACACATACACCTAAACCAGTGCTTCTCAGCCACTGCTGAGTCTCAGGTGGCAGTCACTGGGTCGTGAGTTCATAAGTCTTGTTCATGGCATAATCTGTCCCATCCCTACCCATACCACTGCCAAAGGATCAACAGAGCTGTGCGAGATTTTTTATCCCATTTCTAATCACGCTCACTTCGCCAAATGCTCACTTCATAATTCCATCTGAACCCCCT
This sequence comes from Erpetoichthys calabaricus, assembly GCF_900747795.2. Taxonomy (NCBI): domain Eukaryota; kingdom Metazoa; phylum Chordata; class Cladistia; order Polypteriformes; family Polypteridae; genus Erpetoichthys; species Erpetoichthys calabaricus. The sequence goes on along the minus strand of NC_041411.2, from coordinate 60,774,562 downwards.
CCCCATGGTCAAGCTTCAGTTTTATTTACTGTTTGCAATTGTGATCTTTTGTGACTTCTGGGGGAGTTTGTGGGTGAACGCAATAAAAAATGGAATACAAAATATTGCATGGCACAGCAATCTCTTTGGGCGGTTCTTTGTGTATGTATGTTGGGGGGACGGATCATAACATGAACAAGCCACTAGCTGAAATTCTATGCTCATGACATAGCAATGTGAGTGGCATGATACAGCAACATTCGATCAAAGAAGGGTCCTCAGATGAAACTTCCACAGGCAATAGTACAGCATTACAGTACTCACAGATACTCTAAGAAACATTACCTGTACGCTAAGTCGAAACTGATAGAGCATCGCTCAGTAAACTGACATAGGGAGAACCTGCAGCAGATGGCCTCCAGGTATAATAGGAGAACTCATAATGCTGGAACTGTAAAACTGCACACAGTGATGCTTGAAAGAGACACTAAAAGCGGTATTTACAAATCAAGTATAGTGCTGAGTCCTTCATCAAATGTGTTGTTCTCAATAGAGTCAATACTGTGATCAGAATGTGACTCAAGCTTTGTGTGTAATGATACATAAAGATGAGTTGTTACGGAAATTCAAATGCCATTTATTTCCTGCTGTTTACACCCAGCTGTGCCAATCACAGACAACTATACATTGTTAGAGTGGGCTGAAACTCAGCTATCCAATGATAATGAGCCTTTCACTGTATGTGGCTTGAAGTAGGTGAGATATTTGATTAAAGCAGACTAACTCAGCTTTGACACTCTGCTTGCTTCGGGGACATAGGTGTTCAAATCGCATACAGTATTTTAAAAATAAAAGAGAGTAAACAGTAAGGAAACGTATGATTTATTTGAAAGAAGACACCTCTGAGCGTGTAAAAGTACAATTTTTCCTTCTGATTAACTCGTGGGTTAACTGCTACGTACACAAAGAACTTTGAAATATGGCTGTATCCTGCTGGCGGGACACCTTGTGCATAAGTGGCTAACTACTTAACTGAGTACAACCACCAAACCCTCAAATTGATTACGGCAGAAACTTGGAGCCTTAGCATGGTCCCCAGGGGACAAATAAAAATCTATCTAAGAAAGTCAGAGATGTGTACAAAAGTGGTGGTGGGTGGGTGGGTGTAAGCTTAAGGAACATGAAGTGGAATGCTATCCATTGTTTTAGATGTTCAGATGGTAAGACCTTGGGCTTGAGTGAATTAAGGAATGTCAGGCACAGCCCTTCATAGTTTAGAACCGAAGATTAGTGGGACTGAAATCTACCATTTTATTACATTCTCCCATGCCAGTCTCTTGTGGATTGTCAGTCGTGAAATGAGACCAGAATTTTCTGTGCCAAACCTTTGACACATCTTTGAGAACCAACACACCTTTAAAAATGGTGCAGGGTGAGTATTCTCATGATGCCTATGTTTATTCCTTTGTTTGCTTGTTTCTAACTTCAGAATTTATAATTTTAAACTCTCTGTGGAAGGGTCAGAGCAGGTCGTTGAGCACATTTTGCATTTCACACCAGCCCTACTGGTTTCTCTCACATGCAGAACTCTTTACAAATACCAGACTACAGCAATTTAGTTCAACAGAAAACAGCCTAATGAAAGGCGGAGGACAGGCATCAATAAGCCCCTTTTCAGAGAGTCCAGGTCATAAGAGACGAGAAAGTGCTGACAACGTCTTTATAGAGCTCGGCTCACATCTAATGACTGCTCAAGGGACCTGGTGAGACAAGTGCTCTTTATACACAGGTGGCTTCAGATGTGAAGCACACACTCAGGTCAGCGCACACAGATGGCCTTTTATATGCAGGTGGTCTTTAACACAAGCATGAAGCAAATCACAATTGACTGGGGAGCAGAACAGCAACAAGACGTATACAATGCAAGTTCAATAACTCTTCTTTTGACAGAAATGTAGGGGACATGTTCTCAGAAAGCAATCCACTCCTATGCAGTCTGAAACAGTAAGATCATGAAGGTTCCTGCCGCTCCCACAAATGAGCAACTTCTAATGATTCTGTCTTCCATGTTCCTCATGAGTCCATCTGTATTTTGAACAGTGATAAGGCAAAATGGGCCTATATGAATTTAAAAGGGTTCATAAATGCAGAGAAGAAGGAACCTACCAGTATACTGTGAAACCATTGTAATGGAAGACTGAATATGCAAGAAAGCATAACCAAGAAAATAAAAGAAAATTAAAACTAAGAAGGGCACATTAGGCATAGAATTAAGTGGGGGAAACAGGGAGATTCTTGTACAAAGACCCATGGACAATGTTCCAGAGTTCAGGAACCACAGGCTTACATGGGGCACAGGCAACTAGTGGTTAATTTTTCTATAACCAGAATAAGGTGTTACCAAACCTATCTTTTCCATCCAGCAGTGCCCTATGTCACTTTGTTGAGTTAGTGCTCAAGTTCACTTATGGTGCTACATAAAGGCTGTCTCAGGCCCTGAAACCTAGCCTAACTAACAGTGGGTAAAGACCAGGGGTAAATGCAATTGATGTTGCTAATGTGTGCTTTTTGCACTGTTGTGCGGAGCAGAACATTTACCGTTCATGGGCAGGTAAGGCTTGGGAACAGCTCAAATGGTCGATATGTCTGTTTTCCACACATCCTGGTAATACTCAGGTACAATATTGTGATGTTAAAGGTGGAATGTGAATGACAACAAAAGTAAAGTTAACAAGTAAAGATCAATATTTTCATCAGTGTGAGTAAAGGAAAACACAGTGGCAGGGTTAGTTGGGCTAAGTGATGGTGAAGGCATCAATGTTACATCACCACTAAATCAACATACCCAAAAATTCTGTCTTCTGCTCATTCAACAGGATATGACTGCAAGACGACCTGTTGACTATACAGCCTGCTCCTATAAATGGGAAAGTGTCCACTGCTGGTGAGATTGGTCATGCATGTGACATTAGCTGTTAATCATCATCAGCTGATAGCTTCCTGTTAGAGTATAATGACAGCGCAAACTGTTCTGGGCAATGAATGTTATCAGCTTTAGGAAGCCCACATGGGTGTAACATTGAAACTATAAAAATCTATTTGATCAAAATATATTTGTACATTTTGTACAAAAAATATATTTCAAAAACACTTGGCCATTCCTATTTCCAATTTCAAATAGATTTAATCCAGATCAAAATCATGGGAATTCCAAGTAGAGTAGATTACTACAAAACAAACTGAAGATATCTATGAATTCTCTAACTAACACTTCTGTGTAAAGACTCCATCACTGTACTGAAATTACTATCTGTCAGAAAGAAAGTCCACTCTGGAATCAAGATGGATATTGTTCTCTCTGTGTAAGCTGTACCATGAAAATGATAGAAAACCAAATGACTGCTGTTAGCACATATGAATTAGCCTAAAACAAAAGTTCCTTCATGGTCATCAAACAGTCAATAACATGTGGATTTGCTTTTCCTGGTGCTCTCAGTTTTTCTTTTATGTACATTGCACATTTACATTATGTGTGAGGGTAGATTGTAATTGCTGCGATCAGCAGTGGGTGCTTGTAAGCAGACCCCATACCCAAAACAACCAAAGGAGTCCAGGATTCCAACCCAAAAGGTTTTACTATTGAAATTATGGTATATAAATAAAAGTGCAATGGAAGAGTGCTTCATAGAGGTCCTAACACACAGAAAATTAAAACAAAAACAAAACTGTGCTCCACTAGTCCTAACTAAACACAGAAAGACTCTTCTAGTTTCTTTGTCCACTTATTTTCTGTCTCTTCACACACACTTTCTGAACTTTTCAAAACCTTTTCAACAACTTGTGGCCTCCTCTTCTATCAGATCCATACCAGGGACCAGATTTGTAAATCTTGTGTATGCAGAAAAAGATGTCCAAAATGTGCAAAATTCAAGATTTATAAAAGAAAATTTGACATAACAACTTGTGTCTATTTACGGCAACTCTGACCTATCCATATGCAACATTTTAGAGAACGAGGGAAATAAAACCCTTGATTACTTAGGGAAGCTAATTGATAACTCATGTGCATGATAGCTCATAAAACTGAGCTGTTATCATAATGTGCATTGACATGACCACATACTGTATTAAACCTCAAAAATAACGAATATGATGTACAGACTGTGTTTTAATTGCCTTTTCAAACTAAAACTTCAAACTAAATAAGGAGAAATCAGAACTCTTAGTGATTGTCAAAATTGATATAGTGAGGGTATTAGAAATAAACTTGATCCATTAGGCTTGAAAGTTAAGACAGAGGTATAGAATTTAGTGGTAATTATTGACTCTGACCTAAATTTTAAAGCACATGTTAATCAGATTACTAGAACAGCATTTTTTCACTTAAGAAATATAGCAAAAATTAGACCCTTTATAACTTTGCAAGATGCTAAAAAATTAGTTCACGCTTCTGTTTTTAGTCGACTAGATTACTGCAACTCATTCCTCTCAGGACCACCTAAGAAAGACATCAATCGATTGCAATGAGTGCAGAAAGCAGCTGCCAGAATATTAACTAGCACATCTCTCCAGTTTTGATGTCACTACATTGGTTACCTGTGCCATTTAGAATTAACTTATTTGTTAAAATATTGTTAAACATATTTGTTTATGGTTTACAAAGCCTCAAATAATCTCAGTCCATCCTATATTTCAGAATTCCTCTCACCTTACACTCCAAATCATAACCTTAGATCTCCAAATGAGTGCCTACTTATAATTCCTAGAGCTAAACTTAAAAGAAGAGGTGAGGCAGCCTTCTCCTGTTATGCACCTAAAATCTGGAATAGCTTACTGATAGAAATTCACCAAGTGACTACGGTGGAGCACTTTAAAAAAACTGCTAAAAACCCCATTACCTTAACATGGCTTTCTCATAGCTTCATTTTGGTGTAACGCTGATATTTTGCATATACATTTAATTATCATTTTCTTCATGGCTCCAAAATCTGTACTAACTTCTTTATCTGCTGTTTGATCTGCACCACCACCACCTGATCAAAGTACCATGCAGTCCCTACATTGTTGGATTGAAGGGCAGAGGTCTACATGACCATCATCGTCTAATTCTTCCATGTGAAGACTGAAAACCATGAGGACTGATTAAGATCATTTATGATAGGTAGAATGCCTTGTGGGGGCTGGGCGGTCTCGTGGCCTTGGAACCCCTGCAAATTTTGTTTTTTCTCCATCCCACTGGAGTTTTTTTTGTTTTTTTCTGTCCTCCTTGGCCATCGGACCTTAGTTTATTCTTTGTTAATTAGTATTGCCTAATTTTTATGTATTTTTTTCTTTCTTCATCTTGCAAAGCACTTTGAGCCACATCATTTGTATGAAAATGTGCTATATAAATAAATGTTGTTTAAAGAAGGCCAATGCACTGAAGACCTTTTTAGTTTTTTCATCACTTTATACAGACTTTCTGTTCTCAAGGAATTGGCCAACAGTTTAGGAATATTTCAACCATTATCTCTGTTATACCCGCTGTGATGGAAACCATTAACCAACTAATGAAGTATTACATTCGCTTTCCGTATGCTGTGGGTGAACATACATAACACATACTATGTTTTTGCCATTGTAAAAAATTGCCAGCACAAAAAGGCAATTAGCAGGAATGTCTGGTTTTCTTCATTTAATTGATCAAATCAACTGCATTCATATTGCAATAAGGGCACCTAGCTAGAATGAAGCTAATTTTGTTAACCATAAGCAGTGACATTCCATAACACACAAGTCATCTGTGATGCCAAGACGAGACTGACAAATACTCTGGCTCAGTGGCCTGGGTCTGCCTGTGATTCATTTATTTTGAGGCAAAACATCTCAGGCCTTGCTGATGGTGTTGAACATGGTGGCTGGCCTTTTGGTAAAGTAACTAGCTGAACCCATTTTTCATATAGCCTACACTATTTATTGTAACAATCATGTCATTACGTGTGCCAGGTTATAGTGGCTACCTGCTCAGATGCTGGCTCCTCATGCCTTTCATCAACTGCCAGAACACAGAGCAGTGCTACAATGCCCCATATGGTCTTGTGTACCTAGTTATGGAGTGGACTCCTTATATGCAGGTGGTGTTATCTGGATGCATCAGGTGGGAGGCTGCTCTACCAGCCAAGAAAAGGCTGCAGTATTGTCATTACATTTTGTGATCATCCATATTACTAAACGAGAATGGTAAACCGGATATGGACGCAGGGACCTGCCCAAGGACGCAAAAGACAGGCGCCACACAAAGCCCCCCTCCAACTAACAGAAATCGCAGGAGACATGGTGCGCAGGCGCCACACAAAGCCCCCCTCCACTAACAGAAATAAGAAATGAGGCAACGCGCCCATAGCACACAAAAAAAAAAAGGAGTCAGACGCAGGCGCCACACAAAGCCCATAGCACACAAAAAAGAGGAGTCAGACCCACGCCCCAGAGTGAAACGGGACAGACTACGGAGTACACACACTAACATAAATAAGAAATGAGGCAACGCGCCCATAGCACACAAAAAAGAGGAGTCAGACCCACACCCCCGAGTGAAATGGGACAGACTACGGAGTCCACAAAGGGTCACCCATCAAGCCTGAGATTACCTCTCAGAAACGAAAGAGCAACCGCAAGCAAACACCCGACATCATACAGAAACCCCACAAATACGGACAAAACAACATATTTGAATCACATTATCCCCGCCCCACAGTGAAACGGGACATACTACGGAGTCCACAAAGGTTCACAAATCAAGCCCAAGATGGTACAGAAAAAGAGGAGTCACCCCCCCGCACCAGAGTAAAACGGGACAGACTACGGAGTCCACAAAGGGTCACACATCAACCCCGAGATATTACGGAAAGCGAATTGTGTTACGTAAAACGGCAGATACTACGACAGGAGCATTCGCCTACAACGCGCATCTGAAATCAACGTACACACTACACAGCATAATCCACGCACTTCTAAAAAACCACACGCGGACACCCGACGTCATACATAAACAACAAGAAACCGGACTACACTACATATTGGAATCACATTACAGTGATGCAATATTAACAGGACAACCACAGATAACACAGGCGCAACACCTAATGGGTAATAATAAGAAGAAACGAACGTTCCGTATTAAACATATGTCATCTGAACACGTACAAACTATACAGCATAGGTGAATCTCGTTACAGTGATGCACTATTAACCGTACAACCACAGAAAACGCTCCCTATTAACAGTAAGTGCGATCATCCTTATTACTTACCCATATTACTAACGATAAGGAACAGACAACTCATGAATTCACGATCACGGGTGCAAAACGATACGGCTCGAGTAACGGGACCACAAAGATGAGCCCGCATGAAAAAAAACAATAAACGTGGACGCCTACAACGCGCTTCTGAAACCGTGGAAGAAAAACCGTCTTGGCTCCAAAAACGAAAAGCTCGACTAACACAGGTACAGAAATGAGCCCAGATGGACAGATACAATGAACGTAGACGCATGCAGCGTGCATCTCAAACTGCGGAAGCGAAGCAGGCACGGGTTCAAAAGGAAAGAGCTCCAGTGACAGACATACAAAAACGGAACCGATGGGAAAAAATCAATGAACGCAGACGTCTACAACACGCGTCTCATTGGAATTAATGAATGTCATTTGCAATCATTGTCATTCACTTAACTTCCCTGAAGAAACAACTGGCAATACAACTAATGAGTTTACACGTTGTTGTCAAAAGGGTCAAGTTAGACTGCCTCCTTTACATGAATATCCTGAATATCTACGGAAGCTTCTAACTAACGATGCACCTGAAAGTAAAAACTTTATGAACTGCATTAGATCCTACAATGGTTCATTTGCTTTTGCATTTACCGGAGTAAATATCAGGCCACCAGCTGGCAATGGCCCATACTGCTTTCGCGTATGTGGACAAATATTACATCGCATTGGAACAGTGCACCCTGAAACAAATCACGAACGCAAATTTGCAGAAATATACATCTTAGATCCAGATGACGCAATCTATCAACGAATGAACCTTCCTGAAAACAAACAATGCACGGACCTTATAATGAGAAACGTCACTAAGGTCATAAACAATCACCCATTAGCTAAGTGTATAAAAATGCTACATGAGGTTGAGAGGCCAATACAAAAGCAACCTACGGCTGCCCGGCAGGCACGGGTTCAAAATGCCGGGGGTAGGCGAGCGAAGCGAGCAGGGGGCGGAGCCCCTTTGCACAAGACTAATTAGCATAGTCCATGTATGGTTGCTTATGGGTGGCAATCGGATGGGGTTCAACGGTGCCTTCATGTACACACATTTACAAGATGATTGTGATTTATAAAGAGTAAATTGCATAGAAATGTGTGTATGGCAAGTTATATAAATACATTTTTTTTTTGCTCTACAAATTTTCCAGTTTTTTTGGTGTTCGCATACTTTCACACTCAAATCCACAAAACTTATAAATGTGAACCCTGGTGGACTCCTGCCTCTGTCTTTCTCCTGACTTCAATCTCTGTGGCTTGTGAATTTACACACTCTTTTAAGGCCTGGTCTGGAAGAATTTCCAGTGTAATCCTCACATTCCTGAAAAGCACAACATTGTTAGCCTGGCTCCTACAATAGTAGTACTGTTGTGGCACTGAAGGTCTGTCTGTTTAACCCTGGGGTTGCCAGTAAAGACTGAAAGGCCAAGGCAAATTTGTAGGAATCTGAAGTACAATAGCATCAGCCTGTCTGTATAAAGGACAGAAATAACTTCCAAGATAAAGTTCTTTGGCCTTCCTTTATTTTGACAAATGAATGGTATATCAAAAACTTTTCATTGCATCCTGCAAATCTGCTATATCTTATATTGGTTAGATTTGCTGCATGCCTCATGGTTAGTTCTTCTGTATCACAGATACAAGTGAATTTTTTAATATTTCCTGGGCATTCATTCATTGGTTTTCTATGTTTATTGTGGTTTCCATCCATATTCAGTAGTTGCTGCCTCATGAAACTGGCCCTGTATGTGTGAGTCTCTGATGACCATGCAGCAACATTGCTTCATGTAACCATTTAGTGAACTGGGCTATTTCAGAAAGTGGAAGGTAGACTGTCTGTCGTGTTGCCATTCCGATTCCATTTCTAGAATCTGTTATTTTTGTTTTGTGAAACAGATTAAAGCTCATTATGAGTGGTGCTGTCCAATGGATTCAGAAACCATTCATTTTTCTCCACATTAAGCAACAGTCAATTCCCCAGAATAATAAAGCAAAAACAGGATTTTAAATGTTTTTGCTTATTTATTAAAAATACAAAAACCTGAAATATCATATTGACATGAGTATTCAGACCCTTTACTCAACCCTTTACTTTGATTAAGCCTCTTTGGCGGCAATTCCAGCCTGAAGTCCTTGTAGGTATAACAGGAAAGTCTGAACATCTGGATTTGAGGATTTTATGCCGTTGCCCTCTGCAGATCCTCTCAAGCTCTCTCAGGTTAGATGGAGACCAGTAGTGAACAGCTATTTCCAGGTCTCTCCAGAGATGTTCTATTTGGTTCAAGTCCTGGCTGTGGCTGGGCAACTCAAGGTCATTCCCAGGATTGTCCTAAGCCACTCCTCTGTTGCTTTTGCTTTGTAATTAGGGTCAGTTTCCTGTTGGAAGGTGAATTTCAGCTCAGTCTGAGGCCCAGAGCGCTCTGGAGCAGGTCTTTAATTAAGGATATACAGTATGTATACTTTGCTCCATTCAACTTTTCCTCAGCCCTGACTAGTCTCCCCATCACTGCCACCACCATGCTTCCCCGGTGGAATAATATTGCACACAAAATGAGTGGTGATTGGTTTCCTCCAGAAATTACACTATCTTGCTTTTACCAGACAGATAATCCTGTTTCTCACAGTCTAAAAAACATTTTAGGTGTTGTTTTGCAAACTCCAAGCTGGCTTCCATGAGTCTTTTAGTGAGGATAGGCTCCTGTCTGGCCACTTTATCATAAAGCCCAGATTGGTGGAGTGTTGCAGTGATGGTTGTCCTTCTAGAAGTTCTTCTCATCTCCACACAAGTTCTCTGGAGCTCAGCCAGAGAGAGCATTGGTTTTTGGTCACCTCACTTACCAAGGCCCTTCTCCCAGGATTGTTCACTTTAGCCGTTTGGCCAGCTCTAGGAACTTCTTACATTTAGGAATTTTAAAGGCAGCTGTGCTCTTTGGGAATCTTCGATGGTGTGGGAAACGTTTTTAGCCTTCCCTAGAGTTGTGCCTTTATACAATCCTGTCTCTAAGCTCTGCAGGCAATCCTTTGACCTGATGGCTTGGTTTTTGCTCTGATAAACATTGTCAACTGTAGGATCTTGTATAGACAGGTGTGTGTTATTATTAATCATGTGCAATCAATTGAACTGACCACAGGTTGACCCAGACAAGGTGTAGAAACATCTCAATGTAGATCAATGGAAATGAAATTGCAAGTGTCATATCAAAGTGTCTGAATACTTGTGTGAATGTGACATTTAATTTTTTTTAATAAATGTGCAAAAATGACAAAAATCCTTTTTTCTCTTTGTGATTTTGAGGAATTGAATGTTGCTTGATATGAGGAAAAAATAAATATGATTTAAGCACAAGGCTGCAAAGTGAAAAAAAGTAAAGGGGCCAGAATGCTTTCTGAGTCACTCATCTCTTCTATCTTTGCTTTGCTTCACTTGGCAAACACATTATTTCATTGAGGCCTGAAGGCGTTTATAAATATTATTCAGAGATATAAGTACTCTAGGGGTTGACATGGAGAGACAGTTAATTCCCCTTGAGTAGATAGACTGGTAGCTATTTTAGTGATTTCTGAAAACAATCCACTTTCCATGAAGACAACACAAAAGCTTAGATGTACTGATTAAAAATTTACTTATTAGTGACCTAATTGCCTTTCTCAGTTTTGTGAGAAAATCATGTTTCACTACATGGGTAAAAAATCAGAAGCTAATTGGCATGTAATGTCACACAATGGCAGTCCATTAAACTGAAAATAAAAAGGCTGCCTCCTTGACTTACATCTTTTAAATTGTTTGAGACAGACAGGAAGATAACATCCTGGAGAATGACTGCCCTGGATTTCTTCCTTTTCTCTGCAGGGTGCTGTTAAATAAAAAATGGTATAATATTGGTTGAAGTTTCCTCGAAAAGCTGCAATTTGCACCTGAAAGTGTAACTGTTGTTCATTTAAATGGGATGGGACAGTGAGCTAAGCATTAATTGCTCCACTTCACTGAAGCGATAAAGGCTATCTGTTTTGAGTTCCACACCAAAGACACCGACACTGAGCTCTAAAAGCCTGCTTATCAGTTAAAGATGTACAGCCCATTTTTGTTGTGCTGCCTCTTAGCCCAGGAAGATGATGAAGAGCCTGAGTGGTTGAAGCTGTGTGGCTGGTACTTCTTTGAAGACATTGTTCTGTGGGGCTAATGTAAGTGTGTTTCTGCTTTTTCTTTTGACCTCACATTTACTGTATTCAGTTCCATTAGCCTTAGCATAATAAGCATATTTTTTCTTGAAATATCCATTTTCAAAAGCTAATACCAGGTCAGTTTAGACCAGCCAGTTAACCTAACCTGCATATGTTTGTTTGTGCAAGAAAACCAAAAATATTAAAGACCAAAATACAAAGGGCAATGTGTACACATCACTGTTATGTAGATAGTGAAAAACCCAGTAGCTGTAAGGCAACAGAGCTAACCACTTTGCACAATGTCTCTGATTTTTTCTGTTAATATTGATTTAAGTATATCAATCTTATCTATCAATCTAAAGATGAACTGTAAGGTAGAGGGAGAAGCTAAGTAAAGGGCTTTGTAAGGAAAACATTGTTCTCTTTAGCAGTGCTGTTATTACTCTGTTTCACTACATAGGAGAATTAGTTACCCAAATATTTTATATCATGTTCAGGGATACTGCACACATTTGCTCGATAAGCTCTCACACTACTAAAAAGAGTCATTGAATTGCATATATGTAAAAACCTCACTGGTTTCCGTTTAAGTTTTGACTTTAAATATGCTCTTTTGTGTCATTTACCTGATATTTGAATGCCTTAAGAATGTTTTTGTGACATCCATCCATTGTCCAACCCGCTGAATCCGAACACAGGGTCACGGGGGTCTGCTGGAGCCAATCCCAGCCAACACAGGGCACAAGGCAGGGAACCAATCCTGGGCAGGGTGCCAACCCACCGCAGTTTTTGTGACATCTGCAGAGAAAATAAAGGACCACAACAGAGCCTCAGCATTACCACAAAAATTACCTGGCTCATGGCTCCTGGAAAGTATAACATCAACTCTATTCATTCCAAAAAAAAAACTTCCAAGTAAGAGAAGCAGGGATGTACACACTCTCACTCACACTGCTTTACAAAGATGTAAGATTAAGAAAACAATATGAATGTGATAGTTTTTCTAGTAAATACAGGAAATATTTTCTTAAACGAATGACTGAGAAAAAAAATACAAGAAATGTTTGAAAAATCATTGATAAAAATAAAACAACTAAACATAAAATAGTTTCACTAGTTTCTAAAACTACACTCTAATAGCAAAAGATGCATAAAGACTACTGCTGTTGATGTAACTCTGAGTAGATCTAAAAAGAACTTTTCAAATGTTATTGTGTTATTGAAAACTCATTTTCTTTATAATCATTTTCTTTATAATTTAGAAGGTGTGGCAACAAAGCTGAATGTAAATGGAGAAATAACAAACTTACAGTAGACTCAAGAATTCTGTATGTAGCACAAAAATAACAATACAGTCCGACCCAAAAGCCAACCATACTTCTCCAGAATTATAAAGGACAATAGATAGATAGATAGATAGATAGATAGATAGATAGATAGATAGATAGATAGATAGATAGATAGATAGATAGATAGATAGATACTTTATTAATCCCCAAGGGGAAATTCACATACTCCAGCAGCAGCATACTGATAAAAAACAATATTAAATTAAAGAGTGATAAAAATTCAGGTATAACAGACAGTAACTTCATATAATGTTAATGTTTACACCCTCGGTGGAACTGAAGAGTCGCATAGTGTGGGAGAGTAACGATCTCCTCAGTCTGTCAGTGGATCAGGACAGTAACAGCAGTCTGTCACTGAAGCTGCTCCTCTGCTTGGAGATGATACAATATAATACAATACAAGAAACCAAAATTATTGTTTTCAACCATTGATCTTTATATACCTGCATTGTTATCACTCTTTAATTTAATATTGTTCTTTATCAGTATGCTGCTGCTGGAGTATGTGAATTTCCCCTTGGGATTAATAAAGTATCTATCTATCTATCTATCTATCTATCTATCTATCTATCTATCTATCTATCTATCTATCTATCTATCTATCTATCTATCTATCTATCTATCTATCTATCTATCTATCTTCATTTAAACTTAGCACCATCCACAACGTGGACCAGCCCTGTATGTAACATTTGTAAGATCTTTTCTGGAGAAAACCGAAAATTTCTGATTAAGTGTAGCATTAGCCCTAGAAAACTAGTATATGTCCATTCTATTGTGTGTCACCCAAGCCTTAAATCAGTGGTTTCCAAGTTCATCAATGTTAAAAATGAGTGAAGTAGATATCAGGGCAATGTTCTTCTTCTTTTGGCTGCTCCCGTTAGGGGTTGCCACAGCAGATCATCTTCTTCCATATCTTTCTGTCCTCTGCATCTGCTCTGTTACACCCATCACCTGCATGTCCTCTCTCACCACATCCAAGCCTCCTCTTAGGTCTTCATCTTTTCCTCTTACCTGGCAGCTCTATCCTTAACATCCTTCTCCCAATATACTCAGCATCTCTCTTCTGCACATGTCCAACCAACGCAATCTCTCCTCTCTGACTTTGTCTCCCAACTGTCCAACTTGAACTGACCCTCTAATGTACTCATTTCTAATCCTGTCCATCCTCGTCACACTCAGTGCAAATCTTAGCATCTTTAACTCTGCTACCTCCAGCTCTGTCTCCTGCTTTCTGGTCAGTGCCACCGTCTCCAACCCATATAACATAGCTGGTCTCACTACCGTCCTGTAGACCTTCCCTTTCACTCTTGCTGATACCCGTCTGTCACAAATTACTCCTGACACTCTTCTCCACCCATTCCCTCCTGCCTGCACTCTCTTTCTCACCTCTCTTCCACAATCCCCATTACTCTGTATTGTTGATCTCAAGTATTTAAACTCTCCTCTCTAGAGCATATCTCCTCCTCGCCAGGGTCTCCTCAACCTGCTCCCTACTCTCGTAACAGATCACAATGTCATCAGCAAACATCATAATCCATGGGGACTCCTGTCTAATCTTGTCTGTCAACCTGTCCATCACCATTGTAAATAAGAAAGGGCTCAGAGACAATCCCTGATCTAATCCTATCTCCACCTTGAATGCATCCGTCACTCCTACCGCAGACCTCACCACTGTCACACTTCCCTCGTACATATCCTGTACAACTCTTATGTACTTCTCTGCCAATCCCAACTTCCTCATACAATACCACAGCTCCTCTTGAGGCACCCTGTCATATGCTTTCTCCAGGTCGACAAAGACACAATGCAACTCATTCTAGCCTTCTCTAAACTTCTCCATCAACATCCTCAGAGCAAACACTGCATCTGTGGTGCTCTTTTTTGGCATGAAACCATACTGCTGCTCACTAATCATCACTTCACTTCTTAACCTAGCTTCCACTACTCTTTCCCATAACTTCATGCTTTGGCTTATCAATTTTATCGCCCTGTAGTTACTGCAGTCCTGTACATCCCCCTTATTCTTAAAAATTGGTTCCAGTACACTTCTTCTCCACTCCTCAGGCATTCTCTCACTTTCCAAGATTCCATTAAACAATCTGGTTAAAAACTCCACTGCCATCTCTCCTAAACACCTCCATGCTTCCACAGGTATGTCATCTGGACCAATGGCCTTTCCATTCTTCATCCTCTTTATAGCTGTCCTTACATCCTCCTTGCTAATCCGTTGCACTTCCTGATTCACTATCTCCATATTATCCAACCTCCTCTCTCTCTCGTTCTCTTCATTCATCAGCCTCTCAAAGTACTCTTTCCATCTGCTCAACACATTCTCCTCGCTTGTGAGTAAGTTTCCATTTTTATCTTTTATTACCCTAACCTGCTGCACATCTTTCCCACCTCCGTCCCTCTGTCTAGCCAATTGGTACAGGTCCTTTTCTCCCTCTTTAGTGTCCAACCTCTCATACAACTCATCATATGCCTTTTCTTTAGCCTTCATCACCTCTCTCTTCACCTTGTGCCTTATCTCCTTGTACTCTTGTCTACTTTCTGCATCTCTCTGACTATCCCACTTCTTCTTCACCATCCTCTTCCTCTGTATACTCTCCTGTACTTCCCCATTCCACCACCAGGTTTCCTTTTCCTCCTTCCTCTGTCCAGATGTCATGCCAAGCACCCTTCTTGCTGCCCTTACTACTTCTGCTGTAGTTTCCCAACTGTCTGGTAACTTTTCACTGCCACCCAGTGCCTGTCTCACCTCCTCCCTAAACTCAACCTTGCAGTCTTCCTTTTTCAACTTCCAGCATTTGATCCTTGGCTCTTCCCTCACTCTCTTCCTTTTCTTGATCTCCAACATCATCCTACAGACCACCATCCTATGTTGTCTAACTACACTTTCCCCTGCCACCACTTTGCAGTCTTCAATTTCGTTCAGATATACTCTTCTGCATAGGATGTAATCTACCTGTGCACATCTTCCTCCACTCTTGCATGTCATCCTATGTTCCTCCCTCTTCGTAAAATATGTATTCACCACAGCCATGTCCATACTTTTGGCAAAAACCATTATCATCAGACCTTCTTCATTCCTCTCCTTGACACCATACCTACCCATCACCTACTCATCTCCTCTGTTTCCTTCACTAACATGTCCATTGAAATCCGCTCCAATCACCACTTTCTGTCCCTTGGGTACACTGTTCATCACTTCATCCAACTCACTCCAAAAATCTTCTTTCTCACCCATTGCACACCCAACTTGTGGGACATATGCACTCACAACATTCATCATCACACCTCCAATTTCCAGCTTCATAATCATTACTCTGCCTGACACTCTTTCCACCTCCAAAACACTCTTGACATGCTGTTCTTTCAGAATAACCCCTACCCCATTTCTCCTCCCATCCACACAATTTGAATCCACCTCCGATCCACCTGGCCTTACTCCCCTTCCATTTAGTCTCTTGCACGCACGATGTCTTTCTCTCCATCATATCAGCTAACTCTCTCTCCTTACCTGTCATACTGCCAACATTCAAAGTTCCTACCCTCAGTTCCACTGTCTTTACCTTCCTCCTCTCCTCCTGCCTCTGGACACGTCTCCCCCCTCTTCTTCTCCTTCTTCGACCAACTGTAGCCCAATTTCCACCAGCACACTGTTGGCTAACAGTGCTGGTGGCGGTCATTGTTAACCCGAAGCTCCTGATGTAACCCTTGGGACCGGCATGAAGAAACACTAGTTTGTGCCTCACTGAATTGTTCCACTAGTTTGTGCCTCACTCTTCCTTAAGTGTTTCCCACAATTCAGACACAGTTACAAAGCACAATTCAGTAACGCACACAGTATTCTTCGTCTTTGCCTTCTTTCTCACTTTGTCTTTCTCTGCCTCTGTCCATCTCCAGTCTTCCTCCAGCAAGCTTCTTCAACTTCCTCCCGTCTCTGGCCCCCGGAATAAAGGCAGCGGGCGTCTGGGAGTACTGCACCCGGTGGCCTGTTAGTATGGTCTTGATGTACTTCCAGGTGAGGAAGCCCCCTGGTGTTGCCCGCGGAACCCAACAGGGATGAGAAGCAGGACTCCATCTCCCATTAAGCCCTGAGGGAATCTGTGGTACTGTAGGTACCCAGGGTTGGGGTGCCTTCTAGCATTCCAGGGGAAGTAATACCCTATGTCTGTTCTCTCCTCTGTCCTTCCATTATGGCGGTGTTCCGCCTCAGAAGTTTTTTTTCTTTTATTTTCAGTAAGAAGATTTTCATCTCCATTATGATTCTCATTCTGCTTTTTCAGGTATTCTGGTTATTTAAGACATTATTTACTAGTAATCACGTTAGCTGAACAGTGTTATCTGACACTGAAGTGGTGGCAGTGTTTCAGCTACTGGTGTCTACTCTGCTTGTTGTAATTGTCATAATTGGAAGCAAACTCCAAAGGTACAAGTGAAGTAATAGGAAAGCAACAAAAGAGAGTAAAAAACTTAAAACTATGCCACAAACATGAATATTCTGAAATTTCTTATGAACATAAATCTCACACTACTGCTCTGTTCTAAATGCAGTATAAGAGACAAACAATGAGATCAATTAGAGATGAAATGAGTGAAACTGGTCAGATCAAAAATCTAAACTCACAGGGATTGAAAACTACTGCCTAACTCCTTTATTAGAAAAATATATATGAGCTTTAACTTCATAGATTAATTAAACTATTTACTTGCACCTTTCATCCAATTCCAACAGGCTTTTTTAAAGAAATCTCTGATTGCTTAATTCACAGCTTACTAGACATAACAAACCCCTTAAAAGAATCCGGTCTCTTTCCAGATACTTTGTAAACTATAGTTATTAAACCTCTGCCTGACAGTTTGGTTTTAGACAATTTTTTATTTTAAAACTACCAAACCAATAATTTGGTTTTAGACAAATTATTTAAATGAATTTTTAGTACTAGAAAAGTACTTCTCAGGTTTTAAAGTATAATATGAAAGAGATATATAAGTATAATAAATTAAAAATTATATACCTGTATTATTTCTCCTACATATGAGTGCTGTGTTTGACACAATTAGATTTTTACATTCACAGTATTCTTAACCAATGTGGGTTGGCCTCTTTTGCACTACTTTACACTAATTTCGGTCATACTGTATATTATTAGGTGAAAACATGACTGTCAGGCCTTGCTGTTCTCTTTATACTACAGAACTCCTTGGCTAAAATCATCAACAAACATAAGGTATATTTTCATAGCTGTGCAGATGACTCACAACTATACATATCAGCAGTGCCAGAAGACCCAAACATTCTCATCTCCATGATTGATCTGTCTAGTATCATGTAGTGAATGAAAAAGGCAGACATTCTGCTTATTGTCTATCATAAAAAAACAATAATATGAAGGATCAATTGATAAACAGGTAGCAACAGGAGCACAAATCTCTGCACAAACCACCACATCAACATGCTCTGGGATGTCGCATCAGTTTGTTCTCATCTTGTAATTCGCTATAAAAATTGGGAATCCCCAAGTTCCTTGTAGAATGTAGTAATACCTTATTATGGTGTCTCAGCATTCTGCAGAGGTTATTGGTATTGTAGGTAACATTCCATACAGTCAAGTCAAAATTTAACAAATCAAAACAAAACAAAATTCAACCCCCACCCAAGAGAAAGGGAAAAGAGCCAGCAACCAAAGTTACTCTATAAAAGGAACAAGAAGGGTATTCTTTTCCCCCAATTGGAAGCTTATTCTAAAATGTTATTGATTAGATCCTGCCATCATTTTTTAAAAAAGTTTTGAACAAATCCTCTAAGTGAGAATTTGATTTTTTTTCCAATTTCAAATAGTATATAATATCAGTTACCTACTGACTTAAGAGTGGTGGGGTAGGATTATTCCAGTTGAGCAAAATAAGTCTATGTGCTAGTAGTGTAGTAAAGGCAATTACAATTTGTTTGTCCTACTCCACTTTAAGGCTGTCTGGGAGTACACCAAACAAACCTGTTAATAATTCTTTGCATTTATGTAGCGCTTTTCTCATTACTCAAAGCACTCAGCAATTGCAGATTAAGGGCCTTGCTCAAGGGCCCAACAGAGCAGAGTTTCTTTTTGGCGTTTATGGGACTCGAACCGGCAACCTTCCGATTGCCAGTGCAGATCCCTAGCCTCAGAGCCACCACTCCGCCAGGTTAGGGTTAGGAGTGATTGTGACACTGAGGCGCTCTGATTGGCATGAAAAAATTTTTGTCCAAAATGTTAATTTGGTGCACACCCAGAACATGTGGTCCAGTGAGGCTAGAACTTGATTGCAATGTTCACAGGTGGAATCTTGCCCTGGAAACAACGTAGACAATTTTAAATAAGATAGATGTGCTCAATAAAATATTTTATGGTGAATGACTGAATGCTTTGCACATATGGAGCTCAAATGTATTTTGTGCAAAGCTGCCTTCTGCTCCTTTTCTGAAATATTGAGTGACAGATTCTTTCCCCAATGTACTCTGGGGTCTTTGAAAGGAAGAGACTTTAAAATATTTTTATAAATTGTAGGGATGCTATTTGAGTCTTCAAGACTGATCAATAATTATTCTGGAATAGAAAAAGAGGGAAGGTGAGGAAAATTGGACTGGTTCTGTTTAGCAAAGTTTCTAAGTTGAAAGTAGAGGAGGAATTGTGCTGATGTGAAGGTGTATTTGAAGTGTAATTGTTCGTAGGTTGGTAGGAGACATTATCTATGTACAAGTCTCTAAGTGTTTTAATCACAGAGATTTTAATCACAGATGCTGAATAGTGTATATATTTGAGAGGGTGGAAAAGGTGGTTGTTATGTAGAGGTGCAACAGATAAAAGCTTCTCTGTTTTACAGTGCTTCCTACATTGGTTCCATATTCAGAGAGAATGAAGGGTAATTGGATTTTTAGTGTAATGGCGGTAGTTTGTATTAACTACCTAACTAATACCAGAGCTGGGAATATAAAGAAGTACTGCCAGATTTTATTTCTATTGCAGAACAGGCTTGTGGATTGTCATGAATTTGTGTTGATGACCAAGTCTTTATAGCTTGTATATTTGCTGCCTAGTAATAAAATTGAATGTTTGGTAGTGCCATTCCCCCTTCTGCTTTAGATCGTTGTAGAGCATACGTTTCTCATGTGCCAACTGAACTTTCCAGTTCAATCTCAGAGCATCACCAAGGCTTTAATCCCTTTTAACCAACCTGTTGATTGTTTTTTCTTTTTTTTGTAATGGTCTGTGAACTTGCACATTTGATGGCTGTACTGCATGACAAAATAATTTACTGGTAGATGTTTGATTTTAGGGTGGCACGGTGGCGCAGTGGGTAGCGGTGCTGCATTGTAGTTAGGAGACCCTGGTTCGCTTCCCGGGTCCTCCCTGTGTGGAGTTTGCATGTTCTCCCTGTGTCTGCGTGGGTTTCCTCCAGGTACTCCGGTTTCATCCCAAAGACATGCAGGTTAGGTGCATTGGTGATTCTAAACTGTGCTTGGTGTGTGTGCACACCCTGCAGTGGGCTGGCGCCCTGCCCTGGGTTTGTTTCCTGCCTTGTGCCCTGTGTTGGCTGGGATTAGCTCCAGCAGACCCCCGTGACCCTGTAGTTAGGATATAGCGGGTTGGATTATGGATGGATGTTTGATTTTTTATGGCATTATTTATCTGGCATTTATTCACAACTGGTTTTGGTAGCCTAATACATTATAAAACACATTGTCTCTACCTTTCTCCTTCCGCTCTGATATACTTTTATGCAACTCAAATGATCGTTCACTGCCATTCCGTTGCTGCATCCAGGGCCTGCACATTCATGCCTCTTACTTGGGTTCAGAGGCAACACGATCTGAAGTCACTCTTCCCAACTTTGAGAGCCAATCAAAAACAACATGGTTACATAAAAAAATTGAAACACTTATGAAAGAACAACTGAATTAACTGTTGTTTTGCAGCAACAGAGAAACAAAAAATGGAGGAAGAGCAAATGATACAAACCCCTAAAATGCTCTAATGCTATTCTGAAAAAATAAGAAACTATCAGTAGAATGATACTTACCTGGCAAGATCCTGTGTCAAACCCTGATTGCAACACTATCAGCACTGGCACCTGCCTAATCTACTAGCTTTGTAAAAAGTGTTAGAAGACCTGTGTGCTAAAAAGAAGAAGGTAAAAGAAAAATTAATGTGCAAAAGCATCAACAGATGAAAAAAGTGCTTAGCAATAATTAAGAAACTGAATTTCAAAATGACTGAGTGGCACTTCTCTGAAAGAAAAAATAAATATATAAATTAAAGAGATTCCAAAATAAGTAACAAAATTGATTTGTTGATTTTATAGACATGGATAATAACATGGAGCCAACTGTTCATGACTGAATTTCAGATAAAAAATGTTATTTCTTAATGCTTAATTTTGGGGCATTTTTGGACTATATTTTTTGAAGGAAATGACATCCCTTATTATAAAGAGTAAACTTGTGGATGTCTTCAGTAAAAATGATCAGAAGAATTTGAAGTTGTGCATGCCACATCAAACGACCCAGGGATTGACCCCCTTATGGGACATGGGGGTGGTCAAATATACTCTTTTTCCCAAAACTCTGAAAAATCAGGGATGGGTAATATAGGTATGTGGAGTGTCATTTTATGATATTTTGATGTTGCTGATCACAAATATGATAATATATTTGATATGTGACTCTTTACCAGTGGTTCTAGCCTTCCAAGAGTCAATCCTAGAAAGTTAAAAATGTCAATGTTCCAACATAAGCATGTGGAATATTGTTTTAGACTATTTCAAGGTCAGTCATTATAAATATGATGTTATTTTTTATTTTTGATCATTTACTAGACACCTAGCCCTCTGTGGACTGCTATCAGATTGAGATAAATAAAATATTTCTATTACAATCAAGAATGTTTAGACTTTAAACATTTCAATTAAAACACACATTTTAATTTCCAAATATTTGATTAAACTATTCTTTACTATGTACGTCTACCTCATAAAAAATCATTGCACTCCCAATGAAAACTCCAAATTAGAGTGGCCTATGCTAATTCAAACGTTTTTTTATTATATTTTATATATTTTGGCAACTGTGAGACTTGCCTCAAAAGTTCAGATTCTATTCCCTTCAATGTATTGTTTTATTGATTTATATCTCTCGATTATAAAAAAAATCTTGGGAAATCTTGGGAGGGAGATGAGACGTGATCTTCTCAGAAGACAGGCTGATGTCCTGCAAGAGACACTTTAATGTCATGTGAGACAAGGCAGTGAGACAAAAGGACAGCTGCTGTACAGGCTTTTAAATGATCGATGCACAACGTGATAAGCAGAACACGCACCTTGGCAGCAGCAGCACAAAGCTAGCAGCTGATCCGTCTGCATCTCCTTAGTGAGCGTTCAGCTCTCCCCCTTCACAATTCGAGCGGGTGAGAAGCGAAGTGACAGGAGCGTAGCGTGCCTCCGGGGGGGATGAGCGAAGCGAACGAGACCTGATCATCTCGGAGAGACACTTTGACGTCACGTGAGACTAGACATTACAACCTTAGGAAGCAAAACCCGTGAGATGAGGACTTTTGCACGTCACTCCCTACTTACAAACAATTTCAAACAAGTTCACGGACATCTAACCTAGCAGTTGTTGGAATGCTTTTGGCAGACACACTTCATGTGCTCCCAGCTCTTAAAACAATGACAAGCAACAAGCAGAACATGCAGCTCACCAGCAGCAGCAGCAAGCCAGCAGATGATCCGACCGCATTTCCTTAGCGTGGGTTCAGCCCCTCCCCTTCACAACGCGAGCAGCAGAGACGCGAAGTGGCAAGCTGAGGACAGCTGCTGTACAGGCTTTTAAATGATCAACACGCAGCATGACAAGTAGAGCATGCAGCTCGCCAGCAGCAGCAGCAAGACATCAACTGTTCTGACTGCATCTCCTTAGCGTGCGTTCATCCCCCCCTTCACAACGTGAGCAGTGTTATACGCCCCGCTAGAAAGAGATTTAACCTCACCCGGGACAGGAAATAAAGGACAAATATTGTTTTTACAAATGATTTAAAGTAAAAGTGAAAATAATGCATATGTAACAATTCCCATGAAAATAACAATCTCTTTAAATTGTATATCTGGTAAACCAAAACTGGGAGTGGGCAAGCGAAGCAAGCAGGGGGCCGAGCCCCCTAGTTTTACTATAATATCAGAAGCAAGAAGGCAGATTTAGAATGACTTTCCAAGATGAACCTCCAATACTTCTGAAATGTGCAGACAAGTTGATGTTATAATTTTAGACATGAAAACAAAAAAATCAAGCATATCAAGAATGCTTATTTTTTGTAATGTTACATTTTGTGCTTAATTATATTGTGGAACCTATTACATTGCACACAGGGTTTGTCAGTGAAAAAGCATTTGTAGTAAAAAATTAAATATGTCCATCCATCTGTTATGAATGAAGTTAATCCAATTCAGAGAACTGGGGTGCTGGAGACTAATCCAGCAACCTCAAGTGTAAGACCCTAACCAGCCTGGGGGGACCACGCCATTACAGGACACATTATTGCAAGTGAGTCTGCTTAAAGGCACCCATCAGTCACCCTAAGCCTAACCTAACCTAACCTACATATCAATTCATTGGAAGAATTAAGAGTAATTGAAGAAAATTCATGCAGAAATGGAGAGAACATGCAAAGTGAATGCAGGCAGTGCCCAGGCCAGGACTGGAGGCCATTGTGTTGCATGCATTGAATGTGCATTTATTTAACTGGTATGTACAGTATCACCAAAAGCTGGTTACGGACTGTTTTTCTCTGCAGGACTCTGCTTGATCAAGCTAGAAAGGGATTATAATTATTAAGACAACGGATCAGCAATGCATTTTTCTTAGGGTGGCCATATCTTTTATGGATCGTGTGACTACATGTCAAAAATACATATGTTCTCCTCAATACTCTTCCTAGGGTATCAGGCAGGTCACAATGTGTGACAGTATATTGTTATATAAAGCATTTTAAATCTTTTACAAAACACCTCCCCATTCTTGCGCACCACTGAAAAGTTACAGCTGCAGGCTTTAAATCAGTACGAGAGCTCAGGGGTTCTCAAAACTAATTTCCAGGAGGTCTCAGTTTGTGACCACCAACAATTTCTTTCAGTTGTTCCTAAAATAACATCAATTAAATAGAGACATAAACCCATCTGAATCACTTTATTAACGTCATATGACCAAAAGTACTTTGCAGCATAAAAAAAAAGGCAAAGCTGTCTCTTTCTATTCTGTTATGGTACTTAAAAGTAAAACAGACACACACACACAAATGTGGTATTTTATACAGAAGGCTCTAGGCCTTCATTGTGTTCTTTCTTAGTGTTTTAATTAAGGATTGCATGTTACAAATTTCTGTCAGTCAATCTGTTGATGGTTTCCAAGCAAGATTAACTGTCATTCTTTTCTTGTAAGTTTCATTTAGTGCATGTTTCAATATTCTAACAACATTTATTCAATGTAACATGAAAGGAGTCACTTAAATCTTAAGTCAAAGTCTTTTTGTATTATTTGTATAAACCATTCAAACAAAAACGTGGTTAAAATGATAAAAGTAATTCTGGTAAAAGGTTCAAGTTCATGTTTCCTGGCACATATGCAGTGTACACTACAGTTACCACTTGCATGTCTGACCATTATGGAACACAATATGACTCTTTGATGCCATGATCAGCAACTTTACAATAACCATCATCACAATCCAGCAATCTGATTATGAAAAAAAAATCATTCTGTCTCTAGAGGCATATTCAGACACCAAAATAACATAATAGTAAATGTAACAGGCTGCCAATTATTAATAGCACACATGCAAAAATAGGAAAGAAAATTTGAAAGCATCATTAACAGGGAGAAACAAATTATAAACGTAACCACTCTGTATACATGAAAATTGTGCATATTTAAATAATAACACATAATAAAAATGGCACTAAACAATTAAAAGGATTGGCATGATGGTGTGCCTATAACCTGTATGAAGTTTGCACATTCTCCCTGTGTGTGGCTGAGGTCTTCTATTGGTACTTCATCTTTTTCTTATATGTGTTAGTTATTTTGATGGGTGCCTTAAAATTAACCAGTCGTGTATGAGAATGGATGTGTGGATTTATGTGTCCCATTAAGTATCATCTCCTATCGTGATGTCAGTGTTGTAGGAACACTCTCATGGTTCTTCGAGATTAATGAAATTATGTAAAGGGACAGCTTTTAGTATAGATGCAAATTCTGCAATGGACTGGTTTCCTGTTTTAAGAATACTCCAGTAGTTGTTGGAAATGGCACCATATCCCTGTGACTCTGTCCTGGATAAGCAAGTTAGAAAGTGAATTGATGGATTGACCTAGAGAAAAACTCATAAGGCACTTGCTTGTAGTTTTAGGCCAGATTTGTAATAGTAATAAACAAATGATAATATACAGCATTATTAAAGGAAATGCCTTTCTGAGGTAATAAGGCCCTGTATACTCATAATCAAAAATGAGGCCTACACCAACAGCTTGCAAAGTTTAGCATATCAATCACCCATTCAGGCAAAAAAAAGCACACAAAAAAAAAAAAAAAACACAAAAAACATGTAAAAAATGTGTTGTGACTGGATTTGGTTCCTGCATTTCAGCTTATACTGACGCTGCTCCCTTATGACCCTTTAAAAGGCTAAGCAAGGGCAAATGGTTTTACATTTTATTTTTAATTTCCTTTGTGCTTAATCATGTCAAAATGTTTACTCTGCTGTAAATTTTAATATGACAAAATGACAAACTGGATGTAATTGTGTATGCATGTTGGACTGAGCCCAACTTTTTAAAATGTTTGTATTACAACAATAGAACAAATCTCAGACTCCAGCAAGATTGTCGTGCCCACACTTAGTAAGATGGATGTCTAGAACACCTGGTGTGACTCTCAGGTGGGGTAAGAGAAAAAAAAAAAAAAATTCTGAAAAAACAAAAAGCAATAAAATATCATAAATTTAATTAACTTATTTGTATCCGTTATTTACTCATGTAGATGAAGCATGGCTAATAGGGACAAATGCAACCAAATTTAAACCACAAATCTAGTGGCAAGATAAAGTATGTGAATCCTTTGGAATTACACACATTCATACATTCATATAAATTCATGCATACACATTCAAGTATAAATGTATCTTAAAACATGGTCTGATCGCCATCTATGCTACACTAATTAACAAACACAATCTGTTTGTACTAATAATACACAAACTATTGTTCTTGTACTTATTGGATACATTATTCAAGCATTGTCAGGTGTAGATTGAAAAAAAGAATGAGAACCACTAGGCAGATGCCTTCAACAAAAGCTTTTTCCAGCCAATAAAATGAGATTGGGGATATGGATGAGAGATACATTAACCTATAAAAATTAATCAAAAATGTAAAATTTGCTATTCACAAGAAACACTTGCTGATGTGAAACATACCTTGCAAAAAAGAAATCTCAGAAGATCTATGATCAAGAATTGATGATTTGCATAAATCTAGAAAGGGTTACAAAGTTATTTCAAGGAGTTTAGACCTTTGTCAGTCCACACTTAGATAAACTATGTATAATGATGAAGACAATTTAGTACTGTGGCTGCACTCCCTAGAAGTGGGTGCCCAGCCAAGATGACTCTAATGGTACAACGCAAAATGCTCAATGAGGTTAAAAAAGAAACCTAGAGTATCAACTAAAGACTTAAAGGAATCACTGAAACAGATGAACATCTCTGTTCATGAGTCTACCATACTCAAAACATTGAACAGGCATGATGTGCATGACAGGACACCAAGAAGGAAGCTGCTATTGGGTGATGTAGCAAGACAATGACCCTAAATATTAAAGCAAATCTACTACAGAGTGGCTACAAAATAAATCCACCCTTTGGAGCTTTGCAGTCGCCATTCAAAGCCCAGACCTTAACCAAACAGAGATGCTGTGGAATGACCTCAAAAGAAATGTTCTTTCTTAAAGATCAGATATAATTTTGATAGAAATTGATGCTTTTCTTATCAAAGTACTATTTAATTTACTGAAAAAATACCCCAGGCATTACTGATGTTGGCCAATTACTGTTCTTGCTACTGCTTGAAATGGCTGATTTATAATTATTCATGTAATACTGCAAAGCCCCCTTATAGCAGCCAGTACTCCTGTGTCCTAATAGTAAACTCGCTTAGCTCATCATTAACCATTATTAAATGTTAATTGGTTATTAGAGAAAACTTTGTAAATGTGAAACCTGCAATTCTGCTCAATAAAGCCAGTAAATTGTCTTCCCTTGAGTTGCAAGGTACTTGCTTTCCAAAAGTTTAATTCTGGCCCAAAACAAAAAAGCTTTGCCAAGAAACATGTCAGTCTATTACTGTTTTGTGGATGAAAGTTATTCCATGTGAAAGACTGCCAAGAAATTGAAGACTTCATACAAAGGTATCTACTACTGTATTGAGAGAAGAGTACAAACTCAACGAAACCAAAATAGAAAACGGCACAAGAGGATAAGTATATCAGAGTCTGACGCCCTATAGGTCCTCAGTTAGCTGCTTCCTTTGATTTCGCGCCTTGAGCAGGGGAAAGGCGCTATATAAATAAAATATATTATTATTATTATTATTTCAATTGGGAACAGGCTGTAGCTAAAATTGCCATGATTCTGATTTTCTAAGCAGTCCAAATCTGATATAAATATATATAAAAATCTATGTTGAATGTACCTTACAAAGACAAAGTTAAGTAAAACAGACTTGTCAGACCGACATATATGCAGACTTGTCATAAACATTGATAGTCAAAAAAACCATAGGCTTAAACATAATTATGATTCTATTTTGTCTTCAATCAATAGTACACCATTGACAACACTAATACCTGGTGTTCAGAGATCGATCATTGGTATTGAAAGATTCAGCAGCAGCAGCAGACGACTGTAGTTATGCTATTGTTTAAATGAAGCATCACAAACTGTAATGCATTTGAGGAGCCTGGGCGTTGATAAACAGCGGAGCAGAGGTTTGAATACTTGCTGAAAGGCATTGATGACTACTTTGGAGTTTTGTTTTTTTCAGTTTATAGTGAACATTCATGCTATTTAGAACAAAAACAAGATCAATTTAAATTCTTTGCCTGAAACTTGAATTTGAGGCATTTCATTTTCATAAAACAACCACAGCAAAAGCAATCATATTAATAAAAATTATAATAAGACACAAACGCAACAGAATGAAGTTAAATGCCAAATCATGCCAACATGATTGAAACTCTAAGCTGAACACATTTGTAAGGACTAAATAATGTGAAAATATAAGTCTCCCACATTGGTTTACATTAAAGCTTCAATTAAGACTTGGCAAAATTTAATCTCCACTTCTTCTTACTACCATCTATAACTTGTTTGAAGACATTTTTCACATTCACTAGTGGCTTGCTAAAATGTTTTCTGTAGTTGGATTTGTGTCTGATAAACTTTCTCTCATCTTGCACTGAGTGGTTGGGGATATTACATTCTCTGCAAATGTTGGTGTGGACACATTAAACACATATCATGAGTATTTTTAAAGATGATTAATTTACTTCATATTCATAACATTTTATATAAAGTTATTGGGCTAGCCTATTTATTTCAAGGGCCAAAATTAAATTTATATATTTATGGTTTATAGGACCTGCTTTGATAAAATTATGATTTTGTTGTTACTGTAAGCTACCTGTAGGACTGAAGGTCAAGTACAGATCTGCCTTTTGTAAAGCTACATTCACAGTGCAGTGCAATTCTAATTTTTCTAACTTATATAACTCATTAAATGTGACATGTGTTTGAATGCTTGAAATGTAATTGCCTGTGTATTTAAACTCAGCAACTGGACATCTCCTTGGTGCAATCTGAGGTAGACTGGTATTCTGTATTTGTTGCCATCTCATACCGCAAAATTTCTATGTGTTTTCTGATGGAAATGATATGCCTAAAACATGTATATTTTTAAAGCGTTTTGAGGACAGGACTTAACTAATCAAAACATTCCCTTTGATGTTCTGAAATTGTCAAACCACTATTTTGCTCTTACCAATCCTGTCTCCTCTCTTGTGTCCATGTTGTGATGTACCAACAAATAGATGACTAAAAGGGACACACAGGCCTCAAAATAAATGAAATAAATAAATGAAATGGCTAAACGAGGACCTTCACTGGTCTGCCTACAGCCAGTTCTCACCCCAGGCAGCCTGATCCCAAGATCAAAAGGTATGCTTCAAAGCCTACATATGCAGATGGCACACAACTTTACCTGTCTATAGCACCTAATGATCCTGATGATCTCTAATCCAATGTCTATCTTGTATTTCTGAATGTACAAATAGTAATTTCCTCAAGCTAAATAAGGAAAAATGGAAATAAAAAAGGTAATAGAAATAAACTTGATCCCTTAACATTAAATGTCAAGATGGAAGTAAATAATTTAGGCGTAATAATAGACTCTGATATAACCTTTAAATCAAATATTAACCAGATCAGTAAGACTGCATTTCACCATTTAAGGAACAGTTGCAAAAGTTAGACGTCTTGCAACATTGCAAGATACTGAGAAATTAATTCACACCTTTGTTTTTAGTCAGTTAAATTACTGTAGAGCATTCCTGACTGGTCTGTCTAAGAAAGACATAAATCAGTTGCAGTTAATTAAGAATGCAGCAGCAAGAATCTTAACCAGAAAAAGAAAATCTGAGCACATCCCACTAGTTCTAGCATTGTTACACTGGTTACTTGTGTCCTTTGAAACTGTCTTTAAGTTAATACTAATATCTATACTAATAAAAGGCAAAGCACTGACTGCCTGCCTGACTGACTGACTGACTGACTCACTCACTCACTCACTCACTCACTCACTCACTCACTCACTCACTCACTCACTCACTCACTCACTCACTCACTCACCACTAATTCTCCAACTTCCCGTGTAGGTGGAAGGCTGAAATTTGGCAGGCTCATTCCTTACATCTTACTTACAAAAGTTAGGCAGGTTTCATTTTGAAATTCAAAGCGTAACGGTCATAACTGGAACCTCTTTTTTGTCCATATACAGTAATGGACTGCAGCTCGCTGGCCATGGGACGCAGGGTTGCGGGGGTTGCGTATCGCGTCATCACGCCTCCCACGTAATCACGTGAACTGACTGTGAAGGAGAAAGGATGGCCTTATATGGCGTTCGTTTATAAAACAGCGGACAGGCTGTGTAAAGACAGCTTCACAAAAAAACAGATCCTTAACAAATTGTTATTGGTATATTTTCCCTCAATTTAAAAAGGTTTACTTTTCTTCTTAATTAAAATTTAAAAGCAATACTTCACCGCTGCGAAGCCCCTCTAGCGCTGACGTCTGAGGTTCGATTACCGTAAGCGAGTGCAGTGAGTGTGTACGCCTGATGAGCCAAGAATAAGGGGGAAACACGTGCCGCGTACTCTTTGCATTATTTGCAAGTAAACTATTTTCAACCATTCTATGATCTGCTTCTCACAACTGAAGGCACCGTGGCTGATGTTAGCTGACTTGCTGGCCAACCATAAGCGTTACCTGGTAGGTAACCACCCACTCACTTCACTCCCTTACGGGAATCGAACCTCGGACGTCAGCGCTAGAGGCGAAGCCCCTAAAATTGCGCCACGGCGTGTGGTTCGTTTATTTGACAGCATGTAGATCGGGGTAATTACATTCACGGCATTCATAGTCTGATTCACAATCTGATTGTATGGGTGGTTACCTACCAGTTAACGCTTATGGTTAGCCAGCAAGTCAGCTCGAAGTGATCACTCGTGTGAAGGCAGCTTCACAAAAAAACAGATCCTTAACAAATTGTTATTGGTATATTTTCCCTCAATTTAAAAAGGTTTTCTTTTCTTCTTAATAAAAATTTAAAAGCAGTACTTCGCCGGTGTGAAGCGTGGGGATTTGAGCGACTGACGCATACAGACATATTCATGAGTGCAGGTACTTCGGAAAGAAAGCACCGTGTAAACCTAAAGTTTAAATTAAGTTCATAGACCTACAAAAGGTTGCCATTGATTTCAGGCAAGATTGCTTTTCTCCTGTACAACTATACGTTGCATTCTTAACAGTAAGCATGCACGGCTTGGTCATATTACAACCGGAGTGCTGAACTGACAACGTGGTATACAAAGAGAACTATAACAATCGTAAAAAAAGAAAAAAAAAAAAAAGCGAAGAACCCGTGGATTAAATAATAAAGCTGCTTCCGTTGGCGAAGCAACGAAAAGGAAGACCTTATATGGCGTTCGTTTATAAAACAGCGGAGAGGCTGTGTGAAGTCAGCTTCACAAAAAAACAGGGGCCTCATGTATAACGCCGTGCGTAGAACTCACACTATAACATGGCGTAAGCACAAAAGCGGGATTGTGCGTACACACAGAAAAATCCAGATGCAGGAATCTGTGCGCACGCAAACTTTCATGTTCTTCCACTACATAAATCCCGATCAGCGTGAAAAGTAGCGCACATGTACGCGCCTTCTGTCCTGCCCCAACTCCTCCCAGAATTACGCCTCTTTGAATATGCAGATCAATATAAATAGCCTTCTGTGAAAAGACAATGGGAAAAGCACAGGGAAAAATATAAGAATTTCAGCGAATACCAAGTGGAGGCAAAGGAAAAACGTACTGTTTGTTGGTTTAAACAGTGGTATAATCAACAACAGAAAGTTGATCGAGTGACAGAGTGTCGGAGAAACTCGAAAGATCCAAGTTCACAAAGTCGCACAGTGCCCGAAATAAAAAAGAAATCACATATCAAAGTTGGCGTGAAAAGGCGACTCGTAGCCCACTGTCTGAGTGTCATATGAAAGCTTATTAGGATACAGACAAAACAAATAGGCACACAGTGGGAAAAAAGCACGAAATGTCAACTTTAATCTCGAAATTTCCACTTTAATCACGTAGTTTATTTTGCCATTAAAGTAGAACATCATAAACTTCATCTTAAAATCGTTTATTTTACTAGTTTCTCAAGTAGCACGTTAAATGCTTTGTTCTGTATTTGATCTTCTATGTGCTCTATGTGTGTGAATCACTACGTGCTTCCGTTCTTTCTCTTTCACCGACAGGACACAGAATCCATTACATTCGTGATATTACAGCTCTCTGAACAATTAAAATACTGAGATGTATACGTGATATCTTTTTCATGATGATAGCAATGAAAGCATGTTATTAAACATGGGAACACAGTAGCACAGTGATTGCTCATATCTCACGCAAGAGGCTTGCTGCGCCATGCGCGACCTTCGATGAAATAATTTATTACAGAAGTACTGTCTCTTTCAAATGTACTAACCTCCAATTCCTGTCCTTACTTTTCTTTCTCCAAATAGCCAATCGCCACACAATCAGCTCTGTAATAGACGTTAAGCCATCTGTAAGTTTAGAACGCCGATTCTTCAAAACTTTTAAGGAACATTGAAATATCTTCGTAGTACATGTTTAATTATTCTATCCGTCTATCCTTCCAGTGTCACATCAGCACCAGCAATAATACAGCGCAAGGCAGAAGCTATCCGTGATCTAGCTAGCGCTGCGGCACCGTGTCCTCACATGTATAATTATTAACAATGCAGATTATTTAAATGAAGTTAAAGTTTTATCTGTATACTGTAAGCAACATATTTTGCTGCATTTCATCTTAAAAATGATATTGTCATCATACGCGCTTTATAAAGTAGCGCAGGTTGTGCAATATTATAACTGTAGTGTAAGTTTACAGTGAGGTAATTGTACTTATAAGTACAAACAGTTCTACAAGGAGCACTTGATGGACTGATTGAGTGCGTTTATAGTTCTTGGGATGAAACTGTTTCTGAAACGCGAGGTCCGTACAGGAAAGGCTTTGACGCTTTTTGCAGTGGTTGAGGTAGTGTGTACTTGAAACTGTATACTGAGAATTCTCTTTCCGATCAGCTGCTGCTGTGATTCACACTCAGATACAGTGATATAAATACTCCGAGTGGTGCAGTGAGAGTAATAATGAAAAAGATGATCCGCAGTGGCAACCCTTAACGGAAGCAGCAAAAAGAAGAACAAGATGCAGTGAGCGTAACAATGCTAAAGCAGTTATGGTATTTGGAATACTATGGCTATTCCCTGGACCATTATATTGCTACAGGTTAATTACAATCAGATGCATTACACTAATAAACAATGTGCAGTTAATTTCAGTGTATTTGTAAAGCCGCGTCAGGAATGTGGAGCTAAGAAAGAAAAGGTGATCACACAGGAACAGTAGCACTGCTTTGACGCTGGATGCCGCCAGTCTGCAAAACCGAGCGGAGAAACTGCGTACCCCAAGGTATGAGTTACCGTGGAAATGTGCGTGGCTTTACGCCAAGTTTAGGTTTTATACATCGTGATTTGAGCGTGGAAACATTCGTACGCAACATTTCTGTGTGTACGCACCGTTTATACATGAGGCCCCAGATCCTTAACAAATTGTTATTGGTATATTTTCCCTCAATTTAAAAAGGTTTTCTTTTCTTCTTAATAAAAATTTAAAAGCAGTACTTCGCGGGGATTTAGATATAGATATATATATAGATAGATATAGATATATATAGATAGATATAGATATATATAGATATAGATATATATATGTATGTATGTCTATATATATATATATATAAATATGTATATATGTGTATATATATATATATGTAGATATGTATATATATATATGTAGATATGTAAATATGTATATGTATATATATGTCTCTGTATGTGTATATATACATATACTAGCAAAATACCAGCGCTTTGCAGCGGCAAAGTACTGCTTTAAAATTTTAAATAATAAACTGAGGGAAATTCTACCAATAATTATTTGTTAAGGATCTCTTTGTATACCATGTTGTCAGTTCACCCCTCCGGTTGTAATATGACCAAGTTGTGCGCTGAGCTTACTCTTGAGCATGCAACGTATAGTTGGCCATGTGAAAAGCAAATCAAGAACGGCAAGACCGCGCCAGCTGCGGAGCTCAGCTCGGAGCGAAATGAAGTGAATGGGAGGGGAGATGATGACGTGACTCCAACACCCGCCTTAACTCTCCATCCCTCCACAAACACACAAACACAGTCTCTCGGATCCCAACTCTCCTTTATATATATAGATAAATGTGTGTATGTATGTATGTATGTGTGTATATATATATATATATATGTATGTGTATATGTATATATGTATGTGTGTGTGTATGTATGTGTGTATATGTATGTGTATATATATATATATATATATATATTGATATGTGTATATATATATGTATATATATGTGGATGTGTATATATACTGTATATATATATGTATATATATATGTATATGTAGATATGTGTATATGTAGATATATATGTATATGTTGATATGTGTATATGTAGATATGTATATATATTTATATATGTTTATGTATATATATATATGTTTACATAACCTCTTTAACACACTACTAAAATTTCACGTGCTCATTCCTTGCAGTGTACTTACAAATGTTAGGTATATTTCATGTCCTACTGCAACACCCAAAGGAGGGAAATGGGTGTACCCCCTAAACTGTTTATATAGATAGGGGAAACCTCTCCTCACTAATTCGGTGACTTCCAATACACTTAGGAAGCCCAAATTTTCCATGCTTATCCTTTACACTGTACTTACAAACGTTAAGTATGTTTCATTTTGTGGCGTTCCCCATAACAAGCTTTTCAAAATAATGTCTTCTTTTTGGTGGTTCTCACCATTATGCCGTAAGGAACTTTCGGAACTGACCTCTCCTTTTGGCGGTTTCATTCCTAATTTCCATTAACAGATGATTTATTTCATGGCAGAGACACACAAGGGCCGCCCCTAGTCCCCCCTCCTTGTTCTGCACGGCCATTGTCCGCGCACCTACCACATGGTTGGCTCCCTGTCTATATACATTAAAGACATCCCGCGCTCATGTGCCTCCTCACTCAGTTCCTTACTTTCCTCAGCTGTTCGTCATGTTCACTGCTCCCTTCTTCTTTACTCCACCGCTTCAAGCTTGTTATTGTTGGCTTTTCTTCACGTCTTCCTGCTGGTGACTCCTGCCTTTTCTTTTACTCCACCGCTTCAAGGCTGTCATTGTTGGGCTTCTTTAGTTGCTCACGTATGCCTTCCTGGCACTGACTTCTGCTTTTCATTCCCTGCTCCATCTCTTCTCGCCTTCCTTTGTATTTTCTTTCTCAATGGGTGCAAGTTTACCCCGAATAACATGTCTATTCCGGTGATCACCGTTGATCATAATTTCACCGACCTGTACCCAATGGTTTCCATGCCCAAAGATTGCGCCTGCCTCTTCCATTCTCTCTCTTACTTATTGCATGGCCATATCAGTCTCAGCCTTGATATCTGCAAAGACATTGTGTCTTATGTGCTGAATGACTGGGACAGGTTCAAGGTGTAGACTGATGATGGTACAGAAGACAATTAAACTACACAGGACCACTATAGCAGTGAAATGCTTAAGCTCTCAACCTATGGTTCTGTATGTGAACCGATAGCTGCCGCGGAATTGTTTCATTGTCACTTTCAAGTGTATAGACATGGGGAAATATTTTACACCTTTGGACAACCAGGAATGCCTGTTAAATATCTTCGATTCACGGGTAGCGATTTGGGTAGTGGACATTTCGATGTTTATGAATGTTTCAACTCTGACAATATGGACACAGAGTTATCAATGAAACCTGTTGTATCTTTACAACGGTTGACAAACACGGAATGTAACTTGAACACAACACTTCCTTATAATCAAATCCTTGATGACAGCAACACTCATAACAGTGACAAAACAATTACTTTGACAATCATGTTACGTTATTATTAAAATGTTTCCTTTTCTTTTTCATAACTTCTTTAACACACTACTTCTCCGCTGCGAAGCGCGGGTATTTTGCTAGTGGCATATAAAGCTTTAAATAATCTTGCTCCTTCCTATATTTTTATGTGCCTATCCCCCTACATTCCAAGTTGTAATTTTATACCTTTAAATAGCGGTCTGCTTATTATTTCAATAGCCAAGCATAAAAGAAAAGGGGTGAGGCAACCATTTGCTGTTATATACCAAAAATATGGAATACATTACCAATAGAGCTCTGACAGGCTATAACTTGAAAAAACTCCTAAAAACACACTTTTTTTAAAATTGTAGCAACGTTTTAGTTCCACTATTAATAAACTGGATAGGTATAGAATTATGAGAACCCCTGCGGATTTTGTTTATTTGTCAATATTTGCTACCTTATGAAAGTGTGCATTTTTTGTTGTTTACTATTTGTTCATTATTATTCTTATCGCATTTTAATTTGGTTTATCTTTTTGTAATTATTTCTTGCCGTTTTGTAAAGCACTTTGAGCTACATCCTTTGTATCAAAATGTGTTATAGAAATAAATGTTGTTGTTGCTTAGAAGAACAAGACAAATGTAAACTTCTATAAATGAATAATTTATTTATAATCAATCAAAATGATAACAAAAAAATGAAAATGGCAAAAAAATATATTTGCGAATTTGGACACCTATAGCTGTGAAGGCAAATTAACCACAAGTTCTTCAAAAGCAGTGGGCATGTCATCACAAGGCACAAAACCTTTTTGTCACTTTTGTTAGTGTTTACTAAATTAAATTAAATACTTTTTTTCCAGAGCATGAAGGAAAAACAAGCCAATAGCTGTACCGATGGTTGGTGAATAGCTGCTTAAGCACAGTGCAGGCCTCTTTTTATGTATATGCAAGTTTACTAAATCTGGCTCCTGGTCTTCTTACTTTTTTTGTTTTGCAATTTCTTTCCTGGCAGTAGGCTTCTCATGATAATGACATTTTGTTGATGATCGTCAATAAAAATAATCTCAATGAATAATTTAATTGTCTTTTAAATTTTTTTGCCACTGAAACATACCTAATACAAGCCTAGTAATATTATAATAAGGTACATACACCCGAAGAAGAAAAAAATCCAATTTATTCATGCAGAGAATAAATAGGTAAATATGTACTTTGGAACATAAATCTACACTGGCAATGATCATAGGCTGTACTCTGTTGTGTAAATGCCAGCCTGTGGCCATATTGTTGAAATTTTCTCTCTTGTATATGAATACCTGGTGCTCCCTGCTCCTGCCATCTCAGCAGTTTGGCTTCTGCTTACATCTCTTGTCATTCAGCAGAGGTCCAACTCTTGCAAACTGCTCTTTACGTTAACTTCCTGCAAACAGAAATACCTAACAGGCAGACCACCAGGTAAGAAACAGAATTTCAAAACATTGCAGAGTTTGATTTCTGCACTGAAAATTTTAGTAACATCCCAGTGGTAAGTGAAAACAGCAAATGGTAGCCAAACACTACGAAGTGTTCTGAAAGGTTCATGAACACTTTGTCAGTATATTTTGAAACATCAGCCAAGATCACGGATTTATTTAATGTAAAGGAACCACCAACTCAATAGACTGAAGTTTCTAACTTCCATAATAGGTTGTAAGATGAGCAGCTCATAGATACAGCAGATTAAGCACATAGATGAAATACATCCATCCATCCATCCATTTTCCAACCCGCTAAATCCGAACACAGGGTCACGGGAGTCTGCTGGAGCCAATCCCAGCCAACACAGGGCACAAGGCAGGAACCAATCCCGGGCAGGGTGCCAACCCACCGCAGGACACACACAAACACACCCACACACCAAGCACACACTAGGGCCAATTTAGAATCGCCAATCCACCTAACCTGCATGTCTTTGGACTGTGGGAGGAAACCGGAGCGCCCGGAGGAAACCCACGCAGACACGGGGAGAACATGCAAACTCCACGCAGGGAGGACCCGGGAAGCGAACTCGGGTCCCCAGGTCTCCCAACTGCGAGGCAGCAGCACTACCCACTGCGCCACCGTGCCGCCTAGATGAAATACAGTATATTGAAATATGCTATTTTGACCCCTGCACTTTTAAATGTATAGCATTCATTCTCCTGTTTTCAGAATGCATTTCCTTTGCTTCCTTTCATGTCCTTTGGATGTGTATTTGCATGTCCTCAACTATGTAATAATCATGACAGACCTACCAGACAGTATATTCGCAAGGTGGCTAAATTCTTGCAAGCTGCTTTTCTATTGTTGGCAACAAGAACTGTAAAGGAAGACAGCATGTGCACGCATGTACTTTATGTGTACATAAATGTAGCAACCTTCTTGGATTGTCATGGAAATAGAGAATCTTTTGTAGTGGTGTAGGCATTTTCCATGCCATAAAACTGAAAAGTGATCAAAGTAATTTTAGGATTTTAATAACATACTACTGGCTTTAATTAACTGGTTAGTTTGAAGGTGATACAGAAACTCCGGCCTTTTTGATGGGGTTAATGCAAATAGAAAGAAGGAAAATTAGAGCAAATAAGAATAAAACCACAACAAAAACAAATGGGCGTCTTGCAGATCATGTCTCGCTCCCAATAACATAAAACAGTAAACCGTGAAATGGACTCAACCACCCAGAAAGTAAACAAAGAGAAAAAACAGCTCCTCTAAATGCCATGCTGTATTCTTCTTAAGGAACAAAGCAAACCAAACAATTTCCTTAAAAACTAACAGCAGTTCTCTACTTTCCAAAGTTCATGGCCTTTGAAATGAATTCCATGTAGTGTTCAAAGCAGTGAGTCAGGAGCATATGTTGGTCACACTGGGCATCTATACATGGCATGCCAGTTGATGCTGGACCAATGCATGCATTATGTAAAAACAAACACACCACAGAGGTATAAGATAACATGCAGACGTTTGAGATAGAGGTGTCTCCTTTAAATAATGCAACAGAAGATCTGAAAAATTAAAAGACAGCAGTGCTACAGTGCCAGTTAAGCTGTGTGGCTCTGCTCATTGTACCGTTCTCAAGTATGCTACTTGATGACTTGTTATTTCATGTAGGCATGCTTCCTCTTCCCAGCATACTAAGTTATCCATCTTCGAAAAAGGATGAAGTCATCTTCTTATTCAAAAAACAAGTCAGAAAAAGAAACATCGCCATGTTTCCCAGATGACCTATATACTTCCTTTATCATTTAGCAGGAGAGTTTTATTGCCATTAAAATCATTTATAAACTGGTATTATGTCAGATTTGTTGCCTGGGGATATACCTCCAACTCTTAATTGTGCTCTGAGCACATTCCTAGCAGCTGATGCAGGACTGAA
This sequence comes from Erpetoichthys calabaricus, assembly GCF_900747795.2. Taxonomy (NCBI): domain Eukaryota; kingdom Metazoa; phylum Chordata; class Cladistia; order Polypteriformes; family Polypteridae; genus Erpetoichthys; species Erpetoichthys calabaricus. Next base: position 60,735,462 of record NC_041411.2, on the reverse strand, counting down.
TTTGGCAAAGTGCTCCACACGAACACTCAAGGGTCTGCCTGGATTTGTTGTGGCACTGTTGCTATGTTTGGAGGAAATTGCAGACCTTTAGAAACTGCATGGAAAGCATAATGATCTGAAAAAGAAATGATAACCAAGTCACCTGCATTTATCTTACAGGACTGAAAGCTGCAGTGTGTGCTCGCTCTGCAGGTTTTTTTTATTATGACTTTGTGCCTCATATAATGCAACCTTGTTTATTGTGCAAAATTAAGGGTGAAGGTGGTTTTTTTCATTTTCAAATGTGAAACGCACTTCTCAACCAAATACTAAGGATCACCATCACTTTTTTTTCCTTTCCTGAAGATGTCCCTGTCTGCATGGAAATTAGGCAAAATAAGTGGTAATGCAGGGGGTAGTTGTTTTAAGGCATTTTGCAGTGATTCTTGGAAGAGGTTCACAGAGGGAACTCTTATTTCCCAATTTCAAGTGTTATTTCAGCTTCTCAGGTTCTTCGCATTGGTGAAAAATCCTTAGAAGATCTCAGAGAGCACCCTTTAAGTACAGGTCTGTTTAATTTTGCTATTTTACTCTGAATTTACCTAATTTTAGAGGCTCAAAACTGGCCTAGTATGAGTTGGCTGTGTTCACCACATAGTTTGATGTGTTTTTCTCTGGATACATTAAGTTTTGTGTACTTTCACAAAGCCCAAAGAGGCCCTAAAACTAGCCTGAAAAAATAGGAAATGTCGACTAGAACTACACTGAGAATGTAGTCAGACCACTTGCTTGCCTAACTACATCCAAAGTGAGAGTTAGAAAATGATAGTACTGAAAACAAAAGGGAAAAGCACTATTAAACAGAGAAAAATAAGATCAATAAAAACCAAAACAAATGAATAAGGAAAAGCTCAGGCACAGATGGGAATGGTTCTACAAAAATTGTCAGAAAAACAACAACAAATCAAAAAAAATAAAAAATAATCTGATACTGCTTCCAGATCTGCATTCAGTAATGTCCAGAAAATGGCTGCCATCTATGATGTCCTGACGTCCTTTAGATCCTCATAAGTAATATAGAACATCAACAGCAAACAAAAATAAATGACAAAAAATGGCCATAACAAATGGTATCATCAGTGGCTACAGTACTTGACACATACATCCTAAAAACATCTGCCTCAAGTTAATAAATGGACTGGCCTGGTGATGTCAGGTTCGATAGCTGAATAACCATGTTTTGTCCTGTTTTTACATTTTGTTATCAGTTACTTTCTTTGTAGTTTCTTGTTGTTTTATTTAGATGATGGTTTTCCTAATTTTCCTTTAATTAAAGATGATTGGCACATGAAAGACAAAGTATGTAGTAATTTTTTCCCAATAGTTTTAAGTGGTCTTCTTCAATTTGATCCATTTTCTTTGGAACTTTAGTGAGCACAGTGAATAAAAATGGCAACATGGGATGCAGGCCAAAAAATACAGTAAAGGCCAGACATGGGGCCTCATGAATAAATGGTGCGTACGCACAAAAATGTTGCGTAAGAACTTTTCCACGTTCAAATTGCGATGTATAAAACTTAAACTTGGTGTAAAGCCACGCACATTTCCAAGGTAGCTCGTACCATGTCGTACGTAAGTTCTGCGCTCGGTTTTGTAGACTGGCAGCACCCAGTGTCAAAGCAGTGCTACTGTTCCAGTGTGGTGACCCTTTCTTTTTTAGATCCACATCCCTGACGCGGCTTTATCATATACATTAAAATTAACCGCATATTGTTTATAAGTTTAATGCATCTGATTGTAATTAACCTGTAACTATATAATGGTCCACAAAATGGTCCACAAAATGGTCAAACTATTCCAAATACCAGAACTGCTTTAGTGTTGTTACTCTCACTGCACCTTCTTCTTCTTCTTTCAGCCGCTCCCGTTAGGTGTTGCCACAGTTGATCATCTTTTTCCATATTACTCTTAGGGCACCACTCGGAGTATTTATATCACTGTATCTGAGTGTGAATCACAGCTGTAGAGCAGCTGATCGGAAAGAGAATTATCGGTATACAGCATCAAGCACACACTGCCTCAGCCATGCTGTCTATTGAACTGCTCTCATATGGCAAACACTTCAGAGCCTTTCCTGTACGGACCTCGCAGTTCAGAAACAGTTTCATCCCAAAAACTCTAAATGCACTCAATCAGTCCATCAGGTGCTCCTTGTAGAACTGTTTGTACTTATAAGTACAGTTACCTAACTGCAAACTTGTGATACAGTTATAATATTGCACAACCTGAGCCACTTTATAAAGCGCGTATTTACATATGATGACTATCATTTTTAAGATGAAATGCAGCAAAATATGTTTATTATATTATACAGATAAAACTTTAATTTAAATAATCTATATTATTAATAATTAAACATGTGAGGACACGATACCGCAGCACTTGCGAACCACTGGCGCTCCGTTCATGAATTGTTCCTGCCTCGCGCTGTATTCTTGCTGGTGCTGACGTGACAATGGAAGGATAGATGGATAGAGTAATTAAATGCATACTACAAAGATATTTCAATGTTCCTTAGAAGTTTTGAAGAATTGGCGTTCTAAGCTTACAGATGGCTTAACGTCTATTGCAGAGCTAATTGTGTGGCGATTGGGTATTTGGAGAAAGAAAAGTAAAGACAGGAATTGGAGGTTAGTACGTTTGTAAGAGACAGTACTGCTACAATAAGTATTTCATCGAAAGTCGCAAATGGCGCAGCAAGCATCTTGCATGAGACATTAACAATCACTGTGCCACTGTATTCCCATGTTTAATAACATGCTTTAACTCCTATCATCATGAAAATGATATCACGTATACATCTCAGTATTTTAATTATTCAGAGAGCTGTAATATTACAAATGTAATTGATTCTGTGTCCTGTCAGAGGAAGAGAAAGCCTGGAAGCACGTAGTGATTCACACACATAGAAGATCAAATACAAAACAAAGCATTTAATGTGCTACTTTAGTTACGATGGGATTGAGAAACTAGTAAATTAAACAATTTTAAGATGAATTTATGATGTTCTACTTTAATGACAATGTGATTAAAGTGGAAATTTAGAGATTAAAGTTGACATTTTGTGGTTTTTTCTCACTGTGTGCCTTTTTTTTTTCTCTGTACCCTAATAAGCTTTCATATTTCATGGCGACTTTGATACGTGACAACTTCTTTTTTATTTCGGGCACTGTGCGACTTTGTGAACTTGAGCTTTCGAGTTTCTCCGATACGCTATGTCACTCGATCAACTTCCTTTTGTTGTTTATACCACTGTTTAAACCAACAAATAGTACATTTTTCCTTGCCTCCACTTGGTATTCGCTGAAATTCTTCTATTTTCCCTCTTGCTTTTGCCATTGTCTTTTCAAAGAAGACTGAGCTTAAGGGCTATTTATATTGATTTGCATATTCAAAGAAGCGTAATTTTGGGAGGAGTTGGGGAGGGACAGCAGGCGCGTGCACGTGAGTTACTTTTCACGCTGACAGGGATTTATGGAGCGGAAGAACGTGGAAGTTTGCGTACGCACACATTTATGCATCTGGATTTTTTTGTGCGTAAGCACATTTCCGCTTTTGTGCTTACGTCATGTTATAGTGCGAATTCTATGCACAGCATTATGCATGAGGTCCCAGGACCTCCCTGGCTTTTTCCAAAATTATTCTCACCCCAGACAACCAGACCCCATACTCAAGAGGCAGGCTTTTAGGCCTGCTCAGGCACAAAATTGGGCTCAGACTTTAAATGTTCAAAAATACCTTAAATTACTAATTCTACAAAAAATGTCTTTCAAGGGAGAAGATAATCAAAAACCTCTGGCTTAAAGGTACAAAGGTAAATTGACATCCTTTAAATTCAAAGAATTTATTAAATAATCAAAAAAGAAAGAAAAACAAGAAAAAAAACAAAAATAGACAACCATGGACTGAAAAGGCCACCCAAAACAAGTACGTCCAGGTGACAGAAATCACAAGACAGAAGCAATCATAAAAAATTAGAATTGAAACAGTACCTTTAATAACAATACTAACTCTCTAATAAACAAAGAATCTAATGGTGCATAGCTATAAATGCATTTTGTGTTATTCTGGTTTTTTTTAGAATGTAGAATTCACCTATTAAGCTGAAGCTGCCTGCTCATTTTAAGTTGTACTCATTTTTTCATGTGTCACGTCTTAAGCCAAATCATGTATCTGGTTATTCAGTTTGTTCTGCCCCAACCTCTCCTGTGTGTATTGAGGGTCATCAGAAGTTTAAGGCGTGCAGAATTTTGGATTTCAGGAGACATTGTCAGGGTGTGGAATACTTGATGGTCAAGAGGAGTCCTCATCGTATTTGCCAGAGATACTCATGCCTTAAATCCACGGCTAGATTCCACGGTTGGTTTCCCTCTAAGCTGGATGGTCATATTTTTTTTTTTTTTATTTATATCAGTTTTAATGTATTTATGCAAAGTTCAGTTTTATTTTTGTTCATCCCGTTCTTTGTTTACATGGCACAGGGGACTTTAGCATTTCTAAACAAGTAGGCCAATTATCAGGTATCGTTTTGGTTTTGGATTTGTCTTTTTTGTCCTTGACATTCGATTCTCCAGTTTGCCTTGTGTCTTGTTTGCATAGTCTATCAATTTATTCTGGCTTTGACCCCCCCTTTATTGTCCCTTACAACATTTAGCCAATATAAAGTTTCATTTATTGTTGTCTCTCTCTCTCAGTCATATTTTAAATGCTGGCAATTAAAAGGATTGCTTAGTACCTAACTATTTTCTTGTTCTTATTTTCCTTGTCACTGAGTTTTGACATATGTGTTTGAGCATTTGAATAAATGTGTTTTGTGACAGACTCATTGGCTGGTTTTTGCTTAGCTCTTGATGAGTCCACTGTGTTTAAATGCACATGCTTTAAATACAGTGGAAGCTGGTGATGGATTTAGTTAGATATGTTTACGTAATAAATAAAGTTTCTGATACTTTATTGCTTGAATATTTAGAATTCAGTCCTAGAGGGATGCATGGACTACTAAACTCTAATTAGTGGTCAAATTGTGCCTCTAAACAAACACTTAAACTAAGTGGCCACCCAGAGTACCTATTTCTACATTTACAGTACCTGGCAGTGTTAAATTTCCATTTTAAAGTATATTGGCACTGATTGTTGGTTTAAAACAGAGTTAGAGCACACATGTCGTGTTTCACCAAACATGCTGTTTAATTTCCTATCATTTTATAGCTTTTCCAAGCTGCACGTTCTATTGTTTAGCAAAAGCCCCCAAAATCCCCTTGTGCGCTGAGACCACAAAGCCATGATGTTGTACATTGTTTTATAGCATTACTGGAATGAATCACAGGAATGTATTAATTAAGTTATTTAATGACTTATTAATAGATTACAGTGGCAAAAAGACATGAAGAAAGCTTGGATCTTATGGGGCAGTAATCATGTCACCATTCTTTTCATTCTGAAAACTCAAGAGTTAACTACTCTGAAATTAATTTCTTGATCTGAAACTAAAATGCAGACAATGCTTACAGCCAAATAATTAAAAATGCTGGGAAAATGCAAAAGTACTTAAATATTACACAAGCAAGCTACACTTAGACAAGAAGGAATTTTCAAACACCATATAAGCAAAAAAATAGGCATGAATCAGGGACAGAATAAAACAATAGCCAAGTTAAAGAATATATAGTCACTGTGGCCCTTAGGTCCAAAGATGAATATTTCTGATTTAACACTAGAATTACCAAGGCCTACGAAAAAACTCGTAATCCCGGCCCACCTTAAATCCCTTCACACCTCTCTGTCAGCGTCTTTTGTCTTGTAAATGTGTTGATCAACACAAGCAGCAAGCAGCCTGCTATCCCATCCCCCCACTGCTGCAGAAAGGGCAAAATGTTCTCCCAGCTCCAGCCTTGATTATCTGGGAGTGTGGTACCATGAGTTGTATAGGGTAAATAATATATCGTTATTTGGAACACATGCATTTCATGTGTGTTCCGTGTCTACAACAATCTATGTAAACACATTGTTAAAACATGAAACGCTTTTCATGTTTTAGTAATAAATGACAAAATGTAGACATGAACTGTATAATGTGTGAAGGCTGAAGTCCAAATATCAAATAAACTCTTTCACAAAAGGTGCAAGTATAATACGACAGCTTCTGTGGTGCAGCAGTAAGAACTCCTGATTTGTAATCAAGATGTCGCCGGTTTGATACTGGCTGCCTTGCAAATTTACCATTTTGAATAGTGAGCTGCTCTTATTGTTAATATTATACAATAAAAACATACATTTAATTTGTGTCTGTAACAACTGGTGTAAATTTATAGTATTTGTAAAAGTTAGTGGTTTTTTTCTGACACTGTTAGTTTTTATTTGAAACTGGGAATAACTATAGATGTGAGTGGTGTTTTGAGACAATGGAACTGGAAATTCTCTGATCTGGAGGGATAAAAGCTGACACACAAACGCTGGTGAATCTGCCTTCTTGGTATCTCATTGTCACTTGAATTTTTTTTTATTCAGTTTTATTGAGTATTCCTGCTCATGCTGAGTTAAACAAAGAAACAAATCTGTTTCTGCCAGTCATGTCTCCAGAAGCTATAGACTTTTGCTGTTCCTGCAGAAATTCAGCAGATACATTACTAAACACTTATTAACATTTAAAAGGCACCAAGCCAAGACAGGATCCTAAATGCTACACAAAGCATTGCATTAACCAATATTGCTATTCTAACAATGTGACTACGGCATTCCCCTAAATGCTAGAAGGCAAATGATTTCATGGTCTTCCTTAAGACAGAAATAAACTGTGCTTGGAAAGACAGTGCTGAATTGACCACAGAAATCTACAGAGCAACTGAAATTAATCACTGAAGTTTTTTCAGAGCTGTTTCACAGCTAGATACAGTAGCATGAAATATTGCGAATACTGGAATCCACCCCTAAGGGTTTAAACACAGATCTTTTGAGGGAATCCTCCTTGATGTATCCAGAAATATGATAAAGTGTGGTACAAAGGCCGTCTCCACAAAATTTTAAATTTAAATAATGTCAGGTATACCAAATTACTTAATCTATCTCATAGTCACCAATTCAAAGTAAAACAAAGTGGCATCAAACAATCTACCAAAGAAATCACTACCTAAAAGCCACAACACTCAGTAATGTAACTCCTTCTATTAATAGGTGACATGCCTTAGACAAGCAACACCATTTTAGCCAAATATGCAGAACATTCCACAGTTTTATACAAGTCTACCAAACTTTGGGTAATTAAAGGCAGAGCAGGTTAGAGATAGTGAAAGTACTAAAATTCGAAATACTCAAAAAAATTATAGTAAAGATCGCATTTGGGCAAACAAACAGAAATTTTTACTGAAATAATGGAACAGCGAAAAGAGATTGAATATATTGTTTGGATTTAAACTTTAAGTCAGAGACTTCTAGATAATCTAATTCGTGTTGCCATCAGGGAAAAGTAGTGTTTCTTCCTAATGAAGATGCGTATCTGCGAGAATTAAAAGATTTGTTGTTTGGTGAAAGTGAAATCCACATGCGCATGCAGCAGAAATGTGAAGTGGATGGCGCGTACCGCAAGACGGGGGGTTGGCAAGGGAAGTGAGCAGGGGACCCCCTAGTAATATAATAATATAATATAATTATATAATATAATAATAATAGCCACCTGCAACCTTTAGGACAAGGTCTCATTCCATCCTTGAGCTAAATGCCAAAACATAATGTCTTAATAAGCCATAATTACATCAACCTCTCACAAAATTAAAACAAAGGGATGAAGTGTGAGAGGCATACAGCTTCAGTCCTCTGTAAGATAGAGCTTCTTGCACGTGAAATGTCAAGGGGACACTGCAAAGGAGAACAAACATTCAGTATCTTTAAAGAAGCTGCAAAGCTTGGTGGCCTTGACTGTGAGGTTGTCTTCTGAGGCCATGTGGACTGGCATCTCCCCTAGCTTTTAACAAAGATTCACTAAACTGTCCGGCAACTATCTTTTAACTGTGATTGGTGTCTCCGTTACAGTCAATCCCCATCCTTTGTGTCATTGCATTATTATAAATATTATTATTATTTAGTATTCATTTTAGTGTATTGTTCCTAAAAAGACAAGAAAATGTAAAGTTGTCCAAAAACTTAGAGTACCAATCTTTGGTGCAGTTAAAAAAAGCATACTCCTCGAGGTAGCACTAAGGCAAGACATGGCAAGAGATGGCAGCAAAGAATAAAATATTTGATGAGCACATACTGGATTGTACACAATTTTTACAAGATTTATTACACTCTATGTCACTATGAGAACAGTTCACTAACATGTTAAGTGATTTTTAACTGCATAACAAATTTGTGATAGAAAGGAGGACTCAGAATGATCCTTTTATCTTTAAATGTTGCCCTGGCACACACACTTGTCAGCACGTTTACCACACATTGAGCTTTATAAGGAATTCTTCTGTTGAGTAAGACACTACTATTGCACACTTGAGGATTTAGGATTTGACAGTTAATACCAAGCGTGCCAAAAAGCTTTCACTTATAAATGGACACTGTGTGCAATTACAGATCATTAAAGGCAGAGAGCCAATAAAATGTCAGTCTTAAAACTGTTTATAAGATATGGCATGGCATGACGACAATGCATTAACTCTACTGATTCTGATCTATGGTTGTGCCCTGATGATTTTATTAACACTCATCCTGAGTCTTCAGAAAGAGAAAATTCACCTAAATAGATAGGCCATTGCTTAATTTGAGTACAAACTGGATATTAGGGTGGCATAAAGCTCTAGGGACCTGGTTACATTTCCCAGCACAGCTTCAGTTTATGTGAAGTTCTTTTATTCTTTTTGCTATCTTGGTGGTTTTCTCCAGTTACATTTGTTTCTTTCCCACATCCAGTGATGTATGTGATCAGTTAAGTGGCCTGGTATAGGAACAAATGTGTGAAAGTGGTGTCCCAGCCAGAGTCGGCCTTTTCTTTACTCCCAGTGCTCTCTGGACCCACTCCAGCTCTCTGCAACTATGAAATCAACAAAGTACATGAAACTGAACTCCAAGGAGAGTCCTGAATTAATAAAACAATTCAGGAAGAAATTAAGAAGCATTTCCTAACTGGGGATGAAACCTGCATATGCCACTGTGGCCACTGAACATAATGAGTAAGTGGAACTGTTAAGACTTATTAAAGACTAGGCTTATTAGGACTGCACCGTTTATTGGTATCCTTTTCCTTTGCTTGTATTTTTTAGACCATAACTAAATCATGGATTGCTATTGGTTTTTTTTGTATAGTTCTGCTTTCCCCAACCATTTAAAAAACAGTGGGAGGCAATGAAGTGTAAATGTATGGTACTTAGTGTGTTTCTTTATGTGATTAATATGTAAGTGTAGAAATTCCAATGTTTATGAAGATTATTAAAGTAAGTAACTATTACTCTTAGTGTGAGCCTAGACTTACCTTCTCCTAGATGTTGTTTTTTTTTTTGTTATTTTCTCCGCTGTTCAATTGTATGGTGATATACTTCTAGTGGAGTAGTAGATATTGCAATATATATTAAATAATATGAGGGGTGATCAAAATATTTCAAGTCTGAAACTGGAATTCTAGCAAACTTATATTGTAAGTATTGTGATAAGAAGTCACAAAAACAAGTATAAAGAGTTGGGGACTGGCCCCTTATATTGTTAGGATCAGGTAGCAATTTGGTCAAAACTGTTTAAATGCAGGTATTCGACAAAGTACAGAAGTTTTGAAGGTGCTTTTATACAAAATGGCTGCTGATTAATTAAGGAGGAAGTGATGTCATCCAGAGAGGACAGGATTGGCATCATCATCGGAAGCCGGAAGTGATGTCATCAAAGGGAGACCGGAAGTGATGTCATCAATGGGAGCCGGAAGTGACAGGGAGGATGGAATAGTGGATGGACAGCCGTTTTCTGGAATGTGAAGTGGTGAATGCTTATTTGTCTTCTTTGGTTCTGAAAAGTTAGGGAAAGAGATATCAATACCATCAAACAACCCTTCATCCTTTACACCTTCACTCACCTCTGGGCTTGTTGACAGTCTCCTAAGCGCTCGTGTGTGACAGTATCCAAGGTAGCTTCAGTTTTATATGTGAATTACAAATTTCTTTCATTTATGATTTAAAGGGTAAATTTCTTGTTTCAGAACAAAGTCAACATAAAAAATAAAATTACAAAAATGAGTACCATCTATTAATTAATATCTAATGTTGCATAAGAATATGGCTTTGGGTATTCATTCTCATCTTGACAAATTCTCTTCACAGTCAGGAATTGAACTGCAGAATTGTGCCATGGTAGGGAGTCTCTCAGATGAGAGGCAAGATCTGATTGGCCTTTGACATCAACAACAATAGAAGAGGTCATCACTGCAGAGCAAATCATAATGGAGAACTGAAGTGTAAGAGTGTGTGTAATCGTAGACATTACAGAGATTAGTTTAAGGTCAGTCGAATCTATTCTTCATTTACAATTAAAGATGATCAAATCCTGTGCACTTTGGATGTCCAAAATATTGACTCCTGAAATAAAGTGTAAAATCACCAAATACAATATTCTAAGGTGAATCCTGAATTAATAAATTGGTTCTGGGAGAAATTTAAGAAGCATTTCATAACTGGGAATGAAAATTGTATATGCCACTGTGACCAAGAATTTAATCAACAATTGCAACAATGAAAGCCATGGTGGTTCTCCAACACTAAAGAAGTTCAAGGATTAAGCCAGTGATGGCAACCTCAGGTGCCTAATTTTTTATGACGCTGAGGGTGTAGCACTTATTGATTATGTTACTTAAAAGGCCCACAAAACCATCAATATTACACTGATTTACTTTGGAGCTTGCATAAGTCAGTCTAGAAAAGTGAGTTAAGAAAGCTGTCAGTCATCCCCTTTCTGCTTCACAACAATGCCCCTGCTCATACTGCATGGCCTGCTCTGTAAAACCATGAATTTGAAGATATGTTATGCCCACCCTATTCTCCAGGCCTGAACTCGCATGACTACTACCTGTTTCCTAATCTGAAGGACTAATTTATAGGATGCACTGTGGCATGAAGGTAGTAAGTCAGCTACTGAAGAGTTTAATTGCCGAGGCAAAACAAAATATTTATTTCGAGTAGCATAGAAATGCTGTGCCATATGAATGTTATAAAAAGTGTATTGGTGTCCACAGGGATTATATTGGAAAAAAGGAAAACTTCCTTAGTTTTACTAGTGTTTCTCTTGATAGGTTGGGCGCAAAACATTTTGATCATTCCTGGTAGATGACTTACAGTAGATGCACCTTAACTGGGTCCTGACGGTTTGTCTTGTAGAAAAACAATTAAGAGACAGCCAATGAACCCTAGAGGTCTTCATATCAAGGTTTTAGACCAAAATCAAAGTGAAATTAGCTCAGGTCGCTGAATATATTTTTGCTGGAGAATAGTTCATTTTAATGTAGTTGCTATACAGTGTCCTTCTCTGCAGTTCTCCTGTAAAATGTGTGTCAGGTACGTTGAAAGACATTGCATGTCATCAGATGTTGCCATACAAGGCGTCCTGTTAATTTTGCGTTTTCGTTCTAAGCACCAAAAAATTCCCTAAAGAAGTCAGAACAAGGAGACCACTGAGACACTCAAACGTTTTTTCATGGAAATGTAGAGGGATATTTAGTACCTGTTATCTCATCAAACGCTGCAAGTATTTTATATATTACTTTAATTGTGAATTGTACTTTTAGTATAGCAGAGAAATATTAACATTTCCACTTGAAAAGTTACAATATATTTTTATTTCTTTTACATTTAGTAAAGTGCCTTGTCAAAGTTGTAACTATGTACAACAAAGAGAGACTGATTCCTTAACAAATCTGAAGAACTCATTCGAGCCTTTCCCAAACTACTTGAGTGTGGGCAAGTCAAGGCACACATCCACATACGCCTTCTTGAAAAAACAAATCAGTCCAGCTCTCATCACCATTAAGTCAGACTCTAATGCAATAATGGAAAAGATTCCAATTATGTGCATTAATCTTTGTTTGTTTAAGTATCTTCAGACCTGCTGAAAATCCTGACTTAGACCGCTTGTGAAATATTATAATCATTTAAAATATACAGTGATGGATGAGTAGTGGTGAAGAGGACTCTAATTTAAGAGAGAAAAATGACAGCCGAAAAGGTAACTAACTCCATATCCAGATAGCAAATTTGAGTAATGGATTCCACTGCCCTGCCTTATAATATCTTTGGCATCTTGTGCCTATGTTAGATAAAAATTCACTTTCTGTAGCTCATCTACTGATCAGACGCAAAGAATAAATAACAAAGCAGCCCTGCTGCATAGGTTTGTCCATTTGGTATCTATCATGTATAGCAGTGATGATTTTCCATTGTGATTTTTGTAGCGATTCTTTTAGAGCCTTATTTTATTTACACTATATGCTTTACAATTGCGGAGTGGTGGCTCTGAGGCTAGGGATCTGCACTGGCAATCGGAAGGTTGACGGTTCAAATCCCATAAATGCCAAAAGGGACTCTGCTCTGTTGGGCCCTTGAGCAAGGCCCTTAACCTGCAATTGCTCCTTTGTGGGTATGACGTTAATCTGCATTCTTTCCTGCATGTAGGCCTTCCAACCTGCAGGGAAAAACTTGGGGGTTGGTGGCAGAATTGGCACTCCAACCACCATAAAAAACCTCACACTGTTCCACTCCAATTGAACTAGTGTGGTGCTCTACTTTCTGCAAAGGAAACATTTGAAAAAGTACATGTAGTAGTCATAAGATTCAAAATGTGGTATAGTGGCTAATGACCTCTTCTTGAAACCATCAAGGTTGTTCAAATTCTGCATCTGACTGTTATGGTCATTATCGTAGAAGATTGTTATCTATTAAAATATTTTGATGATGATCCATCCGTTATGCAACTCACTTAATCTAATTCACGATTGTGGCTTATCCAGGTAGCACTGTGCTGACACCAGCCCTGAATGGGGAGCTATTCCATCACACCAACAAGTACTGGCTGCTCATTAGTTAGGAAACTAACGAGCCAATTATATGCGTGTGTTGTAATATGTTTTATTATTATGTTTAATGTCACTGTTCTCTGTGCCACTGTTATGGACTCATTCATACAGGCCGACCAAATATGGTACACAGGGGCACAGCATCAGCATTTAGAATTGCCGAGCCAAGCACAGGACTAGAGAGAGCCAAAGACAACTGGAGAATTGAATAGTCAGCCTAAAGACAGACTAGTATATTTCTGTCTTTTGTCAGCACACCATCTTCTTTCCTTGTTGGGAGATTGAGAACTGTATGTAGGCATTGTGCTATTCCTGTATTTTCGAAGGTGGGGTTTGAGTCCTTTCCTGTCCATGTTTGGATCTGGAGCCAACAGCCTGCACATGGAGCAACCCGAATATAAGGATGGACCTACAGCCAACACTTTGAAGCTGCCGGGAGGAAGATTATGTCTTCCATCCGGTTAAAATCCTTTCAGCATGGCAAACGAAAGATGGCAGACTGCATAGGTCAAGATACCCACATGCTTGATATGTCTGTCATAAGCTTCCCGTTTGTAATACCGCGTGAACCCATCAATAAAGAGCTAAATTATCCTTTTTACTTCTCATGTAATCTTGTAACCGTCTTATTGCATGCTGGAGGGGGATAATACCTTTTTATTTATAATTATTTAAATTCAGGTTAATTAAAACACCGCAATTGAAAAGAACACATTTCCAGAGAGCTAATGCCTCTTAAGGAAACAGTGTGACACCCTTTTTTAATTCTACTGGCTTTTACTTGCCCCCAACACACTGATATCTTCTTGAATGGTAGCCACGCCTTTCGATTTCTTTGTTAAAACACTCCCGTTATGTTGTGCCATGTGTGACCACAGATATTGTTGCAGAAAGACTGTTGGTCTGCACACAGCATGTCACATGGTATTATTGTTTGTATACCATGTTTAAAGTTTAATGCGGCCTGATGTATCTACATAAAGAAAACGTAAAAGATTAATAAAGGACATAAGAACAATATGGATGAGAATAGACCATTCAGCCAAACACAGCTCATCAATCTCTTTTAACATAAGCTACAGTATGTACCATAACAAACTGAGATTTTAAGGTCCCCAAAGGCCTACTTATGTTTGTGTGACATTTATACTTAACAAACATCCCTCTGTGCCCCCATATTCTAGTGGAATAACCCCTATTAAAGTAACAGCTAGCTCATACCCTATTAATTTTCTTCTTGATTCTGAACTCTTCTGTAATGTCTTCTCTTACCCTCTGCTTGATTAAATGTAAAATTTGTGGGTGAATTCTTGCATTATATGGTGAAAAAACAAATGGTTTTTTGTTATTTGTACATGAATATATAGGGGATTGAGAAAAAAAGAAAGAACAGCATTATGATTTGGTACTTATTTTAATTGCATTTGGTATCCAAAGTAATCAAACTTAATATTTATGGTGTGAAAAGGCTATCACACTGCAAAGAATTGTAATTAAAGGGTCATGGTTTTGAACACGTTACATTTTGCCTGAAGAAGGGGCCTGAGTTGCCTCAAAAGCCTGCATATTGTAATTTTTTTTAGTTAGCCAATAAAAGGTGTCATTTTGCTTGTCTTCTCAATAAAATTGAGTTAAAAATACTATATTTTGGTTGACATTGGTCCCATTACTTTTATAGAAAATCTACTTCTGCAATGCGAACTTCACCCCAGCTGTCAAGCATTGCATTATAGCGTCAAGGCTTGGATGTGCTTTGCTGAATTTCATCCTGGATGAATTGGCATTATTGAAGCTGCTCTGTGTTTTAGAGGATGGGTTGATGATCTGAGATTGAACCCCAATTGGGTGATGTATTAAATCAATGATATGAAACATGTAAGGAAGTCAATATGACAATGGTAGAAGAAAAATCGAGTTTAACATTTTGGAATTGCCTTACCAAAATCCAAACCTACATATTGTTGACATTATGCCAAAGCTTGGATTGAACACTTCATGCTTGAACACTCAGATGTTACTGAGTTTTAGCTGTTCTTAAAGAACGATTGTGAAAAAACTAAGTGGATGTAGCCTGGACCATCACCAAAAATCATGACAGAATGTCCTTCTTACATTAATACACAAAGCACCCTTCTTTTAAAAGTCATCCAAGTGTCACAGTATAAGCAGATGATTTGAACTAATACCAGTTCTCTTCAAAGTAATGTCTAAAAGGTCTGTCCTGCTTCCAGCACTTGCACTCCCTTTCACCAAAACTGATAAAGCTTGCCAAGCTGCTACCCTAATTAAAATACAAGCACACTGAACTGAAAGTTTAAACTGTCAGCCTCAAAAATCACCAAAATAGATGATCACAAATAATTCATCTGCTGCACATCAATGCTGAGGCTGTCCTCCAAGAGAGTGTCACTTTAAAAAATCATCTGCAGAACACAGTAACATAATTTGTAGTGGTGCATACATTGGCTCTCATATGGATTGACTTAAATGTTGTGTGCTTTGAAATACTGTGCAGGAAATTAAGCATTACATAAAAATGCTCAGCCATTCAGTGAGAGGAGGGGTTTGATTCAAAAAGACCTCATTCTCACATGGGTGGGCAGCAAACAGCCCACCTACTAGGCCAGTCCCACTTAGAAAGTAGCCTAGAGATGAAACAAATTATTCCTCTAAACATGCATGTAGACATTCAACAAGTGTCATTCTGCAAGTACAGTAATGAATTAAAGTGCAATTCAGGATTAATGCTGCAGTGTTACAAGATACACATCTGGGGAAATAGATTGTTCACACCATTACAAGCCTTCGGGGATTGGTGATGAAGGGTAGAGAATTAATGGGTAGTGTTGATCTGAGGGCCTGACCCTAGGCACTCTTTTAAAATGTCCCACTGCCGGCTAATGCTGTTGGATAGAGGCAAGGAGCACCTGTGCTGTATCAGTCTGTTTAGATTTTGGCATGAAACAGCGATACAATGTGCCTTGTTTGTTTCAGCGGGAGATAATAAGAGGGCTGATTCTAATTTATGCAATAATGAGCATGACCAAGGGGAAAAAAGAGGAGTGAAAAGTAAACTTATGTCTATTAGTGCTATACTGAGGCTGCCAGACTGCAAATGCATTTCCCGTGCAAATATTTATTTTTGAATATTTTATACAGAGTAAGAGAGACCCCATTAACACACTCCTGGTTGGCAGAGAGTTTTAAAAGCAACAGCTGCCGCACGCTTAACTGTTATTCATCGACATAGTATTAAACGGGTGCACCAATCTAATCTTTAATGTCTTCAAATTTTTATCTAGGAATTCAGGAAAACTGAAGTGTCTAATAATGGATGGGGGATCACAGTGTGACAACCTGGTCAGTTTGTAAAAGTTTGCCAGGGATAGAGAGGGCACTAGTATGCCACAGGACACAGGAACTTAGAGGATACTGTGTATAAGCATTGTCCATTGTGAGGAGGAAAGTGTTTATATACAGTACGCCCCAAAAGGGTACCCTTCTGTAACAGTAATGAAAAAGAAAGAGAGAGACCACAGCAGGCCAGTATGAAGCCAGCACTATTTCCCAGTCAATCAGACTGCATTAAGAGGCTTGCAGAAGGTAAGCAAGAACAACTAGTATAAGCCTTGCCCTTGGTGGATAACATTCTTAAGGGGTCCAAATTTTATTGATCAATTTAAAACTCCCTAAAACCTTATAGATCCACTCTTAACTCTGAAAATGCCCTAAGGGAACACCAAGAATGTAGTTTGCAGAGCATTTTGATGTCTTCTCCATGACAGGAGATAGTTATAGATGAAATAGAAAAGATGAGTTAGGTCAAAGCTTACTGGCAGGAAGGAAGAAAGGTCAGAAAAGAACAGCAGAGGGAGAAAGAGTTGTAATTGAATTTAGAGCAGATTTCAATGGCCTGCTTTCCACTTATGAAGCTGTGAATGATTTGGTCCCCATTTACCCACTTGAAGTAATTTGCACTTGTACATCACAATGCACTCTGTGATCATGGTACACAGTTGTTTTTTCAATCTAAAATAAAGATTAGGGTATGCATTGGAGCCCAAATTTTCAGGGTCTCTGGTTTTTGCAAGGTACAGTCATATGAAAAAGTTTGGGAAACCCTCTCAGCCTGCATAATAATTTACTCTACTTTCAACAAAAAAGATAACAGTGGTATGTCTTTCATTTCCTAGGAACATCTGAGTACTGGGGTGTTTTCCGAACAAAGATTTTTAG
Organism: Erpetoichthys calabaricus; assembly: GCF_900747795.2. Taxonomy (NCBI): domain Eukaryota; kingdom Metazoa; phylum Chordata; class Cladistia; order Polypteriformes; family Polypteridae; genus Erpetoichthys; species Erpetoichthys calabaricus. The sequence goes on along the minus strand of NC_041411.2, from coordinate 60,718,157 downwards.
TGAAGCAGTATTTAGTTGTATGAAATTAAATCAAAAGTGAAAAACTGGCTGTGCAAAAATGTGGGTCCCCTTGTAATTTTGCTGATTTGAATGCCTGTCACTGCTCAGTACTGATTACTTGCAACACCAAATTGGTTGGATTAGCTCGTTAAGCCTTGAACTTCATAGACCGGTGTGTCCAATCATGAGAAAAGGTATTTAAGGAGGTCAATTGCAAGTTGTGCTTCCCTTTGACTCTTCTCTGAAGAGTGACAGCATGGGATCCTCAAAGCAACTCTCCAAAGATCTGAAAACAAAGATTGTTCAGTCTCAGGGTTTAGGGGAAGGCTACAAAAAGCTATCTCAGAGGTTTAAACTGTCAGTTTCAACTGTAAGGAATGTAATCAGGAACTGGAAGGCCGCTGGCACAGTTGCTGTTAAACCCAGGTCTGGCAAGTCTAGAAAAATACAGGAGCAGCATATGTGCAGGATTGTGAGATGGTTACAGACAACCCACAGATCACCTCCAAAGACCTGCAAGAACATCTTGCTGCAGATGGTGTATCTGTACATCGTCCTACAATTCAGCGCAATTTGCACAAAGAACATCTGTATGGCAGGGTGATGAGAAAGAAGCCCTTTCTGCACTCACGCCACAAACAGAGTCGCTTATTGTATGCAAATGCTCATTTAGACAAGCCAGATTCATTTTGGAACAAAGTGCTTTGGACTGATGAGACAAAAATTTAGTTATTTGGTCATAACAAAAAGCGCTTTGCATGGCGGAAGAAGAACACCGCATTCCATTAAAAACACCTGCTACCTACTGTCAAATTTGGTGGAGGTTCAATCATGTTGTGGGACATATTTTCTGTTAATCCAATAAACTTAATGTCACTGCTGAAATACTATTGTTTCCATAAGGCATGTCATATATTAAAAGGAAGTTGCTACTTTGAAAGCCCAGCCAATGATAAACCAAAATCCAAAGAATTAAGAGGGATTCCCAAACCTTTTCATATGACTGTATATGGATATATGTTAAGGATGCTCCAAAAGTCTCAACATTCAGATTTTTACCACACTTACAGTTGAAAAAGACTTGCATTATGAACTGTTTTTTTTAATGCATTCAGTACAAATGCAGGGCCTGTCTTATTTATTTATTTATTTGCTCTTCATATTGTTTGTCACTTACATACTAACTTGCCGCCCTACTGAGGTATGCACTCAGACTTGCCACTTATCCGATGCGATGTGTAGAAAACAACTATTGTGGTATTGGAAGAGCCTGTACGGTTGATGGTACAGTAGAACAACTCGGTTCACGACCACACACTCGGTATGCGAACAAGCCAGGTTCAATTTCGGTTTGTACATGTTCGGTCTCTCCCTGTGCATTTCCTGTGCAGCGAGCAAGAGAGAGAGCGAGAGAGCGCGACACACACACGCACACAAACACACACACACACACACACACACACACAGGCGAGAGACTGAGAGAGCCACGCACGCACGCACACACGCACACACACACACACACACACACAGGAGCGCTCTAGAGAGACACACACACAGGCGCTCCAGGCTCGCAAAAGAGAGACGCACGCACACACACACAGGCGCGAGAGAGAGCCAGCGAGCGAAGGACGCATAAGGTAGAGAAGGCTTGTTTTTGTTTTCAGTTCTATTTACAGTGATCGGTTCGTAGCCTGCATTGTTGCAATGTTACTTTTGTTGGTGGTTTATTAAATTATGGAGTTAAACTCATTAAAAAAGTGTTTTTAGCGAGCGGTTCCTAGCATTATAGCGCGAACTATTGCAGTGTTAGTTTTCTCTGTTGTTCAAGGTTTTCTCAGTGTTATTCAATGTTTTTACATTTAGTTTACCATTACACTGTGCATTCTATGGTATAATTAACTATATTTGTGCTTAAAAACTAATATATATATATATATATATATATATATATATATATACATACAGTTCGTACGGTCTGGAACGGATTAATTGTATTTACATACAATCCTATGGGAGAAATTGCTTCGGTTCACGACCAACTCAGTTTACGACCAGAGTTTTGGAACGAATTATGGTCGTGAACCGAGGTTCCACTGTATTCTGCAATGCACTCCAGTGGGACAGCGTGATAATCCTGTAAGTCTGAAATATTCACAGGAAGGAAATGCGATTCTAGTATTACTTCAAATTACTGGGCAAAAATGAGTGTTTAGTATTACCATTGGAAATGGCCATCATGGTTCCATTCATTTTTGTCAATTTGCATTCTATAAAAGAATAAATAAATCAGACACTAGGAAAGAGTAGCGGAGAGACTATTGAACTAGATGAGAAAACAATATTAGGTTTTCCATATATTGCATTCTCTCCCTCTCTCCCTTCCCCATGATTGGATTTTAGAGTTGTGCCAGTGGGCAGAAAATAAAGGAGGAGACTTAAAAATGTGGGGCGGCACGGTGGCGCAGTGGGTAGCGCTGCTGCCTCGCAGTTGGGAGACCTGGGGACCCGGGTTCGCTTCCCGGGTCCTCCCTGCATGGAGTTTGCATGTTCTCCCCGTGTCTGCGTGGGTTTCCTCCGGGCGCTCCGGTTTCCTCCCACAGTCCAAAGACATGCAGGTTAGGTGGATTGGCGATTCTGAATTGGCCCTAGTGTGTGCTTGGTGTGTGGGTGTGTTTGTGTGTGTCCTGCGGTGGGTTGGCACCCTGCCCGGGATTGGTTCCTGCCTTGTGCCCTGTGTTGGCTGGGATTGGCTCCAGCAGACCCCCGTGACCCTGTGTTCGGATTCAGCGGGTTGGAAAATGGATGGATGGATGGACTTAAAAATGTTCTCAGGGAAGGCAAGGAAATGACATGATACAAGACCCCACTTTTCTCTGTAAACCCTCAGACATACTCCCTGTATGTAATGGTTGATAACTGCATTTCTAACAAATGGAACTGAGGAATTTGTGGGTGTTACAACCACATTATTTATGTATTGAAATTGATTTCTTTGTTATATCATTGCATATTTTGGGATACTTATATTTAAGGAAAAGTAAAATTAGAAAAGGCAGGGCCAGAGTGGAGTTTTCCTGTGATCTGGTGATACTGAGCTCATGTGATGGAGTCTAATTATATGCATTCCCAATGTTAGTACAGGGGAACAGCAATTGAAGCAGTATTATTGAGAATTAGAGAGAACATTGTTTAAAGTGGACTGCTGGTTTCTTATGTGTTATTACTCAATGTCAATTACTTGAAATACTTTCAAGCTCATAATCACCTTCTATATATTTGTACTGTGTACCTATAATAAACCCTACATGTTTTCTCAAACTACATAGCTCCCATTCCAAGTTTCTTGCAACTTTCCATTTTCTTTTTTTTCTTCCAATGCTTTCAACTTTGGCTAATGATTTCCAGATCTGTTGAGCTATGCCATTCAAACATGCCAGTTATACTAAACTATGTTAAAGCCTGCAGTATGCATGATGCATGGGTTGCATCTGTCAGTCATTTGGCATAACTGCATCTCTATGTTTATGCAGTTTTGCCCAAAATGAGTTCCACCTACTGTGAGTCTTTGAGACTATCATTCAAAATACTTCATGGATGACTAGAATCTGCAATGTAAACGTAATTTAAAGAAAGTTGCACAGTGACATGACCTGCCTGCTACAGACATCACAAGTGAGCTTGCTAAGTCAGTACATTTTATTTTGGCCTGTTCAGGCCCTTGTTAATCAGTGTTCATTAAACTTTCTTTTGTAAAAAAAAAATAAAGTGATTTGTTCTTTTTTGGATCTACTTGTTTCAACATGGAGTCACAGGCAATAAGGGAATAACCTGCAACATCAGGTGTAAGTTAGGAACCCACCTTTGATGGACCACCAGTACATCACAAGACACCTACACTCATGCAAGCAATATTCAGAGTTACCCACTGTCACCGGTGGTGGGGGGGGCGACCCGGCCGGGACACCCTGGAGGACCAGAAGAGGGCTTACGCCCGCCCCAAACCACGTGGGGGCGACCACCCTGGTTGCTATGAGGACCACGGGTACAGAGCTTTGAAGCTCAACGCTGTAGGTGCCCGTGGTCACCGCCAGGGGGCGCCAGATGCCTTGGGAGCCCTGGACCTCAGCACTTCCACCACACCCGGAAGTGCTGGAGGGAAGAGGAGCAGGGACACCCGGAGTGCTTCTGGGGATGCAGCCGGCACTTCTGCCACACTGGGGCGTGTCAGTGAAAGATTGCCGGAACACACCTGGAGCTCATCCGGGGGGATATAAAAGGGGCCTCCTCCCTTCATATGTGAACTTGAGTTGGGTGGAAGCAGGACGAGGTCTCTGGAGGAGGCAAGGAGGCAGCCTGAAGAAGTAAGGCATTGTGTTTGTGGCCAGGACTTTGGGGACTTTTGGGGACTGTGGAGCACTTTTGTAAATATGACTTTGTATAATAAATGTGTGTGGGGTGATTCAAACGTGTCTGCCTGTCCGTGTCTGGGTCATATTCCACACCACTTAACATTAATGTACTTGGGAGGAAAGAGGAGCACCTGTAAAAAAGAAATTCTACAAAGGCCATTTTGGAGTAAGATTTGAACCCAATGCTGTAGCAGCTTTCTGACTGAAATCATTGAAAAACTAATGAGGAAAAGAATTTTATATTTATAGAATTTCACCAATCAGACCATTCTTATACATGTTACTTGTTGTTCCATATATAGATCAAAAGCTTCTTAGGCCACTTTCATTTAAGTTGTTTAGATCAAGATTTAAGTGGATTATTTTTCAATTAAACTATAATATGTCCACTTTCTGTTTGTATAAGTTTCTTTTTTATCAAGAAAAACAAATCCCTTAACAGCATGACAAAAGCAAAAAAATATATATATATATTGCTATTAACAATAACAAAACAATAGCAGTGTTAATGCCCTGTGTACTGGCGCCTTTGCACACTTCTACAAACAACAGCCATCTGTAATGTTCCTGAACTGGCCAGTGGTGGAAAAATGGCAGGAGAGACTCCAGAAAAAAAGTTCTTTCTTTACAATGCCAGCAACTAAAAATTCTAGTGTCATGCAATTAAACATATTCCTTCTGTGATGACACAAAATAAATATATACAAGAAAGAACAGAAATCAGCAATAGTGATTGTTTATATTATGTACAGTGGCTCCAAAAATAAAGGTGATAAAAAAGCAAAAACCAGCACAGTTCTTCTTCTTCCTCCTTTAAACAAGATGAGCATGAAAAAAAAGTAATCAAACATGAAAAATGAAGAAAAGTCTAAGTATTTAAGGATTGCTTTTCAAAGCACTGCACCACACCCTCTTGCCTGGCAGCTCTATTCTTAGCATCCTTTTCCCAATATACCCAGTATCTCTCCTCTGCAAATGTCCAAACCAATGCAATCTCACTTCTCTGACTTTGTCTCCCAACCATCCAACCTGAGTTGACCCTCTAATGTATTAATTTCTAATCCTGTCCATCCTCGTCACACCCAATGCAAATCTTAGCATCTTTAACTCTGCCACCTCCAGTACTGTCCACTGTTTTTTGGTCAGCAGCACTGTCTCCAACCCATATAACATAGCTGGTTTCACTACTATCCTGTAGATTGGGATTAATAAAGTATCTATCTATCTATCTATCTATCTATCTATCTATCTATCTATCTATCTATCTATCTATCTATCTATCTATCTATCTATCTATCTATCTATCTATCTATCTATCTATCTATCTATCTAGATCTTCCCTTTCACTCTTGCTGATAACTGTCTGTCACAAATTACTCCAGACACTCTTCTCCACCTATTCCACCCTGTCTGCATTCTCTTTTCCACAATCCCCATTACTCTGTGCTGTTGATTCCAAGTATTTAAACTCATCCACCTTTGCCAGCTCTACTCCCTGCCTCCTAACCATTCCACTGATCTTCATCTCATTCACACACATATGTTCTGTCTTGTTCCTACTGACCTTCATTTTTCTCCTCTCTAGAGCACATGTCCACCTCTCCAGGGTCTCCTCAACCTGCTCCCTACTCTCGCTACAGATCACAGTGTCATCAACAGACATCATAGCCCAAAGGGACTCCTGTCTAATCTCGTCTGTCAACCTGTCCATCATCATTGCAAATAAGAAAGGACTCAGAGCATCCGTCACTCCTACTGCAGATCTCACCACTGTCACACTTCCCTCGTACATATCCTGTACAACTCTTACGTACTTCTCTGCCACTCCCGACTTCCTCCTGCAATACAACAACGTCTCTCGAGGCACCCTGTCATATGCTTTCTCCAGGTCCACAAAGACACAATGCAACTCCTTCTGACCTTCTCTATACTTCTCCATCAACCCCCTAAGAGCAAACATTGCATCTGTGGTGCTCTTTCTTGGCATGAATCCATACTGATGCTCAAAAATCATCACCTCCTTTCTTTCTTTCTTTCTTTCTTTCTTTCTTTCTTTCTTTCTTTCTTTCTTTCTTTCTTTCTTTCTTTCTTTCTTTCTGGTTAAAAACTCCACTGCCATCTCTTCTAAACACCTCCATGCTTCTACAGGTACAGTAAGTCATCTAGACCAATGGCCTTTCCGTTGTTCATCCTCTTCATAGCTGTCCTTACTTCCTCCTTGCTAATCCGTTGCACTTCCTGATTCACTATCTCCACATCATCCAACCTTCTCTCTCTCTTATTCTCTTCATTCATCAGCCTCTCAAAGTACTCTTTCCATCTTAACAACACACCCACCTCACTTGTGAACATGTTTCCATCTTTATCCTTTATCACCCTAACCTGATGCACATCTTTCCCAGCTCAGTCCCTCTGTCTAGCCAATCAGTACAGGTCCTTTTCTTCCTCCTTAGTGTCCAGCCTCTCATACAGCTCATCACACACCTTTTCTTTAGCCTTCTCCACCTCTACTTCTGTATATTATCCTGCACTTCCCCATTCCACTACCATGTTTCCTTTTCCGTCTTCCTCTATCCAGATGTCACACCAAGCACCCTTCTTGCTGTCACTCTTACTACTTCTGCTGTAGTTGCTCAGCTGTCTGGTAACGCTTCACTGCCACCCAGTGCCTGTCTTACCTCCTCCCTAAACTCAACTTTGCAGTGTTCCTTTTTCAGCTTCCACCATTTGATCCTTTGCTCTGCCCTCAATCTCCTCCTCCTCTTCTTGATTTCCAGCGTCATCCTACAGACCACTATCCTATGCTGTCTAACTACACTTTCCACTGCCACCACTTTGCAGTCTTTAATATCCTTCAGATTGACTCTTCTGCATAGGATATAATCTACCTGTGTGCATCTTCCTCCACTCTTATACATCACCCTATGTTCCTCCCTCTTCTCAAAATACGTATTCATCACAGCCATGTCCAATCCTTTTCACAAAATCCACTGTCATCTGGCCTTCTTCATTCCTCTCCTTGACACCATATCTACCCATCACCTCCGCGTCTCCTCTGTTCCCTTAACCAACATGTCCGTTGAAGTTAGCTGAAATCACAACTTTCTGTCCCTTGGGTACACTGTCCATCACTTCATCCAACTCACTCCAGAAATCTTCCTTCTCATCCATCGTACACCCAACTTGCGGGGCATATGCATTAACAACATTCATCATCACACCTCCAATTTCCAGCTTCATAATCACTACTCTGTTTGACACTCTTTTCACCTCCAAAATACCCTTGACATACAGTTCCTTCAGAATAACCCCTACTCCATTTCTCCTCCTATCCACATCATGATAGATACAATTTGAATCCAACATCGATCCACCTGGCCTTACTCCCCTTCCATTTAGTCTCTTGCATGCACAATATATCAACCTTCCTTCTCTCCATCATATCAGTTAAATCACTCCCCTTACCATTCATATTGCCAACGATCGAAATCCCTACCCTCAGTTCCACTATCTTTACCATCCTCCTCTCCTCTTTTCTCTGGACACGTCTCCTCCTCTTATTCTCCTTCTTCGGCCAACAGTAGCCCAATTTCTGCCAGCACCCTGTTGGCTAACAGTACTGGTGGTGGCCGTTGTTAATCTGGGCCTTGACCGATCCAGTATGGAAATCTTTATTGTAGTCCGCATGTTGATCTGGCAAAATTTTACTCCGGATGCCCTTCCTAACATAACCCTGTCCATTTATCTGGGCTTAGGACCAGCACAAAGAAACATACTAGTTTGTGCATCCCATGAGGCTGGGTTCACTTTTAGTATACGTGATCATCAGAAGTGACAATGTGCAGAGGGTACAGACCTATAAATACCTGGGAGCGCAGCTGGATGATAAAGTGGACTGGACTGCCAATACTGATTCTCTGTGCAAGAGAGGACAGAGCCGGTTATACTTCCTTAGAAGACTGGCATCCTTCAACATCTGCAATAAGATGCTGCAGATGTTCTATCAGACGGTTGTGGCGAGTGCCCTCTTCTACGCTGTGGTGTACTGGAGAGACAGCATTAAGAAGAAGGACGCCTCACGCCTGGACAAACTGGTGAGGATAGCAGGCTCTATTGTAGGCACGGAGCTGGACAGTTTGACATCCGTGGCAGAGCGATGGGCGCTCAAAAGGCTTCTATCAGTTATGGAGAATCCAATGCATCCACTAAACAGTGTCATCTCCAGACAGAAGAGCAGCTTCAGTGACAGACTGCTGTCACTGTCCTGCTCCACTGACAAACTGAGGAGATCGTTCCTCCCCCAAACTATGCGACTCTTTAACATTATTCAAAGTTATTGTCTGTTATACCTGCATTTTTATTACTCTTTAATTTAATATTGTTTTTGTATCAGTATGCTGCTGCTGGAGTATGTGAATTTCCCCTTGGGATTAATAAAATACCTATCTATCTATCTATCTATCTATCTATCTATCTATCTATCTATCTATCTATCTATCTATCTATCTATCTATCTATCTATCTATCTATCTATCTATCTATCTATTATGAATATTTTCTTAAAATCAAATAACATGTATTCGTAAACACACACAAAACTTAACATTCATAACCTGCTTCATTCAGTTTAGTGTCGCAGGATGCAGGGGCTATCCTAGCACAAGTATGCACAAGGCAGGAATCAGCCCTGAACAGGACACCAATCAATCAGAGGGCCCACTCACAAGCACAGAGTCAATGTGGAATTTCACTTCAACTTAACAGCTGGTCATTGGAGAAATGGGAAAAAAACTCATGCAAAGATGATGAGAATATGCAAACTCTGCACCAAGGTTATTATAGTTTTGCCTTTTTATATTACCGTATATACTCGAATATAAGCCGAGTTTTTCAGCACTCAAAATGTGCTGAAAAACGTCACCCTCGGCTTATATTTGAGTCAGGTCCCACTGCCCCCCGGTATACGAACAGTTTGTGCGCGCCGATGATTTCCGCACGTGTTCAGTCTCTCCCTGTGCATTCCCTGTGCAGCAAGCGAGAGAGAGAGAGAGACACACACACATACTCTTTTCCACTTACAGAGCTAATATACTGTTTTTCTTTGAAATAAATACTCAAAAACATTTAACCTACTGATGCCTCAATTAATGTATGGTAATTTTATTGGTATTTATTTTGATTATTGAAACTTACCAGTAGCTGCTGCATTTCCCACCCTAGGCTTATACTCGAGTCAATAAGTTTTTCCAGTTTTTGTAGGTAAAATTAGGTACCTCGGCTTATATTCGGGTCGGCTTATACTTGAGTATATATGGTAGTTTTTATTTCTATATTTTTTATGACCTTACTTGGAAATTCAGTTTAGGTTTAGTTTTCCTTCATCGTATATTTTGAGTTTCAGTTTAGTTTTTATTTCACAAAGACATTTCTATTTTATTTTTATATCTATTAGTTTCAGTTTTAATTTTAGTGATTATGGCATGGAGCTCCTGCAGAGTTTAGTTTTGTGTCACAATCAGCTAGAACTGTACACTTAACAGATTTGGATATGAGTTTAATGTTAGTGGAAGTTTACTAACATTAAGTTTACTATCTGGTTTTGTTTTTGTCTGATAAAAACAAGAATAAGCAAAACTAGATACTGAATATGAACAATTTTACACAATTTTATAATTTTTTAAATATTTTCTCATGAAAATCATGGGGGCTTAGGAAGAACAGGGCTCTTAGATGTTGTCGCAGTTGATGTCTTTGTCCACCTCTTGAACCCTCAGGTACCACTCCAAACACGAAGTAAAAGTGTAACAACTATTTATTTTTCTTTTGTCACGTGCACAAAGCACCCTCCACTCCACACTACTCATACAATAAACTACTCACAAAACCAATACAATCCTCCACTCCCAGACACTTCGCCACCCTACCTCCCAGCTCAGCTCAGTGTCTGGGCTTTCCCATGAGTCCTTTATACACCTTGACCCGGAGGTGCCTCCGTTCCATTACCCACAAGTCCGTATTCCTTCCGGGTCAGAGTAAACAGTTCTTTTCTTCACCCCGGGAGCATGTCGTTCCTTCCTGTCACGTGACCGTGACGTACTCCTGGGTTATAGGGAGCCCACGAGCCCCCCTACAGCGACTCCCGGTGGCCCCCAAGGTATCCAGCAGGGCTGTGTATAAACACTACATAGTCCATGAGGCCCTGCTGGAACTCGGGGCACGATAATGCTGTTGGGAGAGCTCCTCCTGGCGGCCTGGGGGTGAGGGCCGGAATGGGAAACCGGCAATCCACCACAATGTGAATCAGTGAACAAAGAACAACAAGCATGTAGTGTCAAGGTTAGGGGCAGTGAGTCTTGAATAGCCCAACATAAATGACAGTAAACCCATAATGAGCAGAGCAAGAGCAGGTAATAGGAGTATGGACAGGCATAAAATGACAGAGACAGCATCTGAGATTAAGAACAACATATACATTATCTAAACCTGTTTATCCAGAGCAGGATCACAGGAAACCTGGAGCCTACCACAGCAGGTTTGGATGTAAGACAGGAAAAATCCCTGGTATGCAATTTGTATGATAAGGCTGATGTTAAGAACAAAAAGAATATGATATTTCAACTATCTATTTTGAGAGAGAGAGAAAAACATTGAAAAAAGGGAGACAAATATTTTAAAATATAATTCTGCTAATGGACAAGGGGGCTCTGCCCCCTGCTCGCTTTGCTCGCCTACCCCCGGCGTTTTGAACCCGTGCCCGCTGGGCAGCCACGTGTGAGGATGACGCACGTTTAATACGGAGTGTTCGCCCGTGTCACTCTGGGGCCCCCCACTGTTAATACGGAACTCCGTCCATACTATTATGCGGTGCATTGTGGACTACTGCGTACCCCGTAGTGTTTCCCGTTTCAGTTTGTATCTCGGTCAGTCGAGCTTTTATTTTTGAAGCTTTTGAATTCCGGTCTTCATTATCTGTAACCTGCTGTCCATGTGTTTGGCCCCCTCGTTTAACCTGTTTATGACGTTTTACTTTGCTTTCTACTCTGTGTTTCATTTCTGATCTCGCTTTATTCTGCTTTTGTTTCAATGACACCTTGTCCGTGGTGAATATATTTTCCCTTTTTCAAGTAATAATTTTCATTTGTTTGCGATACTGTGATGTTTATCGTAGTGTTAATAATGCATCACTGTAATGTGATTCACCTATGCTGTATAGTTTGGACGTGTGAGGATGACGTATGTTTAATACGGAGCGTTCGCCCGTGTCACTCTGGGTCTCCCCACTGTTACTACGAAGCTCTTTCCGAACTATTATGCGGTGCATTGTGGAGCATTGTGGACTCTGTAGTGTTTCCCGTTTCACTTCGTATCTCGTTTAGTCAAGCTCTTTCTTTTTGGAGCAGTGCCTGCCTGGTCTGCAGCATTTCAGACGCATGTTGTAGGCGCCTGCGTTCATTAATTATATCCAGGCAGGCGCGTGTTTGTATCTCGGTTACTCGAGCTGTGTCGTGTGAATCCGTGCCTGCTTTGCCTACGCAGTTTGAGACGCGCGTTGTAGGCGTCCACGTTCATTAGATCTGTACACGCGGGCTCGGTGTCGAAGCTGTGTTAGTTGTTGAGCTGTTTGGTTTTGGAGCCAAGACAGTTTTGCTTCCGCGGTTTCAGACGCGTGTCCGTACCATCTCGGGTTTGATGTATGAACCTTTGTGGACTCCGTAGTGTGTCCCGTTTCACTCTGGGGCGGGGCGTTGATTCCTCTTGTTTTACTATATCTCCTCCTGTGCCTTCACCACGCATTAGTGCCACTCACAATATGGCGGCGACGCCTGCGCCTTCCGTATTATGTTGGTTTTTACCATGCTGTGTAGACGCCTCTGCCTTTTGTACTTTACCGCGCCTTCCGACACACGATGTAGGCGCCTGCACCTTCCGGGTCCGCCTCTGCTGTGTGGTGTGGACGTTTAACTGTCGTTGTTTGTGCCTTTATATTCTGTATCTCGATGTGCATGTGTTTTGTGTGTAGGTTTTTTTGAAGCTGTTGCATTCCAGTTTTCATCATCTGTAACCCGCTCTCCATATGTTCGTCCCCGTTCTTTAATCCCTTTATAAAGTTTTACTTTGTTTTCTACTCTGTGTTTTATTTCTGACCTCGCATTATCCTGCTTGCGGCATGTCAGACGGTTCATAGTCTCTCTCATTTTACTCTGGGCAGGGGGGCTTTGTTCTGTAACCTGCTCTCCATGTGTTTGTCCCTGTTCTTTAACCTCTTTATGACATTTTACTTTGTTTCCTACTCTGACGGTTCGTAGTCTCTCCCGTTTTGCTCTGGTGCGGGGGGCTTTGTGTGGCACCTGCGCACATGCGTAGTCTCTCCCGTTTCACTCTGGGGGGGGGGGGCTTTGTGTGGCACTTGCACACTATGTCTTTTGCGTCCACTGGCAGGTCCCTGCGTCCATATCCGGTTTACCATTCTCGTTTAGTAATATGGATTACTTTCACAATTTCGGGTATTTTGAGTTGTGAATATGAACTAAAAAAGAGAAATTAATAAATATAGAATAAATACAAAAACCCATTAGTATGTTTAGTTTTTCATCTCTTTGCAGACTCACTTCGCCTACCTACCTTTGTTTATATCGCTTCATTGTTAAACAATGTTTTTACGGCAAAAGTGATTGGTCAGCAACAATATGCTGATCTTGTATGATGACCTAGTCAGTCTCTCCATCAGTGCCGTTTTATTTCAAAAACCGGGAATGGTTTCTCCTTGACTTTCTTGAATACTCAGATATGGGGATGGATATTTGAGGAGTAAACCGCAAGACAATGATTTTATTTTTATATTATGTACATTAAGGAACCATCACCAACAAATCAAATCAAATTAATAATATATTGAACAATTATTATAAAAGTAAAGTTGAATAAAACTGTATTTTTGCACTCTGGGAGGTCTATAAAGTCAAGATTCATCAAAATATCGAGGTCGAATTTTTTAATGATTACTATACTTTCTCCGTACTTCGTATATGAGAAAGTAAAAACAATTTCTCCTGTGTGAAGTGGCAGATGAATTGCTGTCAACAAAAAGCAGTCACCTGAGAAATAAACTGTAATGTTACTCACTCGTGATTTTTCTCTCCATTTGGTAAACGTTTTGTTGACCAGCACATTCTGATTTTGGCTGTTATAATTACATCTTGATATACAACAAGCGCAAAAAAAGGCGACATGTAAATCGCTTTCTATTTCACACACTTTATGCACCCGCATTCACCTTGCTCTGTCACTGCAAATGCTGTGTGAACAGCTGCCCTCCGTCACCAGCCGCCATTCACTGGATGAATATGTGCAGGTGGCTCGTGGTGGATGACTTTCTGTTACAATAATATTCATTCAAAACAAAACTATTTCATTTAGTCTTTCCAGCTACTTTAATAGTTTTGTTTAGTTTTAGTTTTTCATTTTGGTTTTGTTAATTATTTTATTTCAATTTATAAAAATGTTTTTTTAATAATAGTTTCTGTTTTGATTTTAGTTTTCGTTAACTATAATAACCTTGCTCTGCACAGACAGCAACCAGGCAGGAATTCCGACTTGCTGAATGCTGAATCTGTGAGGCAGCAGCACTACCCAGAGGCAAAATTCTTTTTATAATTATTTATCCCTCCTCTTTAGCAAACCTTTGAAAAGATCTATTTGTGGAATTGGGGTCTTGTAACATTATGTACCAATGCAAATTTGTATGGTAGCAATGTCCCCGAACACCAATTGCATCAGTCAGAAAGTCAATGACATCACAGAACACCAGCAAAACATTAACAAATGAAAGATAAAAAATCTTAATCTTCTCAAACATTCAACTGGAATTACCTTTACAGGGTTCAAATCCTTTTACAAAGCACTACCTGTATGGAGTAAGCATGTTCTTCCCATGCCTGTGAGGGTTTCTCTCCAGATGCTCTGGTTTCCATCCAGATCCATCCAGGGAGGTGCAGTTTGGGTTAACTGTCAATTCTGAAGTGTTCTGGTATGACTAAGTGTGAGCGTTGGATGGGCTGGCAGATTTTCCAGGATTTGTTCCTACCCTGCTGCTGAAATACTTGAGGGTGATAAAACATCATACTTTTTGTACTACATACTGCTCTTTTCTGTGAATTAGGTTATATTGCTTTAATATACTTTATGTATAGTGTTTTTATTATTTTCCTTTGTTTGATCATTTTTTGATGTTATCAAGACTCTGTGAATGCTTATGGTTTTGAATAATTATTTTTATTTTCCAACCAACAATTTGGCCAAGGCCTGTCCCAGCAGCAGAGCAGGAATTGACCAGGACACTTTGCCCATGAGCTGGTTTGACAATGTTATGCCTTTTTTAGTCCTCAAGACCTTAATTCAGAAACCATTCTGATATCACCATTTAATCACTTTTGTGTTCTCCAGATAATGTACTACATTAAGACTGAAGCACATATTGCATTTAACGTTGATGCCAAAGACTGTAAAATATTCTTCCATTTGATCTAAGCATCACACGTGCCTTCCTCCAAATTACCATATTTGGAGCAAGCTTTAGTAGACAGTTTTATTTTTTTCTCAAAATCATTGAAGTTCACATTTGTGAAATACCCAGACAATTGTTGTCATGTTCTCAGTTTCTCCCATCTCAGCTGCAGAAGACTATAATCTTATTATATAATATGCTACCGTGGCTGTCCATTTGTCTATCGAGGATTTTAAATCACTTGTAGCTCGCAAGCCATTTGAACTACTGACCTGAAATTCGGTACACGTATACTACGTGACGTCTACTATCCGCCTTCAGGGTGATAATTGACCTCCAAGGTTATTCCTCTTTTTATTTTTATTTTATTTAATTGTAGAATCAACTCTCGGCAGCGGCCAACAGGGAGGTCATACAGCGCATGCGTATGGGCGCCGTTCTCATCCCTCCCACCTTTGCCGTCACTTCCCCTACCTCTTCATATCTTCAATCATTCTTGAGGCATATTGAACACTTAAGAATTTGCTTATGTGAAAAATTAAGGAAATCATACTGAGTAATTGCAACACAAACACTGACTTAATCAGTTTTAACGTGAGAAGATGCCTACGAAAGAAGAGAAGAAGCGGGCCGCTAGGGTGGAGAAAAGAAGAGCTGCTCAGGAAGTAGCAAGTGCATCAACCTCTGAGCAAACGAATGCTAAACATACAGAGAAAGAGTGTGAAAACTAGAAATCAAGTGTTTTCACTGAACGTTATCGTGCATATATGCATAAGGCAAATAAAGCATACAAGTCCTCAACTGCCTGCCTGCCAGTTTAAATCTCAAAGAAACTACAAACTGGCTGACATTAACTATTAAGGAACCAGTAAAACAGGCCATTTTCACATACTGTAACTGTTCAGATGTCTCATGGGTTTTTGTGCATGTATGCCTGTGACTTAAGAGATGGGGACAATATTTCTTTATGGTCATTATACATTAAATTTATTAGTTATAAATTATTGCTGTACAGTATTATTTATTGCTTTTATTGTTTTGCTCTACACTTTGCCTGTTTTATTTTTAGGTTTTATGTTGTTGCTGGAAAAAGTGAATAAAGCACTACCAAGAGTTTTTAAGAATACTTGTTGTATTACTGGAATTACCATCTTTCATGTAAATTCTTTATTTATGAAACTGTCATTTGTATGCTTTTTATGCAGTGAAAAATGAATGCTTTATGTGATCTTAAACTGTTCTCCATCAAACATTTTAGTTTCTTTTTCCTCCAACTTTGACAGCAGCAAGAATGTTAACACAAACAACAGACAGTTTCCATTTGGTTGGTCCACCTTTCAGTCCAAAAATTTGAATAATTTACAGTGGATATTCTGAATATGAAGCTTTCTGCATTCAGTGTCAGCCTGAGCTTTGATTTAAGGTCAACTGTTCGGAGGATGCTGCCCTTGTGAACAGTAGACCAGAGTGTGCCTACGGTACTTGTAACTTTAGTGCCTGTAGCAAGGCTGGCGGAAAGGGCCTCCATCTGGAACCTTCTGCCTTTGTCTGGCACATAGTTAAACAGTGATACAGTTTGACAGATTTCAAGTGAAACTTATGAAATAATAGCATAAACATGTAAGTCACTCTGAGTTGACTGTCCACCTGCAGGAGACGGGTCTAAATGTTGAAGTGAAGCCGCCACACTAATGAACGGGATGCAGCATACTGGTGGATTAAGGTCTTTTACAAAATAAATTACTGTCAAATTGAATGTGGGGTGGTGGGGGAGTGCAGAGCATTTCCATGTAGCATTAATATTTTGATCAGCTCCTTAATGCAGATGTTCTCCATTCTTGACCCACAGCTTTAGCAGACTTCTATCCCATCAGTTGTGTCAACATGTCATAAATCTCTTGGCTGATTAGACTATATTTCTTAACAGTTCTTTTTTGAAATAAAGTAATATCTAAGCATGTTTCCCAAAATATTCTTGGCATATTCAATGTTATTTCATTTCAATATTGGCACATTAATGGCCAATTAAGAACCTTTAAATAGCCACTGGAGGCCTTCATATATGGCATTTGGCACTGGGTGGCCACTCCGGAAAAGTTCATTTTTCCTTCACTGCACTTTTTTATTCATCATTTAGTTTATTAAAAGTATCTAAAATAAGTCCTCTAGGACACAGGTATAGCAACCACTGCCAAGAAATCAAGTAAAAAAATACTTTTTATTTTTATACAACGCATAGGATATTTCATTACAAAATACATTTTGCCTTATGCAAATAGCATTTTTGAAGATTTCAAAAGTCCATTTTTGGATAATCCTCTGTTGGCATTTTCCTAAATAAATATATTTCTGCTTTGTTTCATTTTTGACTTAAGAACTGTTCAATTAATTTCATGCCTGGACCCTATGGTAACCGTCGCAAGTACTCGAATACTGGAATGGGAAAGGTAAGCTAATCGTATTTATCTACCATTTGTAATGTGGAGCCTGCACTACACACTAAATTCAGAAGCTCTGGATGGGTCAAAGAGGTTGATCCCGAGTTTGGAATAGTACCTAATTTAGGGCTCATTCATGTGTTTTTTTGTCCATATCTCTTAACTGAAAAAACAGTGTGTGAAATATGGAAACTACTAAGTAAAATGAATCCTATAATTACCTATCGCTACCCACCCAGAATCCTGGGTCAGAGTCAGTGGCTATGTGGAGTTTGCACATTCTTCCAGTACCAGCACTGGGTACTCTGACTTTGTTACCTGAGAAACTCATAAGACAACAGTGATACACCTGTCCTTATACTTTAAAGTTTGCCATGAAATTGCCTTTGATTATTCTTTTTGTACCAAATCATGTCATTTGAAACACACTATTATATTATCTATTATAGATTCTGGTCCACCGTCCGGCATCTCAGGAGGGGGAAGCAGTGCAGTGTCAACATTGTATATGGTGGTGATGGTGCGCTGCTGACCTCGACTCGGGACGTTGTTGGTCGGTGGGGGGAGTACTTCGAAGACCTCCTCAATCCCACTAACATGGCTTCCAATGAGAAAGCAGAGCCTGGGGACTCAGAGGTGGGCTCCCCCATCTCTGGGACTGAGGTCACCGAGGTGGTCAAAAAACTCCTTGGTGGCAGGGCCCTGGGGGTGTATGAGATACGCCCGGAGTTCCTCAAGGCTCTGGATGTTGTAGGACTGTCTTGGTTGACACGGCTCGGCAACATCGCATGGACATCAGGGACAGTGCCTCTGGATTGGCAGACCGGGGTGGTGGTCCCCCTCTTTAAGAAAGGGGACCGGAGGGTGTGTTCCAACTACAGAGGGATCACACTCCTCAGCCTCCCTGGAAAAGTCTATTCAGGGGTCCTGGAGAGGAGGGTTCGTCAGATAGTCGAGCCTCGGATTCAGGAGGAACAGTGTGGTTTTCGTCCTGGTCGCGGAACAGTGGACCAGCTCTACACCCTTAGCAGGGTCCTGGAGGGTGCATGGGAGTTTGCCCAACCAGTCTACATGTGTTTTGTGGACTTGGAAATTTTGCATATTGTTCATATACATAACATCATTGTAAACATCATCATTTGTGTTGTATGGGAAAACTTTGTAACACACCCACTTTCTCAATACAAATTGCACAATTTGATGCCAAATTTCCAAGTGTAGTGTTTCTGTTCCATATTCACTCAATGATAGACAATAAACAATTTTCAATTGCCTTTACACTGTAACCACCAGGGGGCACCTCACCTGCAGGCAATTCCCAGTTCTTTTAAATAAACATTTATTAACAACAATACAGAAAATGGCTGTCATTCCTAAACGGCTCATACTAAAGTTTTGGTAAACCGCTTAAAGTAAAGCCAAAAGTCTACACTTCAATCACATAATGATTGCTATTTTTCAAATCCATTGTGGTGGCATACAGAGCCAAAATTATGAAAATTATGTCACTGTCCAAATACTTATGGACCTGACTGTACCATGATTGTGAAGAAACAACTTTGACTTGAAAAATATCAAACATTCTTTAAGCAGGTTTAATAATGGATACAAGTCAAAGCAAGTGCAGTGAAAAATAATTTAAATAAAAATAATCCTTATTTTACATAGCACATACAGTGAATACAAAGTCATGGTGCCTTACGATTGTAATACTGTTGTTCACATTTGTTATTTTATTGGAGCACAAGCAGAGTATGTCACTCCAATAGGGTTAAATTGTGATCAGAGACTGAAAATAATCTAGCATTATACAGTATATAACTGTCAGATAAACATAGGCATAGAAAATTTAAAATGCAGTCGCTAAAAAAAAAACAGTTAACGTTAACAGAGCTGTCATGGACAATCCAACAAAAAGAGTTCTAGAACCACTAAGTTCAAAGAACATTTACTAATTACTGCATAGTAAGACTGCAGATTAGGAAGAAGAACACATTCAGAAGATCTAAACTGGTTTACATGACACAAGCAGTGATGGCAGGTTGGCTAAAATAATGCAATTTGTAACTTTGATAAGTTAGTTATAGAGACTTGAAGGTAATTCAGCATAACAGTGATGGCCAGTGCTGTAAACCAAGCTGAGGGGAGATCATTATAATTGCTGATTGCAGCATATCAAACATGTCATAATCTGTTGATGACTACTTAATGCCAAATAGCCATCATGCAGTTAAGATATGATGGAGTGGCAGAGAATGTCTTCAGTGGAAAAGGTTATCAATGCTTTATGGGCAATAAAGCTGAATTTTGGTATCTGCATTTTGGAGCACATTTGAGAATAACCTCAAAACTAAATATAATGGGGTAATTTTGCAGAAGCTGGCATTCAGTGATCAGAAGCTGAGCTGTTTCATTTGACCTAGTGAGTCCACATGGAGAAGTTCGGCTTTATATGGCACTAAAGGTAGTTAGCAAACGTTTCTGTGCTGATTTAATTGAAGCATATGATTCATTAACTTGTCTGTTACTGAGATCTGGAATGAACATTATACTGCATAAACCTGGGCATCATCAGCACAAGTGGTATCAGAGCTCACTACCCTAGGAGCAAGCCTATATGAGCCTGAGTTGGGTGCATTTTAACACACAATGTGCTCATGATGGAAGTATGCACCTTTAGATAAGAACAATGTGCACACATTTTACCAAGCTAGCAAAGTTATGGAGCGTAAACTTAACATACAAAAATTAAGTATATAAATTGAAGGAAAATGCAAAGCTTACAAAATGTAGGAACATTTAAGTCTCTCTGTCAGGAGCAGTATATTAACTTTTATATCATACCATATGACCTCTTCATTTGTTTTCATGTATTTTCTTAATATCCTCCTTCACCAGACAGAGCAAAGGAAAATGTGACAAAAGAACTTTGCAATGTAATGACATCTCTATCAAGAGTCTTTACACTTGCAATTTGATGTTTAAAAAATTATTTTACTGTTCATATTTCCCTATTTTTCCAAAAAGCTTCAACTGAGCTTTTGGTAACCCTGTTGTACCCCACCCCCTTGACCTTTGAACTGATCAGAAAAGAGAGTAAACTTAACATCTTGATTAAAAGCCCTGTGGGGAGGTCTGTAACCAATTAAATGATAAACGTTCGGAAGTGTGCAGAGAAACGCGAGAATCCAAAAAGGTTAAATGACATAGGGGAGGAAACAGATGACGGGTGGCTGTTTCATGTTTGTCCAATCACTGTGTGATACAGGGAACAATCTGAAAAGCTATAACTAATTAATTGATTGGGAAAAAAGGCAGTAATGGGGTATTTGTTATTTTTCAGCTGAAACACTGTCAGCTGCAGGTGGCGGGCATATGAGAAAACAAAACATAAATGACAATCAAAAATGTAGGTATATATTTATTTCTTTAAATAATTATTTAAGGGACTGCTTTCTGAAATGACTTGCAAGATTGAACATGAGATTTGCTGCCTTTGGGGCGACTAATTTAAACATTGCAATCTCATTTTAGCTAAACCAAACTGAAATAGCTTAAAAACATATGTTAATTTTCTAAGGTTACCGTTTGATCAACCTCCCACACCCCCTAAGCCGACCTACCACCTTTTTCCTTCTGCGGTGAAATCTAGAAAAACTTTATAAGCAACTTTAAAGCTATTACTTTATTGATTTGAAATGTTATTACAGCTACCAGTTTTTGAGGAACATTTAAGTCATTATGGCCAATTCTTTGTCAAAATGAGTTTCTACAAACATTAAATATTTAATAATAAAAAAGCCTATCTGAGGTTGAAAGAGTCAACCCTTACTTTGAGGTTTAGAAGACAACACTTTTATGTTGGCAGCTTCCTCAGAGCATCAATGCAATTTCAACTGGCTCTGACATTTAAATATCTGTGAAAATAACTTGAAAATTGTGATGATCTAAAAATGGTATCAGGGTGTACAAAAGCAGACTCTGTAGGTATCAGAGCATTATATATACTGATAGAACACCAATATCATAATAACTAATTCCATCAAATATACAGTGCAGGTAGTCAGAACTGTATCACATTTTTGAAACAGTCGTGCACTTCTTTGTGCATCTTTAACCACATCTATAAAGGTTTTTTATATGATTTTATTCTCTTCCATAGTCTATGTATTTTTATGAAGTTTATGTGACTTACCAGGATTGCCATTTTGGGTTTATCTACTCCTGCACATGAAGATTAACACACACGTACATATAGAGATCCTAGCCAGACAAATTCTCGAGTGGTGCAAATTGCCACTCACTCCACAACATTCCAAATAGGATTATCTACATAGGAATTCACTATCGTGAGCACTAACAAACATGCAGATGTTGTTGTGACACACATAAAAGCACAACTCTTTTTGGTTATATATACCACTTTATTAAGCATACTATGTCTTACATGTACTGCAATTGCTTTAATGATTGGGGAATGACCTCAATAGCCTTGATAAATCCTGTGGGCAAGAAAGTGGCAATTTTGCCCACACTTTGGCACCCTCTTATTAATTCAACCACTCTAGATAAACTGCGGTGGGCTGGTGCCCTGCCTGGGGATTTGTTCCTGCCTTGTACTCT
This sequence comes from Erpetoichthys calabaricus, assembly GCF_900747795.2. Classification (NCBI taxonomy): domain Eukaryota; kingdom Metazoa; phylum Chordata; class Cladistia; order Polypteriformes; family Polypteridae; genus Erpetoichthys; species Erpetoichthys calabaricus. The sequence goes on along the minus strand of NC_041411.2, from coordinate 60,696,183 downwards.
GTGTTGGCTGGGATTGGCTCCAGCAGACCCCCGTGACCCTGTGTTTGGATTCAGCGGGTTGGACGATGGCTGACTGACTGACCCCTAGATAGAAGACAAAGTATAGACAATATAAAAGTAATGTGGTATTTATTAACATGTAACAACACCAAATAGAAGAAAATCTAATAGAAAATAAAATAGTTAGCAAAGTGTAGATACAATATAAGCAGTGTTAGAAAAGTTTATTGAAAATCAGAAATGTCAAGGGGTGGATGTTGTCCTGGAAAGCTTTTAATTTAACGATTTTGTGATATTTATAGATTGTTTTCCATCGTCCAAATGAAATGGTCACATGTGTCTTGAACTCTGATGTCGCTTTCTCTGTTGTCCATCTTTGGTCCCTTGGATGAGCTATATTTATGTTAAAATGCACATGTGGGGTTTCAGGACTTGTGACATTGCACTCATTTGATTGGTTATCTTGTCCTGATGATGAATTGACTCTGAACAAACTGTTTCATCTTTTAAGTATCTCTGTACTTTTTCCTTTCTCAGTCTGTAAACTAATTCTGTAACTCCTAGTCCTAAGATATAAACTAATTAAAACAGGTTTGTAGCATTTGTATTTATTTCCCATTTCCAGGTCATAAACTAATTGAAAAAGAAAGTAGCTGGAACAGAGGCATAACATACTGGTACAATAGATGAACAATGTTCAAGAAATTATGCATACAATGCCTGTAATTAAAGTTTTGTAAATTCAGTTCATCCAAGATAATTCAATTTAGTATAAACAGTCTGCGGGCGGCACGGTGGCGCAGTGGGTAGTGCTGCTGCCTCGCAGTTGGGAGATCTGGGGACCTGGGTTTGCTTCCTGGGTCCTCCCTGCGTGGAGTTTGCATGTTCTCCCCGTGTCTGCGTGGGTTTCCTCCCACAGTCCAAAGACATGCAGGTTAGGTGGATTGGCGATTCTAAATTGGCCCTAGTGTGTGCTTGGTGTGTTTGTGTGTGTCCTGCGGTGGGTTGGCACCCTGCCCGGGATTGGTTCCTGCCTTGTGCCCTGTGTTGGCTGGGATTTACTCCAGCAGACCCCCGTGACCCTGTGTTCGGATTCAGCGGGTTGGAAAATGGATGGATGGATGGATAAACAGTCTGCAGTTCAAAAATTGAAGAATTTTCTCTCCAGGACAATCTATCTCTTACTTTTATTTATTTGGCCAGCGCCTTTATCTAAAGTGACTTACAACATTTGAGATACAATTGGTAACATTTCTTTTCTATTTCCAGTTGAAGCACAGGCAGGTGAAGTGACTTGTTCTTGGTCACACAGTGTCAGTGGTGGGATTGGAACTCACAAGCTCAGTGTTTGAAGTCCCAAGCCTTAACCTCTGCACTACACTCCTTGCAAACCTTGTGCTTCATTATTTTCTGTTTTTTATCTTTTGGTAAGTCTTTTGAATTGGTTTGGTATTGGGCTTTGGCATTATGTTCCTTTGTTTTTTGGTCTTGACTTTTTGTTTTGATCTTTTATATTCTCATCTGCTGTTTACTTCCTTACTCTCCGGTTCTCTATTCAATAAAGTGTTTTTTTTTCCCAAACGTTGTGTAATTGACCTTATAGAGTTATGACACTTATGGCTGTAAAGCTCCTATTTTGCTCTAATTTAACCCATTGTGGAGTTCATACGTTTGTCTATTCTCTGAAAACCGATGAACATTCATTATATTTTATTGCACTTTTAGAAAATTATTAAATCATGAAATCCGTTGTAAAAATTTGATATGGCCCATTATCTAATACACAAATAAACAAAGAGTCTTAATTACTATACTTACTGAAGCTGGAGAGTAGTTGTAATAGCTGTGTTTCTGCTATCACGCTGCTCTATTCAAGGTTTTTGTCTAAAATTGAAATGCTGATCTGTTGAAATTACCATTAAGTAATGAAATTATAACCCACTAATTCATATTACAAACCTGATGCTTCCTGTTCAGGGTTTTAGGGATCCAAGTGCCAACCTTAGGCAGAACACCAGTCTCATTAAGAAAGTCGTTTTCAGGGTCTTTAGATGACTTGTTTATATTGAATGTCTAATGTGCAGAAGAAAAATGACAGTTTTATTTTTTTTTTTACTCGTTTACTCCTCTATAATTAGTTAATAAATATTAATATAATGCCCCTTAGTATAATACACATTTTGGCGTGGATCAATTACAGATTCCTTATATAGTAATGTATGTTTAGATGTTATATATTCACAATCCATTTACTAAATCATCAGTGCAATAACATTTTGGATCCTTCCTTCAATAACAATGCAGAATTTTTGAAATACATTCTGTAAGGTTTCTAACTCCTTTGGGACTCCCCACAACAGACATGCCGAAGAGAGTCACGAAGTGATCACCGTGTCTGTGGAAGATGGTTTATCAGTTGCCCGGGCAACCACGGTCTCCCAATGCTGCAGTGGCTCACAGCTAAAGCAGATCTGAGTCGATCTCTTGTATTTTGTTATGGGACTATTCAAATTGGCTTTGGACAGCATTGTGGCAAAGCAATGACCATTGCATCATTACAGCTCCAGGAGACATAATCAGTCTGGTCTAGTGACTGTCTATTCATTCTTCAGATATTTTGCCTGCATTTCTTTGTGCACTTTGGTTTCTTTCCACATTCCAAAAAATGCACATGTCAGATTAATTACAACAAATTAGTGTGGGAGTATGCACATCCAATGCTGCCTGGTTAGGCACCAGCCTCTGTGATCCTCGACTGGATTATAGGCTGGTAGCTTGATGGAAGAATATAAATATCTTTTTTAACCCAGATAGTCTCTGAATGCTGTGCCCACATGTGAGCTGGAAAACCCATATTAAAGATCATAAAGAGGATATTCAGGAATTTTTCTTAAGCACAATGCAATTTTTTTTATGATTGTTTTATGAAATGGAAAATGAGTGGCAGCAAGGTGTTTTATCAGACATAGTTCTGAAATGTGATGGGAAGTTAATGTTCTGGAAAACACTGGCAGTCTACCCAATCAGCATTTAAATGTAAGAGGAGCCAATCAGATTTAATCACTCTAATACATTTGAACCAATCTAATGTGTATTTTTCTAGAGTTTGGACAAGTGTAGTATACTTCAGGTTTGGTTTAGTGTATTAAGTAGCAAAGGGTTAACAATGTTGGCATGTGCACATTTCGTACCAATTGAAATAAGACATATTATTCTTTTCCAAAAAATGCTACATTCTGTTATAACAGTAAAATTCTTGAAAGTTTAATGTAGAAAATGCTTATCGGGATAATGACAGCTCTACCCTTGTTCTTTTAAACAACAGCAAAGCAAGAGTCTCTTCATCTCTGTTATGAAAATTAGGAGGCTCTGCCCCCTGCTCGCTTCGCTCGTCAACCCCCATGCGGGCGCTACGCAGTAGCCACTTTGCATCTCTGCTGTTTGCATATGGGTAAGCGGATGTACAATTTAAACAGTTTGTTATTTTCATGGGAACTGTTACATATGCATAATAGAACTAACTATTTTACATTACAGCGAGTAATTAACCATAGTTAAAAATAGTTAAACGTAATAAATTGAAATAAACTTATGTTTCATGTTTCGTTATAGGTATTTGTTGAGTTATCTGTTTTCGTTCTGTTTGGCTTTGAAATTAACACACAAATACTTTTTAAACATCTGTCTTTGATATCCTAGTCTTTCGAAACTATTATCGCTGACAGTTCGTCACATGTTGGTTTATTATAAATGTGACTGTGATCTTTTGGATTCATATAGAAATCCAAGAAAACTTCTTTGTCCGTGTTCAGCTGATAAATTTCGTGTAAAGTGAGATACTTTTGGACGTATTGATTTGTATCCATTATTGGCTGTTGAATTTCTAATACGTCCGATCGTTTAACTCATTCGATTCTATGTTGCATCGCTTCTCAATGATCATAAATATACACCTGACCGAATTGTGTTTTCTTCAAAATTAAACTTGTGGTAGCTTTAATTGTTGTGGGATCACAGATTCTCATAGCGCATGGTCCTGAATTGTGTAAATCTACATTTTGAGCAATGATTGTTGCGAATGCTGTGGCAGAAGCACTTGGTTGGCATCGACCCGACACAGACTGACACCGGAGGTACAGGCCAAAAGAAACAAAAATATTTATTTTTGTAGTCATAATAATAATAATCTCTAACCTGCTCTGCTTGTGTATTATGCCAACGTTTTTGAACCTCTTTATGATGTTCTGCTTTGTCTTCTACTCTTTGTCTTTTATTTCTGACCCCGCTAGGTTTTCAATTTCACTTGGTCCAGGCTGATTATTACTTTCCTTATTTTTTGAATTTGCACTTAGATTATTATTGGGTTTTTTTTAATTCTTTTCTTTCCAACACCTTTGGGCCTCTTTTCGATGCGCTGTCCTTTCTTCTTCGCTTAGCCGTTGACGTGTCATCTAGAACGTATAAAATTATTGTCCAGAAAAGGACTACATCGAAGGAAATTAATAGATTTTATGTCTAAAAATATTGTCCAGAAAAGCTTCTTTAAAGGATGAAACTGAGGACTTTTCATAAACAACTTTAAATGAAGAAAACGTAAAAATTTATAAGAGCTGAGAGCACAGGAACTGTGTCTGACAAAAGCATTCACACGAATGAGAGTTGAGTGGACTGTAGGCATGTTTGTAAATGGTTGAGAGGAGGGCGGGACTTGACAAAATCTCTTGGCAAAAAGTCTCATCCGAAGATTTCCTTTTATAATAGAGAGATATGTCTCTTACAGGCTAATTGACTGTTTAAAGCACCATTCAGGCTGAAACCATTTAATTTTTAATTTCTTTCTCTAAGTAGTCTCATTTACAGTTTTCTTTGACTCGTATCAATATAAAGTGCATTTTCAATTTGTTTGCTTCTAATTAAAAAGATTAATTACAAATGTAAATACAGTAATCCCTCTGTATATCACGCTTCGACATTCGCGGCTTCACTCTATCGCAGATTTTATATGTAAGCATATCTAAATATATATCGCGGATTTTCCCTTGTTCGTGGATTTCTGCGGAGAATGGGTCTTTTAATTTCTGGTAAATGCTTCTTCGGTTGGTTTGCCCAGTTGATTTCATACAAGGGACACTATTGGCGGATGGCTGAGAAGCTACCCAATCAGAGCACGTATTATGTATTAAATAAAACTCCTCAATGATATACGATAGTATATAAATAGTGTGTTTACATACATAATTTCAACAAATATTACCTAATATCTAAGAGAATATAAAGGGTTTATGCTGTAAAACTGTGCGGGAAATGTTTATAAGAGTGTGAGAGAGTTTATAAGGGCTTAAAATATATTGTGAGAAGGGGGGCTGTTCGCACCCCTAGAGGATACGGACGCTCATCTAACAAATGCTGAAAGACTACCATCACATTGCTCCCTTCCTTGCTGGGCTTACTTGCAGTGCTCTGTCGCGCGATATGCTTCCCGTGCAGTGTTTCACATACTTAAAAGCCCGAAAAGCACCTATTGATTTTTGATTGTTTGCTTTTCTCTCTCTTTCTCTCTGACATTCTCTGCTCCTGACGTGCACTCCTTTGAAGAGGAATATATGTTTGCATTCTTTTAATTGTTAGACAGAACTGTCATCTCTGTCTTGTCATGGAGCACAGTTTAAACTTTTGAAAAAGAGACAAATGTTTGTTTGCAGTGTTTGAATGAAGTTCCTGTCTCTACAACCTCCTGTGTTTCTGTGCAAATCTGTGACCCAAGCGTGACAATATAAAAATAGCCATATAAACATATGATTTTTACTTCGCGGATTTTCACCTTTCACCGGGGGGTTCTGGAACGCAACCACCCCGATCGAGGAGGGATCACTGTAGTACTCAACACTTGGAAAATAAAATTTGAATGCAAGTCAATGTTAGATTTTCCCCTGACACAATTTATTTGATCAGAAAGAAAAGTTAATCTCAATTTTTTGATCAGTTTTTTGTTTATTTTATTTTCCATTTAAGTGTCAGAAATTTCGTAATCAGTCTGTAACATGAACACAGACATATGCAATATACATAGTGGTACTCCTACTAGAATCCTAAAGCCTTGAAATCCCTGCAGATTCTTGTTGTCCAGTTTATCTGAAGTTTTTTTTTTTTGTTTTGTTTTCTCTGTCCTTTCAGACATCTGACCTTATCATCGAACTCATCTTTAGAAATTTTCAATATGATATTACATATAAGCACTCTACTTTTCTACTTTCACACATGTGCACTTGGGAGACAACTTCATGGTACATCTAAAGGTAATTACACTCCAAAGCAGTGGTTAGTGGTGTCACCGAATGGCTTCTCTCTCCCTTGCTCTGCAGAAGCAGTGATTGACAGTCACAACCACAGTGACATCACTTCCATTTCCTGACCTCCTGAACCTGCCTTCTCCTTTCCTCCAAGCTGAAAATAGCTCCACTGCCATTTTGAAGTAGTCAACTCCAGACTCCCATCTAAAATGATGCAACTTGCTATTTTCTATATGGTATTCTTCTGTGCAACTTAACATAAATTATACAGTCACTACCACAGTGCCCCAATTCTTTATCCTTTCTTTTGTTGTTATTTTCACCTCTTATTATATATCAATGTTATATAAGCTCATATGGATATATTTTTTACTTATTCATTTTAATTTGTTTTTCTTTTCTTGATAACTATTTCCATCCATTCTGTTTCCAACATCCAGTCACGAGATAATAAACTGGACTAAATAAAGCTTCAGTGTGCTAGCTAATGTGAAATGAAAGACTGTTGTATTTTTTATCTTCACGGAGACATGGCTGCATGATGACATCAGGGCTAACCATCTTTAGTGTAGATAGAGATTCATCTTTGACTGATATGACCTGAGGTGGTGAGTATTGTGGTTAGGTAAATAAAGACCGGTGTATGAATGCTGCAGTACTTGCACGCCATTGTTCACCTCTAACAGAGATTTTAGCAGTAAGATGCCGTCTATTCTATCTGCCAAGAGCAGTTTTGTACTAATGGTGGCCGTTTATCTACTGCCTAGCACATATACTAACCAGATGCTAGGTGAGCTATATTAAGCCATAAACAAATTACAAACGTTACATCCAGATGTTTTTCTCATTGTGGCTGGAGATTTCAATCATAGTTTTTTTTCAATCGCAAACTTTTCCAGCACATACATTTTGCCACCAGGTGGTTAAACTCCCTGGACAAAGTCTATTTAGCTGTTTGTGAGGTCTATAAGTTTGCACTTCATTCTCACATTGGATGCTCAGACACATCTCCATGTTTATGATTCCTGTAAGCAAATTCTTGCTTTAGAATACTAAACCAATTTAGAAAAACATCAGAGTATGGGCTTAATGGTGCTACTACAGCTCTCAAAGACTGTTTTGCATCCACTGACTAAAGTATTTTTAATGAGGTTGCTACATGTTCCATTAACACAGAGGTGTATACAAAATCTATGACTAGTTATATCAAGAGTGCATAGAGGATGTTACTTTCCCAAGGAAGTGATGACGAGAGTCAACCAAAAGCAAAGGGTGATTACTGAGGTGCAAGTGCTGCTAAGCGCCTGAGGCCTCATGTATTAACAATGTGTTTTGCACAAAAATGTTACATATGCCCTTTTCCAAACTCCCATCCAGATGTATAAAAACTAAACTTGCCGTAAAGCTACTCACATTTTCATGTCAGCCTCAGACTATGTGTATGCATGTTTCTGCTTGGTTTTGTAAAAAAAGGCAGTGCTACTGTTTCTGTGTGGTCTCCCTTTCATTTTCATATTCACATCCATGACGTGGACTTCATCAAATGCACCAAGATTATTTGCATATCATTTACAAATTTAAGGCACTTGATTGTAACAATATAATGGTGCACAGAATGGCCAACCTACTACAACTACCATGGCTGCTTTAGCATTGTTAGAAGACATCATAAATGGAATAATGAGAAGAGAGAATGTATTTACAGACCATACTGACTTCTTGTCCCATGGTGATGACTGGCTTCTAAATCAATTTAGATTTCCAAGAGTGACCCTCTTGAAGCTGTGTGCTGTTAGAATACTAGGATGTATAGTTGACATCATATATATGATGAAATGCATTAAAGTATTTGTGTTACATATTAGAAATATCGGTTTCCTTTCAAACGAAAAGAGGATTTGGTGATGATAAATTGATGCTGCTAGAGTATGTGCGTGCTGATATTTAACCTGTGATGAGCTGGCACCCCGTCCTGAGATTGTTCCTGCCTTGTGCTTAATGCTTACTGGGACTGGTGCGAACCTGGATGGAAGGATGGATCAGTTCAAGTCAGGTTTTGGAGCATGAACTGATACAGCATGTTGCCACACTCATCACACAATGGAACACCTCAGGATCCCAGTTGGCAACCCCCCAGGCAGACACATGGTCCAGTCCCTCCCTTCAGAAATGACAATCTATCTGCCGCAGCCAGGTGTTACATGGATGTCCCCTTGGCTTGTTCCAGCCACTCAGGTCTTCAACAATGAGGATCCTAAAAGCCGGATCACCCTTGGGGAATTGAACCACATAGCCATAGTGCTGTAACTGTAACACCTTACAATGCATTTTAATGTGCCTCATTCAGGACTCCATGACCAACCGCTCATTCAACACAAAGTCAAACCAGCAGTACCCAAGGATTCTCTGAAGAAACACAGTACTGAAGGAGTCCAGTCTTTGTCTCAGGTCACTGGATAGCATCCATGTCTTGCATCCATATAGCAAACAAATAGCAAACGGGAAGCACCAGGACTCTAAAGACTTGGACCTTTATCCTTTTGGAATGATATTGAGAGCTCTACACACCCCTTTCCAGTGACCCCCCCCCCCCAAATGCTCTACCAATTCATCTACTGACTTCATAGGAAGAGTCACCAGAGACATGTATGTTGCTGCCGAGGTCTCCACAGACAGACACACTGCTGATGGCTGTGCCCAAGAGGTCATTAAAGGCCCGGATCTTTGTTTTTATCAGGACACTCGCAAGCCCAGACACTCAGAATCCTCACTCAGTCTCACAAGAGCCTTCATCAGAGTATCCATTGACTCTGTGAAGATCACAGCATCGTCTGCAAAGTCATGATCAGTGAGTCTTTCTTCACCAACAGTTGCCCCGCAGCCGCTGGACCCCACAACCCTGCTCAACATCCAATCCATGCAATCATTGAATAAGGTATGAGCAAGAACACACCCTTGATGAACTCCAGAATCAACTGGGAAAAATGCAGTCTCCACTCTACAGTATACAGTGCTCATGGTACCAGTGTACTGGCCGGCTATGATCCAGCAGCTTCGAAGAGATTCTGTGAAGTGTCAGGGTGTTCCACAGGATAGCTCGATCAACTGAGTCTAATGCTTTATGAAAACTGACCAAGGCTGTAAAGAAATGCACAATACAATACAGTTTATTTTTGTATAGCCCAAAATCACACAGGAAGTGCTGCAATGGGCTTTAACAGGCCCTGCCTCTTGACAGCCCCCCAGCCTTGACTGTCTAAGAAGACAAGGAAAAACTCGCAAAAAAAACCTTGTAGGGAAAAATGGAAGAAACCTTGGGAAAGGCAGTTCAAAGAGAGACCCCTTTCCAGGTAGGTTGGGCGTGCAGTGGGTGTCAAAAGAAGGAGGTCAATACAATACAATACAAAGAACAGAACAAATCCTCAATAAAAAATTAAAAAATTTTTTAGAAGTACGGAGCAGAATTTAACAGTAGATGATATCACATAATAAGATTTGGATAATTTTAGACTCCTGGAGACCTCATCCATCAAGCTGCCTCCCCCATTTGGCCATTCTACGGCTGAAACAGTGTTGGGCCAGCCAATCTGATGAAAGGACCCCTCTTTCTCACGATTCCTGCGATCCTCCATCAGGGATGACTTTATCTTAGGCAGGCAAAACAACTTGGCAGATGGGCCGTGGCACCAAGTGCCACATTTGAGTACCGAGAAGAGAAACAGAATAGGTGAGGGTTAGTATCCAATTCTAACTATCATGTTACTTATGTTTTAGTGCTAATGACTAACAACAGAGATGCAGTCTGTACAGTTAATCAGCAGCTCTAGTCAGGATATGCTAAACTGAAGTAGTGAGTCTTCAGCCAGGATTTGAAAGCTGAGACCAAAGGGGCATCTCTTATAGTAGCAGGCAGACCATTCCACAGTTTAGGGGCCCTGTAAGTAAAAGCTCAACCTCCCATTGTTATGTTATTAATACTTGGAATCATAAGCAGACCGGCATCTTGAGATCTTAATGTGCGCTCTGGTTTGTAAGTCATGATAAGTTCAGACAAGTTAGCCGGACCTCTGCCATTTAATGCTTTATATGTTAAAAGAAGGATTTTGAAATCTGCCCTAAACTTAACCGAGAGCCAGTGTAAGAATTTAAGAACTGGAGTTATGTGTTCGTATTTTCTTGTTCTTGTAATAATTCTTGCAGCTGCATTTTGTATTAACTGGAGGCTGTATAAAGAATAATTTGAACATCCAGTGAACACTGCATTGCAGTAGTCAATCCTACTAGAGATAAATGCATGAAATAATTTCTCAGAATCCTGTTTATTTAAAAAACGCTTTAATTTCCTAACATTTTTAAGGTGGAAGAAACTTGTTTTGGACAACGAAGAAACTCTGCTGATATTCACGTTTGCACTTGGTAAGAACCCTCAGAGCCAGGATGCAGTCGATGATAAGACTTCTTAGGCGTAAAACCAGATTGTTCTGGTCGCTGGTAAGTGAGCAAGTGGTCAAGGATCCTACTGAGGATGACCGTAGCAATGATCTTACCCAGCACAGTGTTATCCCCTATAGTTGCTGTAATCCAGGCAACTACCCCCTTTCCAGATAACAACAACAACATTTATTTACAGTATATAGCACATTTTCATAAAAACACCATAGCTCAAAGTGTTACAGGAAGTTAAACATGTGAAACATAAACAATATTAGGCAATAATATTATACAGTACATAACAGAAAAAGGTAAGATCGGATGGCCAGGAGGACAGAAAAATAATTAAAAAACTCCAGAAAGCCTGGAATAAAAAACAAAATGTGCAAGGGTTCCAAGGCCGAAAGACCCCTCAGCCCCCACTGGGCATTCTGCCTGACATAGATATTCTAAATCAGTCTTCATGGTTTTCAGGCTTCACATGGAAGAATTTGATGATGATGGTCATGTGGACATCTGGGACACCCGCCATTCAATCCATAAATGCAGGGGGCAGCATGGTACCTTGATCAGTTGGAGGTGGTGGTACAAATCATCACCACAGGAGAACCGGAAAAGACAGCAGAGAATAGTTCAGAATTGCAGAAAGAATTGCAAAACCCAGAGGAAAATGATCATTCAGTGCCCTCATTGATTAATAGGGATACAACTACAATGTAGCTACAAAAAACTAATTCTAAATAATGGGTTTTTAGCAGTTTTAAATTGTTTTACAGTATTAGCCTGGTGAATTTCTGTTGTAAAGTATTCCAAATGTACTGTAGGTGCACAGCAGCAAAAGGCTGTCTCACCACTTCTTTTCAGGTAGGCCCTCGGAATTATAAGAAGACCTTCATTTGAAGATCTGAGGTTATGACTTGGAGTGTAAGGGGACAGTCACTCCAAAATATAGGACAGGGTGAGATTATTTAAGGCTTTGTAAACCATTAGGAGTATTTTAAAGTTAATTCTAAATTACTCTAAAATTGGTGAAATGTGCTCAGATTTTCTTTTTCTAGTTAAGATTCTTGCCCCTGCATTCTGCACTAACTGTAACCAATCTATGTCTTTCTTAGGTAGTCCTGTAAGGAGTGCATTACAGTAATCTAGTTGTCTGAAAACAAAAGCGTGAACAAATTTTTTAACGTCTTTTAAACTTATAAGAGGTATAACTTTAGCTATATTCCTTAAGTGAAAAAATACAGTACTAGTAATCTGTTTAATGTGTGATTTCCAATTTAGGTCAGAGTCAATAGTTATGCCTAAATTCTTTACATCCAACTTGACTTTTAAGCCTAAGTGATCAAGTTTATTTCTAATACCCTCACTATGTCTATTTTTGCCAATAAGTAAGGTTTCTGTTTTCTCCTTATTTAGTTTGAGAAAGTTACTGCTCATCCATTCGGAAATACAAGAAAGGCACAGGATCAGAGAGCCAAGAGCATCAGGATCATCAGGCACTATTGATAAATACAGCTGTGTGTCATCTGCATATCTGTGTTAGGTCACCTTGTGCTTTGAGATAATCTGACATAATGGAAGCATGTAGATTGAAAAGAGCAGTGGACCCAGAATAGATCCTTGTGGTACACTATATAAAACATCCGAAGTATAATCACCATAACTAACAACGAATTTCCTACCTGTTATTTAAGACTGAAACAAATTTAAGATGCTGCTATAGAGGCCCACTCATTGACTAAGGCGATTTATAAGAATACTGGCAACAATGATGTCAAATGCTGCACTCAAGTCTAAGAGAACAAGAACAGATATTCGACCTCAGCCTGCATTAAACTGCAAGTCATTTACTACTTTAATGAGTGCACTTTCTGCACTGTGACTTGTTCTAAAACCTGACTGAAACTTGTCAAGAATAGAGTGGTTATTCAAGTGATCATTTAGCTGCGTAATGACTGCCTTTTCCAGAATTTTACTTAAAAAAGGCAGGTTAGATATTAGTCTAAATTTGTCAAAAACAGAGGAGGTGAGATTATTTTTCTTTAGCAGGGGTTTGACAACTGCATTCTTAAGACGGTCAGGGAAGACCCCCGTATCTAATGATGAGTTTACTATGTCAAGTATACTACCAATTAGCACAACAGAAACTTCTTTGAAAAATCCTTTTGGAATTGGGTCAAAAGCGCAGGTGGAGAGTTTCAGTTCAGAAATTATTCTGCATAGTTTGGGTAGATCTATTCTGGTGAAATAATTTATCTCATTTAAAATGGAATACTGGGAATCAGTCAGATTAACTTTGCAGGGTCTATATTATTTCTAATGTCATTAATTTTGTGTTTAAAAAAAATATAATGAAAGCCTCACAATTTTCACTAGTAGTTTTTAGGAGGCATTCGATAAAGTGAGGTGGATTTAGAAGACAATCAAGAGTTGAGAAAAAAACTCTTGGTTTGCCAGTATTATCATTTATAATTTTAGAGAAATAAGACTGGCTCTCAAGGTGGACTACGTTGTTATATTCATTTATTTTAACTTTCAATATTCATAAAGGACTATCCATCCATCCATCCATTTTCCAACCTGCTGAAGCACAGTTTAGTTTTTTATTGCCATGTTTTCTTTAAAACAGACACTGTTTGGGTTTTCCAAGGGTATAACAGTGCTGGAGGATTTCTTAAATATCTTTTCATGGGCGACTATGTCTGCTGCAGCTTTGACATTAGCATAAAAATTTTTCACCTTGCTATTAACATTGTATGCGTTGTTGAGGTAATCACTACAAATGGACTGATTGTTTAGAATATTAACGATCTTTGAAGCTGTAGTTGTATCAAAGTAACAGTTTTTTAACAATACACTTCACTTTAGTTGTAGTTATCAGTATTTCTACATTAAATAATATGAAAAAGTGGTCTGACATACCTACTGTATATCCACGACCTGCCTCACGTCAACTTTTAATCCTTTTGCAATTACTAAATCCAGTGTGTGTCCTTCCTTATGTGTGGTCTAGTTAACATGCTGGCTGAGATTAAACAAGTGCAGGAGGTTCATGAAATCTCTTGCTTTTTGGGTCTCAAGAAGAAAGTTAAAATTGCCAACAACTGGGAACCCGTCAAAGTTTATTGTTATTATAGATACTAAGTCTGAGAATTCCTCAATGAAGGACACATTATATTTAGAAGGTCTATAAATGGACAATACAAGTGACTGGGACACACCTTGAATAATAATGGCAAGATACTCAAAAGACAAAAAGACAGGGACAACAAGTCTTGTTTTCCAGTCAGTTGGGATGACATCCATCTCCCAAATGAAAGTAAAGATTGTTTGCAAAGCTAGGAAACGGCCTTACCAGCAACCTGGAGAAGTTCACCCCAGATACCGCAGATCCCTATAGCCTTCCCTACCCTCAGCTGGTTCACCACCTGTGCAATCTCAGTGAGATTGGATGGTTCACAACTAATTGGAAGATCAGCCTCAAGAACTGTGGACAAAGAGATGTGCAACATCCTAGCCAGAGTATCAGCTTTAAACAGCTGCTTGAAATAGTCAGCCCAGTGGGTCACAACTGCAGTGTCATCTGTAAGGACCGTTCCATCAGCAGCCCTGATTGTGCCTCTCCAAGGTACGGATTCGGTTGTGCAAAATGCTTTGATTTCTCTGTAAGAAGGAAGATGGTCACTAGACCGTAGATGGTGTGTCACTTGCTCAAAGATTCCTCTAACAAATGCCTCCTTATCTGCCTTCAGAGCCCTCGCAGCAATCCTTCTCAGTTCCTGTTATAGGCTGGAGTTGCCATCAAGCCGTGCACTGTGACTGCTCTCGATGATATCTAGGGGACCCTGTGAGATGAAACACCTCCTTTTGGGAACACTGGTAACACCAACACAACCCTTAGCAACCTTCAAGGTCATATCAAGGAAGGTGTCCCACATAACATTAGGACTGACAGTTGCACCCAAGTCTGCAAGTTCCTCATACAAACTGCATGCAAACTCATTAGAACCAGACTGATCTTGAAGTCTGGCCAAGTACAGCCTCATTCTCCTGGTAGGTGGTAGCCTACTAGAACTAAGATGGATCTTCAGAGTAGCAACAACAAATTCTTTGGTCAGAATTCACAAAGTGGGCACTTCTGCAGACCCTGCAGTCCTACAGGAACCTCTAGCATCTGCCCACAAAGATGTGATTGATCTCCTTCACCAGTATTGGAATACCAAGTCCAATGATGCAGCTCAGGGTGCTGGAAGCAAGATCCAGTGATCTGCAGCCTTTGACCTGTTAAGGACAATGGAGACACTATCACCACAGTTGCCAGACTCAAGGGAGACCGACACAATCCCCACGCCACCCCTATCAGTGTCAGTGATTATGTTAAAATCAGCCATGACTAGATGTGTGTCACCTCGCGGGTATTCATCAACCACTGAGCGAAGCTGCGAATAAAATGTCTCCCTCACTGAGACATCACTCACCACAGTTGGAGCATACACTCAGACAACAGACAAGACACCCAGAGAGTGCCTTAACCTGAGTCTCATAATATGCTCATTGAAAGAAGTGACATTGGACAACATTGGAAGAAGCTGATCCGCCACAGTAACATCTACTCCCAGAGTATGACGGCCATCAGAGTGCCCAGACCAATAAAAGGTGTACCCATCTCTGGCCTGTCCCAGGTCTGCGCACCTTAGAAAGTGCTGCTGCTGAAATACAGAGTTTATTAAGCTCCCATGACAGCAGAGGAAGATGATCATCATGCCAGAGAAACAACATTCCATGTGCCTATCTGGATGGGCAGTTTCAAACTGGGACCAGAGTGCTGCCGTGAAGCGGGCAACACCTTAGCACTGAACCAGTTCCAATCCCCAACAGGCCTGACCCTCTTGGCTCTCCAGTGGTTTCAACTCTTTCGGGGGTAAGGCTACCGAGGGCTTTCCGCCATCCCCTTCACAATTTGTGGAGCATTCCTATGGGTGGCTGCAGCAGAACTACTCCTGCAGAGAGCAGAAAGAAATCCTGTCTACTATTTCAGGAGCCTCAGGAGCTGTGTGAATTTTTATGGTGGCTGGTGTGCCAATTCTGCCACGTACCCCCAAATTTTTCTCTGCAAGTTGCAGGACCACTTGCAGGGCTGGATGCAGTTTAATGTAACACCCAGGACTGAATTGATGGATGGAATAATTAACACTAGAATTACCAGAGTCTACAAAAAAACTTGTAGATCCGTCCCACCTTAAATCGCTTCTCACCTCTCTGTCTCTGTCTTTTGTCCTGTAAATGTGTGGATAAGCAGAAAACAGCAAGCAGCCTGCTATCATATCCCCTCACCCCGCACAGTTTTCTCAGCTCAAGTCTGTTTATCTGCGTGTCAGTTACTTAGAGTTGTATAGAGTGAGAAGTCAAGCAAAATGACACCTTTTATAAATACTATATCGTTATTTAGAACACTTGCATTTCATGTGTGTTCCGTGTCTACAACAATCTATGTAAACACATTATTAAAACAGAAACGTTTTTCATGTTTTAGTAATAATTGACAAAATGTAGATATGAAGTGTATAATGTGTGAAGCCTGAATTCCAAATATCAAAGAAACACTTTCACAAAAGGTGCAAATATAACAGAAAAAGTGTGCTTCTATTCAAGAATATAACTGCATAAAAACAACCTGGTGCGACATTGACAAACTTTTGCTATGATCACTTCGGTGGCACAACGGTATCAGCTGTTGACTGGTAATCTAAACTTCACGAGTTCGATCCTGGACGAGTCCATTTTGAGGAGTGAGCTGCACGTATTCTTACTATTTTAGAATAAAAACATACATTTGATTCCAGTCTGTAACAGCCGGTGTAATTTACGATACTTGTAAAGGTTAGCTTTGTTTTCTTTTTTAATTCAGTTCCAACAGATTCAAATAATTCAGATCCCAACACCCTCCACCAAATCCCCCCACCCCCCATCCCCCCGCATTTGACACTGCTGTTTTCACATAGACGCACTATAACAGAGGTGAGCTCAGATCACGACGACTGTTCTAGATCGGAGTAAGAATGCACTTTTCCCATCGCTGTACTTTGTATATGTACAGTACATGGAAAGCTCTGCACTCGTGACTTTACACTGTAGGAAGTAAGTAAATAAATAAAGGTAAATAACATTCGATCTGGCTCTTACATACAGCGACCAGGGTGTTCGTCAGGGAACGACCCTATCGCCTCCCAGAGGCGAAACATGCTGAAGATGGAACTGGAGGTGCAACAGATGTTGGAAATGGGCATTATTGAAGAGAGTCCTAGCCCCTGGTCCTATCATCCTCGTGTCCAAGCCAGACGGCTCATGGAGATTCTGTAATGACTTCAGACGACTTAATTAGGTCTCCAAGTTTAATGCTTATCCCATGCCTCAAGTGGATGAGATCCTCGAGAGGCTGGGGACAGCTCGTTACTTGACTACCCTTGACATGACGAAGGGTTACTGGCAAATTCCCTTAACGGCATCCGCCAGAGAAAAAACTGCATTCAGCACCCCTAATGGACACTGGCAGTACAAGGTACTTCCATTTAGGCTGCATGGAGCACCAGCAACCTTCCAACGTCTGGTAGATAGAGTGCTTCAGCCCCACCAGTCCTATTGTTCCGCCTACCTTGATGACATAGTCATCTTTTCCGGCACCTGGGAGGAACATGTATTGCAGGTTTACGCGGTCCTCCTGACGCTAGCGAAAGCCGGGCTGCGCATCGACCCCAAGAAGTGTTTCTTCGGGTTGAACAAAGCTAAATATTTGGGCTATCTGGTAGGTGGAGGGCTAATGAAACCACAGTGTTCCAAAGTAAAAGACATCTTGGAATGGCCCCGTCCGATAGTCAAAAAACAGGTGCATGCTTTCTTGGGATTAGCGAGTTACTACTGCCGGTTTGTACCCTGGTTTTCTGAGAGTGCTCCCCCTTTGACAGAGTTGACAAAGAAAAGGGCCCCTTTATATGTGGTATGGAACAACGTAGCGGAACGGGCATTCAGTGACTTAAAAATGGCCCTCACTACGGAACAAGTTTTGAGAACACCTAATTTTTCACTTCCCTTTCTCCTCCAGACCGACGCTTTGGACACGGGTCTAGGTGGCGTGCTGAGCCAGAGCATCGATGGTGTCGAACACCCCATCATTTACTTGAGCCGGAAACTGTTGGACCGGGAGACAAGGTATGCAGCGGTGGAGCAAGAAGCCTTGGCCATCAAGTGGGTGGTAACTCACCTGCGGTACTACCTACTGGGCCAGGAGTTCATCCTGGTGATAGACAATGCTGCCCTCCAGTGGATGGCCCTTCACAAGGACTCGAAACCTTCGGGTTACCAGGTGGTTTTTGGACCTGCTGCAGTATAAGTTCACCGTCACTTATCGTCGAGGTAACCTTCAGGCCAACACTGATGCACTCTCCCTGAAGGCGGGGGGGGGGTGGGGGATTAGGGGAGTCATGTCACGCACGCACGCATGCACGCGCGCACACGCACATGCTTGGGGAGCAGTTTAAGGACCCGACAAGCACCGCAACAAGTCGTGCCAGGGGACAACGGCAGCGTACTAACCTCTCTCTCTTTATTTCTTCAGAAAGAACGAGGCTCCGCCGCCGTAATACTGCCCAGATGATCCAAACAGCCGCAGCACTTCCGGGTTCCTTTCTTCTCTCTGATCCCCCTGTGATGACATCAGCTACCCATCCAGCACCATGATTTTCCCAGCATCCCACCGTTTAATTTCTGGTCCGTCCCCATAAATTGTCCATCTACCCCTCCTTCTATGTCTTTGAGTTATTTTGAACTACTGACCTTGAAAATTTTGTTACAGTATACAGGGCTAAAAACCCCAAACCTTTATATGACTCTGTTTTGTTTATTACAACATTTAATGTAGAGAACATTTATGGCAGCTGTGACAAGGCTCCAAGAGGCTGGATATATAAATGTGTTTAACTGGTTTAACCGAAATAAAGGGTAAACGTTGGTTTCAGGAGCTGGTGGTCAGGGACACAGACACAGGATTCAATGGATGTTCTTCTGAGTTGAATTCTTAATTGCAGTCATACTGTTTTTATAAAATGTACCAAATCCCAGTTACTATCCTTCTGTTTTCTTTCCCCACCTAACCAATTACCACACAATTAACATCTTCATGACAGTAAAACTAGCTATAAACGTAGAACACTGAGTGTTCAGAAATTTTAAGGAACATTGAAAAATGTTATACATTAGAACATTCTAGATGAGAACAGGCCATTCATCCCAACAAAGCTTGCCAGTCTTATCCACTTAATTCTTCTAAAAAAACCATTGAATCTAGATTTGAAAGTCCCTAAAGTCTTACTGTCTACCATGTTACTTGGTAGCTTATTCCAAGTGTCTATGGTTCTTTGTGTAAAGAAAAACGTCCTAATGTTTGTGCCAAATTTACCCTTAGCAAGTTTCCAACTGTGTCCCCGTGTTCTTGATGAACTCATTTTAAAATAACAGTCTCGATCCACTGGACTAATTCCCTTCATAATATTAAACACTTCAATCAATTCACCTTTTAGTCTTCTTTTTCTTAAACTGAAGAGGCTCAGCTCTTTTAATTTTTCTTCACAATTCATTCCTGTAGCCTTGGAATGGGCCTAGTCACTCTTCTCTGGACCTTTTCTAGCACTGCTGTGTCCTTTTTGAAGGCTGGAGAGCAAAACTGCAGACAGTACTCCACATGAGGCCTCACCATTGCATTATAAAGGTTGAGTGAGCACAGGCTAATTAAACTTGTACTCCACACATCATACTATATAACCTAACATTTTATTTGCCTTCTTAATAGGTTCTGAACACTGGAAGTTGATAGCATTGAGTCCACTATGACTCCTAAATCCTTCTCATAAGGTGTACTCTTGATTTCGAGACCTTCCATTATGTATTCAAACCTAACATTTTACATCCTATGTGCAATACCATACATTTACTAACATTAAATTTCATCTGCCACCAATCTGCCTAGGCCTGTATGCTGTCCAAGTCCTTCTGTATTGATTTAATGGATTCCAAATTATCTGCCAATCGACGTACCTTGGTATCATCTGCAAACTTAACAGGCTTGTTACTTATATTCCCACCCAAGTCATATATATATATTGTGAGCATGGGTCCGAACACCATCAGACAAACACCACGTCTTTATAAAACACATGTTTATTAAACACCAAAAGTCCCACACAGCACACAGTGCTCCCGCACCAAACACCCTCAACACGGGCATTCCTCTCAAATGTGAGTGGGCCGCCTTTCCTCTCCTCATGGGAGCTTCGTCCTGCTCCCGCTCCCGACTCTAGCTCCCTGATTGGAGTTTATTTCCATCCGGATGTACTCCAGGTGCTTGCTGATGTTCTTCCAGCAGCACTTCCTGGTGTGGCGGAAGTGCTGCATGAGCACCCAGAAGCACTCCAGGTGTCGCTGGAAGGATCTTCCCCTACCTTCCTAGGTTTGACGGAAGTGCGGAGCTCCCGGGCTTTAGGAGACTTGGGGCACCCCCTGACAGCAGCCATGGGCCCCCACGGATTTGTGCCTTCTTGCTCCATCCCCATGGTCCCCTGCTTATCCAGGGCGATTGCCCCCTTGTGGCCCGGGAAAGGTACTGACTGCCTCCCCATCCTTCCAGGCATCCCGACTGGGTCTGGCCCCCAGCCTCCTGTGGCAATATACATATATACTAAAAATAGCAGTGGCCCTAGCATTGACCCCTGTGGCACACCACTGTTAAAATAAGCCTATTCTGATGAGGTTCCTCGCACCATCACCCTCTGCTTCCTATGTCAGAGCCAATTCTGCAGCCATCTACAAACATCACCCTGAACTCCCACTTCTTTTAGTTTGATGCCCAACCTCTCATGTGGCACCTTAACAAATGCCATAAATCCTTCCCTTAATTTACCTGTAATGCAAATTAAGCTTACTGGCCTATAGTTGTCTGGGTCTTCCCGGTCACCCTTTTTATAAAGGGAGAATATCTGCCATTTTCCAGTCCTTCAGAATCTCCTCAGTGCGCAGTGACTTCTTAAAACTACATGTAAAGGGTTTATATATGTACTCGCTAGCCTCCTTAAGAACTTGACGGTAAATATTATCTGATCCTGATGATTTGTTTGATTTCAGCCTATTTAATCTGAGCAGTACTTCTCCCTCTACAATTTCTAACTCACTCAGAACCTCCTTAGTAGTCCAGTTTACCACTGGGAGGTTATCCACTTCCTCACTTGCTCCACATGCATGTTTAATTATTCTATCCAGTTTTGTGCCCATCCCAGCATACATCGCGTGTGAGGCAGGAACATCCATGGATGGGGTGCCAGCTCATTGTAAAGTGAATAGTAGCAACCTAACCTGCATGTCTTTGGAATGAAACCGAACAACGCCAAGGAAACCCACCAGGGAAACATACAAATTCCAGGCACGGACGTGATCCCCTTACTGCAAGGCAGCAGAGCTACAGCTGCACCGCCGTGCTCCCACATGTTTAATACATGCTTTAATGCATTTCGTCATGAAAATGATATCAAGTATACATCTTACAATTCTAAAATGTTCAGAGAGCTGTAATATTATGAATGTAATATATTCTGTGTCAGGGAACACATAGAATACAAAGCATTTAATGCAAACTACTTTAGTTACGATGGGGTTTGAGAAACTCTAGTAAAGTGAAGTTTGATTTTAAGATGAAGTCTACAAAGTTTTACTTTAATGACAAAATAAATGATGAGAGTAAACTGAAAATTTTTAGAGTAAAGTAGACATTTTAAATTTAATCTCAACACATTTTTCTTTTCACTGTGTCCCTTTTTTTTTGCTTCTCTGTGGCCCTAATACACTTCCTTATAACACTCAAATGGTGGGCTGCGACTTGCCTTTTCACGTTGACTTTGATATCTGACCACTTCTTTTTTATTTCAGGCACTGTGCCATTTTCTGAACTTGAGCTTTTGACAGCCTTTGCTACTCTGTACCACTCCATCAATTTCCTTTAGTTACTTACATTCCACTGCATAAGCCACCGAATAGTACGTTTTTTTGCCTTCATTTCATTGAGAAGGACCTCCATTTCACATTCATTGAAATTCTTTTTTACTTGTGCTTTTGCCATTGTCTTCTAATAAAACATTGAATAGAAAGGGCTATTTATATTGATTTGCATATTCAAATAGGTGTAATTCTGGGAGGAGTTGGGTGGGGCTATAGGTTCATGCATGTGCATTAAAATTTATGTTGATTGGGATTTATAAAGGGAAAGTATATAGAGCTTTGCTTACGCACAGTTTTATGCATCTGATTTTTTTTTGTGTGTATATGCACATTTCTAGTTTTGTCCATACGCCGTGTGATAGTGTGAATTCTATGCAAGGTGTTATATGTGAGGCCCCAGGAACGCAACCTTCAGATCAGTGGACCAGGACTAGTCTCTGTCATGCCATATGTAGAGCAAAACAGGCATGTGCTCAGTGAATCAATTAACATTTTCTAAATTCGAGAAATGCATGACCTATGTGGCAGGGCATTCAGGCTATTACAGACTCCTAGCCCACTTCACACAGCAGCAACAATGATACATTCCTTCAAGACAAGCTAATTGAGTTTTTTGCTCAATTTGATGCACAGAACAGGGAGTTTGAGACAAAAATCATACCTCCATCCAATAAACAGATACTTTGTCTGATTAGAACTGTTTTGAGAAGGGCTCTATCCAGAGTCGACTCACACAAGGCCACCAGACTAGATACTATACCTAGTTGTGTGCTTAGGGAAAGCTCAGATGAGCTGGCTGGTGTCTTCAATACATCTTTAGGCCAGTCAACCACCCTAGTGTGCTTCATATCCACCACTATTATATTAAGTTAGGTTTGGTACACTTTGTCAACCCAGAGGGAAATTTGTTTCCAGCAGTAAAGTATAAAAACAGCAGATTTAGTTACAGAGATCCAATAGATAAACAAAGACACAACATTTGACAACCAATGTTATTGCATAAATACATACCCATGATTAGTACAAAGAAGAATAATTACTTTCAACAGTATACAAAACACTAATACATAATTTAACATTTAGCACCATCCCTACTAGTAATTACATTTAAGATGCTTATAACTCTAAGTATAAAAGAGTTCTTAAACCTGTTGCTCTTTACTTTTGGAAACCTAAATCTGCAGCCTGATGGCCTCAGCTGGAATTTAAAGAAAAGAGGATGGCTACTGTTTGACAGAATAGAGGTCTGCTGTGAACCAATCATTTTTTTTTTTTTTTTTAATTTTGTATTTTGTCTGTTATTTTTCTTTTCTTCATTATGTAAAGCACTTTGAGCTGCGGGCGGCACGGTGGCGCAGTGGGTAGCGCTGCTGCCTCGCAGTTGGGAGACCTGGGGACCTGGGTTCGCTTCCCGGGTCCTCCCTGCGTGGAGTTTGCATGTGTTCCCCGTGTCTGCGTGGGTTTCCTCCGGGCGCTCCGGTTTCCTCCCACAGTCCAAAGACATGCAGGTTAGGTGGATTGGTGATTCTACATTGGCCCTAGTGTGTGCTTGGTGTGTTTGTGTGTGTCCTGCGGTGGGTTGGCTCTATATAAATAAATGTTGTTGTTGTTGTTACTGCTGATTTTTATAATGTTGTTAAGATGATTTACTGTATATTCTCATTGCTGAGGTTGCCAAACCAACAGATACAAACAAGTGTAGAAATGGATTCAAAAAAGGACTCATAAAAAAGAGTCATTATGGTTTTGTCCACTTTAAAACAATTGAGTTTCCTAAGAAAGACAAGTCGTGACTGCCGTTTTAACAAATTTGCTCTGTTAAGATTAAAGTTTAACTTGTTATCTCTGATTGTTCCCAGATATTTGTATTGCTCTACCGTATCCACTGTCTCGCCTTTAATTAAAGTTGATGCAGTTGATGGTGGGGAGCAACTGAAATCTAACACCATAATTTTATCTTAGAAATATTTAGTCATAAGTTGGGAGTGATCGCACCACTGTACAAATTCATCAACAAAAGGTCCATGGCTGTCTTCCTTATCTTGGAAAATACAATGACATAGTTGTCTGCAAATTTCAGGATATGTCTTTTGTGAACTCCAATTTTGCCATCATCCTCTATGGAATATCTCATTTTACTTAGCAATTCAGAAATACATATATTTTATAAGAATATGTGAAACATTTGCTTCCCTTCTACCTTAATAAATGATAATTAATGACCTGTTTTTTTCACAGAGTGAATGAATTCTCTAATTTGAACCCACACAGCAATTATTTTTAAAACACCCCTTTCCCTGTGATGAAGCCCCAGGTCCTTGTAGCTCTGCACCACTTCTATGTCCTCCTTCTGAATGGTGACTGCTCCCAGAGGTTTCTTGGCACCCCTAAAATCCAACACCAACTCATTTGTCTGGCTGATGTTCAGTTGCAAGTTGTTTTCCCTGCACCACAAGACAAAGTCTTCCGCAACCTCCCTGTACTCTGACTGGTCTCCATTATTAATGTAGCCTATGATGGACGAGTCATCTGAAAATTTCTGCAGATGCCAAGGGCTGGTATTGTATTGGAAGTCAGTTGTTTAGAAGGTGGGCAGGAAGGGAGACAGGACAGTTCCCTGAGGTGCTTGTATTACACACCACCATTTCTCACACAGAGCCCCTCAGCCTAACAAACTGCTGCCTGTTGGTCAGGTAGTCGATAAACAAGGAGATTGTTAAAGCATCAAGATTCTAAGTCTTGAGCTTTTTCCCTAATTGATGAGGCAGAATGATGTTAAAAGCACCAGAAAAGTCAAAGAACATTACAATACTTGAAAGATGGATTGGAACACAATGAAATAAAGATGTCTCCAAAAAGTACATGTTTACTTCCACTGAAATGCTAATCTTACAAAACAAATTAAATCTAATCGCATTATAAAATTACAGACTGTCGTGGGGGTTGACTTGTTTTCAATCCTATTTTTTGTAGAAATTGATCTATTTGTATGGAATGATGACAATAAAATCAATAAAATAAAAAAAAAATTACAGACTGTCATGACCATTGTGACAATAGATGGCGCTATACCAGCACTTAACTGACACAGACAGATGTCAGAGACACACTGATCAAAGCACATGCTTTTATTTTACAGTTCATACAACACAATGCACCACAAACAACTCATAGTCCTTTTTTTTTTCTTCAGTCTTTTCCTTTTCCTTTTATCTTCTCCTCTGCTACCTCCACTCCTCTCCCACAAGCTATGTCCTCTGCCTGCCGACTCTGGCTTCCTGAATGGAGTGAGACAGCCCCCTTTATGTTGCACCCGGATGTGCTCCAGGTGCACCCTGATGAATTTTCCTGCAGGACTTCCTGGTGTGGTGGAAGTGCTGCATGGGCACCCAGAAGCACTCCAGGTACATTCTTTCCGGCAGCACTTCCTGGCATGGTTTAAGTGCTGCAATCCATGGCTCTGGAATGATCCAGGCGCCACCTGGCGGTGGCCACAGACCCCACAGGGTTGAGCTTCCAAGCTCCATGGTCCCCAGGCAATCCAGGAGGGCTGCCCTCTTGCGTCCCGGGGAAGGAATTGCCCCTCTCCCAGACCTTTGCTTCTCCAGGTGGGAGCAAGGTCCCCGATCGTCTGTCACACCATCTACCTCAAACTTAACTCTAAACTATCAAATATTTATATAAGTAGGGCGGAGTGGTGTCTCTGAGGCTAAGGATCTGTGCTGGTATCCAGAAGGTTGCTGGTTCGAATCCCCGTCACTGCCAAAAGAGATCCTACTCTGCTGGGCCCTTTGAGCAAGACCTTTAACCTGTAATTGCTCCAGGGGCGCTATACAATGGCTGTCCCTGCGCTCTGACCCCAAGGGGTATGTGAAAATTAACAAATTCCTAATACAAGAAATTGTATAAGGCGAAATAAAGAACAAAAAAAAGAAAAGGTATTCTGCACACTATAAAAAAGTGATTGGTGACATTATTTAAATAGGTATGTTTGAAACCAACAACTAAAGTGTTCATTCTCTGGCATCATGTTTAATAGAAAAAAACTTTTCATTAACAAAAGTTATTCTCTCATATTTTACACCATGCTCTGTGTGATCTGATTTAGTTCAGGCAACAAAATTTATTTTTATAGAAAACATTCCATCTTATAGCTGTCTCTCCATCTACATGAAATCTTTTGGTTCAGTTGCAAGCATTTTTAATTTCTATATAATTTTTTACTTTTATTAGCTCATTGTTTTGTTGAATACTAAATGTTAAGCTAATAAAACGGGGGATACGTTTGTTTTAACTAAGAGAATGTCTTTTGAAAAAGCCCATTATTGGACTAGAATCACAAATATAATAATGGAGTTGAGTAGAAAGTGGATAGCAAATGAAAACAATGAATTACTTATGAAATTAAGACCAGTCAAATTCTGTAAAAAGAATAAATATCTTTAGAAAGGAACATATTTCCTCTCAATTGTTTCAGTGTTGAAAACAATATAATTGAGCACCAGACTTTTAAGAAGAACCACAATAAACCAGCTTGTGATTAATGACACATTAAAAATACATTAAAACTACATTCACTGATTTTTTCCAGTTCATTACCACTTAAGCATTCATGAAAGAAAAATGGGAAGCGAGTAGTAAGGAATTTGTGAATATCATCATATGAATAAAAAGAAAACTGACTTGGTAGAAGGAAACATTTGAAGATCACTTCAGCCACAAGGTCGGCTACTGCAAATGATACAGCTAAGTTGGCTTTCTGAACGTCAAAGAAAGGTAGTTCATTCCCTACCATCCATATTCAACTTCTGAGATCTTTTTTCAGTTGTAGCAAATACACTCTATAAAATACACGTTTTTATTCAAAGAATGTCCGCAATCAAAAACTTCTGTTTAGGGTAAGAGAGAAATCGGCCTATTCTCCAGTGAAATAATATTTTATAATTTATAGCATGGACTATCAAAAAGTGTTTCACAAAAACCATTACAAATACAATTACTTGCAAGAATATTTTATTTGTATCAAGATATATAAAGTTAAAAGGAAATTCTAAATTATTCAAATTATACAAATATGTTAATTTATAAGGAGATGTATACAAATGATATCATCTGGATGTCATTCTTACAGTATAATACATTACCTGTGCCTACTTTTGGGGTCATGGGAACCAATTGCCTGCTCTTACAGAATCAGCCTTTGATGGGGTGTCAGTCTATTGCAGAGTACATGTAAAAGTCCACACGTATTCATATTAAGATACAGTTTATTTATAGCTTTGCTATACCTGTAAGTTGAGATAATGCTTTTTGTTATGTTTTATTTTTTTATATCAGAAAATATCTTTCTTAATGTTAAAATATAAAATAAATTTAAATTAAAAATCCCAACCAAAACAGCCATAGCTTTTTGTTTTCACCCAAGTTTCATTCCTTCCTTCCATTTTGTTGTGTGATTTTCCAGCCTGCTTGAACCAGACCAGGGTTAGGAGGGGCCCGGAGCCTAATGACGTTAGCATGGGGCGCAAGGCAGGGACAATCCCTGGACAGGGTACCAGTCCATTGCAGGGCAAACACAAACCCACACACGCACACGCACACACACACACACACACACACACACGTCTTTGGATAGTGGGAGAAGTTCCATGCAGACAGGGAAAACATACTAGCTCCACACACTGAGAACCTGGGACACCAACCCTGGTCTCCTTAAGAGAGGCAGCAGCTCTCCCACTGTGCCACCTTGTAAATCCCCATTCAATTTTCTGCAGATTTATTTTTAGCAAAAGGGCTTTGACAATTAGTGACATTACTAGAATGTGATCCTGGGGTGGGCATTTGGATATGCAGGGATATTTGGATATGCAGAGTGGGCAAATTATTTTAAATTTCTCAAAATACAGTATATTGACATATCTCTCGAGGGAAAGGAAAACCATGAAAAAAACATTTTGCTTGAGAAAGAAGTCCACAAAGAAACTTTATAAAAGAAGAATCAATTTATATAAACAAAAGAAGAATTTAAAAAGGCAGTCCAAGAAAAAAACAAGTCCAAATCCATAAAACAAGCAAAATACAAGTTGTCACACACGTGTGCATGGGAAGCAGCTAAAGGGCTTGAGTGACGGCAGTTCTGAGGCATGCCAGGAGCTGGCAGAGTGCACTGACTCTTTTTCTCTCTTTCCTGTAGACCACTCCCGGGAGATTCCATCTGGCTCTCTTGACGTCACTTCCGGGACCGAGCCAATGGAAGGAGACCTTACCGGCTCCGGCCCCTCTGACGTCACGTCCGGGCTCGAACCAATGGCTAAAGCACATGGGCCTGATCCTTATGACCTCACTTCCTGTTTTCCCCTTTAAAACCCTGCCCTTTTTCCTAATTTCTCAGTCTTGTTTTGGACTCAATTGTATGCACATCAGTGCTGTTTATTGATAAAAAACCGACTTTGCAGCCAGGATACCATATTATACGGGTGGCTGCCCCAAACCTGTATCTGTTTATGTCTCGTTTTTGTGACAAAGTAAAGAAGCAATTGTCGGACAAGCCTGAAAAATCAGTTGTCACGAGGTAAAAAGCACTCTTCAAATGTCAATGAAGCACTTAAGGATTGTCTGTCTCGCCCTGGAAGCATATTGGCTGAGGGAAGTGGTTCAACAGTGACATCCAGGTGAGATTCCACCAACAAAGCACAAGAAACACAGGAGAACAAAGACGCACAAGGCACAGATGCAAAATAATAAATACATAAACAGTTTTATCTGAGAATACATAATTACATTATGAAAAATAATAATATCTCTCTATTATAAAAAAAAATCCTGGATAGAAAAAGCAGGGCAACAAAACGTTATCTTCTCGGAAGTTCTCGGAAGACATTTAAAAGACCCGCGAGACAAAAAAGACTGGCCACGGAGCGTCTCACGGGGACCGTAAACATGAGACTTGGTGCCAAGAGATTGTCCTAGGGCTGTCTCGCGGGGTTGTGGAACATGAGATGCTTGCAAGACACGCCCTTCTTATCAAATAAGAGCACGGCCAGCCAGAAAAACAATCAGACATGTAAATGCACGTAGCACACAGAGATCCTGTGCTCTCAGCACATATAAAGCGTATAAGGACAATACGTTCTAGATGAAAGAGCAGCGTGGAGAAAAGAGACCCAAAAGCGTTGGAAAGAAATAATGGCAGATAAGAGATTATGAAAGCAGTGGAATTCCAAAGGCTCAAACAAACGATGGCGCAATACACATGCAGAGAAAGGTACAGAATATGAAAGCAGTAAAATTCAAAAGTATTGTAGCGTCCCAGCCAAGTTGAAGCCTTTTTTGTTTTAAGTAACTGTTAGGTCCGATTGAGGGAGGGAGGAGTACAGCACGGAAAACTGATAGCGCGGTATTGATGAGGTAAGGGGGGGGGGGGGGCGAGACCCGGGGGAGGAGGGGTCGGAGAGGATGCTAGAAAGTTGTGTTTGGGGTTATGAAGTCAGCGATTGTTCAAGTAGAACTTTTGCGACACTTTATTACATCAGTCTCCACAGTATAATAAAAAAAAGATAGTAAAGATCGCATTAGCGTAAACAAAAGGTAATTAATCATCAGAACCAGGTTTTAATGAAAAAATAGCAAGACAAATCTAGGTCAGAAATAAAAGGTAAAGAGCGGAAAACAAAGTCTTTTCGCCTTCGCAATTTCATAAACACGTTCACAAACGTTGGTGCTATACACATGCAGAGTAGATTATGAAAGCAGTGGAATTCGAAAGGCTCAAAAAAAAATCGTATGCACGATACAAATGTGGAGAAAGTTAAAGAATATGAAAGTAGGAAAATTAGAAAGTTTAAAAAAAGAAAGTAAAGATCACAGTAGTGCAAACTTAAATTATTACTCGAAAAAGGGAAAATAATCACCACGGACCAGGTGTAACTGAAAAAAAAGCAGGACAAGGAGAGGTCAGAAATAAAAGACAGAGTAGAAAACAAAGTAAAACATCATAAAGAGGTTACAAAACAAAGGGGACAAACACATGCAGAGCAGGTTAGAGATAATGAAAACTGGAATTCAAAAGACTCAAAAAAAAACGTAGGCGCGAAACACCTGCAGAGCAAGATACAGAATATGAAAGCAAAAAAAAGGACAGTGTCAAAAAAAGAAAGTAAACATCACATTAGCACAAAAAAAGAGAAATTATTACTCTGAGAAATAACTAAAAGGCGAATAGAGATCAAATAAATGGACACAGGTGATATGTCAGAAGTATGTAAATATTGTAAGGCTTTGAAGTTTAAGTCAGAGAATTTCAAAAATGTGTTTTACCTCACATGCATTTATTGGTTACTTTGCAAAAAAATTATTAACTGCTAATGATGTGGATCGCTTTGTCTGTGCTGAAATTCCAAACCGAGAAACCTATCCTGAATTATGGTACAAAGTCATTAAACACATCTCACTGACCTCATTTAAAAGATTCAGTATATTGGGACCCGAAAGATTCCAAATATTGTTTTTACATAACTTCTGAAATAAAAGTGAAACTAATGAAATTACAACAATTCAAAGAAAAAAACAAAATCTTACAAGTGTGTATCCAGAAAACCAAACACGGGGGTTGGCGAGTGAAGCAAGCAGGGGGCAAAGCCCCCTAGTTAAATATATTAATAAAGAATGGCCAAAAAAGTAAAATGAGTATTAGTCAGGGAAACAGCCCTGACTGTAACATAATATTAACATTTGCAGACCTTATCTTCGTTCTGTTGTTTTCTTCATTCTCCGGCTTATTCTATATTGTTGTTAAGGAAAACATTCCAAAAATCCAAAGACATGAAGATCCAAAATGGGATGGTCCAAAGACTGCAAGACAAAATTAGTCAAGTTTGAAAATGTAAGCACAGCACTTCATTAAAGAGTTATTTAGCACATTTTTGTTTATCAATTATTTTTGTTACATTGAGTTATTATCAAAAATATCAGCAGTAATAGAGTGTAATTACATGCGTTAGTAGGTTACAATATACACATTT
Organism: Erpetoichthys calabaricus; assembly: GCF_900747795.2. Taxonomy (NCBI): domain Eukaryota; kingdom Metazoa; phylum Chordata; class Cladistia; order Polypteriformes; family Polypteridae; genus Erpetoichthys; species Erpetoichthys calabaricus. The sequence goes on along the minus strand of NC_041411.2, from coordinate 60,665,405 downwards.
TTTAAAAGTACTTTACAGTGTCATGTATTTAAAAATGCAGCCCAAATAATCTTGTGGTGGCTTAGTAGCTTTCATAGACAGCAGATTGCAATTCAGTTGATGTAAAATGCAAAGCTTTCAATGAAAAGTTAACATGCCTTATGTAACCAATTAGTGATGAGCAAAACAGGATTAGCATACAGTTTTGTGAAACTGTCACTGAAATTATGATCAGAGGTGATTTTGCAGTTGTGAAATTTAAAAACTCAATAAAAAGTTTATTGGGGTTTTAAAGTTTTTTTGAATGAAAAGACGGAGAAAAATTAGCTCCAGAAGCCTTGTTCACACTTCCATGTCTACCTGTGTTCTTTTCTGCAGCTGTATAAAGCATTTAATCCCACACCACACCAATGAAATCACTTCTATTTATACCTTATGTTCACATCACTGTTTTGTAGCACAGTACATTTTTTTAAACATATGACGTGGCATATTTTCCACAGGCACCCTGCCCAGGGTTTGTTTCCTGCCTTGCGCCCTGTGTTGGCTGGGATTGGCTCCAGCAGACCCCCGTGACCCTGTAGTTAGGATATAGCGGTTTGGATAATGGATGGATGGATGGATATTTTCCACATGAAGACACACTAAAACACACCATTCTGCATAGTTTTCTCCACAGGAAAACTCACAGAGTAGACAGAGTCGCCTTTGCACCGCTGTTACCTAGCCTGCCTTATCCTAGTTAAGGATATGCCCACTTCTAGTGATTTTTACTTCACTAGAGATTTCTGTTTAAATACCAAAAAGCAGGTATCCAGAATTAATGCATGAAAACACTTCCATATAGGAACTACAAACATTTTGTCTTGTGTAAATTGCATGAATTTCACTGGAAACAAAATGCAGTTTACTTCACAATTTTTTTGTGAAGCGAAATACTGAGTTTTGTGGCAAATTCAATTTTGTGAGAACCATTTTAATCATTTCTATTTAACCAACTCATTGTTATTTAACCAACTCATTGTTTGTGGACACCTGACCATCACACCTATATGAGCTTGTTGGACATCCCATTTCAAAGTCATGGGCATTAATATTTAGTTGGCTCCCACATTGTGACTATAATAGCCGCCACTATTCTTGGAAGACTTCCCAAAAGATTTTGGAATACTGTATGTCTCTGGAAATTTGTGCCCATTCATCCAAAAGAGAATCTGTGAGGTCATTTAAAATTTTGGAAAATAGGGATGAGGTGAGGGCTCTGTGCAGGCCACTTGAGTTCCTCCATACTAAATTCGTAAAACCTTGTCTTTATGGACCTGGCTTTGTACACAGGTCCACAGTTATGCTGGAACAGATAAGGGCATTCCCTACAATGTACGAAGTGCACAGTTATATAAAATGTGTTTGTATGCTGTAACATTAACAGTACCCTTAACTGTAAGAAAAGGGTTAAGCCCAAAAACAGCCCCAGACCATTATCCCTTCTCCACCAAAGTCTGGAAAATAGCATTCTCCTGGCATCCACCTAATCTAATTTGTCTATTCATCAGACTGCCAGATAGAGAAGCATGATTCATCATTTCAGAGAACACATTTCCACTTCTCCAGAGTCCAATGTCAGTATGCTTTACACCACCCTGCCGATGCTTGACATTGCTCTTGGTAAATCTTAGATATGTGTGCAGCTGCCTGGTTATGGAAACCCATTTCAGGAAGCCTCCAGTGCACAATTCTTGTGCAGATGTTGCTTTCAGAGGCAGTTTGGAACTCTGTTGCAAGTGATTCAAAAGAGGAAAGGCAATTTCTTCATGCTATGCACATTGGCACTTTGTGGCTTCACTCTGTGAGTTTGTGTGATTTGCCATTCCATGGCTGTGGCTCCATGCAGCCCTAAAGAGAGGACATGATACTGCCTGTGGTCACTAGGGGTGCTGAATGCAATTTTTTCCTTCGCCGAGTCCATCAGGAGGATCTGCCAATAGCCCTTCAACATATCGACATGGTGTCAAAACGGAGACTCGGTTGAGGAGATGAAAGTCATTACAAAATCATCAAGAGCCGTAGGATTTGTGGACTAATACAATGGGGCTGGACCATGGGCTATGGCATTCCTCAATGACTCTTAAGATGCAGTATTCTTCAGATTTCTAGATCCACCTCTTTTCTCTTTGCTTCCAGGGGCTTGTAGGGGTACTCCCGGACTACAACCCCCCCTATGGGCTGACAATGTCATAGCTAATGAGCTTGGTGCATCTCTGGTTAGTGTCTACTACACCTGAGACACGGACAATCACGTTCCCCAGTTCTCTCTTCTGCCTGGAATGGAGGTCGTCCCCAAAATTTAATAGTTCATGTGTCCATGAGTAGTGACAGGGCAGGAGTAGCCACTCTGTTGCTGACCTCCCTATTGTGCCATGGTTTTAGGAGATTAATGGTGATAAACATGCTCACGGGGTCACAAACTGGGTTGATACACCACATAGTTGATGAGGCCCTTTCACTCTCTCGCCTCATAGCAACCTTGCCAGTGAGCTAGGAGGTTGGAATGGATTGTGGAGACAAGAACCATGCCCTATCCCCCAGTTGGAAGTCCTGGGACTAGATCCGTGATTATGCACTGTCTACTTGCACCACTTTCCTCAATGTTTACTTGAGTGTCTGTTGGAAGCGCTCAACTATATCATTTGCCTGGTGGTGTTAGATAGAGGTTCTGAGGTGTGTGATGTGAAGTAGCTTGGTGACCTCTCTGAAGGTCCTCGACTTGAAGATCTCTCCTTGGTCAGTTAGGACTTTCTTGGGTTGACGACCTACACAAAGACACCCACAAGTTTCTGTGTAATTAGTTTTGTAGTAGGGATATTGCCTCTGGGTAGCGGGTGATGTATATCCACAAGGACCAGGATATACTTGTGTCCTTGAGATGAGGGTTTGAGTGCAAATAATATGGTTTTAAAAATGAATGAGTGAATAACATATTTTTTATTTCATTTAAGAAATTGTTAATTTTAATCAGTTTTTTTCCCTGACTTGTTAGCTTTAATCTGGAATGTTAATACAGTACATGTTTTAAGCACTATAAATATTTAGCTGATTGTTATAGTAGCCTGTATAACAATAGAAGCAGTTTTAATAACAGTTAGTACATTTTGCTACCTTGCAGTGTATAACAAATCACTATAAACTACAGCTCTATCTATTGATTAGTTGATGACTTGCACTGTAAAATAGATTGTCAAATGTTTATTCATGAAGCAACCATCTAGTCAGCTCATATAATTGGCCGAATTTATATGAAAAACATAGGCCTTGTGTTTGTATTATGTCAGGCTGTGTTGTGTAAATAATGAAAGAAGCGTAATTAGTTTTTAATCTGAGTGAAATAGACAAGTGGTTGCAGTTTATTCAAACATCAACAATTATTCCAGTGATTTGCTGTCTGGGTTCATGAGACACATAGCTAAAAAATGTCTATTTTCCCTAATTATTTCTCATCTCTTTCATCTTCCCAACCCATCACACTACCTTAATGAAACAGCATCAGAAATATATGATGGCATCAATTGAGTTAGACAGACATTTAGTGTTACAGATTTAAAATAGGAAGCAGGCAACTGGAATTCCAGGCCCAGAGTACCAAGTCATTTAATATAAGGTGGAGCTCTGAGATTTTGCCTGAATGTTGTGGCAGAAATGTTTGGTAATTACTGGACCATGAAGGATGATGGTGGTGGTCTCATTTAGCATTTATATCTAGCTTAAACTGTGTTCTTTTCTTGCTGCTTAGAGGAGCAATGTTTTTTGTAGTTGCACTGTGTGTTAGTGCATGTACTCTAGCTGTATGAACTCCTATAAAGCTAGAACTAAGAAGGAGCATCTTCAGGACACAGTTATGAAAGGCATATTAAGTTCCAACAAATATACCTGGGTGAAGACAAGACAGATTTCCTGGTCTCCATAACTTAAAAGGTCATTATTGTTATTGTTATTATTATTATTATTCAGTGTTTGTTTCCTCTCATATGATGTCTTTGTGGTTTTAGCTGGAAAATCCAGGCTACAATGAGAAGCCAAAGTGATTTACCTTAACACCTTTCTAAGGATGTGTGCAGTGCTCATAAGTGTGATCTTTTGCACTTCACTTGCTGATGGATGGCTTGGGCGCATCTTCAAGTTTTCATCATGATCTTTCTTTAATGTACCTAATGCTCCAACTATAACTGGCACAGTTCTAGTTTTAAAGTTTCACATTCTGCTAATCTCGATTTCCAAATCCGTGTATTTACTGATCTTCTCAGTTTCTTTTAACATGATGTTCAAGTCATCTAGGACAGCTATATCGATCAACAGGCAGGTTCTCTCTTTCTTATGATGCAGCGCAATATCAGGACAATTTGCTAGGATTGTTCTGTCTGTTGTTATTGGAACATCCCAATTGATGGTGGCATTGTTGATGTTCACAACCTTTTTTGACTGGTGTTCGTATTACTTGTCTGACACTTGTACCCCTAGATTCTTGCACATACAGTTAGGTCCATAAATATTTGGACAGAGACAACATTTTTCTAATTTTGGTTCTGTACATTACCACAATGAATTTTAAATGAAACAACTCAGATGCAGTTGAAGTGCAGACTTTCAGCTTTAATTCAGTGGGGTGAACAAAACGATTGCATAAAAATGTGAGGCAACTAAAGCATTTAACACAATCCCTTCATTTCAGGGGCTCAAAAGTAATTGGACAAATTAAATAACTGGAAATAAAATGTTCATTTCTAATACTTGGTTGAAAACCCTTTGCTGGCAATGACAGCCTGAAGTCTTGAACTCATGGACATCACCAGATGCTGGGTTTCCTCCTTTTTAACGCTCTGCCAGGCCTTTACTGCAGCGGCTTTCAGTTGCTCTTTGTTTGTGGGCCTTTGTGTCCGAAGTTTAGTCTTCAACAAGTGAAATGCCTGCTCAATTGGGTTAAGATCAGGTGACTGACTTGGCCATTCAAGAATTTTCCACTTCTTTGCTTTAATAAACTCCTGGGTTGCTTTGGCTGTATGTTTTGGGTCATTGTCCATCTGTATCATGAAACGCCGCCCAATCAATTTGACTGCATTTAGCTGGATTTGAGCAGACAGTATGTCTCTGAACACCTCAGAATTCATTCGGCTGCTTCTGTCCTGTGTCACATCATCAATAAACACTAGTGTCCCAATGCCACTGGCAGCCATGCACGCCCAAGCCATCACACTGCCTCCACCGTGTTTTACAGATGATGTAGTATGCTTTGGATAATGAGCTGTTCCACGCCTTCTCCATACTTTTTTCTTGCCATCATTCTGGTAGAGGTTGATCTTGGTTTCATCTGTCCAAAGAATGTTTTTCCAGAACAGTGCTGGCTTTTTTTAGATGTTCTTTAGCAAAGTCCAATCTAGCCTTTCTATTCTTGAGGCTTATGAGTGGCTTGCACCTTGCAGTGCACCCTCTGTATTTACTTTCATGCAGTCTTCTCTTTATGGTAGACTTGGATATCAATACGCCTACCCCCTGGAGAGTGTTGTTCAGTTGGTTGGCTGTTGTGAAGAGATTTCTCTTCACCATGGAAATGATTCTGCGATCATCCACCACTGTTGTCTTCCGTGGACGTCCAGGTCTTTTTGCGTTGCTGAGTTCACCAGTGCTTGCTTTCTTTCTCAGGATGTACCAAACTGTAGATTTTGCCACTTGTAATACTGTAGCAATTTCTCGGATGGGTTTTTTTGTGTTTTCGCAGCTTAAGGATGGCTTCTTTCACCTGCATGGAGAGCTCCTTTGACCGCATGTTGTCTGTTCACAGCAAAATCTTCCACATGCAAGCACCACACCTCAAATCAACTCCAGGCTTTTTATCTGTTTAATTGATAATGACATAACGACGGACTTGCCTGCCCAAGAAATAGCCTTTGAGTCAATTGTCCAATTACGTCTGAGCCCCTGAAATGAAGGGATTGTGTTAAAAAAATGCTTTAGTTGCCTCACATTTTTATGCAATCGTTTTGTTCACCCCACTGAATTAAAGCCAAAAGTCTGCACTTCAACTGCATCTGAGTTGCTTCATTTAAAATTCATTGTGGTAATGTACAGAACCAAAATTAGAAAAAGTTGTGTCTGTCCAAATATTTATGGACCTAACTGTAGTCCAGTGTACTTAAGTGGCTACTTTATTAGTCTCTGTTTATATTCAGTAGGTGCAAGTGTTGTACAGCCTGCAACAATATGACTAATATGCTCTTCTGCCTTTTTGCATAGTCTACATTTACTGTCTACTTGCTGTTTTAAGATGTTCTTGTGGTGGTAGCTGATGTTAAGTGCCTGGTCCTGTGCTGCCATAATTAAGCTTTCTGTCTCTACTTTTAGACAGGAACTGCGAAGCCATTGCATAGACGCCTGGTTATCGACTAATAATCTTTTCAAGTCTCAAAAGTATTTTCTATGTAGTGATTTGCTCTTCAGCAGTTCTATTTTATGTTTACAGATGTTGTTTTTTAGCTGAAGTTTCATATTCTGAGCTTCGGTCTCTTGCCTCAAGTATTTCTCTTTGATTTTTTCGACTTCTTTTGGGAGAGAATATTTAGCTTTGCCAGCATCATGATCTCTAACTAGCCTATTAAACCTGTTAAAGCTTTACTTAGCTTAATGTAGTCACTTAGGCCGACAATGGATGATTCATAGGCAGACTTTAGTTCAATAAGTCTACCACCGTCTCATCTTTTGAAGTCAGCCTTCAGGTGATGGATACCTCCAATAGTCAAGAACTTTCTTGCTTTTTTATTCATCTTCTCAATATCTATTCTTAGCCAGTCAACTATACCAAAACTATATGATATGACTGGAACAGCTAGGGTGTTGATTGCTGTTATTTTGTTTTTAGCACTTAACTCAGTCTTGAGAATCTGACAAATTTGACTTAAATATTCTTTCCTGATCTTCTCTTTCATCTGAGTGTTATCAGTACCATCACTGTCTTCTTCATGCAGGTACTTATACATCTCATCCGTGTCAATATTTCTAATAACTGTCTGGTCATTCAGCTGGATATTTTATCTTTTGACTAGCTTACCACATTTAAAGATAGCCGTGGCACATTTGTCTAGGCCATGCTCCATTTTGATGTCGTCACTGAAACCTTTAACTATGGTGAGACCTTGCTTAAGCTGTGCCTCATCCTTCGCAAACAGTTTCAAGTCGTCCATATAAAATAATTGGCTGACTTTGTTATTATCGTCGACTTCAAATCCAATATCTTGCTTGTTCAGCATGTTTGTAAGAGGTATCAATGCTAGACAAAAGAACAAGGGGGACAGGGAATCACCTTGAAATATCCCTCGTTTTATAGCGATGTTTTCAGGCTTCAAGTGACCACCGTTGTAATACAGCCACATTTCAGTCTTCCACTCTTTCTTTGACACTTCTACAAATCGAGTAATAGTTGGACAAACTTGATATATCTTCATAAATTTGACTATCCAAGTATGAGGCAAACTATCAAATGCCTTCTTGTAATCAAACCATGCCATACCTAGATTTCTAATATGTTTTTAGCCAAAGCCACAAACATTTTACTTACCAACAACTGATCTTTACATTTTCTAGATGCTCTTCCGCACACTTTTTGTTTGTGTAGGAGGATGCTGTTGTTTAATAAGTGGTTGTATATTCTGTTGGTTAGCGCAGCTGTCAATATTTTATATGTTGTTGGTAGGCAAGTAATAAGATGATAGTTTTTAGGGTCCTTCGTGTTCTTGCCCTTCGAAGTAGGAAGGTGGGTCCCAGATGTTAACCACACAGGAATACCTCCTGGGTCATTCATGATGTCATTTAGTGTTCTTGTAAAATGCTCATGAAAAACAGTTAGTTGTTTAAACCAGAACTTTTGTAGCTGTTCTGGCCCAGGAGCTTTCCAGTTATGAGTTTGCTTGATGACTTTAGCTATCTCATTTACTCTGAGGTCTTTCCATGTTTGTGATCTTACATGATCATAGTTCTTCTTCTCCTGTTCAATCCAATTTGCTTTATCATTGTCGACGACATTATCATCGAGGATTCCACGCCAGAAGCTTGTGACTTGTTCTTGAGAAGGTGGCTCAGTAACATCAGTCTTTTGATTGTTCAACTGATGATAAAACATTTTACCATCTTCATTAAAGGTTTTATTCTGATGGTAGTGGTTACTTCTCTTAGTATACCACTCAATCGATGAACGCTTGCCTGGAGTTTCATGATTATGTTTTGCTCCAGTACGTCAATGTTTTCATTTTCTGCTTTGAAGTTCTTCTTTATATAATCAACTTTTTTTTGGCCCTGGCGTGTTGTGACTCCTTTCTTGAACTCGACTATTAAAGCTAGATCTTTATGAAAGGATTCAATGTTATTCTGAATCTTTCCTTCCCATGCCGGTTCTTTATATACAGTCTTCAGTGTTGTTTTCTCCTTTACCTCACCAGCTATGATTGCAGCTACAGCATACGTGAGCTGGTTAACTTCAGTGAGGTTTAAGAAGTTTGCCTCATACCATTCTCACTAGTACGATGTTAACTATAGCAATTTGATGCCTTACAGGTCTAGTGAGTTTTACTTTACTTAACCTTTTTTAAAATTCTATTATTATTATTATTAGATTATCAATATAACCATACATTACCAATTCATATGTCACCTACTTGTTTTCCTCCTTATGTTCTGATGTTATTTTGGGTAAATTAGGTGAATAGGATTGGTAACTTGTGTTGGTCTGAATGGCCTGTTCCTGAATGGCATTTGCTAACACTATATTCATTAAGTGTTTACCAACAATTGCAACACTCTCATTCAGTTTGTCTGTCTATTTTTCAGACACAAGTACATAATCTCTCTTCTGCCAAAAAATGTGTACCTTTCACTGTTCACATTAAGCATTCTTGAATCCTTCACCTTCCCATCTCTTCTCCTGTTTCCAGTTCTTACACCTCTCTGCACTCCTCATACTCTCTTCTATACATCTCTTACTCACTAACTCACCTTCATCATACCTGACACCAAACTGGCAGTGAGTAATCTTAAATTATCAGGTAGTTCTTGCAAAACAAAAAAAAAGTAATGTTTTATTACATTTAAATAGGTCTGGATATCTTTATATCCTCCTTGCACCTCTTTATAGGTGAAACTGTATCAAAAAAGCAAAACATTTACCTGAAGATTAGTGTTCATTTTCATTTTCTTTACAAGAGAATGCAAAATTCTCAACATTATCCATCCATTTTCTAACCCGCTGAATCCGAACACAGGGTCACTGGGGTCTGCTGGAGCCAATCCCAGCCAACACAGGGCACAAGGCAGAAAACAATCCCGGGCAGGGTGCCAATCCACCGCAGGACACACACAAACACACCCACACACCAAGCACACACCAGAGCCAATTTAGAATCGCCAATCCACCTAACCTGCATGTCTTTGGACTGTGGGAGGAAACCGGAGCACCTGGAGGAAACCCACGCAGACACGGGGAGAACATGCAAACTCCACGCAGGGAGGACCCGGGAAGCGAACCCAGGTCTCCTAACTGCAAGGCAGCAGCGCTACCACTGCGCCACCGTGCCACCCTCAGCTTAACTATTCATTGATAAATGATAAAATATCCTTGTTTTAATCTGGCCCGTGTTCCTGAGAGAATGCACGTTAAAATATTAGAGTAAATACTGTATAAGCAATGAACTAGCTTTTCTTAGTGAGTTTACAATTAGCATCCATTGACTTTTGTCAATCTCAGTGGAATGAGAGTGCAATATGAATAAATTCATTAAAGCTGTGTATTAGAAACTGCATCCACTATGTAGTCACACTAGGGCCAATTTAGAATCGCCAATCCACCTAACCTGCATGTCTTTGGACTGTGGGAGGAAACCGGAGCGCCCGGAGGAAACCCACACAGACACAGGGAGAACATGCAAACTCCACGCAGGGAGGACCCGGGAAGCGAACCTAACAGCAGTGCTACCACTGCGTCACCGTGCCGCCCCTCTCAACATTATCACACCTGCTTAATCCAACTCAGACGGCACTGGGTGTAAGACTGGAGTCAGCACTGAAAATGGTGCCAGTAAATCATAGATCCCACTCACAAACACTCCCCACTGCATCAATTTAGAGTCACCAATTCACTTAACCTGCATGCCTTTGGGCTGGTGAGTGGAAAAACCACACAGGGAGAATGTACAAAGATAACTGGACATGGGATTCAATTCCAGTATGCTGGATCTGTGAGACATGCACATGCACCCTGAGAAGAACACAGGATGAGAAAAGTAAATAAACAAAATGATCTTCGCTCAGGTCTGATCATTCTCTTGAAGTATTGAGCCTGGGCAGTTTACCAGTTGCTTTCTCATAAGACTTTCATATGGGGGGGGGGGGCATTTAGGCTGTTTTCTATGTTCCAAACCTTAGGGTTCAGTGAATAAATGGCACCACTGCCCACTTTTAAAATCCCATTAAACCAGTTAATGAGGAGCCCCCTTTCACTGGGGCATGGCACACCAGAATGGAATGTGCCTCCTTGCAGTACTCTTCGGCTTAGGCCGGTAATCATGGGCCTAACCTTCTTTGGTCTGAAACCTTTTTTTCACCCTACAGCTGGCAGAATGCCAGTCTCTTGAATTATGAGCACTCCACTCAGGCTAATCACAGTGGGTATGAATACAAGTGAGCTGACATGGACTTGATTCATTATTTTAACAGATTGTTCGGCTACAATATGTACAAATGTACTAGTTGTTTTCATGATGTTTGTTTATCATACACTAGATGAAGTGAGTTTGTTATTTAAATTTTTACAGAAAAAGGAATGGGGAGACATAACTTGGCTACACACTAAGATTCAATTTCTCATTCTCACTCTTGTCCTTCACATCTGCTTCACTGGGTTGGTGGTAGGAAGAGGCAGAAATGGAGTAAGGCTGTCATACTCAAGTTAGAAAGGAAACATTTTCTTGTAATGACCATTTAATAACTGACTGATTTGTTGACCTACCTGTTGATCATTTCTTTTTTTGTGCTGTGGTGAAACTGATTTGCTTGTTTTTAGAAGGAAAATGTAATTCTTTCCAGTTCCAGCAGCATTTTTTTTTGTTGCGCCTCCTTCCCCCTCTCTACATCAACAGCTGTCTTGCTTTATAGAAAGAAAAAAGTCAGTGCATTGCCAATCTCATGACATTTTCTATAAATGGTGTCCATGAGACAAGCACACAGAAAAAGATGTAAAAAAGCAATAAAAAAGTGGACCATTTAATTAAGTCAGCACATAAATTTCTTTCTTTGATTGGCACTCGAGCAGGGTGCTGGAAGGAACACCTGAGGTTACTTCTGCGATTTTATTGAAGATTCTCATTGGTATCCATTTCTGTTGTGAATTTCAACTTCTAATATGCTTGCATGTATTTCAGGGAGAGAGCAAAAGATACTGAAAAAAAGATATGACACTGAGAGAAAATTAAAAGCTAAAATTACAACTGTCCATTCAAGAGCTCAGTAGCACATGGTAACTGAAGCTTAATGATTAATTTGCATGTTGTAATGAGCACTAGGAGACAGACGGACAGACAGACACACATACACTTAGACCACTGCAGCTGCTGGGCTCCACATGTTTGAGACATGCCTCTGTCTGCTACAATATCTTTCTGTCACTATATGAAATAAAAACAGCAAATAGAATTTAGGTAAGCAGTGTGGTCTATGGATATATAATGTGTTTTGTCATAGTATGTTTGCGTTTCCAATTAGACAGTTATGTTAACTTTCTTTTAGTTATTTATGTGGATGTCCAGTCAGAACGTGGATGTTGTGCAACCTCATCAGTGCATCTACTGGGGTCATTGGGCAGATTTGTTTCAGGACCTCTTCTTTGTTATCAGTTCTATAGACGGCAGTCCTGTTGATGGAGTGTGACACACCATTTACTTCAAATGCATATTTTACAGTTGCCAATTCAAAGCTTACTTTGACTACTACATTATATTAAAAACCCTGATCATCAGAGAGCACACATGATACTTTTGGCAACGTATTATTCATGTTTTCCATTCGTCCATTGATGCTATTGAATGCTAATGTATTATCTGGTGCTATGGAAAGCTTTTTAGCTTGCATCAGGTTATGTTTATTTTTAAAATAGGCTATGTTATTTTTTTAAATGGGTAATGCGTTGTCTGAACATGCAAAACACATTCATATGTCTAATAGGCTTTTAGGAGACTTTTTGACTGTAGACAGATCATCTTAATCAGAATTTTGCTCTCTGTCAGACCAGGTTACTGAGCGCACCTCTGATCTTTGCAGTTCAAAATTACTGCCTCTACTTTGAGTGCTCCCTTCATGAGGCGCTGGATTGGTTTACAAATGTGATGTTCAGTGAGCTGTCTAATTGTAAGGAAAATTCACTCATGGTTATCTCCAGATGTATATATTATATGTCTGGTGTCAGCGCAACTAGGAGTAGACAGTCCTGAATTTGGACAGGCCAGGCTTAGCTGTTCCAGAACTGTTTTTAAGAGAGTCTCACTGGGTTGGCATCAATCTATTAATGGCATCTTATACTAAAGTTCTATCTATCTATCTATCTATCTATCTATCTATCTATCTATCTATCTATCTATCTATCTATCTATCTATCTATCTATCTATCTATCTATCTATCTATCTATCTATCTATCTATCTATCTATCTACAGTCATATGTAAAAGTTTGGGAACCCCTCTCAGCCTGGATGTCCATAATTTACTCTCCTTTCAACAAAAAAGATAACAGTGGTATGTCTTTCATTTCCTAGGGACATCTGAGTACTGGGGTGATTTCCGAACAAAGATTTTTAGTGAAGCAGTATTTAGTTTTATGAAATTAAATAAAATGTGATAAACTGGCTGTGCAAAAATTTGGGTACCCTTGTAATTTTGCTGATTTGAATGCATGTAACTGCTCAATGCTGATTACTTGCAACACCAAATTGGTGTTGGATTAGCTCATTAAGCCTTGAGCTTCATAGACAGGTGTGTCCAGTCATGAGATATAAAGGTATTTAAGGTGGTCAATTGCAAGTTTTGCTTCCCTTTGACTCTCCTCTGAAGAGTGACAGCATGGGATCCTCAAAGCAACTCTCAAAAGATCTGAAAACAAAGATTGTTCAGTCTCATGGTTTAGGGGAAGGCTACAAAAAGCTATCTCAGAGGTTTAAACTGTCAGTTTCAACTGTAAGGAATGTAATCAGGAAATGGAAGGCCACAGGCACAGTTGCTGTTAAACCCAACAGGTCTGGCAGGCCAAGAAAAATACAGGAGCGGCATATGCGCAGGATTGTGAGAATGGTGACAGACAACCCACAGATCACCTCCAAAGACCTGCAAGAACATCTTGCTGCAGATGGTGTATCTGTACATCGTTCTACAATTCAGCGCAATTTGCACAAAGAACATCTGTATGGCAGGGTGATGAGAAAGAAGCCCTTTCTGCACTCACGCCACAAACAGAGTCACTTGTTGTATGCAAATGCTCATTTAGACAAGCCAGATTCATTTTGGAACAAAGTGCTTTGGACTGATGAGACAAAAATTTAATTATTTGGTCATAACAAAAAGCGCTTTGCATGGCGGAAGAAGAACACTGCATTCCAAGATAAACACCTGCTACCTACTGTCAAATTTGGTGGAGGTTCCATCATGCTGTGTATAGTTCAGGGACTGGGGCCCTTGTTGAAGTCGAGGGTCAGATGAATTCAACCCAATATCAACAAATTCTTCAGGATAATGTTCAAGCATCAGTCACAAAGTTGAAGTTACTCAGGGGTTGGATATTCCAACAAGACAATGACCCAAAACTCAGTTCGAAATCTACAAAGGCATTCATGCAGAGGGAGAAGTACGATGTTCTGGAATGGCCGTCACAGTCCCCTGACTTGAATATCATCAAAACTCTATGGGATGATTTGAAGCAGGCAGTCCATGCTCGGCAGCCATCAAAATTAACTGATCTGGAGAGATTTTGTATGGAAGAATGGTCAAAAATACCTCCATCCATAATCCAAACACTCATCAAAGGCTATAGGAGGTGTCTAGAGGCTGTTATATTTGCAAAAGGAGGCTCAACTAAGTATTGATGTAATATCTCTGTTGGGGTGCCCATATTTTCTGTTAATCCAATAAACTTAATGTCACTGCTGAAATACTACTGTTTCCATAAAGCATGTCATATATTAAAAGGAAGTTTCTAATTTGAATGCTCAGCCAATGAGAAACAAAAATCCAAAGAATTAAGAGGGGTTCCCAGACTTTTTCATATGACTCTATCTATCTATCTATCTATCTATCTATCTATCTATCTATCTATCTATCTATCTATCTATCTATCTATCTATCTATCTATCTATCTATCTATCTATCTATCTATCTATCTATCTAATAGTCAGCAATTTGTATTTTAAAACCAGCATACATGCATATGCTTGCTAACTGAAGCCAAAATTGTTCAGGCCACTGTGACAATCTGAGGACTATAAGAAGGGAACTTAAGTTCAAGTTCAAGCACTTTATTGTCATTGTGTAACACAACAGAATTACTTTTTGTGACAACCCCAAGGTGCATTTAAAGAAAAGTCAAATAATTCCAGATATGTCGTATATAGTATTAAGTGATCAAGTAACCAGAGCAAATTATTATTGCTCAAAGTGCAGCAGCATAAATTGTTATTGCACCTGTTAATGTATAGTACATTACATATTCTATATTGTATTACATTAGTATATTGCACATTACCAATATAGCTCATTGCACATGTTCAATTAAAAATGATCTCAGACTGAGGAGATTCAGAGTTCGGAAAGTTTATGGCAGATGGGAAAAAGCTGTTTTTTAGTCTGTTTGTGCGTACATGGATTGACCTAAAGCGTCTTCCTCATGGGAGGAGCTCAAACAAAGACTTTTAGTGGTTAGAGCAGGTTACAAATGTTAAAGTATTTAAATCAGAATGTGCTAAGATCGTGGAAGAAAGTCTAACTTGTGTATAGCACTGGTCTGTTGAACCTTAAAGTAGCTCACTGAATGTGCTAAATTGATAGAATAGAATGAAATCCATACATAGAAGTGTGCATTGGAAAGTGTGGATATAAAACTTGTCACGGCCTCAATGACTCACACTTAAAAATAAAGGTGCTAGAGTGGTTATTCATAGCGATGTCACAGGGGAACAATTTGTGGTTGTCAAAAGAATGATCCACATGAAGGTTCCAGAAAGAACCTTTAGATCCATAACAGTGTATATACATAATTACGAATAGATGATAATATGGTGAGCAGCATGGTGGCGCACTGGTAGCGCTGCTGCCTCGCAGTAAGGAGACTTGAGTTCAATTCTCGGGTCCTCTCTACGTGGAGTTTGCATGTACTCCCCGTGTCTGCGTGGGTTCCCTCCTACAGTCCAAAGACATGCAGGTTAGGTGCATTGAAGATCCTAAATTGTCCCTAGTGTGTGATTGGTGTGTGTGTGTGTGTGTGTGTGTGCGTGCCCTGCCCGGGATTTGTTCCTGCCTTGCACCCTGTGCTGGCTGGATTGGCTCCAGCAGACCCCCGTGACCCTGTGTTAGGATTCAGCGGGTTGGAGAATGACTGAGTGACTGACTGATAATATGGCTTCCAATGTCCTCATAATTTTAAAAGGAGAATAACACAGGCTAAATTTAAGTTTTCTTGATCTTGTGGCATCCTGCACTATACATTAAAGATTGCTGTTTTGTTCACATTTTTATTATTACTTATTACTTGGCTGACACCTTTATTGAAGGTGGTTTACAATATTTGAGACATAATTGGTTGCATTTCTTTGGTTTTGTTTTTCCAATTGGAGCAGTGGTAGGTGAAGTTACTTGCTCATGACCACACAGTGTCAGTAGGGGGATTTGAACCCACAACCTCCAAAGCCTTAACCACTGTGCCTACCTAACACATTAAAAACCTTTTTCAATCCCAAAAACAACAATTTAATATGCAATGATCTCTTCCCAAAATGAAAATTCTTTGTGAAACGATGGTTCAATGAGGAATCACACAACCTAATAAAATACCATTAAAGAGCTGTTATTTTTAGGTTGGGAAGTCTCCTTGCACAGATGGAAGAAGGCTGTGCCTAAAAGAAATGCCTCTGACTCCTATGAAGACATACAATCATCAAAAATCCTGCTGAAAAACTGTAACACAGTTGTATTGTTCCATAGTTTTGCTTTGGCTGTATGTGTGAATATTTTATGTTACATACTGTAATGTATATTATGAGTGAAAGCTGCATTTTAAAGAAAGTTAAATCTGTCCTTTCTTTTCTGCTATATTTCTATATATCTCCACCATGGTTCCTACAAGGAATATACAGTATATATGGTTGAAAATGTTTTATATTCCCAGGGATCACATGCCTTTATTGGATACAGTACTCTAGCCTCAAAGAGTTAAAGTTCAAATTTATTGTCATATGCAACACTACAATGAAATTTTTACTTGCATGTCTCTTCAGAATACCTTGCTGGTACCTTGTTGGCCCCCTTTTGCCTTCAGAACTGTTGCAATTATTTGTGGCATAGATTCAAAAACGTGCTAGAAAGATTCCTCAGGGATTTTGGTCCAAATTGACATGGCAGCATCACACAGTTGCTACAGATTTCTCAGCTGCACATCCATGATGCAAATCTCCCGTTCCACCACATCCCAGTTGTGCTCTATTGGATTGAGATCTGGTGACTGTAGAGGCTATTTGAGTACAGTGAACTTATTGTCATGTTCTTGAGATGATCTCAGCTTTGTGACATGGTGCATTATCATGCTAGAAGTAGCCATTAGAAGATGGATCGGTCATAAAGGGATGGATGTGATCAGGAACAATACCCAGGTAGGCTATGGCAGTTAAACAATGCTCAATTGGTACTAAGGGGTCCAAAGTGTACAAAAAATACCCCTCTCACCATTACACCACCACCACCAGCCTGAACCATTGATACAAGGCAGGATCGATGAATGCTTTCATGTTGTTGACTCTAAATTCTGACCCTACCATCTGAATGTTGCCACAGAAATCAGGACTCATCAGACCAGGAAATGTTTTTCCAGTCTTCTGTTGTCCAATTTTGGTGAGTCCATGCAAACTGCAGCCTCAGTTGTCTGTTATTAGCTGACAGAAGTGGCACCTGGTGTGGTCTACTGCTGCTGCTGCAGCCCACCTGCTTCAAGGTTTGACGTTTTGTGTATTCAGAGATGCTCTTCTGCACACCTCGGTTGTAGTGAGTGATTATTTGAGTTACTGTTTTCTTTCTGTCAGTTCAAACCAGTCTAGGTATTGTCCTCTGACCTCTGGCATCAACAAGGCATTTTCGCCCAGAGAACTGCTACTATCTGGATTGGAAGAAGATGAGTAGGATGGAGAAGAGGGAAGAATCTTTATTGTGTGCTGCGCTGTGTTGTATAGAGGATTCTAGAAGGGCATGTAAAGGTACTGGAAAGAATAAAATCTCTTTATTTGAACCTGTGACTGTGTCTGTACTATTTGTGCCCAGGGTTTGGGGCTCACTGTCTTTCACAGTATACAAATTTCTTTTAATGTCTCCTTTAAATATTTTTGGCTAACTGGTCATCCTGCAACTTCTTTGGCATTGTTCAATACAATACATTCACACATTCATTTATCAAACTGCTTAATGCAATGTACAGTTGCAGAGAGCTGGAGCCTGTCCTGACAGCAGTGGGTACAATGTAGGAAACAAGCCTGCATAAGGTGGTAATCCTTTGCAGAGTTTTAGCAATACAGTACAGTATTATTTATTTTTTATAGTACAACGAAGGTCAGACACTAGGCCTTGCTGATTACACATCTATTCTAAGGTCTCTCTTCAGGATTAGGGAGAATAACATCCGCAGAACATTGAGAAGAATATTACAATTGGAAAGATTCAGTAAGAATCATTCACAATTGACTGTCACGGTTATTACATTGTGACATTACCAGCAGCTCTAATACGAGTATATGCTAGGTTACCATAATGAGTCTTGATTTAAATGCTGAGACTGATACAATATCCCTACTGATGGTAGAAAGTTCACTCCAGAGTTTTGAGGTCCTATAAATGTAGTTTTATTTCTGGAATTATAAGAAAATGTTAGGAAACCCCTCTTTGAGGACATTTGGTCTATGCTTGCCTAACAATGCCAATTTTGTCTTTCAAGGTATTAGGAAGAAGAAGGTGTCCCAAATATGTCCTGCCATGGTCTTCCCTGAGCTCATTGAAGAGCACACTAAAACATATTGATCATTTGTAGTCTGACAAGTGAAAGGGACAAAGTACTAGCTGAGACAAGAGTTTGGGAATTCCTAATAACAAAGAATCTTTAATTTCTAGAGCACAAACTATCCACAGATGTACAAATGCAGACCTCTAACAGAATTATGACAGTTATGTGACTGTCTCAGTGTCATAGCGACTTGATTTGAAGTTGCAACCTAATGGTTTAAAGCCCAAAGTCTTATTCTGTTGATAAAAGAAAGTGTCAAGATGTTTAATAACAAATCGTACAAGCTGGCAACTTTTGCTGGTATGACAATGTTTACAGACTCTTGATTCTTGTGCCATATTTTGCCATTTGTAAGTATGTTCATGACACATATATAGGTCCATGTGCACTATGTAGTAAAGATAAACAGGAGAAGTGGTTTGTGAGCTTCTTTTGGATAGATTCTTTTTTTTGTCTTTGGTTTTTAATCTGACATAAATCTTTATTGTGGATTTGCCATAAAATATCAATAGAGAGATACTGTATGCACTCCAGTCTGAATTAGAAATGGGATTTGATTCAGACTCTTCCCAGATTATTTACTCTTCGTGTCAGGCATTTTGTGTAAATCAGGTGCTAAACCTCCCTTCAGAATGCTGGTTTTACAAAGCCAAGTACTCCAAATGTTTCCTATTCTCCACACGTCATTGATATGACATTTCTTTGTTATGTTTAGTACATTCAATGCACTCTTCCATTGCATCTTTAATGGTTCAACTTTTGTGTACATTATAAGATGTTAATTAGTCCCTTGGGGAGAAAAATAACAACATTTTAAACAGTGAAAACAAGCATATTACTGCTTTAAATCAAAAGAAAAGTAGTTTGTTTAAATAATTCAAATTGTTGAGGGTACAGAATTTGTAAATGTGCTATCACACAATTCACAGTGCAGAAGGTTTAGAAAAGAAAAGTTTGCAAAATTCAGTATGATAGCAGATGTAATTCCAAATTAAATGAAAAAAATGGTGGGCAGGATTAGGTGATAATGAAATTATTTTGTATTATGCACAAGACTGGCTGTTAATGTGGCCTAAATGCATGTTCCTCCTAAGAGTGAGAAATAATTGCAGTCCTCTATTACAAGGAAAAAATGGTGGAATTACACTAAGTTCTAGTTTTAGATCAACTACATTTTCTTCAAAGTTTCCTGGATTTTTGATTTTTTGGCACATTTATTTCTTCCTTCATTTAAGGAACCACATGGAGAACCAAGGCAATCTGAGAATGGCCATCGTGACACTGTGTTTACTGCTTGCTTTCTGCCTCTTATCATGCAGGCAACAAGACTGTAGCTGTGACATTGTAACAATTTTTAAACAAATGCACTAGGCCACAGATGAAGCATGAACTGCACTTTGGGCTGAAGACAGTGACTGGAGCTGCAACATGAAGGAATGTAGATGAATACTGTTACAGTTTGCTCTGGCTCTCTGTGTGAAAAGATTTGGGAACACAGCAGATGCCACCTAAAGGGTGACCAAGAATCCGGAATGGCTCCAAGTGTTATTTGCTCTATTATTCGGAAGGAAAGCACAACATGAAGGACTTTTTCCAGATAAATGAATAAACGTTCCAGAGAGCCAACTCAACTGAGTTTGGTCAAAAGAGAAAACAAGAGAACTGCTTTCTCCTGTCAAGAGGAGTATAACAAAGACAAGAGAAGAGGAAAGGCAGTTAACATGTGCTTATGCCAAAGGACAAAGGTGGATGTCAGCCTAGAAATTGACTTTTTTGACAGCAAAACGCAAATGGATTTAACCACTTTGAATTTTGTGGTAAAGAAAAAAGTAGACATTTCTGTCAAAATGCTCTGTATTCTCCTACAACTAATTAAATTATGATTTTCACAAAAAAATTAGTTTAAGTGATCTATTCCAAAACCTGTAGCCATTTCTAATTTGCACTGTGGAAGCTGGCCCAGACACAGACAGGCGGACAGCGATGATTCAACCCACACACGTTTATTATACATAATTTCTATTTACAACAGTGCACACAACCCCAAACAACTCCCCCAAAAGTCCAGGCCTTTAGCCAATGCCTCTTTCTTCAGGCCGCCTCCACTCCTCTCCAACAAGACTTGGTCCTCTCCTTTCCTCACCCGACTCCAGCCATCGAATGGAGGGAGGCGGCCCCTTTTATACATACCCGGATGTGCTCCAGGTGCCTCCCGATTAGCTTCCGCCGACACTCCCCTGTGTGGCGGAAGTACCGGCTGTGCACCTGGAAGCACTCTGGGTGTCCCTGGTCTTCCTTCCCCCAGCACTTCTGGGTGTAGCGGAATTGCTGAGGGCCAGGGCTCCTCAGGCATTGGGGCACCCCCTGGCGGTGACCACGGGCCCCTATAGGGTTGAGCTTCTATGCTCAGTTCCTGTGGTCCCCAAAGACACCAGGGCGGTCGCCCCCTCGTGGTCTGGAGGAGGCGCAATCCCTCCTCTGGTCCTTCCGGGCATCCCGGCTGGGTGCCACCCCCAGCCGCTTGCCACAGCACCAATACAAAGCACTGATTTCCTGGTTCCTACATTCTGCCCATTGTTACGGAAATTGGAAGCCTGAAAACACAAAGTGGATGAAATGAATCAAAAATGGATGCATTTGTCTATTTTTGTGGTCATCATGACCAATTTCTTGTGATTTTGCCTTTGATTTAGATTGCACATCCGTGCTCAATGCTCATGGGGTTTCTTCTTCTCAAGTGTCAATTTTTTTCAAAGTTAAGAATCTTATATCCTCCAAAACTGAGTTCCAGTCACTTTGTGTGTTTAAGTATAATGGGACTCATTACTAATTTCATGCTCCTCGTTTGTGTAGCATACTTGTAGGGCAGCGGCCAGCCTCCCAAGTCAGAGGTCCCAATACTGACTTATTACTGTCTCTTTGCAAATCAGCAGTTCTAATAAGGTAGGTCATGCCTAAGCATCCGCCAACTGCTTTTCAGAAGGTCTTTCAAACTGATTATATAATTGTGCTGGACCTTTCTGGTTAAGAGAATGATTGCTATAAACCTGTAATTTCCATTTCCTTAACAGCTGCTGTAAACACCATGACTGAATTATTGCAATAAAAAAGCCAATAAAGCAACCAAGTGCATGCCACAAAAAGAAGCCATTCGCAGGAAAAATAACTCATGACATTGAAAAGAATGTTTTTATTACATCGCCAAGTGTGTTTTCTAAAGTAGAAATGGAATTGTAAGTGTGAGGTACTGTATGATGGTTTAAAATCTTCACAAATCAAGAAAGCTTTGGTACAGTGCTGCTTCTGTGCACAAAGCATGGAATACTGAATACTGATGAAAGATTTCTCAGGATTAGGCTGTGCTTCATTTTGAGAGACATTTATTTGTCTCTTAAATTAAGAATTGCATGAATTATAATGATGGTGTAATTCTTTGTGCTGCTGCCTTATTCATCTGGTGTTGTGTATTGAAATCTTGAACCTAGTTACTATCTGTATGGTTTTTCCATCAGGTATTCCAGTTTTCCTCTCACATCTCAAAGATGATAATGGTATGTAATGTACAATTTCAAATATGGCCAAAAGGAGGGAGAGAGGGTCTGTAGTGAGTGGGCCCTGAGACGGACAACCAATCCCACCCAGGGTAAGTTCTTCACTTGTACATAATGCTGCTGAAATTGGCTCCAGCACTCTGCTACCCTGAACTGGATTTAGCAGGGTAAAAATGCCATCATAGTAATTACAATGCAGCTCAATTGCTCAAGCAGGCAGAAATGAAAAGGTGGTTTTGAAGGATAGACCTTTAAAGTGCCCCACGTGATAGCCCTGTGGCTTGATTCTGAGGCCTCTTGTCTCTTGTGTCTATTGATCATTTTAACATTGAGATGATGTTGACTTTCATGTTTTTGGAAGGTTGAAAAGGCAGCAGTTTCTGCTTCTGACCTCCTGGGTTTGAGTCACCGTCTGAGAGGAGTCTGTATTTTTCTGTGTTTTTATTTTGTTGTTTTGTTTTTTTTCTTTATCTGTTGTTTGTGGGTTCAGTGATGGATTAGTGCCCTGTTCACTGTGGATTCCTACATTGTGTATCATGCTTCCAGTGTTGGCTCTAGCCCCCATGACACTAAACCACATTAAGTGAACTTTGTAATGTATAGATGGATACACTAATTGAACAAATACCCTTTGCTACTTTATCACTTTTTTGTTTTTAGTCAAAATGTCCATGGCAATTAAGAAGCAATAGTACCATACCTAAGTGGACTTCTTTCTTCACAACATTATGAAAGGTTTTTGTGAAGACAAGTTCAAGAGAAGAGAAAGTATGCTTTGAAAAGCTATTGTTTTAGTTAATTATATTGACATGTGGTTAAGTGAGTAAGGGGTCTGTGGCAGTGCCAGATTTTAAATAAAAAAATTGTGGCTCAGGTTAGTTGGTGTGAGTGTGTGCTGCTACAAAGATGTGTGGCTGTGAGATTTTCATTGGGGAGGTGAGCTGATTGCTTGTTGTTGTGCAGATACGATCAGCTCAGCTGTTTCCCACTGACACTCCACAAAGTATGAAGGAGACTGGGAGGAGAACAAAGGGAGGAAGAAAAAGAGAACAGATCCAGATAAAATCAAGGAAAAAGCAAGTTTGAGAAAAGAGGAGTAACATAGGGAGCATCAGCAGGTGATGTGGACATGAGACATAGCGATAGGGAAGTGGTGAGAGAGGGGAATGGTGCTCTTGGGGTAGAGATGCTCCTGCTGAGCACTCAGGAAGCAGGAGCGACCACAGGGCCTCAAGTGATAATCCTGTGGACCCCTGGGATGTTGTTAGGATGATGAAGCGAGACTTTGACATCCCAGTGGTGTCCAGCTGTAGTGGAATGGGAGAAACCCGTTTTAACAGCTGACCGCATATGCTGGTCTGTCAACCCCGCTGTGGATGCCCAGTAGGTGAATGGTTAAGACCAGAGGTAGAGTGTCACTAAGGCTCACAGGAGTAAAACAAGGATTTATCTCAAGGTTTTATTCTTAGTTTTAGTTTTCTATTTGAACTATTTATTAGACTAATTTTATCTGTCACAGTGAACACTTGTTTTTATGGCTTATTTATTTATTCATTTAACAAAAATTGCACTGTACTTTGATTTGGACACTTTACTGTTGAACAAAACAGCACAATGCATGTTTGCACCAACCTTGTTGTTCGTTAATGTGTCTTCATTGCCTTAGCCATCCCGGTCATGACTATTGATATCTGAGTTCAAGAATGACATACCAAGGCTGCAGGCAACTTGGACATCACTTGAGATTAAAAATATGAAACAATTATTAGAACATGCTTTGAGAAAGAAATCATTTAGGTCAGCTATTGTTGAGTAGTTATGCACAGTGCCTATAAAAAGTATGCACCCCCTGTACATTTTATTATTATTCAACCTTCAATTACAGTCAATTTAATTTTGGCTTTTTTTTAACACTAATCAGCAGGAAGAAAATTCTTTAATGTCAACATGAAATCTCTGCAAAGTGGTCTAAATTAATTACAAATACAAACCACTAAAAATAATTGATCAAATAAATATTCACACCCATTAATATGACACAACTAGACTCATCACTGGTGCAGCCAATTTAATTTTAGAGGTCACAGAATTAGTTAAATGGTAGTCACCCGTATGGCGTTTCAATTGATGGTAGTCTAAATGCACCTTATCTAGAAGGCCCAGCTTGTGGTAAGTAAGTATGGTGGCCTAACCCATGCAATGAAGACAAAAAACAATCCAATCAACTCCATGAAAAGGTAATTGAAAAGCACAAATCAAGGGATGAAGGCAAGAAAATACTCAAGTCACTTAAAATTGCTTGGACTTCAGTTAAATCAATCACTAATACTAGGGTGTTGTACCGTGTTAGCCATTATGAATGTAGAGAAAAGCCAAGCAAAATAAAAGCCAATAAAAGGCGTCGTTTTGCTTGGCTTTTCTCATCAATCACTAAGAGATGGAAAGAGTATGGCACAGCCATAAATTTTTAGAGCAAGCCACCCAAAAAATACGAGTGATCGTGAAAGAAAAGACTAGTGAGGGAGACCACTAAAAGACTAATTAGAACCCTGAAGGAGTTATAAAACTGTAGCGGCTAAGATTGCAGAGACTGCACATACAACAATTATTGCAGCTTAATGGGAGAGCAGCAAAGAGAAAGCCACCATTAAAAAAATGTACATGACATCTCAGGTAGAGTTTCCCAGAAGGCACATGGGAAAATTTGAAGTCACCTGGAAAAAGGTCCTGTTGTCTGAGGAGAGCAAAACTGAGTTGCTTGGCGAAAAAAATAAACATTGTGTTTGATGCAATATAAATACTGAATATTATCAAAAAACAACTATCCCCACTATGAAGAATGAGGATGCTTCTCTGCAACAGACCCTGGAAAGCTTGGGGAATAGAAAGTAAAATGAATGCAGCAAAATTCAAGGAAATGCTGGAGGAAAACCTGATGCTGTCTGCAAGAGACCTACAGTACATCTTGGGAGAAGTTTTCTTTTTTTTCTAGCAGCACAACAAGTCCCAGCTTAAAGACAAAGTTACACAGGAATGGCTTGAAAACAGCTGTATTAATGTCCTGGAATGGCAGAGGATGGAGGAAAAAATTGCAGTGTCTGGATGTGCAAAGCTGACAGCGACCTGTGCACAAAGACTCAAGATTGTCATGGCAGCCAAAGGTAGGTCTACTCAATACAATTATTTTCTGTTTTATGTTTGTAATTAATTTAGACCAGTTTGCAGAGATCTCCTTTCACCTTGACATTAAACAGTCTTTTTTGTTGAACGATGTCGAAAAAGCCAAATGAAAATCTATAGTAATTCAAAGCTATAAATTTGGAAAAAACATCCAGTGGGGTGAATATTTTTTATAAGCACTGTAGGTCTACATAATAGTTTTTCATACACTACATTAGAAATAGGCATTTATTTAATATAGTGGATTTGTGTATTTAGAGCAACATACTGGCATACTGGCACACAGCACAACATACTGTGATTTTATAGAACTGCAGGAACAAACACCAATGGTCACAAAACAGTAAATCGATACATAGAGAGATAGATAGACTTTATTTGTCCATAGGGGAAATATGACTTTTTACAGAAGCTCTTTAAATAAAAAATATATAAAGAGGAAGATAAATAAAAGAATGAAAAAATAAATACATATACATACATACACACTGTCACATGAATGTGCTTGGGGAGCGACCTAAAGGCTTAGGTAAGTGTGATTTACCACCAAGACACGAGGTGGTACTGTCTAATAACACTCTCTCTTCTCCTTCTCCCTCTGTAGAAAGGAAGATTGACACCTCTCCCCCTCTGACATCACTTCTGGGGTTAGACCACCTAGGCTTGCTTCTTCCTCCCAGAAAAAAAGGGATCGACACCATCTTGGAGCCAGAACGTCTTGAGAATTTACATCTCAGCATTTGAGTAGTACAATGAATTTTTTTACACCTTTTGCATATGTTCGTATATGGAGTTTGCCTTTGGATGCCCCAGACCCTTTATCTTGTGCTTTTAGTCTCCTTACAATACATACATACATGCATGCATACATACATACATAAATACATAACAAATTAAATATACATATACACTTTGGCCTGAACACATACCGGAATGACTATAAAGCAAGAAAATTAAAAAGAAAGTAAACTTCTGACTTTTCTGTCACAGTCACAGTGAGGCATATGCAGGCATTTTGCTGTTGGTATTAGGAGCCCCAGTAGCATTTCCTGTCGTACTTCTGTTGAATAATTAATGTTCTGAAAGCACTTAGTGTTAATGTGTCACAGAGAGGGTGTGCAGCCTTGTTCATAATGGCACTCAGTTTTGTTTTAATTCTCTCCTTTGGTACTACCTCCAGGGGGTCCAGAGTGCACCCCATGACAGAGCTTGACCTTTTACTTAGCTCGTTGACTTGGTAGGCCTCTCTTAAAGTGATGTTACCAGCCCAGTGTGTTGGCCATCACAGAGTTATGAAGGACGTCACTTTCCACATTAAAGGAAAACAGTCTTTGAACTTATATAGTTCTCTCAGGTCAGGACACAGTAACGGGGAGTAATTAAATATATGTTATGATATACATGATGAGCATAAAAATGAGCATTAAAATGAGAACTGAATTCATAGACTTTTGATTGCTTTTGAAGTTATTTCACAAAGCAAAATGTATTGTCACAATGATCCATAGCATAAAGCATGAGGTAAAATCCAACTTTGAATGAAGCATGTGTCAAGTAATAATAATAATAATTCATTACATTTATATAGCACTTTTCTTAGTACTCAAAGCACTATCCACACAGGGAGGAACCGGGAAGTGAACCCACAATCTTCCACAGTGTCCTTACTGCAAAGCAGCAGCACTACCACTGCGCCACCTGTGAGGACAAGGCACTTTCTAGAATGGATCACATTCACTCACACAGAGCCAACTAACATAACTGGAGGACTCTGAAAAAAAACATGTAGGAATAGTGATAATGTGCAAACTTGATACAGAGACTGGGCTGACATTTGAACACAGTTTACAGGGAAGTAGCAGTGCTGACCATTTAACCCTTCATTTTACTCATAACGTCTTTACTTAAATCACTTACAATATGTACAGATAGCCCTTGAAATTTTGTGTCAACTTTGGTAGGCAACAGAACTTGAGAGTGCTTAAGTGTAAACATGTTCTCAGTTGCACCATCATACCCTAGAAGTAATAACCTCCATAGCAACTTCTTATCTTCCAGATTCAACCCCATGAGGCTGCTTCAGAGGCAGAGGCAGAGGTTGAGGATTGAGGAGGGATGCCAGAAAATGTAATCAAGTAGAAGAATGGATAAAGGCTTAAACAGAATAAATTGAAGCAATTCTTGACAATATTTGCAACATAAATATAAATATGAAAATGCCCTATATAAATTTCTAACCTATGATTATAATAAAGTTCTAAATATTTGTACTGATTCCACTCTGCTGTAAAATTCTGGACTGGAGAATGCAGTAGGAGTAGTATGATAATGTAGTGATGAGTCTCAAGGCTCCAGTGACAGGAGTTTGATTCTCTGCCTTGTCCTATGTCAATGTGGAGATTGCATTCTGTCATGGTTCTTGCCATAATTTCTCAAAATATTACAGTTTACTCAAACAATCCTTATGAATGCATGTTATTTAAGTGGCAGCAGTAAACTGGCATGGTGCTCACTATGTGTGAGTGCTCCCTGCAATGGACTGGCACAATAACTCAACTTTAGATCCTGCCTGGGATAATAGACTTTAATAAACAGATGGATACTTGGATGTATATTGATGATGAAGCTCTGGGAAGTGCTGATCTTCTAAGTTACTTAGTAGATTTGTGAAGGGAATATTGTGGAGGCCAGGCTGAAGCAGTGGTGCTGTATAGCTGACATATGCAGAGAGACCCCCAAGTCTTGCCTCAGTTCTGACCAAACCCAACCTTTCCATGAAAGTTTCAAGCTTTGGAGTTGCATTCTACAGAGGGTTATACTTCTCAATGTAAGTCTGCCATCAAAAACTCCCCCAGTCTTTAAAGGTTAAAATGAAACCTAGAGCTTTGTCACCAAAGCAAGCCTCTCGCTCAGAGTGATTAATGCTGATAATTCCTCTCTTGTGGACTCATTAGAAAAAGCCTTATTTTTCTTATGAGCCTTTGACATTTCCTACTTTCTTAATATTAGAGGTAATGACAGTGGCGTGATTATACATTTATATTCCATTGCACTTTAAAGTCGTTTTCTTTGGCAGCAGCCACCTCTACTCACTAATACTCTTGCAGGTCCAAAATCTTTTTCCTCAGTAAAATCTTACTCTAACTGAAAGCCTTCTGAATTTCATTAGGTTGCAGGAATGCAAAAACAAAGCAATGGGTTTATTTTTTTCTCGTTTTTTCTTTTTGCTGTACCATCAGTAAGAAATTCACTAGAAATTCCATTTATAATAGTTCAAAAAATCCAGTTGTCAGAGAATGTCCAAGTAAAACAAAAGGAGAAATTACAGGATGAATCTGGAGCTCAACCTTGGTAGACTTAAGTTTCACTCTAATTGAAATCATAAGGCACATGTGTATTTTTGGCACATAAGCTATATTAATCAGAAAGGCTTTAATCGTGGATAATTTCTCCTGTGTGTGCCGGAGCGGGCGGCCTGGTTTTGCCCTGCCTTCTTATGCTGTTTAAGTTGTGCACCTTTTAACTCCACAAACACCCGCTTAGAAGATTGGGGTCAGCTTCCCCTCTGCAGAGGCATGCTATCTTGCCTCCTCAATGGCTCACCCCCTAATGATTAAATTGCATCTTCATATGGAAGTTTAAAATCGCTAGATTCCTGAGGGCTGACTCTTAGCCTTGATTGTAATTTATGTTGGAAGCTGCTCTTGTCCGACTCTTGCTGGATGAAGGACCCTGGGGAGATAGCTATGGATGATAACTGATGCCTGTTTTTGCTGCACAAAAGCAGACAATTTGAAGAAATATCTGCTAATCTACCTACAATTTCAGAAGCATGTACAACAAAAGTGAGAAGAGGAAGGGGTTGTAAAGTTCAAGGACCAGAAAAGTCATCTTGGTTCCCAAAAGAATGACATCAGGTAGGCCACATACGTTAGTGCTGTCATAAAATGTGGGCTTGCAGGCTACAAATACTCTTATAAAGCACTCGACTTTCATAACATTAAAATATCAAGACTGCTTTATCCAATTCTAGGTCAAGAGAGCTGGAGACTATGATGGGAGCATTAGTTGCAAAGCAGGAACAGCCTTTGGACATGGCATTGGTCCGTCCCTGAGCACACTCACAAACACACACACACTCACTCTGGGCTTAAAGAGAATTGGCAGTTAACCATCCGTCCATCCGTCCATCCATCCATCCATCCATCTTCCCCAGCCACTTAACCATGGCAGGGTCACAGGGCAGCTAGAGCCAGTTCCAGCAATCACATGGCACAAGACATTAACAATCCCTGGACAGGGCACCTGTCAATCACTGGGTGAACACAAACACACACTAGGCTAAAAGGGAATTGACAATCATTTTTGAAAAGTAATATGTTATGTAAAAACAGGAGATATTTCATGAAAGATTTCTTAGTGACTCATAGATTGACCACGTTATCTTCTAAGCCCAGTTCATCACAGAGCCAGGCAGTATATGACATCAGAGCACACTCACACACTCATTCTTTTTAGTCACACCAGGTTAGTTAATCTAATGTGCATGTCTATGGAACATCATAGAGCAGACAAAGGTGCAGTGGTTGGTGCTGCTGCCTCATGGACCCAACATCCAGAGTTCAAATCCTGTGTTTGGTTGTTGTCTACATGAAGTCTCTGTACATCCTCCCTGTGTTTGTGTGCAACTTTCAAGAAGCATTCCAGCATCCTTTCCAAATCCCTCGAGAAGTGTACCATAAGCTGATCGGCGACTTTGTGGGAGGACATGTGTGCACAAGTTTGTTATGTGAAGGACCAGTGCCACACACAGGGTAGGCTCCTACCTTACACCTGAAGTTGCTGAAATATGTGACCGTGGAATAGAATAAACAGGTTTGAGAATGTCATATCCTCATATAGACACCGGCGATCACACGCAGCATTGACCGAGCCAGGGCTGATGTAGCTAATTAAAATAGAAAAGCAGCTCTGATTGTTGCAGACTCTCTTACTGTACAGTTTAGTTTCCTGAAAAAATGGAAGTGAGCAGCATTTTAATGTTAATGATTAATGTAACGTTTGCAGTGAATAACTGCAGAATTTCAGAGCAAACCAAAAGAACTGTACATTGTGACTGACAGTTTGAAATACTATTTATTTATTTATTTTGTTCTGCTTAAAGATGTGATTGCATAGTTAAACGTCAGCTGGCATGTCACTTAATCAATTGCACCATTAAGCAAACCACATGCAGTCTCATCCGGGATGTCCTGTGGTCATGCTCTGCTTGTTCTGAAAAACTCAAAGACGTACTCCATTAACTGTAATATAACCCTCTGTTCGCAATTTTAAATGCTGTTACGAATGGGTGGGTAATCACAGTCAATCTTTATTTTTACAGTACATTTCAAAGCCAGCAATTTACAAAACAGTTAACATTACAGTACAGGATGAGTCAAACATAAGAGGAGAAGTAGGCACCAAGTCAATGGGCAAAGCAACAAAAAGGTTGGCGGGCTCCCTGTAAATGAACAGAGTAAAGCATCACAGCTCAAAGCAGCTTGACTTTAGAATAAAGCAGAGACAATGACAATCTTTAGCATGAGATGGGCTTTAAAACTGAGCCCTAAGCAAGAAAGGGATTATGATCAAGTAAATGTTTGTAGCTGTATTTAATTGGCATAATTTATGCACTTTTGAACTGTTTTTGTTTTGCCTCTTGCTTTTACATAAATAGAGATACACCTTATTGATTTACACAATGGCAATAACTCACAAACAAACAACCTTTATTTTATATAGCATCTTTCTACAGTGAATGCCATCTCAAGATACTTTACAGGTCTGTACAATTGGAGCACAGGCAGGTTAAGAGTCTTACTGAAGTACATATTCATTCAGATGTGAGTAACAAATCAGCAGTTTTGGGGTTTTAAAGTCCATTCATTTTACCAAATGATTCTGCTGTCTTAAAAATGTTACCCATCGTTCAGTGTTTGTATTTTTCCTTCTTGTTTGTCTCCATACATTTAGATAATAACTTCTGTTAAACAATTAAAGAGTGTCTAAAATAATAAAGCTATTCATAAGTTTTGTATGGCAGGTTAAGTTTCTTACCCAGGGTCAGGCAGTAAGCCTCAGGCAAAAAATGAGCCAGCAACCAGTGGGTTTAATATCTAACACCTAACAAATGTCACACACGCGTGATTAGAGAGCAGCCAGAGGGACCAATGGAGTGCGAAAACTCACCGGGCGGGGATCTAAGACGGCATACTAATGCTTCTCTCCTTTTTTCATCAGAAAGACCGAAGTATAGACGAATCCTGATACGTGAAGTCTCCGCTAAAACACAATCCCATCAACGGAAGAACTTCCGCATTTCAACCGTCCCCACGTGATGACTTCAACCCGGTTTGCTCTCTGATGACATCATCTCTGTCACATCCGGTTCAAGTCATCTCCTCCCTGCACCAATTTCCGGTCCATCTACCATAAATTCAGCTGCCTTTCCAATGTCATATTTGAATGTATATGCTCATTCTAACTGTACTGTACAAAAGAACAAGCAATTTTTGGTTCATCGATAGTATATGGAGATGTTTCCACAACCCTTAATCTGTCTCTCTGGTCTGTTTTTTCACACCAACTACATCTTTAAGGGGTGGGTGAGGTGGTAACTACCCTATTTCCTGAAGTCAGGAGGTTAGGCATCAAAACCAAGCAATTTCACTCCCTTGCTCTGACACTGGTCTCTCCTATTTGCGCACTATGAAATATACTGCCTGCTACCTTGGCTATATACCCCAATACTGTATTCCACCACACCAGTCATATTTTATTCATGATGTAATCTACTTCTTCGCCGCCATGACAAACTACCATCTGCCTGTACTTCTACACCGGTTTCACATTCAAGAAAAGGTATTTGTTTATACCCTGACTTGAATATTAGGACAGACTTGTGCAAAAATTCCCAGAGAGGGATGGCCACAATGTTGAAAAATGCGCAGTCATCCAGTGTTGCAGAGAGAAGCAAGCTTTTCGAGAAGTTGGGATTCACTTCATTTCATTGCATAGCCTACATGCTTACTTCCAATTAAACAGCTTCAAAGAAATATGTCCGGGACACCCTTTTGAGGACAGGACCGGGGGAGTGGACATATCACCAGCAGTACCTCCCCCGGGACACGAGAGGGCAGCCCCCCTGGTTTACATCGGGGTCACTCAACTGGAGCTTAGAAGCTCCACCCTGCGCGGGCCCTTGGCCACCACCAGGGAGCACCTGGACAGTTCCGGTGCCGTGGTCTACAGCACTTTCGCCACACCCAGAAGTGCTACTAATACAGGAACTGGATTCCCTTGCAGCACTTCCGCCACACCTGGAAGTGCTGTCGACACTTGATCAAGGAGCACCTGGAGCACTTCCGGGTGCAGTATAAATGAGGCCGCTTCACTCCAATCGGAGAGCCGGAGTCGGGTGGATGTAGACGGAGCTTGCGAGTGAGGAGTGGAGGTGGCAGAAGAAAGGACTGAGTTTGGGCGCATTGGAGCACTGTGTTTGTGCAGGACCTTGCTGTCTCCTGGGGCCTCATGTATAAACGGTGCGTACGCACAGAAATGTTGCGTACGAACCTTTCCATGCTCAAATCGCGATGTATAAAACCTAAACTTGGCGTAAAGCCACGCACATTTCCACGGTAACTCATTCCTTGGCGTACGCAATTTATCCGCCCGGTTTTGCAGACTGGCGGCACCCAGTGTCAAAGCAGTGCTACTGTTCCTGTGTGATCACCCTTTCATTCTTAAATCCACATTCCTGGCGCGGCTTTATAAACACACTGAAATTAACTGCATATTGTTTATTAGTGTAATGCATCTGATTGTAATTAACCTGTAGCAATATAATGGTCCAGGGAATAGCCATAGTATTCCAAATACCATAACTGCTTTAGCGTTGTAACTCTCACTGCATCTTCTTTCAGCTGATCCCGTTAAGGGTTGCCACAGCAGATCATCTTTTTCCACATTACTCTCACTGCACCACTCGGAGTATTTATATCACTGTATCTGAGTGGGAAATCACAGCAGCAGCTGATTGGAAAGAGAATTATCGGTACACAGCATGAAGCAGATGCTGCCTGAGCCACAGCAAACGCTTTAGTCCCTGTACGGACTTCGCGGTTTAGAAACAGTTTCATCCCAAGAACTCTAAACACACTAAATCAGTCCATCAAGTGCTCCTTGTAGAAATATTTGGACTTATAAGTACAATTACCCCACTGTAAACTTGCACTACAGTTATAATATTGCACAACCTGCGCCACTTTATAAAGCGCGTATTTACATGTGATGACGGTATTCATTTCTAAGACGAAATGCAGCAAAACATGTTGATTATATTATACAGATAAAACTTTAACTTCATTTAAATAATCTGTATTGTTTATAATTAAACATGTGAGGACACGGTGCCGCAGCGCTAGCTAGTTCAGTAATTGTTCCTGCCTTGCGCTGTATTCTTGCTGGTGCTGACGCGACACTGGAAAGATAGACGGATATAATAATTAAACACGTACTACTAAGATATTTCAATGTTCCTTAAAAGTTTTGAAGAATCGAAGTTCTAAGCTTACAGATGGCTTCACGTCTATTACATAGCTTATTGTGTGGCGATTGAGTTTTTGGAGAAAGAAAAGTAAGGACAGGAATTGGAGGTTAGTACGTTTGAAAGAGACAGTACTGCTGTGATAAATTATTTAACTGAAAGTTGCACATGGCGCAGCAAGCCTCTTGCGTGAGACATGAACAAGCACTGCGCCACCGTGTTCCTATGTTTAATAACATGCTTTCATTCCTATCATCATGAAAAAGATATCACGTATACATCTCAGTATTTTAATTATTCAGAGAGCTGTAATATCACGAATGTAATGGATTATGTGTCCTGTCGGAGAAAGAGAAAGCCAGTTTAAAAAGCAGGTAGTGATTCATACACATAGAGCACATAGAAGATCAAATACAGAACAAAGCATTTAACATGGCACTTTAGTTACAATGGGATTTGAGAAACTAGTAAATTAAACGATTTTAAGATGAAGTTTATGATGTTCTACTTTAATGGCAAAATAAACTACGTGATTAAAGTGGAAATTTCGAGATTAAAGTTGACATTTCGTGCTTTTTTCCCCACTGTGTGCCTTTTTTTTGTCTGTACCCTAATAAGCTTTCATATGACACTCAGACGGTGGGCTACGACTCGCTTTTTCACGGCGACTTTGATATGTGATTTCTTTTTTATTTCGGGCACTGTGCGACTTTGTGAAGTTGAGCCTTCGAGTTTCTCCGACACTCTGTCACTCGATCAGCTTCCTTTTGTTGATTATACCACTGTTTAAACCAACAAATAGTACGTTTTTCCTTTGCCTCGACTTGGTATTCGCTGAAATTCTTATATTTTCTCCCGTGCTTTTCCCATTGTCTTTTCACAGAAGGCTATTTATATTGATTTGCATATTCAAAGAGGCGTAATTCTGGGAGGAGTTGGGGCGGGACAGAAGGCGCGTGCACGTGCGTTACTTTTCACGCAAATCGGGATTTATGTAGTAGAAGAACGTGAAAGTATGCGTGCGCACAGATTCCTGCATCTGGATTTTTCTGTGCGTACGCACAATCCCGCTTTTGTGCTTACGCCATGTTATAGTGTGAGTTCTACGCACGGCGTTATACATGAGGCCCCTGGTCTTAGTTTGTGGAAGGGGACTGCCCGGTTCCGCATCTGTGGCCAAAACATGCCAACCTGTGGAGCGACGCTGAGATGACAGCGGAAGAGGACAAGGGATCACTCCAAGACGAGGAACAAAGGCAGGGTGAAGAGCGCCTGGCAGCTCGTCTCCCCGTTGGGCCCAAGCAAAGGGAAGAAGAGGTGGTGGAGAACTGGATAGCACTCCCCAAAGCAGGCGAGGGATTGGACGGCTCGTGTCGAGTGCCCGCCAGTGATTGGTTGAAAGTGGGGCCGATGTACATCAATCCCAAGCCTGATGAGAACCTGACTGATTCTGCACACGCAGTGCAGGGACTCTGTGGCTCGCAGCCGGCAGGTGGGTATAAGAGAAACACAAATCCACTGCCAGATGACATAACAAAGTTGTTGCTGACTGTACAGGAGTTGGAGAGGGTCCTTCATCCTGTACAGTCTATTCTGCAGGTAATGCGGGAGTTAAAGGATGTGATCGAGAGGCTGGAGGAGAATGTGGACGTGCCCCTGAGAGCCGCATTGGAGTGGTTAAGGCGGCGTGACGGGGGATTCTCCAGCCAGACCGATGCCATGGTACAGGTGAGTGATACCGGTACCGGGAAAAATAACTGAAACCCTAGTGAAAAGAACTGGGATGCAACTGAATGGATTCAAGTAGCAGGGACTCTGACAGTGGACGGGGCTGTGATGACAGATCGTGCGGTAGGGATGGAATTGGCAGAGGCACGTATAGAACACTGGCTGACATGTGTCGGCTGTCAGAGTGCCCCGTCCAAAAAGCCGGCGACCATTTCACACAGCTCTACAGGGGCGCAGACGGCGCGGGGTCTCTTTTCATCTCATAAGGATACTCCGACTGTCATTCTGCCCCAGAGAGAAAAGAGGAGGACCCGGAAAGGTAGGAACGGGTCTCCCGACAGGGTGATCTGTGAGCCGGTGTACTCACAGACATCAAAAGGGAATTTTCCACACAGCCGGAAGGAGATCTGGAACTCGGTGGGGGAGGAGGCAGGGCGGATGTTCCCGTCCTGTTTTCACTTCCGGAGGGCACGAAGACAAGGAGAGCGCTGGTGTTATGAATGCCACAGTTTTGGGCACGGGTGGTGATGCTGTCCTTATAATAATATAAGGGGCGCCTTGGAATGGCGTCAGGGCAGCGTCTCCCCGCCCTCTTTTTGCTTGTGTTTTTGTGTATAGTCTTGTGCATAGTCTTGTGTTTTCCAGCTTGGAGAGAGACAGCCCTCATGGGATGGGCTGCTTAGTCCTATGAGTCTCAGCTGAGGGAAGGGCAGTGTGATAGACGGCCAGGGACTTTGCCCAGCCGGGACACCCTTTTGAGGAGAGGACTGGGGGAGTGGACATATCACCACCTCCCCCGGGACATGAGAGGGCAGCCCCCCTGGTTTAAATTGGGGCCACGCGACTGGAGCTTAGAAGCTCCACCCTGCGTGGGCTCTTGGCCACCACCAGGGGACGCTTGGACAGTTCTGGAGCCGCGGTCTACAGCACGTCCGTCACACCCAGAAGTGCTACCAGTAAGGGAACCGGAATCCCTTGCAGCACTTCTGCCACACCCGGAAGTGCTGCCAGAACTTGATCAAGGAGCACCAGGAACACTTCCAGGTGCAGTATAAAAGAGGCCGCCTCACTCCAATTGGAGAGCCGGAGTCGGGTGGGTGTAGACGGAGCTTGTAAGTGAGGAGTGGAAGTGGCAGAAGAGAGAAAAAGACTGAGGAGTAGTGTGTGAGTGGGTACAACCAACTGTAAATAATTTGTGTGTTTTGGACACTGGTGTCGCGTCTGTCTGTTACAATTATATCTGTTATACATATAAAGAGACATAAAATGGGTCTTCAAGTCATAATAGCCGACTCATCTCTAATGGCAGCTTCTTCACATCTAGTGTCATCTTTTCTCCTTTCATCTGCCATTGCTTTGTTCCCTCTTGCTCTCTTATATATGTTACCTGTTTTTTCCTTTTCAGTTGGACACCTGATGAAAGTTATACAGCCAAAACATTATGTCTCTTACCTTCTTTCATTTTTAGTGTGGAAATAACCTTTACTCCTTTTTTCAGATATAACACACTGAATTTATAATAATTGGTTCCAAAGAGCTACCAGATTCCACTTGGTGCAAACATGAATGTATGCAATAACACATAACAACTGACTATGGGGTTTTTTTGTGACATGGGGGTTTTATGTGACATTAATGACTCCCATCATTCGCAGACTCCTTTCTGGATGAATACATTTCTCATATATTTGGGATGATACTTTATTAATATATAATCTGGTTTATACATTAGACCACAGTTTCCTTGCATTTGGAAAATGGAATTTAATTGCATTTAACTAAACAGAAACAGAGCTAATTTTAAAACCAAAAGCCTAGAGAGTATGTTCTGCCACATACATAACTGTCAATAATTTCAGCAATGTAATGTCAAGCTAAACCATTTACAGCTTTGTGAATCAAAAGGACAATGGTGAAGTCAGTTCTAAACATAGCTGGAAGCCAATGAAGAGGCTTAAGAATTGAAGTGATGTAATCACATTTTTAGTTTCTGTTATGATTAACTGCAGGGTGGAAAGAAAATGAATATCATCTGAAACTAAAGTGTTACAATAATCAATTCTGTAATATATACATTAGTAAATTGGCTTTAGCGTGACAAAATTTCTTAGCAGAAGGTTACACTCTCAGCTTCTATTACTGTATGTCTGCCGACTTCCTTCTGAAACAGAATGACGTTAGATTGTAAATGTAAGAGAAGGTGGGAGTTCCCAAGAAGAAACTGGCCCTAATTTAAGATAGCCAAGGGTCAGACTGGCAGGTGTAAAAGGGGTGTTGAAATCTATTCATAAGAGTATCCTTTTGTTTCATAGACAGTTAGAATTCATTGGAATAACTCCGCATTGAGTTGATAAAGAATTAAAGAAAAAGCTGAAAAGACAAAAAAATAGCAGTATAAGGCATATAAAACTAATAACTCCAATATGAATTGTAGGGCATTTGAGAACATGAGGGTAACCATTAAGAAGGATATTAGGGAAGCTGTAAGACAGTTAGAGAGGAACATAGCAAATAAGGCAAAAGATGACCCAAAGAGGTTCTTTCAGTATTTTAGTAGTAAAAGAACAGTCAAAGAGGAGGTGAAGTGCATCAGGAATAGTAAAGGGGAATTAAAAATACAGACAGTGAAATAGCAGATGCTCTAAACTTGCATTTTTCTGAGGTCTTCACAAGTGAGGAAGTAGATTACCTCACAACAGTAAAGAGACTACTAAGGAAGTAGTGGGTGATTTAGAAATCGAAGAGGAAGAAGTACTACTTAGATTAAATAAGTTGAAATCAAACAAATCTCCAGAACCAGATAATATATACCCTCAAGTTCTTAATGAGGTTACCAAATATATAAATGGTTGACACATATTTTTAAGAAGTCACTGTGCACTGGGGAAATTCTGAAGGACTGCAAAATGGCAAATATTATCCCATTATATAAAAGGGTGATCGGGCAGATCCCAGCAACTATAGGCCAGTCATCTTAACGTGCATCACAGGAAAATTAGTGAAATGAATTACTAAGAATAAGATTGAGCAACACATAGCATGAACAGGAGTTTTACTGAGCAGTCAGCATGGGTTCAGAAGAGGGAAGTCATGTTTTACCAACATGCTGGAATTCTATGAGGAAGCAACAAAAGGGTA
Organism: Erpetoichthys calabaricus; assembly: GCF_900747795.2. Classification (NCBI taxonomy): domain Eukaryota; kingdom Metazoa; phylum Chordata; class Cladistia; order Polypteriformes; family Polypteridae; genus Erpetoichthys; species Erpetoichthys calabaricus. The sequence goes on along the minus strand of NC_041411.2, from coordinate 60,626,918 downwards.
AGATCAAAGTGGAGCATATGATATTATTCATATAGACTTTCAGAAGACATTTCATAAGGTGCCACATGAGAGGGTGGCATTAACTAAAAGAAGTGGGAGTTCAGGGTGATGTTTGTATGTGGGTGCAAAATTGGCTCAGATACAGGAAACAGGGTTACAGTGCAAGGAATCCATATTACTAACCGAGAATGGTAAACCGGATGGCATGGACCCAGGTACACGGCGATGGACGCAGGAGACGTACTACGCAGGCGCTGACAGAGCGTGTCTCATAAACTGCCAGCGAAGTGCGATCCACTGCGCACGAAGGAGTCACCACTCAAAAACGAAAGAGCTCTTAACGTGAATGAGAAATGAAGCAACAACGCGCCCATAGCTAACGACTACCGACACGGACTCAAACGGAAGAGGCTACGGAGGCCCCACAGGTCCACAAAGATAGAACGGAAGGCGCTGGAAAGTACGAAAGGCAAAGGCGCCTACACAGCATAGTGAAACCCGACATAGTACGGACGGCGCAGGCGTCACCGCCATATTGTGAGTGGCTATACTGCGGAGTGAAGGCGCAGGCGTCACCGCCATATTGTGAGTGGCACTACTGCAGAGTGAAGTTAGGAATAATGTGCTGCTTGGGATTGTACAAACCAGCTCGACTAACGGAGCTACAAACACGAGCCCGCATGGATAAAGAAAATAAACGTGGGCGCCTACTACGCGCGTCTGAAACCGCGGAAGCAAAACTGTCTCGGCTCCAGAACTAAACAGGTCGACTAACAGAGCTACAAAAATGCGCCAGCATGGACAAATACAATGAACATAGGCACCTACAACGCGCATCTGAAACTGCGGAAGCAAAGCAGGCACGGGGGGGTTGGCGAGCGAAGCGAGCAGGGGGCGAAGACCCCTAGTCTTATCAGAATTGTCTGACATTAAGAGTGGTGTACCACAGGGGTCAGTGCTAAGGTCACTGCTATTTTTAATACATATACATGATTTCTTTACAAGCCCTTGCCTGATAGTCCGGACTAATGCTGTACCTCAGCAGCACCTTGGCTTTTAGTTGACCATAAACCGCGGATGCCTATTCATCGAGATCATAATAAGCCTGCTCAACCAGCCCCCTCAAAAATGGTGCCAGTATGTATGCTCACTCCATACGCTACAGTGATGATGGATAGCAGTATGTTAAAATATAAATAAAGTCTCAAATGATCGTGTAGTGGCAACAATACCTAGGATGGACCCATGAGTTGTTCCTTCTGGAGGGCGACATGTGCCTGACTACGTACCTCCACTTCGACAAGCTGAGTCCATTGTTCCCCCACCTGGACCTTTATTGTCCCTAGCTCTGTTGCGATGGTCTGAAGAAGGGCTGTTATGTCCTGTTGCTCCATCATAGCAATGTATCCTGCCGACTTGAGCCCTTCAACTGTCCCCTATGTGCACATGCGTGACAACAGATAAAGTGTGGTTCTCAAGATAAGACTGGAGATTCAGGGCCGTATTTTTTTTTTCAAATATTTTAAAGATAAAAAAACTGTATCGCAGACCATCTATAATTCTTACGAACATTTAGTCAGTCACTGCATTCAAGTGCTATAGGACAGAGGAGAAATGCAACATTCCCATTTCATGTTAAAACCATTCCAAATGATAACTTCATGTACGGCAGTTCAAAGATAATTTTATCAAATTTACCAAAGTTTTAAAAAAATGCCTAACTCTCACCTCATTTTATTTTATAAAGTATAAAATAATAACCAGGTTATTTATTTTAGAAATGACATTTTTTTGGATGTATTGCATTAGAACAAAGTGATATATGCATAATACATTTTGTTTATCTAAGCAATTTAGGGAATAATAAGATCAACTCTTCTGATCATTTTTCCTAACCTTAGACTCCATCACTTTGACATTCTTAGTAGTATTTGGTATTTGGCTGTGATTCTGTACATGTTGTCGAGCACCTTTTCCATTTGTGTTCCTGACTGTTTACTTTTTCATTTCATTTTTTTGTCATTTTCTTTATTTTGTTTACAGCACTGTGGTGTTTGTATCTGTTAGGGATTAGTTATAATTGGCAGGCACCCATGCTTACTGAGCAGAGTCAGAGTTGAGCCAAGCTCTTGTGCACTCTACATAGAGCTGCTATTTAGCTTCCTTGTCAGGCTAGTGTTGGGGCTGTTTTCTGGTTCAAGTTTCGTTTAGGTTTTCTGACTTGTTTTTTTGGATGTTTTGGTGTCAACACTACTGTCTAAAAACAGGTAACACAATGTCCTTTTTTCATGCCAGCAGAAAATATTTTTTTACATTCTTGCTGAATCTTAATTTTGAAAATCTAGGAATATGCTGAATTATGGTAAAAAAGAGTCACATAGTTATTAGCAAAGGAATATAACATGTAATGAAATGATCTGAAGATAATCGTGCTTAGCAACATCAGTCCTATTTAATTAATCCACTTGATTCAGTTTGAAAATGTGGGGGACCATGGTCCATCTGAGCAGACTTGACCATAAGGTAGGAACCTTCCTTGCCCTCATTCAGACAGGATGAGTCTGAGTTGTACAAATCTGTGGAGAAATATCTGTTGCATGTAAGAGGAGAATGGGCATCCTGGCTGGGAAGGAGAATGTGGCATTAATCTTTTTAAATCAGACCCGGGAATGCTTCCAGTGTCACACTGGGTCTTCAATTAATCACTTCCAGACCATAGATAAAGTAGGGAGGTCCTCCCCCAACAGCACCCTCTGTCGATACCCAGGGATCCCAGTAGGGCTACACTTCCGGACTCCAAGTTACAAGCACCCCTGCGGGTGTCCCAGTTGGGTTACCATATGAGGACCACTGACACATAGCATATAGGGGATGGAACAACTCCTGATCACCTGCTCTTGTCAGTCCATCCATTAAACCATTCCAGCTGGGTACAAAGTTGCTTCCTGGTCCACTGGCCAATTTGTTTGCATCATCACACTTACCAGGATGCCCGGTATCCTCCTACATACCAAATAATGCAACTTGTATGTTATGGGATGTGGTAGGTGTCACACACGTGTGTTTAGGAGACAGCTAAAGGGCTTAAATACAGGTAATTCCATGCCAGACCAGGAGGTGCACTAATTTTCCCTCTTGATCTTTTGCAGACCATTCTAAGGAAATCCCACCCGGCTCTGGGGCAGCCACTGACGTCACTTCTGGTTCCGGTATTGATGACATCACTTCCGCTACTGGCCTTTAAAGCTGCCATCTTGCTTCATAGAGATCAGTTTTGTTTTGGACTCTGTTGAATGAGCATGGCTCTATATATCAATCAGTTTTACAGCCGTAAACGATTAAATGGATGGCTGCCCCAAACCTTCTCGATGTCTTGTGGTCGTTTTTGTGACAAAGGAAAAATCGAGAAGTTGGAGGAAAATCCATACAAACACAAACAAAACATGCAAACTTCACCTGGCTGAGATTCAACCCCAATTCTCTATTGAGGTGAGAAAGCGGAACTAAACATGTGCCATTCTGAAAGAAAAACTATCATGTACAAAAACTACAGTAAGCATTAGTGCCATGCACCTATTATTATACTGATGTCAGGTTGAACTTCCAGACAGGAGCTTCTATAATACTAATAGCACAAAAACAAAAACACAGACAAGACACACTATCCTCCAACTATCCTTTAAGAGAGGGCACCTTAAAACTCCAAATGTTAAACTTTAAGCAGAAAAAATATGTAAAGTATCAAAAAGTTCAATGAAGCTGTGCCTTGGCTCCTCCTTTTATCTCACACATTTTTCTTCTCACTTGACAGCAGCTTGATTAGTGTTAGGAATCAACAGATTTATAAGAACAAACAGCACATGAAAGAATGGATAAAGGACTAAGACCAGGCCACATTCTAACAACTTTAATACAACAGAACACAGCTTATATTTCCCTAATTATGTGGATTAAGAGGTTGGTTTTGTATATTGAATATCATTGTATGACTCATAAAGTCATAAACTAGGAGTTGCTTGCCTGATTTCAAAACATTGGAAATGTTCTGTGTTGTTTCAGCTGCACTTTCCTCTCAAGTAAAAGCCAAAGAATTCAGAATGTATTCACCTCAGAGCTGAACTCATGTGATAATGCAGCAACACACATGCTAAATGCCACTTACCCATCATGCTGTCACAATCTTCTCCTCATCCATCAAAGGGGAGTGGCTGCTTGTTAAAGCAGCTTTGGGCACAAGATAGAATGCAACCCATTAGAGGAAACTAGTCTATCATAAGAACGTCTCCACCATGTAATGATGAGGGATCATACCAATCCTGTGACCCCAACCTTGCAGTCACTGGTATTTTTCTTCTTTCAGGCATTACTTAGAATTTGTGACCATAGATGCGGTTATCTATGTAGACTAACTGGTATATCAAAGGCTTCATCCATAGACTCAGTTTCGGTTTCACCACCACAATCTGGTAAAGTGTTGTAAAGCTGCTGCTGTTTCACTTATTCATTGGTCAGTTTCATTGGTCAACTTATTCAATGGTCAGCCATTCTAGCACACACCAAAGATCACAGTCTGATGAGACCTAGAGGACAAATTCATCTGCCAATAGCAGAAGTGTAGCCTTTAAATTCTCAAACTTTTTTCTTTCCAAACCTCATTTACATCATTATATGTTATCCATGAAAATTAGGAATAGAAGAAGAAGACAGGAGAAGAAACAAGTCGCACCCATGGCAGAGTCCAACAGCTACAATGAATGGCCTCAAGTTAAATATACCAAATATATAAACTCAGCTCTTGACTGAGATCCCTACAGTCTTGTAGCACCTTAAAAAGATACCACAAGGAACATAGTCAAAAGCTTGTTTCAAGTGTATAAAACATTCGATATGGATGGCAAACTCAGATTACCCCTCAAATATCTCTTAAAGAAATAGATTTGCTCATTTGTGACATGCTCAAGATGGAATCCACATTTCTCCTCCTGAATCTCAGGTTATAACTATAAGATAAAATATCTTTTCCAGTAGCCTTTGTAATGTTCTTTTGAATTTTTTGTAAAATTTTCATGGATTGAAATGCTCCCTTTATTCTTATTCTGATCAAGTGCAAAGCCATTTTGAAATTTAAAGGATGTTGCCATTTTGTTTTCTTTTTGTTATATGTGAACTGGAAGCTGTGATACAGTGTCTATAAAAAGTATTCATCCCATTGGAAGTTTTCACATTTTATTGTTTTACAACACTGAATTGCACTGGATATTATATGGCTTTTTTGACACAATCCTCTCTCTGTAAAGTGGCCTAAATTAACTACAAATATAAAAAACAAAATAATCAGTTGTATATTGTGATAGATAGAGGTCTCCGTGACCCCTTGAACCCTCAGACTAGACGTCAGACACCAGATAAAAGTCCAAATATGAATATTTTATTATAATAATAAAGTGCACAAAGCACCCTCCTCTCCACAATACTCAATAATAAATCAATAATAAACACAATAATCAATAATCCTCCACACTCCCAGATGCGTTGCCACCCTTCCACCCAGCTCAGCTCAATGTCAGGGATTTCCCATCGTCCTTTTATACACCCTGACCCGGAGGTGTTCCTGTTCAATCCGTCCACAATTCCTTATCCCTTCCGGGTCAGGGTAAACAGTCCTTTTCTTCAACCCGGGAGCACATCGTTTCTTCCTGTCACGTGACCGTGACGTACTCCCGGGTTATAGGGTGCATAAGAGTCCACGAGCCCCCTTACAGCGACTCCCGGTGGCCCCCAAGGTATCCAGCAGGGCTGTGTATAAAAACTACATAGTCCAGGCGGCCCTGCTGGAACTCGGGGCACGTCCACGCTGCTGGGAGAGCTCCTCCTGGCGGCCTGGGGGTGAGGACTGGAGTAAAAAGCCGGCAATCCTTCACAATATGTATTCGCTCCTTTAAATGACATGCTTATATTATCACTGGTGCAGCCAGTTGATTTTAGAAGTCGCAGAATTAGTTCACTTGTCTGGGGCTTCAACTGATTGTAATATAAATGCATCTGATCTGGAAGGTTCAACTTGTGGTGAGTCAACTTTGTGGGCTAACCTACACAATTTAGGCAAAGAGAACACCTCAACAACTCAGTGAAAAGGAGATTGAAAAGCACAAGTCAGGGGATGAATACAAGAAAATATCCAAATCAGGGATTATCCCTTTGCAGTCCAGTTAAATCAATCATTAGAAATGGAAAGCGCATGTGAGATGTGCCGTATCCACCACATAATTTACTGTGAGCTAACCAGGGAGCATCTAGAAGTCATACCAAGGTTAGACCAGGATGAGTGAGTGACACAAAGACAAGATTGTACAGACATAGACAGTTCTTTATTAAATACAAAGTGATATCAAAAATATCAAATTTTCAAAAATGTTGTAGAATGTGAATTTTGTGAAAGAAAAAAATCAAGCTAGGAAGTCCATCTAATCTCAGTTCATATGCACAAGGACAAAGATGAAAAAATAAAGGAAAAATTCCAGACAAACAACAACACAGTAACTCTAGCCCCTTTCCCTTCTCTTTTGTCGAGGCTGCTCGATGGGGCTCCAAGGACTTCTTAAAACAAAAACTAAAACACAAGAATACTCTCAGTCCTTTTCCCTTCTCCCTTTCTTAGGCTATTCAAGGGAAGAAAAGACTTCTTAAAAAAGGAAAAAAAAAATCATATTAAACCAACGTCCTGGCTCATCACATTTTCGCCCCGTCTCACAGGCTCTAGGGGTAATCAAAGAGTAATGTGCACACCCTCCAGTCCTTATCCAGGCAGCTTAGGAGTACCACTGTGCCCACTGCACTAAAGGCAAGCTCAGATGCTGACACAACAAAGATGATCTCTGATGTTCATGTTCTCTTTTTATATACTCTTTCAGGATCTCTTCCTCCAATCCTAACAGATGCCTCACTGAGCCCCTTCTAATTACCTAGCACATGTTCAAATCCACAATCCATGCTTGTGCATGTGTATACAGCCACGGACACTCCAACCTCAACCACTCTCTGGTAAAGAATCATAATTTCCTCTAACGGGCCATTTACTCATACTGGAATCAGGTTTGCCAACTTTTATTCACTTCCTCACAGCTTGGTACCTCATGCTAGGATGCCTTCTTCAGTTCAGGTTTGGATGATCTGTGTAGCACTCCATGGGACCCCAATGCACTGCCTAGGACATGTGCATGTGCACACCTGCCTTGCCTTTTCACTTTACTGGAGCTGTCTTCATCACCAACTTCAACTACTCATGGTGGTGACCCGATAACTAACAAAAAAGTAAAATCTAAAAATAGTTGCACACAATATGAGTAAACAACATCTTCATTTTGTGTCTCACACCAGTACGACACAGCAGTAAATCTGCCTAGAGCAGGCTGTCCACAATACCTCACATCTTGGTTAGAGTTTGCCAGAAAACACATGGGAAACACTGAAGGCATCTGGAAGGAGGCTCTACTGTCTGATGAAAATAAAATTGAGCTTTTTGCCCATCAAACTAAAACCATATCTGGCTTAAGCTAAACACTGCAGATTATCAAAAACAGATCATCTCCACAATGACGTATGGTGGTGGCAGCAACATGATGAGGGGATACTTCCTTGTAGCAGAACCTGGAAGGCGTGTGAGGGTAGATGATAAAATGAATGTAATCCAATTCTGGGAAGCCCTGGAGGAAAACCTTGGGGGAAGATTTGTGTTCCTGCAAGACAAAACTACAAAGGAATGGCTTAAAAACAACAATGTTAATGTCCTGGAGTCTTATCAGGGGCTTCTGCTATATTTTCTAAACACTCCTTCGCTGCACATTTTTGGCCTTCCAGGTGTAATCAACAGGTGATCCATTTGTCTAAGCCAACTCACCCAAAAGTTATGATCAGTTGGCAGTACAGCACCTCCCTTTTCTTTAGTACCTCAGATCAGACAACATGCCTACAAAGCTGATTGATCTTTGGCCAAAGGTACTCTAGTACCAGGCACATTAAAGAGCAACATTGTGTTTGAATAGTGTGTCAGAAAAAAAATATGAAATCCTATAACAAATAACTGCTATGACTGACATCAGGAAGACTGTTCCTCTCAATCACACTTTTTTCTGGGTATCGCTATTACTGGATTCCCCATCTGAGTGCTTAAGTCACCCAATACTACCACAGGTTCAGCAGATAGTACCCTTTCAAGCATCAAATCTAAGGCCTCTAAAAAGGGCCAAATACTCTGAAGAGTAGTTTGTTGACTAAATACAAACCATGGAGCAACTCAAGGGTAGGAGAGGCCATCCTTGATCAGAAAAACAATTGTCCCAGTTGCATTCAGATTTTTTTTTCTTATGACACTTGTTTGAGTTTCAGCAATAAGGCACCATAGGTTGGTAGTGTTAGATTGGTTCACTCTTACAGAATGACATTTTGTAGGTAGCTTATATGTTCATTATGGGTCAGCAGGTGGGCGAAAACTTTCAGCTGAGAAACCTTAGTTGCTACAATAAAGTATAAAACACACACACTTAGGATGGCAGGGCCAGGTGAACAATATGTATTTGCAGTTGCTAACTATTAAATTATTTTGTTAGGTTATCCACACAAGGGATTTCTCGATACCCTGAAATACTCCACGAGAAAAGCAGCTTGTCATTTCTTAGGAAAGCGATCCGATCTGAAAATAACTAAATAATCAATCAGAAATCCCCACGAGGGAGGACACGTCACACATGAGAAAAAAAACAGGGCTAGAAGTGCTTGTACTTGATTCTCATTTTAAACCACCACCTAGTCATACCTCCAGTTGTATATCTGAAGTTTGTGGCATTTTTCCTAGCAGCGGGCTTTTCATGTTCACTATCTGATAAGTCCAATTTTCATTGCTTACTTCAAGAGAATGGCACTTATCCACCTAAAAAAAGACACAAAGAAAAAAAGCTGCCAGCTGCCTGAATATATCGTTGTATGATGTGCCGATTACTAGTGTAATAAGAATGACCCAGAGACATTGAGAAGGTTTGGGGCAGCCACCCATATATTTCCAAAATTGATTAAACAGAACAGACATGTTCACACGACTAAGTCCAAAACAGAACTAATCATTGTCTTTAAGATGGCAGCTTTTCAATGCTTGCAGAGGATGTGATGTCATCAGGACCGGAACTGGAAGTGATGTTGTTGGTTGTCCCTGAACCAGGCGAGATTTCCCAAGAGTGGTCTGCAAGGAATTGAGAGAGAGAATTAGTACTCTTCGCCACCCCCTGGTCCGGCGTGGAATTACATTTATTCAGGCCCTTTAGTGGTCCCCTAAACACGTGTGTGTGACAGGGCCCCCCCCCCCCCCATCAGCCCAGACCCGTCAGGTCGGGCGACCTGCACCGAGAGGTCATGAACGTGAGAGAGAGCATCAACGTTGGTGTGGAGAGAGCCCTTCCGATGAACGAGAGAGAACTTATAAGGCTCCTGTTCCAGCAGTTTCCGGCTTAGGAACATGAGGAGGTTTTCAGCACCATCGTCGCTTCAGCTCAGCACTGCTCCTAGGCATGTGTCCAAAGTGTCCGTCTGGAGAATAAAAGGAAGCAATAAGTTGGGTGCCTTCAAAACAGGTGCTCATGTTAGGGCCCATTTTAAGTCACTGAATGCAGCTTCTGTCATATCGGTCCATACCACAATGTTGAGGGCTCTCTTCCTTGTTAGATCACTCAAGGGCGCAGCTCTCTCCGAAAAGCGAGGCACAAACCGGCAGTAGTACCCGGCCAAACTGAGAAATGCTTGGACTTGCCACTTGGTTCGCGGACAGGGCCATTTCAATATGGCATCCACATTAGACCAGTGTGGCTTCACAGTACCACAACCCACCAGATAGCCTAAATATTTGGCTTCTTTCAATCCAAAAAAGCATTTTTTTTGCCGATCCGAAGAACGGCCTCACCCAGTGCTCATAATACCGCTCGGACATGCTGTAGGTGTTCCTTCCATGTGCTGGAATAGATGACGATGTCATCTAGGTAGGCAACACTATACATGTTATGGGGGTGGAGCACTTTGTGCACCAGATGCTGGAAAGTTGCAGGAGCCCCATTTAACCCGAATGGAAGGACATGATACTGCCAGTGTCCACTAGGGCTGCTAAACGCGGTCTTGACCTTTGCGGAGTCCATTAAAGGAACCTGTCAGTACCCCTTGGTCATGTCAAGTGTGGTCAAAAATTCCACCTGTCCCAGCCTTTCAAATAGGTCATCCGTTCGAGACATAGGATCAGCATCAAATTGGGAGACCTAATTAAGTTGACGGAAGTAATTGCAAAATCTGCAACTTCCATCGGGCTTAGTAACCAAGACTATTGGGCTGGACCAGGGACTATAACTTTCCTCTATGACTCCTAAGTCCAGCATACACTTGATTTCAAGCTTCACTTCAGACTTCTTTGCCTCGGGAAGGCAATAGGGGTGCTCTCGGACTATAACCACGGGTTCGGTCACAATGTCGTGGGCAATCAGAGAGGTCCATCCAGGTTTTTCATCAACCACCTCCAGGACAGATGAGATAACTGCTTCGAGCTTTCGCCACTGTTGGGTGTTTAAGTTAGACCCAAAGTTAAGTGTGCTGGTCTGAGGAAAGAATGAGCGGGGCTGGCCGGAGGAGGGATCAGGGTCCCTTTTGTTCCACGGTTTCAGCAGATTCAAGTGATATCAACGCTTACTCGGCCAACGATTGGGCTGTTTCACCAAGCAGTTGACGAGCCCTTTCCTCTCCTTAACTTCGTACGGTCTCTGCCAATGGGCAAGTAGTTTAGAATGGGAGGTGGGAACCAACAACATGACCTGATCCCCCGGATGGAACTCCAGGAGCATTGTGCCACAGTCATAATAGCGGGCCTGTGTTGCTTGCAGCTTCTTCATGTAACTTTTTAGTATAGGTCGTATTTTCCCAAATCTACCACATAACTACGCGATATATTCCAAAATATTAGTTGTGGGAAGGGCCATTCCTTCCCAACCGTCTTGCAAAATGTCCAATATACCTCAGGGTTGTCGTCCATATAATAATTCAAATGGTGAGAACCCCGTTGAGGCTTGAGGGACTTCCCTGTAGGCAAAGAGTACGAGGGGGAGAAGTTGATTCAAATTTCTTCCGTCCCTGCTGACCACCTTGTGAAGCATCTGTTTGAGAGACTGATGAAATCTCTCAACTAGACCGTCAGTTTGAGGATGATAAGTGCTGTCCCTAAGTGCTTTATTTTAACTAACTTGGCCATTTCCCTGAACGTCTCTGAGGTAAACGGCATCCCTTGGTCTGTAAGGACTTCTTTAGGGATGCCATTCGTGCAAAGACCCCCACCAGTTCTTGTGCGATGGCTTTGGAAGTAGCTGAGCCCAATGGAAAAGCTTCTGGATATCAGGTCGCATAATCTGCGAGGAATAATATATATGTCCTCGGGCTGAGGGTTCCAGGGGTCCCAGTATATCGACCCCTATTCTCTCGAACGGGACTTCAATTAAGGGAAGGGGAACGGGAGGAGCATGGTCCCTCCTAAGAATTTGCTGCAATTGACACTCTGGACAAGAGATACAAAAATGGCGAACCTCCTCATTAATTCCTGGCCAATAAAATTGGAGCTTTATACACTCTAATGTTTTCTCGGCGCCCAGGTGGCCTCCTAGGAGGTGGGCATGCTCTAACTCACAAACCTGCTGCCGGAAGGTTCGTGGAATCAGCAACAACTTCCAGACCTTCCCCTCATGTTCACTGACCCGATATAATAAATAATTTTCTATAACAAAGTGGGGTCTCTGTGGCATGGGCTGATCTGTGCATTGGCCGTTGACTAGTATCACTGCATTCTTTGCAAATTTCAGGGAATCATCATTCCATTGTTCCCTTTTAAACGAGGCAAGTGTTTGTCTAAAATGAAAACTTAGATCTGAGAGAGGATCCGGTCTGACCTCAAGGGGTGGGGAGTTGTCCCGCTCCACTGAGACACGGACTAATGACGCAGCGGTCTGCGACGGTCTGGGAAACTCCCCATCCTCCTCTTGGCCTCCCATACCTCACTCCGCTGGCTGAGTACACGGTGTGGAGACAACCTGTGACATATTATTCCCATCTGATACTAGGCCTAAATTAGATTTGGGAGTGGATAGTACTTCACCACTTTTAATATCAGACCAGTCCCGCCCTAAAATCATAGCAAAAGGAGACTTCGGGAGGACTGCTACGGGGATTTTTCATACCACTCCTCCCTGGTTGATGACACATCGGTTGATTTTGTAGTATTGAATATCTCCGTGTACACACGTTATACTGGTCTTTATTTTATCCATTGTCGCAGCAGTACATACTGGCGGTCAACAATGGAAATGTTGCTGCTGGAATCAAATAGGGTTTTTACTTTAAATCCATTGACCACGATCACTTCCGAATGAGGCATGGACAGGGGGTTTGAAAGAGCACACAATCCAGCTCCCTCTCTACACTTGCATTCCGCCGTGTTGACCAGTGAGTGACGCGTCCGCGGATTCGGGGACTCCGACGCAAACTCCGGCTTGTGTTGAGAGAGCAGTTTATTTGGGTAATCTCCATGGCATCCGCTAAAGGACTGTTCTGCTCTCTCAGGTTGGAAAGCCATCCTAGATGTTTCCACGAGCCTGAAAAGCTCGTCCATGCTAGTAAACTCCCCCTACACCGGCTGGGTGAAACGCTCAGGTATGTTGTTTAATAGGATAAAGCATGTTACTTTTTTTACAGTTTGAAAGGTGGAGCACTCAGTGGGTTTTAACCATTTTGCCACCTTTTCCCAAAGAGCATCAACCTGCTCTTGGGTAGATCTCTCTGGATCTAGCTTCCAGGTTTGCAAAAATCTCACCTGCTGGTCTGGGGAACCTCCACCTTTCTCTGGGGCCTTGGCCCCTGTGGGGAGGACAGCCCTCTCCCCAGAGGGGGCATAATAAGTTCCTGTCGCTTCCCCCACCAGTCCGGTCCTGTTTCCTTCTGGGATTCTTCCATCCTGCCGACTATGCCACTGTAATAAGAACGACCCAGAGACATTGGGAAGGTTTGGGGCAGCCACCCATATAATATTACCCTCCTGCAAAATTGATTAAACAGATCAGACATGTTCACACAACTGAGTCCAAAACAGAACCGATTATTGTCTTTAAGATGACAGCTTTTAAATGCTTGCAGAGGATGTGATGTCATCAGGATCGGAACCAGAAGTGATGTCATTGGTTGCCCCTGAAACAGGCGAGATTTCCCGAGAATGGTCTGTAAGGAATTGAGAAAGAGAATTAGTACTTTTCGCCACCCCCTGGTCTGGCGTGGAATTACATTTATTCAGGCCCTTTAGTGGTCGCCTAAACACAGGTGTGTGACCCTAGATACAGCACATTGTGTTCTTTTTTGATACAGAACATTGTGTTTTAAAACTTTTATTGTTTTTGAAAAATTAAAAGAAACAATAATTCTACATGTTCCACTTGCAGCTTTGCTCATACTTAATACTCTTTAGGGACAAGCTGACAGAGATGGGTGTAGATTCATACCTGGTGGCATGGATCGTGAACTATCTTACAGAGAGACCTCAGTATGTGCGTCTTGGGAACTGCAGGTTTGACATTGTGGTCAGCAGCACAGGAGCGCCTCAGAGAACTGTGCTTTCTCCGATCCTGTTCAGCCTATATACATCGGACTTTCAATACAACTCGGAGTCCTGCCACGTGCAAAAATTCGCTGACTACACTGCTTTTGTGGGTTGCATCAGGAGTGGGCAGGAGGAGGAGTATAGGAGCCTCATCAAGGACTTTGTTAAATGGTGTGACTCAAACCACCTACAACTGAACACCAGCAAAACCAAAGAGCTGGTGGTGGATTTTAGGAGGCTCAGGCCCCTCACGGACTCCATGATTATCAGAGGTGACTGTGTGCAGAGGGTACAGACCTATAAATACCTGGGAGTGCAGCTGGATGATAAACTGGACTGGACTGCCAATACTGATGCTCTGTACAAGAGAGGACAGAGGCGACTATATCTTCCTTAGAAGGCTGGCGTCTTTCAACATCTGCAATAAGATGCCTTAGATGTTCTATCAGATGGTTGTGGCGAGCGCCCTCTTCTACGCGGTGGTGTGCTGGGGAGGCAGCATAAAGAAGAGGGACGCCTCACACCTGGACAAACTGGTGAGGAAGGCAGACTCTATTGTAGGCACGGAGCTGGACAGTTTGACATCCGAGGCAGAGCGAGGGGCGCTGAGCAGGCTCCTGTCAATCGTGGAGAATCCACTGCATCCACTGAACAGTGTCATCTCCAGACAGAGGAGCAGCTTCAGTGACAGACTGAGGAGATCGTTCAATGCGGCTCTTCAGTTCCACCGGGGGTATCTATCTATCTATCTATCTATCTATCTATCTATCTATCTATCTATCTATCTATCTATCTATCTATCTATCTATCTATCTATCTATCTATCTATCTATCTATCTAATTAGTTTTGTTATTTTCTTAGTCGACTCAGCTTGCTGTCTTATTACCTGAAACATTTCAAATAATCAAATTATTATGCTGTAGGAAAACTATATCATTTAAAACTGAGTTAATTTATCACATTATTAATATGTTTATATTAACAGGCTAGGATGACTTTATATTTCATCTAAACACTGTCCTTTCAGATGCACTACTGAAATATTTTCAAGCACCATTCTCTGTGTCTCCACAGTCCCCAGAGGCACCCCCTATCCAACCTTTGAGACACCATGATTGGAGCTCTTTGATTCCATAAGTGAGAAGGTAACTGAACATATAGTGAGTGACATGCTAAAGTCCAAATATTACTCCTTTATTTTTGGTTCCAAACTTGATGTTAGCCATGAGCAGCAAACGTTACTAATTATAAGAATTGTCGCATTGAAGGAAGTATCCAGGAATAAAGAGCATGTTATGGGATTCCTGCCAGCAACAGAGACAACTTGAGAAATGTTTTCTTTTCTTGTCTTGGAAAGACTTTAGGAGATAAGTATTCCTTTTGATGATTGCAGAGTACAATCAATATCAAGTCAAGTTGGGGAGCATGCACTTGTACAGTGTGTTGCCGCACTCACAACACGACGAAACAACTCGGGATTGCAGTTGGCAACCCCCCCGGCAGACACGTGATCCAGTCCCACCCTCCGGGAATGACCCTCAATCTGCCGCAGCCAGGTGTTACATGGGTGACCCCTTGGCCTGGTCCAGCCACTCATGTCCCCAACAATGAGGATCTTACGAGCTAGATCACACACGGGGAAACGCGCCACATGGCCATAGTGCCGTAACTAATGCTCCCTCACAATGCAGGTAATGTGCCTCATTCGGAACTTCTTGAGCAACCGCTCATTCGACACAAAGTCAAACCAACGGTACCCAAGGAATTTCCGGAGAGAAAATCGCTCTCTCTCACAATCAATGGTTCTGATATAAAAGGAAGCATAAAGAAGTGCAGGCCAGACTGCTTCAAAAAAAATCCCAGAGCTTTCTTTGTGCCCTGTGCTGCCCACTCCATATATTGAGTAGTAGCAGACACAGTCAGAAGCTCAAGAGATGCCATTGTTTTCTTTGGGCATCTTCAAAAGGATTACTAATAGCTTCTTTTCAGCTAAAAGACTCACTTGGACAGAGGCAGTGGTGCTGTAAGAATTATGTTTCTAGACTTCTCTAGCGCCTTCAACACAATCCAACCTCTGCTCCTTAGGGACAAGCTGACAGAGATGGGAGTAGATTCATACCTGGTGGCATGGATCGTGGACTATCTTAAAGACAGACCTCAGTATGTGCGTCTTGGGAACTGCACGTCTGACATTGTGGTCAGCAACACAGGAGCGCCACAGGGGACTGTACTTTCTCCGATCCTGTTCAGCCTATATACATCAGACTTCCAACACAACTCAGAGTCCTGCCACATGCAAAAGTTCGCTGATGACACTGCTATCGTGGGCTGCATCAGGAGTGGGCAGGAGGAGGAGTATAGGGACCTAATCAATGACTTTGTTAAATGGTGTGACTCAAACCACCTACACCTGAACACCAGCAAAACCAAGGAGCTGGTGGTGGATTTTAGGAGGCCCAGACCCCTCATGGACCCCGTGATCATCAGAGGTGACTTTGTGCAGATGGTGCACACCTATAAATACCTGGGAGTGCAGCTGGATGATAAATTAGACTGGACTGCCAATACTGATGCTCTGTGTAAGAAAGGACAGAGCCGGTTATACTTAGAAGGCTGGCGTCCTTCAACATCTGCAATAAGATGCTGCAGATGTTCTATCAGACGGTTGTGGTGAGCGCCCTCTTCTACGCGGTGGTGTGCTGGGGAGACAGCATTAAGAAGAAAGACGCCTCATGCCTGGACAAACTGGTGAGGAAGGCAGGCTCTACTGTTGGCATGGAGCTAGACAGTTTGACATCTGTGGCAGAGCGACGGGCGCTCAGCAGGCTCCTATCAATTATTGAAAATCCACTGCATCCACTAAACAGTGTCATCTCCAGACAGAAGAGCAGCTTCAGCGACAGACTGCTGTCACTGTCCTGCTCCACTGACAGATTGAGGAGATCGTTCCTCCCCCAACACTATGCGACTTTTCAATTCCACCCGGGGGGGTAAACATTAACATTATACAAAGTTATTGTCTGTTTTTACCTGCATATCAATCTTTAATTTAATATTGTTTTTTGTATCAGTAAGGTGCTGCTGGAGTATGTGAATTTCCCCTTGGGATTAATAAAGTATCTATCTATCTATCTATCTATCTATCTATCTATCTATCTATCTATCTATCTATCTATCTATCTATCTATCTATCTATCTATCTATCTATCTATCTATCTATCTATCTATCTATCTAAACCTCAAAGGTGAACCATCATTAAACATGTAAATATCTCACCGCAGTCCTGGTAGGAGACAAGGTGGGAAAGCCAGATCAAAAGTGTGGAGGCTGTCCGATTCCAGGTTGCTAGAATAAGAGAAGAGCTTTTAGAGGTTAGGGATAAGTTCATAGTTCCTGTAATTTACACAGAGTCATAGTATCTGGATATAGAAGTTGAATCATATCAGTTTTTTTTTTGCACAGCAAAATGGTATGTCATTCTTATCAGTATCAACCAGGTCAGCTAACTGTTGGCAGTCAGCTTCTACACAGTTGGATTTAGCAGTTAATCTCTTCTGAAAAAACGAAGTCTCTCTCAGGAGTTACAGAAACGCTAGCCACTGAAAAAGATGTACGTGAACAGATGAATGTTGAGACTGTGCTGAAGGACAAAAGGGTCAGAAACAGTAAAAGGCATGTTTCATATGAAAACCAGATGAAACTTTAAATTATACAATGGAAAAAGTGGAAACATTTTAAAATGTTTTTATAGATTTTGTAATTGTGCCACTGGAAGAGAAATTCATTGAGCTAGGAGAGGTAAGTAACAAATTTGGGGAGCTACTAAACTTTACCAACCTGACCAGTAAGGGAGCCGAATACTGAGGTCAGTGACAAATTAATTTATGGTAACATGTATTATGTGAACAGGGGGAAACTGGCTGTTAAGATAAAGAATATGTTTGATTTGCCATCTGTCAAAATGACTGCAATGAAACTCCTTCCTTTCTTAATTGGAAAGATGCTGAAGGAGGCATAATCCAACTCGTGGGTAGCCATTAAAATTGTTCTTACTCTTCCAGTGACTGTGGCCTCAGCAAAGAGAGCTAAAACAAATTATCGAAGGGTTACTATGGCTCAAGACCACCTAAGCAGATTAGCTGCCATAAGCATCAATCAAGTAATTAGCCGTCAGCTTTCATATAGTGATGTCATTGATGGTTTTGCCTCTATAAAGGCCTGGTGAGTCAAGTTTTAGGATGTTTGTCACACCTCTTTTATGCCATTAAGCATCTTAACTTTCTGTACCCTAAATAGTTCATTACTTAAAATAATAACCTTTCCAACTGATAGTCTTTGTGTGTATACTTTAAGTTTTGTATATTTTCATTAATAGTCTTATTTCCCCTTCTTGTTAAATACATAATAATATCTTGAAATAAAAGATCATATAGTAATCTTGAAATAAAAATGTTAGGTAAATAGTCTTGTGTATTTGTGTTAGAATATTAATGTTTTGCAAGTGTGAAACAATGACTGATATACTGTAGGTGGTTAAGTTGGTAAACGGATGTGTATGTGTGTGGGTTGGAGTTTGGGTGTTTACATTGTGCTGGTTAGAGGCCCCAGATCAAAACCTTGCCTAGGGCCCCAAAATGGTTGGGGCTGGCCCTGATGTTAGAGTTAGGTTCTAATATTAAAATTAATGAAATGAATAGAAACTAGGTAAGACTAAAACAGTTCATCAAGAACATGGGGATGCAGCTGAAAATTTGTTAAGGGAAAATTTCCCACAAGTTTTACTTTACAGAGAGAACCATAGACACATGGAATATGCAGCCAAGTAGTGTGGTAGGCAGTAGGACCTTAGGGACTTTCAAAACTCAACTTGATGTTCTTCAATTTCGTTGTTCCTTTTTAAAAGTGACAATAACAATAAAGATCTATCTATCTATCTATCTATCTATCTATCTATCTATCTATCTATCTATCTATCTATCTATCTATCTATCTATCTATCTATCTATCTATCTAAAGTGGATAGGGCTGGTGATAGTGGTGTTTTGAGTTGATTACTTGTGTATATGGAATTCAGTAGTATGTGAATGTATGTCATGGTTTGTGTGGTCTATCATAGTAGGGCAGATGTTGATGTAGATGGAAAATCACAGGGTTTTTGACTCAGTTATTTACTTTTACCTTGCTGAGTTTAAGGTTTGCACACATTGGTATGTAGTTTGGGAGTAGAGTTCATAATTTTCAGAAAACAGTGTATTGTTTCAGAAAATGTATTTTAGAAGAGGAAAAAAGTTAGATTAGATTACGTTAGAGATCCTTATTGTCACATACACTACAAAAGCATAGTGAATTAATGAGTAGCAGAAGATAAACAAGCAAATAAATAAATAAAAAAGATGAGTTAAAAAAGTAATATACAGTGCAATTACACGTAAACCAGCAGACGAGCGCAGTGCAGTACACAGTGCAGGCCAGGTAGGATCAGGTTAGTGGGAGTCAGTGACCTCATGGCAATCTAGGTGATCTAAACTCCTAGGAACTTGAAGCTGCAGATTGCCTGGAAACATTATTGGTACCATCCAATTTGTTAAAACAATTGTTGGAAATGCATTGTGTACACAAAATCAAACATATCTTTAGTTTAAATTAACAGATATTTTGTTTAATATGGGTTAAACAATACAGTTGGTGTTGAATAATACTTGGGACATTGAAATGGTCTGCACTATTACTTTTAAGAGAAATTTATAAATGTGCAACAACTTCTCTTAAAGTACTGGCCATGCTTTATGAGAAAATGTTCTTTAATAATTATAAAGTACAAAGAAGACAAATTCTACCAAAAACCAAAAAAACTGCAAGATGTGGAGTTGGTGTTGTTTCAGGTTATTTGTGTGGTCATGCTGTTCTGCTTTTGGAAAGTGTAAATGTTTTTGTCTTATTTATGTGCATTTTATATGTAGGGTGTGTTTAAGTAGATTGTTTGCAATTATTAACTATATGTTTCAGTGGACGAATTATAGTATTAACATTGGTAAGGCGTCAAAATATTTAAATTGGAAAGATTTGCAAAAGATTGAGCAGCTAGATTTTCATTATAGCAATCAGTCTTTTCTGTACATATGTTATAGGCTAAATGACAAATAGTGGTTGTTATGTATCCGTCTACATTTATGCATGTTATTGTTATTTTTTTTGTTATGAGTCATTATATTCCACATTTGTGTGTAATTTTTATTATGTCAATTATTATGTATTGTGCTGTCCTTTTAAATGTGTTAGTGTTTCTTGATCTTTATGGGTGGTCCACCGAGAGGTGTTGCCACCCTGACAT
This sequence comes from Erpetoichthys calabaricus, assembly GCF_900747795.2. Classification (NCBI taxonomy): domain Eukaryota; kingdom Metazoa; phylum Chordata; class Cladistia; order Polypteriformes; family Polypteridae; genus Erpetoichthys; species Erpetoichthys calabaricus. Next base: position 60,606,928 of record NC_041411.2, on the reverse strand, counting down.
CACAGCTGCTGGGTCCTCCTTCTGGCTTTATGTCACAGCCAGAAGCAGAATCCAACAGTTGAGCATTCTGTTTGTGAAGGAATTACTGGTTTCTTTGACTTTTCTTCTGTCTCTGGTATTCTTCTATGGATTGTGTATTTGGGCCTGTTTGCCTCAGGACTGCCTTTTAAGCAACTCCTTTCTTGCTCTTTATTTTTCTATTTTTTATTATTAAATCTATTTACAATGTTTACAATTTGAGATTGTCTTTCAAGCTGGAGTTTTCACTTGTTATTCTCCCTGTTAAGGCATTTTTGTATATTGTGGAACTTTTATAGTCATTTTAAGCTATTTGGGGTCTAGCTTAGTTTGGGTGAGCCTCTACTGGGCAGGTCAGTGAAGTTCCTTACTGACTTTATGGGACTTTTGGAGGCCTCAAACACCCTATACCCATGTATGGACCACAAAATCGCAACAGAATTGGCATGGTGGTACAGTGGCAGTGCTACAGCCAAGGCTGGGTTTAACTCCAGGTGTTCCATGTATGGAGTGATCTGGTGTCCTCCCACAGTCAAAAGACATTCAGGTCAGCTGGTTTGGCATTGCTAAATTGGCCTGTGTGTGTGTGTGTGTGTGTGTGTGTGTGTGTGTGTATGTTCATTCATTCTGAGATGGACTGGCATTCTGTGTTCCAGTTGTAAAGGTTATGTGTATACAGTAATCCCTCCTCCATCGCGGGGGTTGCGTTCCAGAGCCACCCGCGAAATAAGAAAATCCGCGAAGTAGAAACCATATGTTTATATGGTTATTTTTATATTCTCATGCTTGGGTCACAGATTTGCGCAGAAACACAGGAGGTTGTAGAGAGACAGGAACGTTATTCAAACACTGCAAACAAACATTTGTCTCTTTTTCAAAAGTTTAAACTGTGCTCCATGACAAGACAGAGATGACAGTTCAGTCTCACAATTAAAAGAATGCAAACATATCTTCCTCTTCAAAGGAGCAAATAAATCAATATGGCTGTTTGGCTTGTAAGTATGCGAAGCACCGCGGCACAAAGCTGTTGAAGGCGGCAGCTCACACCCCCTCCGTCAGGAGCAGAGAGAGAGAGAGAGACAGATAAAAAAATCAATACGTGCCCTTTGAGCTTTTAAGTATGCGAAGCACCGTGCAGCATACTTAAAAGCTGCACACAGAAGGTAGCAACGTGAAGATAATCTTTCAGCATTTTTAGACGATCGTCCGTATCGTCTAGGTGTGCGAACAGCCCCCCTGCTCACACCCCCTACGTCAGGATCAGAGATAGTCAGCGCAAGAGAAAGAGAAGAGTAAGCTGGGTAGCTTCTCAGCCATCTGCCAATAGCGTCCCTTGTATGAAATCAACTGGGCAAACCAACTGAGGAAGCATGTACCAGAAATTAAAAGACCCATTGTCCTCAGAAACCCGCGAAGCAGCGAAAAATCCGCGATATATATTTAAATATGCTTACATATAAAATCCGCGATGGAGTGAAGCCGCGAAAGGCGAAGCGCGATATAGCGAGGGATTACTGTATTGCAAACAATGCCATAGAGTATGTTTAACAACAGAACTGCAGTTTTGTGCTTATTCTACAGAATCAACACTCAGAAAAGTGCATGAATGATACAAAATTTCAGTGATGTAGCGTGCATAAATTACACCAGGCTTTTTAACTATAGCTGTTCATTTTACATTTGCCAAAATCTGTAGGATTTGAGTATGTTAGCATAGTTGACACATGTGTCCAAAACGGGAGAATGATTGACATTATGTTGTACTGGTGTATACACTGGTTTACCACAATAGCAGCAGAGGTATGGGCCAGCTACACAGGCTCTTTTGTATATATTTAGATTGACTTTGTATTCATTTACTTAACTGTCAGACTTATGACTATTTACTTGTTGTAAAGGATATGTTGGATGTGTTTTTTTATGGAAAGATGCTACCACAATGGCTACATTTTAATTGAAAGAGATCATACCCAGACTTGGAGTTCAATGGGTTATTTCCTCTTAACAAATGACACATTTTGTAAACAGTTTTAGTCAAGGCCTTTGTAGAAAAACGTGTTCACTATGCTTAAAACAAAGAAACCAAAGATACAAGCAGGAACTGAATTAAAGTGGTTTCAGCTATACTGCTAGCATTAATGTCAAAAAAGGGCACTCCAACAAAACTACAGGCACGACACCCAATGACATATTAATAAGAAGATAAATGCAACAACCAGCATCTTCCCCTGCCCTATGTGACGTCCAAACACTTTCAACAATTACAGATGAAATGCTGCAATACTGTCTAATAATGAACAAAAAGTGTTTCTACTTGCAGGTAAAGACTGCTCTCCCTGGAACCAGGAGATTGGATATAGTAAAGGTCTTTAAGCAAAGAAATGCCTCTCTCCAAGTCAGAACAGGCTACACCTTTACTACTAGAAACTAGAAGGGAGACCAAACTGGGTCCATGCACCCCATTGTCAGACGTTCTTTCTCCTGAGGTCATTTCAGCCATTAACTTTCTGACACTAGAACCTCTGTTTACTGCAAGATGCTCAAATTCCTGTTAAAGGGATCTCAAGCCCACAGCTGACAGAAGCCAACTAAAAGTTCAAAGTAGAAGCTACAGACCCCCATATGGAAATCAGTGCACAATCTGCAGCAAAAGACCTAATAACTGAGCCTTAATTCATTGTAACTAAATGAAGGAACAGTAAAGACTGTCCTCCAACATTGTGTCACATGCTCATAGCCTCAAAGAAAAAGAAGTAGATAGAAATCTGTCCTAAAGTGACATTCTCAATCTTTGTGGAACCCGAATTGTAGAAGGCATTTGTCTACGTTGGATCAAGAGTTCCAGATGTTGTTATATTAATTTCCTTTAATTTGGGGTATTGGACCACAAGGTCTGATTTATTATTTCATAATTTATAACCAAATACAATTTCTTTGCACCGTTTTAAATATCTATTGATTTTCACCAAAATTAATAACTCTACTTTCATCAGTTTTTTTTGTTTTCTTTTGGTCCTGTTCAACGTGTCCCAATACTATATTCTTTCAATTCCTTAAGCATTGCTAAGCGATGCCACTTGGTATTTTTTGTTGACCATCTCCCGGTTTTGTCAGATCTTGTACTGGCAGCTGTTATTGTAAGTGCATGGACTACATGCAAGATCAAGTTCATATAGTTCAAAGGAAGACTGCACTGGCCAATGATCCCGGTTGCCCTTAATGGTACCTATCTTGTCTGTGAACAGCTTGTTTATCCAGGTTTGCCCAAAGGGTGGTGTGGGACTTGTTGTTGCGGCTTATGTTGGCTGTTCATTTCAAATTGCCACAGCCACCCTGTTACAAAAAGAAAGGGAACAAGGATTGAAGCTCCAACCTTTGAACTAAGTACAGGGCATTGGTGTAATACAATCTCAATTCCAAAAAAGTTGGGATGCTGTGAATGCTCATAAACCCATATTTTATTCACAATAGAACACAGAAAACATATCCAATGTTGAACTTAGACATTTTACAATTTTATGAAAAATATTACCTCATTTTGAATTTGATGGCAGCAGCACGTCTCAAAAAGTTGGGATGGGTGCAACAAAAGGCTGAAATACTAAGTGGTACTTAAAACAAACAGTTTGAAGAACATTTTGCAACTACTTAGGTTAACTGGTAACAGGTCAGTGACATGATGGGGTGTAAAAAGAGCATCTTAGAGAGGAAAAGTCTCTTAGAAGTAAAGATGTTGTGATATATGGCCGGCCGTTCATCCCGGCCAATACCCCCAGGCCACCAGGTGGAGCTCTCCCTGCAATATGGAGGTGCCCCGAAGGCCAGCAGGGAATCCTGGACAATGGAGATTTTATCCACAGCCCTGCTGGATACCATGGGGGCCAACAGAGGACACTGCAGGGAGGCCCAGAGACTCATACGTGCACTATAACCCGGAAGTACGTCTTAGTCACAGCGACAGGAGGAATGATGTGTTTCTGGGATGAAGAAGAAGAGTTTTTATCTGACCCGGAAGTCAGTTTTATTCGCTTTATTTAATTGAACTTTATTCAAATAAAGTCAATTATTGGACTTTTACCTGGTGTCTGGCGTTTGATCAGAGGGTTCAAGGGAGTGATAGCACCCCCTAGCTGTTACAGTGGCATAGCCGGCAGGATTCTCTGGCCGTCGATTTGGCAGAGGACCTGTTTCAAAAATTTCTGTGGGCAGAGAACCCTAAGACGGCAGCGTCAGGACATGCAGGACAATCGATGGAACCCGCATTCACCAAGTCTGTTATGGGGAAGAAGAGAAGCAAACCGAGAGACAGCACCAGTGGAGGATCCGAGCTCGTCATGCCCGACGCTCGGGATGAGCTGAGGAGCAGCCACACGGGGCGAAAGGCGCCTCCAGAGAATGACGACTATCACAAGGTACGTGCGGGGGGGGTTAAAAGAAAATCCTTTTAAAATAACTCATTTTGTCCCATGCATGTACCTCGGAGAACACCATCGGGAGGCTCTGCGGGAGGCAGAAGAAATTCCCAATGAAGGTGGTGTGCTCCTGTGCGAGCTGACGAGCCCTAAAGGGGACTTCCGCATGCCTGCTGCCGGCGAGGGACACATGATCGATCCTGGTGCATTTTGGGAAGAAGAAGGTCCACGTCCCGCTGTTTGCAACTTCGCTGACAATTCAACGGACTTGGACTTTCCGAAGGGGAAGGGGGAGGCGAGCAAAGCACCGCTCACCCCACGAAAAGGTAAAGAGGGCCGGGAAATGGCTGATCGACCCGGCGACAAATTAATACAGGTGGATCGCAGTCAGCCAAAGATGGCGGCCCGGTCCTCGATGGAGAACTCCAAATCCCAGAAGCCTCTGCGAGACCTGTCAGAGCACGTGCCTAGAATAGACGTGCTCATTGGCTCCCGGCTGGATGGTAAGGTATGTGATTCTTTAAGCCTGCCTCCGGCCGAAGTAAATAATATTGTGGACGAAAAACTGATCGAGCCCGTACGAGGTGTTTTGCAGATGCTGGAAGCTATAAAGAAAATAGTCGGAGACCTAGGAGTAACGGCCGAAGCACCGATAAAGAAGGTGGATGAATACCTGCGGCAGCTGGGTCGTGAACATCGAGTCTTATATGATTTGGCGGTACAGGTAGGTAATGCTTGTACCATACAGCATACAGGGACACAGTGTGATCCGGGCCCGAGTTTAATAAGTAGCGGGTGCCAAATCACTGCGAGCCCTACAAAAGAGAGTGGGATGATGACAGAGCGGTCGGGGGAAGGGTCAGTCGAGCCAGGGCAGCTGGATGGTGCTGTTTCACGGAGTGATGCGATCCTGAAGACCCTGATCCATATTCTAAATAAATCAAGAGGGGTGCAAACAGTAAAGGGGCTCTCTTTAATAAATAGAGAGACTCAGACTGTGAGAAAGCCCCAGAGTAAGCAGGAGATCCCTAAAATAAAACGGGGGTCTCCTGACAAAATAGAAAAGGGAGCCGAGAGCTCAAGGGCAGCGGTGGAATCCTCCTCAGCGGGAAAAGGGGCGGAGCCAGCATTTCCTGAATGTTTTCAGTTCCGCAGAGGGAGAGTAGCAGGAGGACGGAGGCAGTGCTAGGGATGCCGAAGGCCGGGCCACATTTGGCTATATTGTCCTTACAGAACAGGGGACCAGATGTATCATTGGATTAATATTCCCCCTAGGTTCTCCAGGGAATGCGGAACAAAGATTAGCCAAGGTCCGACCGGAAACTCCTCCTGGAGGAATTCATCCCTCGTGGGGCTGGCCGCTCAGAATCTCGATTCTTCGCTGCGGGGGAAGTACTGTGATATATGGCCGGCTGTTCATCCCGGCCAATACCCCTAGGCAGCCAGGTGGAGCTCTCCCTGCAGCATGGAGGTGCCCTGAAGGCCAGCAGGGAATCCTGGACAATGGAGTTTTTATCCACAGCCCTGCTGTATACCATGGGGGCCAACAGATGATGCTGCAGGGAGGCCCAGAGACTCATACGTGCACTATAACCCGGAGTACGTCTTAGTCACAGCGACGGGAGGAATGACGTGCTTCCGGGTTGAAGAAGAAGAGTTTTTATCTGACCCGGAAGTGTTCCTAGTCACATGGACAAAGAAAGCGAAACACTTCCGGGTCAAGGACTATGGGAAATCCCAGATGTCGAGCTGAGCTGGGTGGAAGGGTGGCAATGCTTCTGTGAGAGTAGAGGATTATTGAGTTATTGTATTATTGTGATTATTATATGAGTATTGTGAAGAGGAGGGTGCTTTGTGCACTTATTTGTTCAAATAAAGTCAATTATTGGATTTTTACCTGGTGTCTGGCATTTGATCGGAGGGTTCAAGGGAGCAACAGTGCCCCCTACCTGTCACAATGGGCAGAGATTCACCAATTTGCAAATTTCAGAATAATGTTCCACAATGTAAAATTGTGAAGACTTTGAATATCTGATCATCTACACTACAAAATATCAACAAAGGATTTAGAGAATCTGGGAAAATCTTGGTGTGTAAGGGACAAGGCCGAAAATCAATATTGGATGCCTGTGATCTGCAGGCCCTCAGGTGGCACTGCATTAAAAACAGGAATGGTTCTGTCATGGAAATCAATGAATGGACTCAGGAACATTTCCAGAAATCACTGTCTGTGAACACAGTTCACTGTGCCATCCACAAATGCAGGTTAAAGATCAATCATGCACAGAAGAAGCCATAATTCAGACAAAGCTCATTTAAAATGGACTGAGGCAAAGTGGAAAACTTCTGTGGTCAAACTAATCGAAATTTAAAATTCTTTATGGAAAACATGGACACCATGTCCTCTGGTCTAAATAAGAGGGGGACTATATGGCTTGTTATTAGCACTCAGTTCAAAAGCCTGGAAATTTAATAATAATAATAATAATGCATTTTATTTATAGGGGCACTTTACATTAGCAGTAAATCTCAAAGTGCAACATAAAAGTTTAAACAAAGGCAAGGCAAGATAAAAACAGAGATAAAACAACAGTAATTATAGCATTCTTGTTAATAAGCTTTCCTAAATAGAAAAGTCTTTAGCTGTTTTTTTAAAACAGCCCACAATATGCCGTGTTCTCAGGCTGTCTGGTAGGGCATTCCAGAGCCATCGAGCAGCGGCTGGAAAGGCTCGGTCTCCCATTGTATGAAGTTTGGTCACAGGGGGGCGAAGGCGGTAGGTATTTGTAAAACGGAGGTTTCTTGTAGTGGATTGTAATATAAGGAGTTCTTTAAGATATTGTGGAGCATTTCCATGGATACACAGGTGAGTAAACAAACAGAGTTTGTATTCAATACGGAAGTGGATAGGGAGCCAATGAAGTGACCGAAGGATTTGTGAAATGTGTTCATATTTCCGCACCCTCATCAGGATTCTTGCAGCACTATTTTGAATTTGTTGGAGCTTTTGAAGGCTCTTGTTGGGTATCCCGATGAGGAGTGCATTACAATAGTCCAGTCTGGAGGAGACAAAGGCATGAACCAGCTTTTCAGCATCACAGAGGGAGAGGTAGGGACGGAGTTTGGCTATGTTTCGGAGATATAGGGAATGCAATTTAACAAAGGTGATGGACATGTGTATCAAATGACAGATGGGAGTCTAACTTGACACCCAGATTTGTAACAGAAGGGTAGAGGGTAATGGTACGGTCAGAAAAGGAAATACAATTTACAGGGGAACTAAGTTGATGGGCGGTGCCAATTAAAAGAGCTTCAGTTTTGGTGCTGTTCAGCTTGAGGAAGTTCTTGGACATCCAGGCCTCAATCTCAAATTTGATGGTATGGGGATACATTAGTGCCAGTGAAACTGGCATTTGCACATCTGGAAAGGTACTATCAATGCTAAGAGATATATACAGGTTTTAGAGCAACATATGCTCCCATCCAGATGTCTTTTTCAGGGAAGGCCTTGCATATTTCAACAAGACAATGCTAAACTGCAAACTGCATTTATTACCACAGCATGGCTTTATTGTTGAAGAGTCTGGGTTCTGAAATGACCTGCCTGCAGTCTAGACCCTGCACCAAAAGAAGACATTTAGCGCATCGCGAAATGAAAAAAACAACAAAGAAGACCCAGGACTGATGAGCAGCTAGAATCCTATATCCGACAAGAATGGGACATTCCTTTCCCTAAAGTCCAGTATCTGGTCTCATCAGTTCACAGACATTTATGGACTGTTGTTAAAAAGAGAGGGGATGCTGCACAGTGGTAAACATGGCCCTGTCCCAACTTTTTTGAGACATTTTGCTGCTATCAAATTCATAATGACCTTATTGTTTTCTTAAAATGGCATATTTTCTCAGTTCAAACATTTGATATTTTTTCTGTGTTCTATTGTAAATAAAATATGGGTTTATAATATTTACAAATCCATTGCATTCTGTTTTTATTTACATTTTACACAGCGTCCTGGCTTTTTTGGAATTGGGCTTGTACTTTCACATATTACATCATGACCACATGGTCATCGAATGAATGAATTGGCTCAAGCATTGCAGGTACTGGTAAAGTTCACCGTGGAATAAAATCTCTGCTGAATTGGTTGTCCTACGATCTGTTGTGACTTCCAATCTACCTTCCATTACCAATTACATTCGATACATGCTAAGTGACCCGGGCAATCCACAGTTCTTTGAGGATGAAAGCAATAACTGCAGGCTCATTGCCTGAATTAACTATATTTTACAATTTTGCAAAAAATTTAATTATACTGAATTACTGTAAAATCTTGTTTGAATCATCCATCAAATTGGTTATGTAAACTTCACATTTCTTTTTAACTATAAATTGGGTCCTATCATTACTGTCAAACTAATTACTGATGCATGTCAGACATTAGTCCTTGCTTACTGCTTAGTCACTAATTTGACTTTTTATTAAAAGTGAAAAAGACCCGAAAATGAGTTTTATACAGGTGGAATAGTGGTGTAGAAGAAGTTAAAGTTTATAACTTGGGAATCAAGCAAGCTACTCTATATAGACTTTGATGACATTGTATTCAAATACATTAACTTTAATACGGAGTTGACCCCCTCTTTTCAGCTATAACAGCTTCCACTCTTCTTTGGAAGTCTTTCCACAAGGTTTTGGAGTGTTTGAATGGGCACACATTCCCACAGAATCTATAGAGCATTTATGAGGTCAGGCACTCATGCTGGACGAGAAGGCCTGGTTCTTAATCTCCATTCCAGTTCATCCCAAAGGTGTTGAGGTCAGGGCTCTGTGCAAGCCAGTCAAGTTCTTCCACACCATACTCATCCAACCATGTCTTCATGGACCTTGCTTTGTGCCTTCTTTCTCTGTCTCTCTGTCACAACAGATAGGGCCTTCCCCAAACTGTTTACACAAAGTTGGAAGCATAGCATTGTCCAAAATATCTTGGTATGCTGAAGCATTAAGAGTGCCCTTCACTGGAAATATGGGACCTGGCTCAAATCAAAAACAAAAAATCTTAAGAAATGACTGCCCTACTATTTGTTGATACATACTGTAAGACATTCCAGCCCATTACAAGCCACAAACAGCCAAATAATATCCATTATATTTTTGACCAGTATTATTTAACAGCAAACAGTCGATTACTCTTTTGCCATTCCGTGCAACTTTTGTATGCATATTTAAAACGTGCATTTCCAGTGTTCTCAACTGGATTAATACAAAAATGCCAACATTGCATCTTTCGTTATCATCTACTCCAGTCATGCACTGCTATCTGTTGTATCAATGAGCTGCAAAGCTTTGATCCTCACCAGCCATAACAGAAGATGGAAACTTTAATACTGATTAGGTTTGTGGCTTATGGATCTCAGACAAATCCTTGACCTGGCCAATCCTTCAGCATCTGGTGGCTGAGTGGTTGTAAATTTTCCAGCACACTTAGTAATTGCATTTGGTGGCATAGCCTTCACTAAACTGAGCACATCTAACTGGGGGATTTCCACTTGCCACTGGAGCATCACCGAAATTTTCAGTGCTGATGTTACATTATGGCACCTTTTCAACTTCTGTTTATTTTCTATGCTACTAAAACCTTAAATGATTGATTGTTGAGACATTGTACATTTTTCCTTCTAAAAAGACAGCCTAACAGTACTGATGGCCAATTCTCAAATGATTCATTCTTTTTAAACAACTCTTTACAGTGAATCATACCAGTTGGTTCGGTGGAGCTTAACAGGAGTGCCAAAAAATAACTTCTGTAAGTTACTATCTTATAGCATCCAATTAACGTGTGTTTTGAGTGGCTGTGATTGACAACATTTTAAGCCGATCTTAATTTCTAATCCTTGTTATGCAGGCATACTCCATCAACATATGTACTTATTTGAGAGTTAAATTAACTTTTTTTTGGAGTTGGTCTCGTCCGTTTATAGGAGATGGATGTCTGAAGCAGAGCTCCGCTAGCAGCGGCTTTATTTTCCCACTTATTTCATATTATTTAGAGGTATCCTGTATTTAACCCGACCAAGGAACTTCCACTACAATATACAAGCATGAGTAACAAAAAGAAAAGTCAGAAAGAACCGGAAAAGAAACTTAAAGCTGCATCAAAGTTTGGACAGACTTCCGGCCTGAGTGCAAGTGCAAGGTATGGCCTCACGGAAACTGACCTGGAACAGGCAGACGAATGCGCAGATTTCCTGGGACCCCGCTCCATTATATCGTCTCCAGTCGAGAGTGAAAATGGGAGCGAAGGTGCAAGTGATACAGGTCGCGATGGATCGCCGATTTCTGAGGATCATTCGAGACTAGAAAAGGCCCTGCAGGATGTGCTCTCATCTACTCATCGCGAGCCTGCATCATCTGCTGTAACAGGAGCTGCATTTCCACTCGCGGAGCACGAAAGCCGAAGCGAACTGTCCGAACTGAAAGAGATGATCGCTACACTGGCCACTGCCATGGTTACGGCCATGAATGAGCTTAAGAAAGATAACAAGAATGATCTTAAGAAGGTGACCATTGAGCTCAAGAAGGATAACAAAGATAAGGAAACGCGTCTATTTAAACGTTTTGACGTGAACTTTAAAGGCATGTTGGAGAAATTAGTGGAACACATCGAAGAAACTAATTCCAAACTGAAAATGCTTGCTGACCAGATTAATGACGTTTCAGATCAGCTGGAAGACGTTAAGCAGGGACTCACGGCTTGAGTTGAAACAGCAGAACAACTGGCGTCTAACGCCGATGAAAAAGCCACAGCTGCGAATTCCGAATGCAAAAAACTTGGAGACAGACTTGCAGCCCTGGAGGATGGGTGCAGAAGAAATAATATAATTGAGGGTATACCTAAGAAACGAGAAAGCTCAAGCTCAAGCCCAGTGAAATTTGCAGTAGAATTACTGTCTAAAATAATTGGAGATGACTTTAAACTCGACATTGAGATAGCCACGGCTTATCGCAGAAACAGACCAAGCACCTTTAAACCTAGGTCTTTTATTGTCCGCTTCGAGCGACTACGATGTAAGCTTGATGTGATGGCACTTCTCAGACACAAGCAAGAGATTATATTCGAAAATAATCTTATTAGTATTTTCCCCGACTTCTCACCATCAACAGCTGCAAAACGCTGATCCTACATCGACATTAAAAGGATGCTACGGAAAGCCGATATCAAATACAGCCTCTTGTATCCCGCCAAACTGAAAGTGGAAGTTCAAGATCAATACTATATTTTCCTAAGCAAAGAAGAAGCTGAAAAGGAACTAAAGAAGCTGTTTCCGACACTTTTTTGAAAGTTAATAAGGAGCCGTATTCTATCAAGGCACGTGAAGGACCTATGATCTGCTCTCTGGATCCATGTTTAAAGAGACTGGTATTATAATTATACATCCCTTTTTTTTTCCTTTTCTTTATCTGGACTTTATATGTTTATGTTTTAATCAGAGTTATAGAGTTATAGACGTGAGTGTGAAAATGTGGAAGTAATTAAAGTAGGATTCGTTTTTTTTTTATTTTTTTTTTTATTTTACTATACCTTAAAGTAGACTGTTTAACATCATACCCTTGGTTTATTGCTTTTTCTACTATTTATACTATTACCATTATACTATTACAGTAGGAATTACCAGGTTTATCCTAGACTAGTTTTTTAAAATCATTCCCAGGGTTGATTCTTTTTTTTTTTTTTTTTAATCATAATATCTTAACTTAAAAGCGCTGAAGATTATTTCAAGCTTAAATACTGTTAATGAGAATATTTTCGGTAGATAGTATTAAGAATTTAGCTGCAAAAGATATCTCTGTTTTAATCCTCTAACGCCGCTGCAGGGTGGGGTTTGTTTTGTTTTGGACATGCTCTGTCTCTTCGTATGTCAGAGGACTGGGACATCGCGAAGTGGGATCAAGCCTCATGTGGGGAGGCAAAATGGGGGGGGTGGGGGGATAAAGGGGGGAGAGAAGGAGAGCAGGTTATATCTAATCTATTCTTGTAATTCTTATAATTATAAATATCAATGCAACAATAGGCTAAAATGCAATAACTCATGGGGAATCTTGAAACTAAGATTAAAACTGTCATATTACCAATTAAAACTATAAAATGACATTAAAAACTCAGAATCAATGTCTCCATGATGGGACAGTTAACTTTGTGAGCTGGAATGTTAAAGGCCTGAATCATGAATTAAAGAGAAAGAAAGTATGCTCTCACCTAACAGGCTTAAACGATAAAATAGTATTTTTATAGGAGACCCACTTACTAACCAAGGATCAGTTCAGACTACAAAAAGACTGGACTGGCCAAATGTTCCATTCTAGCTTTATAAAGAAAACGAGACGGGTGAGAATTCTCATACATAGAACAGTTCCATTTGTAGCATCAGATGTAGTGTCGGACCCTGAAGGGAGATATGTGATGGTCATGGGCAACTTATATAACAGTAAAATGATTTTGATAAATGTTTATGCACCCAATGTTGATGATAAGGAATTCATGCAAAATCTATTTGCATCCATTCCCAATGTGAACACTCATAAAATTATAATGGCTGGGGACTTTAATTGTGTTTTAAATCCACTCTTAGATAGGGCTCCTGTGACAGGGGGTACGACATCTAATACTGCAAAGATAATTACACAATTTTTAAATGATCACAACTTTTCAGACCCCTGGAGGTTTCTTAACCCAAACTCAAGAACATATTCGTTCTACTCACCAGTGCATTATAGCTACTCAAGAATTGATTATTTTTTTATAGATAATAATTTCCTGCCTACAATTAAATCATGCAAATACGACACAATTGTTATCTCTGACCATGCCCCTCTAGTCTTGGAGCTAAAATCATTAAGCCCCTCACGCTCACCTCGCACATGGCGTCTTAACCCTCTTTTATTGGCAGATGAGAACTGCACAGAATTTATATCCAAACAAATCAGCTTCTTCCTAGAGACAAACACATCCACAGAGGTTTCTGCAGGAACACTCTGGGAAACTCTAAAGGCCTTCTTAAGAGGACAGATTATTTCATATCTTTCCCACAGAAATAAATCAGAAACCAAGAAAGTGTCAGAGCTAAGAAATGAAATTACTAGAATAGATGAAGAACAAGCCAGGCGTCCAAATGAAGTTCTCCACAGGAAAAGGCAGGCCCTGCATACAGAAGTTAACATCTTAACAACTAAAGAAACTGAACAACTTATTTATAAGTCTAGACAGCATTACTATGAACACGGAGAAAAAGCTAATAAGCTTTTAGCTTAACAAATTCATAAACAAGAAGTTCACAATGCAATACCAGTAATCACCAACAAGAATGGAGAAGAAATCATCGACCATAATAAAATAATGCACACATTTAGAGATTACTATAAGTCTTTATATTCTACTGAGCCCAAAGAAGACAACACACAATCTAATGCATTTCTGGATACATCACAGATACCACAAATAGATGCTTTAAGTGCTGAGGAACTGAATAAACCTCTAACGCTAACAGAATTACTAGACGCTATAAAGTCACTACAAAGCGGGAAATCATCAGGCCCTGATGGTTACCCCGTAGAATTTTATAAGAAACTAGCAAAATACCCGCGCTTCGCAGCGGAGAAGTAGTGTGTTAAAGAGGTTATGAAAAAGTAAAGGAAACATTTTAAAAATAACGTAACATGATTGTCAATGTAATTGTGTTGTCATTGTTATGAGTGTTGCTGTCATATATATATATACATACATATACACATATATTATATATATATATATATTATATAGATATATATATATATATATATATATACACATATATTATATATATATATACACATATTATATATATACTAGCAAAATACCCGCGCTTCGCAGCGGAGAAGTAGTGTGTTAAAGAGGTTATGAAAAACTAAAGGAAACATTTTAAAAATAACGTAACATGATTGTCAATGTAATTGTGTTGTCATTGTTATGAGTGTTGCTGTCATATATATATATACATACACATATATTATATATATATATATATATACATACACATATACTATATATATATATATATATATATATACACACATATTATATATATATATATATATATATACACACATATACACATATATATATATAATATATATACACATATATTATATACTAGCAAAATACCCGCGCTTCGCAGCGGAGAAGTAGTGTGTTAGAGAGATTATGAAAAAAAAAGGAAACATTTTAAAAATAACGTAACATGATTGTGAATGTAATTGTGTTGTCATTGTTATGAGTGTTGCTGTGTTTTATATATATAAAATACACACACACACATATAAACATATATATACATATACACATATATATACATATCTACATATATATATATATATACATATACACATCCACATATCAACATATATATATATAAACATATATACACACACACACGCTTTATGGGTGATGATTGTTTTACTCTTTTTATCTTTATTTTATTTTATTGTATAATCAACTCCTATCTGCGCACAGCAGGGCAGCCGTGGGCGGATGCGTATGGTGTATTCACTCCATGCTATCGTGCATTGCGCTGTCAGTGGTATTTTGATAAAAGAATTTGAACAACATATAAGAAGCGTATAAATTATTAAACAGTAAAACATTAACATTTAAGAAGTAAAGTTACATTAAGTACTACTGCAGTGCCTTCGGGTATACGTCATTTTTTGTTTGCCCATTACATGCTTAAATGTATACATTTTTTGGTGCACCTACCCGAGAACACGTGACATATAACCGAGCGTGGAGAAGCATGGATTTTAAACACGCGTTGAGTTCATCTGCTGGTCTCCCTCGTGGGAATAACTGGTAATGTTTGACTAAAATCTACAGCGAGTAAAACGACATTACCTCCTATTTTTTTTTTTTTACGATCTCTGAGATCTTGCTTTTTTCGGTTCAAGGCTTCATAAGCTCTTTTATGTTGTATGGTGTACTTATCCCAAACCATCATCTTTGAATGTTGCAAGACTTTCGCCTTGTATGTAGATCGGGGTAATTACATTCATTGCATTCCTAGTCTGAATCACAATCTGATTGTATGGGTGGTTACCTGGCACTGTAGGGTTGCCACCCGTCCTTTAAAATACGGAATCGTGCCGTGTTTGAGAATGAAATTGCGCGTCCCGTTTTGAATCAATACTGGACGGGATTTATCCCGTATTTTTTTTATCATTTTTTTTTTAAAGCAGCGTCTCATGCAAATCATCCCACACGCATTTTATGAAGATGCCTCCTTTCCTACTTTTGATTGGGTAATACTTGATGTCATCATTAGTTTGATTGGTGTTTTTAACTGTCCAGTGAGGAGGGCGTGTCTTTTAAGTACAGTCTGCAAAGTGTTGGCACTGAGATGTGGCGTCAGCGCCATAGTTGAAGCCCCTAACGTTGCGGTTAGCAAGTCGGCTAACATCCGCCATGTGCCGTCTTTCAGTTGCGAGAAGCAGATCATAGAATGGTTGAAACTGTTGCCCCTAACGTTGCGCCACGGCGTGTGGTTTGTTTATACCTCGTGTCTTCTCAATAAACTTTTATCTCGCGAATATGTTATTGCAATCTGCAGCGGGAGCGTTTCTATAAACTTAATTTAAACTTACGTTTTACACCGTGCTTTGTTTCCTTATGAACATGCTTGTATGCTTAACTCGCTCCGTTCTCAATTGTTTAATTAATTTTTTGCTCTTCGCTGTTTGCGGCTGTTCCTCCATTTCCCCCTACTTCGTTCTTTTATCTCGCGAATATGTTATTGCAATCCTTAACGGGAGCGTTTCAATAAACTGATTGAAAATAGTTTTGCATTTACCTTTTTAGTAAAAGGCGAGCTAATATGCCTGAGAAATCACCCCGTAAATGCACACGTTTAATTGGACATGTGTTAATATGTATGGTTACACAGTATTAAAAGACAGTGAACAACGTCAGTTACCTTTCTTCCCGCGTTTGATAAAAGGTGAGCTTTTAAGCCTGAGAAATCACCCCGTAAATGCACACGTTTAATTGCACATGTGTTAATATGTATGCTTACACAGTATTAAAAGACAGTCAAAAATTAACGTCATTTACCTTCGTTCCCGAGTGTGACTCGTGCTGTAAATGTCTTCCTTGTTTTTAGTTCACGTGATTACGTAGGAGG